>NW_026529545.1:1215000-1822500 GCF_028500815.1 Rissa tridactyla
AAATCGTTCTGGGACACTATGAGAGCAGATGTGGCCACACCAGTCCTGAGTCAAGGGGGACAATAACTGCCCTTGTCTGGGTGGCCACGGTCCTTCTAACACCACCCCATATGCAGCTGGCCTTAATGGTGCTGAGCCTTTACCAGAGGCTCATATGGCATCCCTCAAAATGCCCAGGCCCCTCTCCTCAGACTCACTCCTCACCTGGTCCTCTCCCACTTTGCCCCTTCTCCTTGAAAAACTTGAAGAAGTTTCCGTTGGCCACGTCCCCAGGTGTCTCAAGGTCCCTGTGCACTGAAGCTCCAGCACGTCAGTATTTAAGGTTCATTATTTATGGTGCATCCTGAGTCCTGGTTCCTCTCCCAACTTGAGTAGCTGTAGGATAGCAGAGGTAAGAAAAGGGGTTCCTGGTGTAATCAAGTCATGTCAAAGGTGGAAAGTGTCACTGTCACCATCTCAGAAACACCATGGGAAGGACAAAGAAAGGAAGCAGTGAAAGGACTTGGCTGTTTGTATTGGAGGGGATGAGGATGGTCCAAGAGAAGAACTCGAGAGGGGGAAGAGAGTGGAAAAGGGAATGAAAGGTGAAGCAATGGATAGGATGAGGGCTGTTAGGGGGTGCCTGTGGGGCAGCCCTGCATCTGAGCAACACTGCCCGCAGCCAGGACAAGGAAGAACATAGCAAGCACAAGCTAGAACATAGGAAGTTCCGTTCAAATATACGGAAAAACTTCTTTACAGTGAGGGTGACAGAGCACTGGAACAGGCTGCCCAGGGAGGTTGTGGAGTCCCCTTCTCTGGAGATTTTCAAGACCCGCCTGGATGCAGTCCTGAGGGATGTGCTTTAGGCAATCCTGCTCTAGCAGGGGAGTTGGACTAGATGATCTCTAGAGGTCCCTTCCAACTCTGAAGATTCCGTGATTCCGTGATTCCGTGAAGCGGCTGTTGATCTGAATGTACTGGCATCTCATTCACTTCCATGGTCACAGGGAACCCAAGCGCTTCCCCCACCATCATCAAGGGGAGAGAGAGAGGGGAAGAAATCAGCATTATTCAGCATTTAGGCACCTCAGGAGGTCTCTGCTTGTAGCTGCTGCTCACAACAGGATGAGCTATGGGAGCAGACCAGGTTGCTAAGGAATTTATCCAGAAAGGAATTAAAAATATTAAAGGATGAAGGCAGTACTGCCCCTCTGGGCAACCTGCTGCAATGTTTGTCTGCCCTGATGGGGAAAAAGATTTGTTTTTCTTTTGCAAAATCACAGCTCCTCCCAGCACCTCGACTGCCGGTGCTGGGCTGGATGTTCAAAGAAAGGGTCCCCACCACACATCATGCAACTGATGCCACATGGAGTAAGTGGATTGCACTGATCACGGAGCGAACTCGAATGGGAAACCCCAGTCGCCCAGGAATTCTGGAAGTGATCATGGACTGGCCAGAAGGCAAGGATTTCGGAATGTCACCAGGGGAGGAGGTGACGCGCGCGGAAGAGGCCCCACCATACAATAAACTGCCAGAAAATGAGAAGAAAGATGCCCTGTTCACTGATGGGTCCTGCCGGATTGTGGGAAAGCATGGAAAGTGGAAGGCTGCTGTGTGGAGTCCTACACGACAAGTTGCAGAGGCCAGTGAAGGACAAGGTGAGTCGAGCCAGTTGGCAGAGGTGAAAGCCATTCAGCTGGCTTTGGCCATTGCCGAGCGAGAAAAATGGCCAGTACTTTATCTCTACACTGACTCATGGATGGTGGCAAATGCTCTGTGGGGGTGGCTACAGCAGCGGAAGCAGGGCAACTGGCAGCGCAGAGGCAAACCCATCTGGGCTGCTCAACTATGGCAAGATATTGCTGCCCGGATAGAGAATCTGGTTGTGAAAGTACGCCACGTAGATGCCCACGTACCGAAGAATCGGGCCACGGAGGAACATCAGAACAAGCAGCAGGTGGATCAGGCTGCTAGGATTGAAGTGGCTCAGCTGGATCTGGACTGGCACCATAGGAGGGAACTATTCATAGCTCGGTGGGCCCATGACTCCTCAGGCCATCAAGGGAGAGATGCGACATATAGACGAGCTCGTGACCGAGGGGTGGACTTGACCATGGACACCATTGCACAGGTCATCCATGAATGTGAGACATGCGCTGCAATCAAGCAAGCCAAGCGTTTGGAGCCTCTTTGGTATGGAGGGCGATGGCTGAAATACAAATATGGGGAGGCCTGGCAGATTGATTACATCACACTGCCACAAACCTGTCAAGGCAAGCGCCATGTGCTCACAATGACGGAAGCAACCACCGGATGGCTGGAAGCATACCCTGTGCCCCATGCCACTGCCCGGAACACTATCCTGGGCCTTGAAAAACAAGTTCTGTGGTGACATGGCACCCCAGAGAGAACTGAGTTGGACAACGGGACTCATTTCCGAAACAGCCTCATAGACACCTGGGCCAAAGAGCATGGCATTGAGTGGGTGTATCACATCCCCTGTCACGCACCAGCCCCTGGGAAGATGGAACGATACAATGGGCTGTTAAAAACTACACTGAGAGCAATGGGTGGTGGGGCTTTAAAACACTGGGATGCACATTTAGCAAAGGCTGCCTGGCTAGTTAACCCCAGGGGATCTACCAATGGGGCTGGCCCTGCCCAATCAACACTTCCACGTACCGTAGAAGGGGATAAAGTCCCCGTAGTGCACATGGAGAATATGCCAGGGAAGACAGTCGGGGTCAGTCCTGCCTCAGGCAAAGGCAAACCCATCCGTGGGATTGCTTTTGCCCAAGGGCCTGAGTGTACTTGGTGTGTGATGCGGAAGGATGGGGAAGTCCGATGTGTACCTCATGGGGATCTGATTTTGGGGGAGAATAGCTAATGAATCAAATTGTGTGTTGTTAATTGCTAAGTAACACTGTCACTGTATGTCCTCATTGCTATAATTGCTATCAGCTGTACTAGGAGTAAGGCACAGGGGTGATGGGATCAGAACTGACCTCAGCAGCTGGCGCCCAGCACCTTTCCTCAAGATCTACATCTTCAGCCCACGGACTGTGTGCATGAGCCACAGCGGGTGCACCAGTCACAAGCTCCGACAATACAGCATGCAAGAGGCCAGCACCACCCAGCATCTCACCTGCCCTGAGAGACTGTTCTAACAGATGGAGCCCAGAGCCATGGATGAAATGAACTCAACGGACACTTTGGAGGGATGGCCCATAGACTAAGGGCATTAGATCTGCATGAATATATACGTGTATATATACATGACAGGGGAAAGTGGTGGCAATTCATTGGAACCTGTAAGATGTGGGCATGGCATAGATGGTCTGGAATAAGGGGTGGATAATGTCCTGGTTGCGGCGGGGACAGGGTTAATTCTCCCCAGGACACAGGAATTCCATGCCATGTGAGCCATGCCCACCCTGAGCTGCCGGGGGAGGGGGCAGGACATCTCTGCTTGGAGAGGGCTGGGGTGTCCTGGGTCCAGTCGGGGAGCGGCAGTTCCGTAATCGTGTTTGTACATTCCTCTGTCCGTGTGATTGTTGTTGTTTTCTTGTCCCCTTGCTGTTCTGTGAAACTGCCTTTGTCTCAACCCAAGAGTCTTGCCTTTTTTCTTCCGATTCTTCCCGTATTGGGAAGGCCCAAGCGAACGGCACGTGGTTCTTTGTTGCCATCTGAGGCTAAAGCACAACAGTGGGCTGTTGGAGTGTCTCATGAACTTCTTGGAAAAAGGGACAAATTAGGAACAGCGGAGCATTCCTGGTGTGCAGAATGGCTAGGTCCCAAAGAGCAGCTGTCAGCACGGCACAGAGATGAAGAAACATTCTCGTGTTGGGAGGAGAGGGAGAAGTGGCTACGTGGCCCTGCTCGCCCCATCACCCCCATGGGGCTGGTCCCACCACATCGAGTCCCAGCATCAGGTTGTTCTTGTCTGCTTCCACCTTCGCCATGAGGGCGTCCACTCCGTGGTGGGACGGGTGACAATGGACAATGCAGCGTCCCCGTTGGTACGTGGCTGCGGGGGGCGGGGCGTCGCCTAGCAACAGGGGATGCTGCCTTGTCCCTTGTCACCTGTCCCGCTGGTGCGACCACTCTGATGCGAGGAGCCAGCAGAGGAGGAGGAGGAAGAAGAAGAGGAAGAGGAAGAGGAAGAGGAAGGCTTCAAGTGCCCATCCCTTCCAGCCATCCCGGGCCCCCCCTCAGGCAGAAAGGTTCCCATCCCCCTCAGGTGCCTCCATGGCTTTGGGCAGGGCAGCAGCCATGGCCCAGCTCAGCCTGTACCAGCTGCTGGACGAGGCCATCGGGACGCCCGAGCTCGGGGCAGTCAACTTCATGGCGTTGCGCAGCCTGCTGCTCGCCATGCTCGGGCACCTGGGCCTGCGGGACCTGCCTGCCCAGAAGCAGGGGGACAGCCTGACCCTGCTCTGGGAGGGGGACCAGCCTGCAGAGGCACCCCCTGTGCTGGAGAAGGAGGGCGACAGGGCCCAGGACAGGGGGCAGCAGCCCCAGGAACCGGGGCAGTGGCTGCCTGGGAAGGACTTGCTCCAGGAGAGCACGAGCAGCCCCCCGCTGGCCTCCGTGGCCACCGACGTGGGCTGGATGAAGGACAAGATCAAAGCCAACGAGAGCGGCATCTCCAAGGTAGAGGCTCTTGCCCATCCCCTGGCTGCTCCCCTGCACGACACCCCATCCTCCGGGGTCCAGCCGCCGTTGTGCTGCCCTTAGACCAAGGGCTGGTATAAGCCTGAGCTGAGGGTGGCACGTGGGGCTCCAGTGAAGGAAAGGGGTGAAGTCTTGGGGAGGAAAAGCTGGGGCTGAAATGCTGCTCCGCTTGCTCTGGGTCTTCCCCACGTTGCCGTCAGCCGGTCCTGGTGGGGCCGATACCCAGCGAGTCCCTGGTGCCCTTGGCTCCCTTGGATGGAGGCTCGGCACCCTGGAGGTCCGGCTCCACCACCCTCTCCAGCCCTCTCTTCCCCACTCCTGACCTTCAGCCAGTACCGCATCCACTCCTGGGGCAGCTGAGAGGCTCCATCAGCCCCACATGGGCCCTCATCTCCCACCGCCTGCCCACGGGCTGAAGCCGGCACTGGTGGGGACCAGAGATGGGCCTCACCCTGCATGGTGCTGAGCCACTGGTGACCATGCATCGCCAGAGCATCCCCTGTGGGGAGAACTAAGCTCGGGCTGAAGGAAAGAGCCACCGTCAGCAGTGCCGGGCCAGGTCCTGCCAGGGCTGGGACACCGCGGGAGATGGCGGCAGGGAGGGTTCCCCGCGCAGCTGGAGATGATGGTGGCCACTTGGTTAGCAGTGGCTGCTGCTGCCCTGGCCAGGCTGTGCTCGAGGGGGCTGCAGCGGCTCTTTGCCCTTTGGATGGGCTGCAGGGATCTCACTGGGAGCCTGGCAGGGGCAGCAGGGCTGGGGGCATCCCTGCTGAGCCGGGCCGTGCAACGGGCCCCCCCGGGGCAGGGGTGGGGGTCTCTGGGGAGCTGCTGCCCCATCTCAGCTCTTGAAGATGTGATGGATGGGACGTGCTGCCCGCGCTGCCCTGCCAGCCTGGCACTGCCCCCCGGCTCTGGGCAGGCCACAGCGGCGGCAATGGTCCTGGTCCCCAGGGACCCTCTCCTGGGGCTCACCCCCACCACCCCTTTCTGCCAGGCCACAGCTCTCTCCGAGGAGCTCCTCCAGGAGATGGGCGCAATGAAGGAGGCGCAGTCCCACCTGGAAGAGGAGCTCCGGGCCATGCAGGAGGCACTCGGCTTGGTGAGCTGCTGCCAGTGCCCCGAGAGGGAGCTGGACCCTCGCCCCCTCCCTGCCCCTCTCCCCATCACCACCCCAGCCCCTGCCCTGCGGCCATCAGCCCTCCCTGTCCCCCAGCAGGAAGGGCACCAGGAGGGCAGAGTGGGAAGGATGTCCCAAGGAGGGCAGCAGGGCAGCTCAGCCACCCCCACCCAGACCTCCCCACCCTCTGCCCGCCAGCACGGCCCCAGGGAGGGTAGAAACGGGCACCGCTGCCTGCAGCTCAGGCTGGGGCTAGAAGGAACTGTGGCCATCACCCAAAGGGATGCTCAGGCGCTTTGGAACCAAAGAGCCATCAAAAAAGACACCTGGGGGCTGGGAAGGAGGGCGAGAAAGCTCTGCCCCGCACAACACAGCCACAGCCCCCGGGCACAGCCCTTCCCAGCGCCCCTCTCTCTTGTGCCCAAGGCAATTTGGGGATGCTCCTTTGAAATGCGCTCCCACAGCCAGACTGGTGTCCCTGTCCTCTCCCTGCTCCAGGGGAAACTTCAGGACGCCGGCAACCAGCTGCCAGGCCCCCCTCACAAGAAGTGTCGTGGTGAAGTATGGCCGCGGGGGGTCCTGGATCCTGCACTGAGACAGGAGGTAGCTGTGTCCCCAGCTCCCCTGGGGGGACCATCCCTCCTGTGCTGGGGCATGGTCCATGGGTGGTGGGTGCTGGGCAGTGATGCTGGGGGGTCCTGTCCCCGAGGGGGCCGTCCCTGCCAGCTACGTGGCCGGGCTGAGCCCTTGATGCCTTCCTTCCCCAGAAAAGCCTGAAGGAAATGCGGAGCCTCAGCCCAGTCCCGGAGGAGGTGCGCAGCATGGTGGGCTGGGAGGTGCTGGGGGGTGGCTCGCCTGGTGGGCAGCGAAGCAGAAGGGGGAGGAGGAGGGGGCAGATCCCAGCATTTGGCACTGTGAGATGGTTTCCAAGTCCCGCCGGGGGCTGCTGCTCCTGAAACACCAGCGCAGCCCCTTGGGCTGGGAAGCGGGTCTGGGCAGCAGGCCTGGAGCACCGAATGCCCTTGCTGGAGAGCAAAAGGCCTCGCTGCCGTGGCCCGGGGAGTCAGGGAGGGTTTGCCGCTCCCCAGGCTCGACTGCTCAGACGCTGCCGGCCCAGAGGCCAGCAAAGCACTAAGGGGGCTGGGGAGGTTGCGGGAGGCTGTGGCCGTGGGCCCCGGGGCTCTGTGCGGGGGGGGCAGCCTTTGCCTTGGGGCTCTCGTGGTGTCCTTGAGTTTGGCCCCGGGAGGCGGTGCCTTGGAGACAGGCAGTGGGGACATGGCGGGGGGGCCTGGGCTCTGTCCTTGCCGCTGCATGGCTGCCTGTAACCCTGCTCCCCTTGGCCTCCTCTTCCCAGGAGGGCAGTGGCAGCCTTTCTTCCCCCACCGAGTCCCCCCAGGCGGACGTGGACACCCAGCACAGGGCAAGCTCCGTGCCGGGGACGGAGGAACCAGGGCCACAGCCTGTGCCCAGCACAAGCAAGGGGGCTCCCGGGACACAGCCTGGCTCTGAGGAGACGGAAGCAGGGACACACAGAGCACCAGTGAGCCCTGAGAAGGCGGCAGGCGCTCCTTCAGATGGGAAGAGCATTTCTGATGCCAGTGCCACAGCCCCCAGGATGCAGCCAGGGTCCCCTGGCACTCAGAGCACCACACAGGGGATGGAGCCAGGATCCCCCAGCACCCAAATCACCACCCCAGGCATGCAGCCAGCATTCCCTGGCATCAAGACCACCAGCCCAGCAAAGCAGCCAGGGTCCCCTGGCACCTGGACCGCCACCCCAGGGATGCAGGCAGGACCCTCCAGCACCCAAATCACCACCCCGGGCATGCAGCCAACGTTCCCTGGCATCAAGACCACCAGCCCAGGAGAGAAGCCAGGGTCCCCTGGCACCTGCACCGCCACCCCAGGGGTGCAGCGAGGATCCCCCGGCACGTCCCATTTCCAAGAGCCAGCAATGCCCTGGGGGTCCTCAGCCTTCAGCAGTGCCTCTGGCCATGGCATGGAGACAGTGGAGGCTCTCGGCCAGTCTGGGCAGCTTGGCCACCCGAAGGAGCAGGTGGCCCACCTGGAAGCCACCAAGTCAGACCACGCCGAGCGTGAGCAGACGCACCTGCTCTTGCCGGAGGGAGGTAGGAACCCTGAGGGGGCTGGTGGGGGGTGTTTAGCGTGGGAACACCCTGGGCTGGGGGCTCATCGTGCTCAGAGCCTGGCCCCAAGGGCGAGACTCCCTCACTGACAGCATGTCCCCTTGGACCATGTCCCTCTAGATGACAACAGCATCGCCCTCCGGGGTCAGGTGTCCTCCCTGCAGAGCCTTGCCAGCGAGCTGCAGGAGGTGAAGGAGAAGGTGAGCCGGTGGCAGTGCCCGAGGGGGCTGCAGGGATGTCAGGGGGGATTTGGAGATGGAGGGGGCAGCCAAAGGGCACCCCCTGCAAAGGGACAGCACGGGGTGCCATGCCCTGACTCTGCCACCACCGCCGTTCCCAGATCAGGCAGCTGGAGGATGCCCTTGGAAAGCTGTGGGTGGCTGGAGCAGACTGGAGAGCAGATGGCAGTGACCAGATCGCCCTGCAACTGGGGTAAAAGGACGGGAGAGGGTTTGCTACCCCATGGGGCTGCAAGGGAGCCCAGTGGCTGGGAGCATCCCAGTTTGGGGGGCGAGGGACACCCCCCCTGAGTGGCCCCAATGAGGCTAAGCCTGCCTGTGCACCCATCTTGCTGGCCAGGTCCATGCTGCAGGAGACAAAGCAAGAGGCGTTGGAGCTGAAGGAGCTGGGACTGGAAGAGTTAAAGCAAGTGGTGCTGGAGCTGAAGGACCTGGGACTGCAGGAGTTAAAGCGAGAGGTGTTGGAGCTGAAGGAGCTGGGACTGCAGGAGTTAAAGCGAGAGGTGTTGGAGCTGAAGGACCTGGGACTGCAGGAGTTAAAGCAAGAGGTGCTGGAGCTGAAGGACCTGGGACTGCAGGAGTTAAAGGAAGAGGTGCTGGAGCTGAAGGACCTGGGACTGCAGGAGTTAAATCCAGAGGTGCTGGAGCTGAAGGAGCTGGGACTGCAGGAGTTAAAGCGAGAGGTGCTGGAGCTGAAGGAGCTGGAATTACAGAAGATAAAGCATGAGCTGAAGGAGCTGGGAGAACACCAGGACATGACCGAGGCCACGCTGAAGCAGCTGGTGACAGAGGTGGCCCAGCTGATGCAGGCTCAGGTGAGGTCTAGGGGGAGTGCTCCCACTGCCCGCCGGCTGGGTGGGGGGGTCCTGGCAGGGTTCCCGGCCACGGCCCCTGGCCGGCTGCAGCCATCGAGCCTCCACAGCACCTTGGCTTGTTGGCTGCATCCATTCCATCTCAGAGCCGATCCCTTCTCCCCTTCCTGCAGCAGGACAAGCTGAAGGCGAGGGAGAGCGCAGGGCAGGAGCAGGCAGAGGCGCAGGCAGCATGCCCTGCCTGCTGTGGGGACACCGGAGCGCAGGTGGGGCAGCTCCTGCAGCGCTACGAGAAGCTCCAGGAGGTGGTGGACTCCCTGATGTCCCGGCGGGCGGTGGGCAAGGTGCCGAGGCAGCTGCCGAGGCAGAGCCAGGTAGGGAGATGGCGGCATGGGGGGCTTGGGAGGGGGCTGCCGGGACTCCCCTGGCTGGTCGTGCTGTGCTGTAACATGGGGGAGCCCCTCGCTGCTCCCCACGTTGCCTTGTACAAGTCAGCAGCACGGAAGGAAATGAAAGCCTCGGTGCAAATGTCCTGCTGGCACCGAGAGCCTTTGGCCAGCGGCCAAGTAACCTGGCTCTGTCCCCACGGGGCAGCCAGTCCCCCCTTGCACAGCACCGCCCTGTCATCTTCCTCCCTGCAGCAGGATGAGGAGGTGCTGAAGCGCGTCCAGGCCACCCTTGTGCAGGTGCAAGGCAGCTACGAAAAGCTCAGCTCCGTCGTGGGGAACCTCCTGCGTGACAGTCAGCGGCAGCAGCAAGATACCAAGGTGGGTGGCTGAAAGCCCCACGGGGTCAGAGCATCCTCCAGGCAGAGCCTGGGCACCAGCAGGGATTTGTCCCTTTCACGGAGGTTTTTAAGGGGGGTGGGAGATGGACGGGGGGTGCTGAGCTGGCCGGGAGGCAGCTCCGACGCTGCCGTGGCATCATGGGGTGCTTTCTGTGTTGGCAGGCTCTGTTCCAGTCCCTGGAGAAGCTGGTGAAGGGCAAAGCGGACAAGAATGACCTGATGCTGGCACTCGATGTGGTATGGCCTCGAGGGTCCCCAGCACCAGCCAAGGGGGTCCCAGGCAGGGTGACAATCACCCCTTGTCCCTTGGGTGCTTGGTGGCAGCACCTGCCGGGGGGAGGGAAGATTTCCAGACTGGCTGCGCGTCCCTCCCCAGGTCCCTCTGTCTCCCCACGGGTCCCTTTGGCTGCTGGCACCAACCCCATGGGGGTGATGGGGCAAGCAGGGCCACGTAGCCACTTCTCCCTCTCCTCCCAACACGAGCTGGCCCTGCCTAGGCTACCTTCGTCCTCTCCCAACCGCTCTCCTGCCTTTCCCTCTTGCTAGAAAGCAGACAAAACCAGCCTGGCTGGCAAAGTCAACCGCAGCGAGTTCGACACAAGGATGGAGCGGCTGACTGAGATGCTCGAGGAGGTGCTGAGCCGGCAGACGGGCCAGGAGAAGGTCCAGCAACAGCTTAGTGAAGAGGTGGCCTCCAAGGTGAGGGGTGTCTCGTCTCTGCCACGCAAAACCTGCTCCTTCAGGGCTTGGCATCCCTCCGAGGATCCCTCTGCCAGCTGTCCCAGCCGGGGACCACCGTGTCCCATCCCGGGGCAGCTGGCTGAGGGGGGGCACCTGTCCACAGCTGGACCGCCAGGAGCTGGGGGCTCTGCAGAAGCAGCTGGAGGGGCACTGGGAGAGCAACCTCAAGCAGCTCCAGAAGGGCTCACAGGCAGGGGCTGATGATGCAGCTGGCATTAAGAAGTGAGTGCAATGGGGACGGCAGCGCCTTCAGGGACACCTCGCTGCTGCCTGCGAGCTGCCTGCCTGTGTCCCCCCCAGGAGCTCACCCAGCCCTTTTCTCCCCACTCCAGCCCGCTGCTGACCCATTTCCACTGCCTCTCCTGCGACCGGCCCCTCGACATGTCGGTGCCTGGCCCGTGAGTAGCACCTGGCGCTGTGGGCGGGACGGGGGGGCGATGGGTGCTGGCAGTGCCCCGCTGTGCCAGGCACAGGGGTTCGGGGCTCTGCCTGGGGGGTCTGACCCTGCCCAGCCCCCTCGCGGCCCTGCCTGGCAGCAGGGGGACGTGAGCCCTCCCCGGGGAGCAGGGGGTGCCGTGGGCTACAAGCCCATGGGTTTCAGGGCACTGCCTCGTCACCCATCTACGGCTCCTGCCCTCCCCAGGCACATCGTGACCATCCCATCCCTGCCGCCGCTGTCCCCCCGCCTCGCCGAGCACCCCCGTCCCATTCTCAAGCCAGAGCAGGAACAGCAGCACGACCACAGGTAGGGGACACGGGGACCCATCCCTGTCCCACTGGGGTGCAGGGTGGCCTGGCCCCGGCGAGGGAGAGCTCTTCCCCAGGTGGGGGCGCAGGGGTCCGGGCGGACCTGGGCAGGGCAGGGGAGCAGAGCTGTGCTGCAGAGGGTCAGCTGTGCTTACCCCGCCTCTGGGGGGTTTTACAGCCCCCCCTCGCTGCCCGTCTGGCCCAAGTCTCTGTCTCAAGGGCGCTGAAGCCACGTGTGATGAGTTGTGTCTGGTCTCAGCCTGACCTCGGGCTTAGGGAGGTCAGGTTCCTTCTCCCAAACAAGTTGCTGAAATCAAGCGCTGCAGCCGGGACAGCCCAGCTCCTGCCTCCTGCTGTCCTTGGCGTGGGGTGCAGGGACCTGCCACTGCCACGGCCAGCTGCCGGGGGCTGTGGGGAAAGAGCAGATCCAGCAGGACGGCCGGGGGGTCTCCTGCAGCAGGCGGAGGGGAGCCGGGAGGGACAGACCCCACCGGGGAGCAGCCCCTGGCCCCCTCCCTGCCGTAGCAGGCTGAAGCACGGGCTGCCACGGTGCCGGGCACTGAGCATCCGCGTACCCCGTCCCACAGGCAGCCGCCAGCCGAGGGCAAGTACCCCACCGTGCCGCGGAGCTGCGGGGGCCGCCACACTGTCACCACCCCGCTGCAGCGCCGCCAGGGCCTCCAGCTCCCCCGGCGCCTCCAGCCGCTCCTGCTCCCCAACAAGGTAGGGATGACAAAGGTAGGGATACGGCGGGGGCGACTGAGGCCGAGCCTCTGCAGGGGCGGGGGGGGCATGTGTGCCTCAGTTTCCCCAGGGAGAGCTGGCTGTGGGAGGGTTGCCAAGGGATGCCGAGTTCGGCCCCGTGGCTCAGCCAGCCCGCTCTCTCATTCCCAGTGCAACGTGGTGGACCTGTTGGCAAAGGACGGCTGCATGTCCAGGGAGCAGCTGGACAGTCCCGTGCTCACGGACAAAGAGGGTACGGCCGGGGCTGGCGTGGGGAGAGGATCCCATGGGTGTGAAGGGGCAGTGGGGAGGGCAGGGCACCCACGAGGTGCTGGGTTTTCCCCACCCGTGTCCCCCCCAGTGCCCCCACCCCAGCTCACTCTGCTCTCTCCTGCCACCCCTGCTGCCTGACAGGGCCAGCACAGCACCAGCCCGGGCTGCACAAGGCAGCGGAGAGCAAGAGCGACTCGTCCGACTGCCACCTCCCTCACGCACCAAGGCCCCCGCGGGACAGACCCAGGAGCCGGGCAGCTGGGCAGGGACAGCTGCTCTCCAGAAAGTGATTTCTTACTTAACTAATAAAAAGCCCTTGACCTTATTTTTTGTTGGTTTTTTTTCCCTTTGTTTTGGGCCATGAACGACGGTCACAGGGACAGAGGGGGCATCCCCTTGATAAATCACAGCCCCCAGTTCCGTTCTCCCCCCTCAGAGCCCAGTGGGAAATACAGCAGGCAGTGGGCTTGTGGGCTCCTGTCGCCTCTGCGCGGGAGTTCTGCTCTGGGCTTCCCTGGGATGGTGACGCAGCTTTCTGCCATTGGGAGCCACGATGCAGATTTCAAGCGCTGTCATGGAACGGCGCTGGCTGCAGTGCTGCGCCTGCCAAGTGAGCGCCTCCGACGCACAGGAACACCAGGGGCGACACAACACACTCCCTCTTACACGGCACTGTGATTTATGATCAAAGCGCAACAAATTGCTGCGTTTCTTTGTCAGCGATGGAATAAAAGGACACGGTCTTCTTTTGTAGCTCCAGCAAAACTCCAACCTTCAACGGTTTATCCTTGCAGAATAATGTTACTTGATCTCTGTGCCACGCTGACAGCTGCTCTTTGGGACCTAGACATTCTCCGCACCAGGAATGCTCCGCTCTTCCTAATTTGTCCCTTTTTCCAAGAAGTTCATCAGCAACTCCAACAGCCCACCCATCGCTGGCCTGGGCAATTACTTCCCAGTAGCAGCACCCCGCAGAGAAGCTCTGGGAACACGTCACTTGGCTGATGCAGAATCTCTTGGCGATGGCTTTAATAACAGCGGATGTGCATCCCTACTCAAAACAGAAGGAAAACCAACAGCCACACGATAAACTTTCACCAAAGTTCAATCCTGCAAATCAGCAGAAATCCTCAACCAAGCACCAATGACTGCATCCTGAGCACACGGAAACATTTAACAGGCACAGCTGAGGAAACAGCCACGACAGACTCACGCACTCCAGCGTGAAGGGGAAGGTACTTGCTACTTTACAGGATGGATCTTATTCCTAACCACAGTCTTACTAAAAAATGTGCCGATAATAAATGGGACGCTTCCCTCAAGAGAACTGACATAGTCACCCGTTCACTGGGACATGTTCTTGCACATTTGATCAGCAAAAACACTTGTTTTATGTTTTCAGCTACCGCTGTAGTACTCTGCGTTGACTGTAAAAATAGTTCTGTAAAAATGTGCCATGGTTTTGGCCAGATTGGCCGATCAGAACGACAGATGGCCCTCCCCCCACTCTCTCCTCAGAGAGGAGAGGAAGAGATAAGGAGATTTACGAGCTTAGAAAAAGAACTAAACTACTTTGATGAAAATAATAATAAATAAGAAAACAGTAAGTAGTAATAGAATAATAAAAATTAAAGAAAAAAAGCATACAATATATACAAAACCGTATCCAGCTCCCAGGATGACGATGGCATCAGCAGCAGACACAGGGAAAGTCCCAGACTGGAGTCAGTGACGGACAGGAGCTGAATTCCGGAACTAGAGTCAGGAGTGCTCGGATTGGGATCAAAGGCAGACGAACAGACAGGGTCCTCCTCAGACGTCGGCCATTGAAGAAAAAACGAGCCAGAGCCCCCTTTGCCCCTTTGATCCCTCAGCTTTTATACTGAGCGTGATGCAGACGGGATGGAATACCCTGTTGGTCAGTCTGGGGTCACCTGTCCCCTCTGCTCCTCCCTGCGGGTGGGACCCTGTGTATCGCAATGTTTTCAGTTAGCTGCATCATACAACAGAATGCAACAAATGTGGAAGTCGTTGACAGTATTCACCATTTAACCCAGGGTAAACAAAATTATGCATAAAGTAAATATATTCCTTTTCTGACCTCTTCAAGTCTGCCCAAAGCATCCTTCAGTTTTCTTCTTCTTTCCAAGGCCAGAAGCCAGACTTGCTGCCATTTGCTGACTAGAAGGTTTGCCCGTGGATTCTGGGTTTCCATTTGCGCCTGGGCTGCTGACAGATACGTGCCTGGTGCTGGGGAACGCTTTCCTGTTAAAACATGACAAAATGGGTTAAGTCTCACTCCGTTCAAACAAAACAAACATTCACAGGAAGGGTACTTGACCTTCCTCAAACTACTCCTTCCTGTCCCAGATAACGAGCCCATACCCTGATCGGATTGCATCGGGTGGGATTTTTTGTTTGTATTCTTTTACCATTGCTGGGGAAGGAAGGACCACGTGGTGCTTGAAGTATTTTTTGTGTAGTGGCTGCACTAGTGAAGCCACACAGGTTAAATCGAATCTTTGCAGACTTCCCAGAGAGCTGAAAGGTAAACAACCTGATTTTGGAAGCAGGTTCCACGGACAGGTAAGTATAAAGTACAACGGGTAAGCATATCTAAAAACGCAAAAAGCAATTTCCTCACTTGGTGATTCACTTTCCATTCGACTTCACTGAACACACTTCCTAATTGGATCCACGTAAATGGATAAATGCGCGTCTCATTTGATTTAGTTCTTCTAAGCTAAGCACTGGAAGCTATTCGTTATTTTATTTTCCTAACAGGGCGAAAAAGAGGGATATTCACAGAAGCAGATGCATCTTTTCCCGTCCTTCCTGATGAGGCTCACTAGGAACAAGGTCTATTCTTGCCAAAGTTATTCCAGAGATGGATGTTTTTCCATCTGTGGGAACTTCCTAACCTATAAACTCCGTTTTACAAAAAGGAGGCAGATTCACTCATGTGTTTGCTGAACTCCTTCAGCACTGAAGGCAGATGAAGCCACAAACGACGTCTGGACGCTTCTTCAGAGTAAACCGCTTCCGTTAGATAAGAATATTAAAGGTTCATGGAGCGGATGCTGGATTTGTGATTTTGGTTTTTTTTGAGGGCCTGTTTCTAACAGTAGTTGCACAGGGCACGTAGGTATTTTCTCTGCTCCAAGTTCCAACCGACCACACAAAAGGCTTCAGCAGCTGCAGAGCTGCATTACCACAAACAAGGAAAATGCCTTAATTATCCGTGTCCCGTCAATTTCAATCAATTCTCTCTACATCCAAAAGGGACTCTGAATACTTCTCACATCATCTGCAGGCTAAAAATTAAATGGCAGATTGAAAGGAAAGGAGGGGATTTAGGAGGTTAGTTTGAAATCTTCAGGCCTAGAAACAACACATCATCATGGACAGCACACCAAGTCACACAAGGAGGCAGAGAAGATCTCTTGCTCCTGGGAGGCACTCTTCAAAATAAAAGGCACAACAGAAGCATTCTTCCGTGGGCTCCACAGGCACAATAATCAGTAAAAATACTAAAAAAAATATTTTAAAAAAACCCTTAAATTGTATGTAACAAGAGAAGAAGATGGGGGCATGGACACCTTCATAAAGTTGGCTGAGATTTTCAGAGACGCATTCCATTCTTCTTGTTAGTTGGATCCAATTGGGATAAAATTCTGCAGAATTCAAAACAGCATATCGCTATTTTCTGAGAAGGAAGAAACAAGAACGAAAGATGCGTAATGGCCGCATACATTTTGTGAGACCTGGCTTAAACAGAACTAATCAAGGAGGTTACTGCTTCAGGGACAGCAGCAGGTTCAATAACTTTTAAGTTCCCTGGGTCAAATTAAGGTGAATAAAAGTGGAGACTAGGGTGAGTTGCTCCGTTTAGCTAAAACCTATGTCACTTGCACGGCACACGGAAAGGAAGGAAAGAATACGGAGGAGTAAGAGGAAAAATATTAGTTATTCCAAGCCTGCGTTTCAGCTATACTCTGCATCTTGAAAATCTCTAGAGAATTATTTACGGAGTGCTAAGTTTTACTACAAGACTCATCACTCAGATAAACATCAAAGGAACATTTCAGTTAACGCTCATCATAATTACACACATGATGTTTGGCAAGTTCAATTTCAATAGCCCTGGGGTCTCCACCCAGAGGTTTCTGTTCATTCAGCAAGTCTTCTGTATGCGTCAGCCACGTCAGCAGCTCATCCAGGGCGCGCTGGAACTGCCCCAAGGCGAACAAGGCACCTTCCAGCTTGCGCTAGAGTAAAAATAAAATTAACAAGGAAATGGTTTCACAATGCTATTGAATTGGCTTATGTTAGCATTAGTCACCACAATCCAGAGCAGCGTCCGTGCATCTGATATCATAAACCCAGGGAGAAACAGTCATCCAAGACAAGCAACAGCTTCGTACTCAGAGCCGAGGTTGCCATTCCCCTGTAAAGCCTCACACGCCAGGCTTAAATCCCGAACCTTCAGAGACCCCATGTAGCCAGAGCAGAGTTAAGCTGGAAGGTTTTTTTTTTTTTAAAGTGCTCAGTTCAGCAGCTAATATTACTTTTGCACATATAAACATGTTTTCAACCGCTACTTAAGATATCATCAACTAATCAAAATTAAATAATAATGATTCAAGATGGCACTGCTGACAGAGGAAGTGACAAAAAATACTGCTAAGGGTTTAAATACCACAAAAGCAACTCAATAAATTGTAAAATTCAAATTATATTATATATAGAATCATAGAATCATAGAATCGCTGAGGTTGGAAGGGACCTTTAAGATCATCAAGTCCAACCATTAACCTACCCTGACAAAAACCACTTCTAAACCATGTCCCTAAGTACCACATCTACCCTTTTTTTAAACACCTCCAGGGATGGTGAATCCACCACCGCCCTGGGCAGCCTGTTCCAATGTTTAATAACCCTTTCAGTGAAAAAATGTTTCCTAATATCCAATCTAAACCTCCCGTGACATAACTTGAACCCGTTTCCTCTTGTCCTATCACTTGTCACCAGGGAGAAGAGGTCAGCCCCCATCTCTCTCCAACCTCCTTTCAGGGAGCTGTAGAGGGTGATAAGGTCTCCCTTCAGCCTCCTCTTCTCCAGGCTAAACAACCCCAGCTCCCTCAGTCGTTCCTCATAAGGTTTGTCCTCCAGACCCCTCACCAGCTTTGTAGCCCTTCTCTGGACACGCTCCAACACCTCACTGTCCTTCTTGTAGTGAGGGGCCCAAAACTGAAGGCAGTACTCCAGGTGGGGCCTCACCAGTGCCGAGTACAGGGGGATGATCACTTCCCTAGTCCGGCTCACCACACTATTCCTGATACAGGCCAGGATGCTGTTGGCCTTCTTGGCCACCTGGGCACACTGCTGGCCCATATTCAGCCGGCTGTCCACCAACACCCCCAGGTCCTTTTCTGCCGGGCAACTTTCCAGGCACTCCGCCCCAACCCTGTAGCGCTGCATGGGGTTGGTGTGACCCGAGTGCAGGACCTGGCACTTGGCCTTGTTGAACCTCATACCATTGGCCTCAGCCCATCGGTCCAGCCTGTCCAGATCTCTCTGCAGAGCCAACCTACCCTCAAGCAGATCAACACACCCGCCCAGTTTAGTGTCATCTGCGAACTTACTGAGGGTGCATTCGATCCCCTCATCCAGATCATTGATAAAGATATTAAAGAGAACCGGCCCCAGCACCGAGCCCTGGGGGACACCACTTGTGACTGGACACCAACTGCATTTAACTCCATTTACCACCACTCTCTGGGCACGGCCGTCCACCCAGTTTTTTACCCAGCGAAGAGTACACCTGTCCAGGCCGTGAGCAGACAGTTTCTCCAGGAGAATGCTGTGGGAAACACTGTCAAAAGCTTTGCAAAAATCCAGGTAGACAACATCCACAGCCTTTCCCTCATCCACTAAGTGGGTCACCTTATCATAGAAGGAGATCAGGTTTGACAGGCATGACCTGCCCTTCACAAACCCATGCTGACTGGGCCTGATCACCCTGTGCTCCTGCATGTGCCGTGCAATGGCACCGAGGATGATCTGTTCCATGACCTTCCCAGGCACCGAGGTCAGGCTGACTGGCCTGTAGTTCCCCGGATCCTCCTTCCGGCCCTTCTTGTGGATGGGTGTCACATTTGCCAACCTCCAGTCAGCTGGGACCTCCCCGGTTGTCCAGGACTGCTCATAAATGATGCAAAGTGGCCTGGCGAGCACTTCCGACAGCTCCTTCAGTACCCTTGGGTGGATCCCATCCGGCCCCATAGATTTGTGCACCTCCAGGTGCTGAAGCAGGTCCCTCACCATTTCCCTTTGGATTATAGTTCTGTAATTTCCAAACCAAAAGGAATAAATGTGTAAACTGATGCAAACATCATACACACTAAGAAGATTTTCTCAAAAATCTAAGTCATGAAGAAAGCCCCCACCTTCAAGTTTATTTACCTGTCTATTGATGACTTTTTCTTCTAGGCTGTCCCACATTAGTTTGAGCTCTGAGACAAGGTCTTGAGCTGCGTGCTTGTCACTCTCCTCTGTTACCTTCTGCAGCAACAGCTCTGCCTGACGCCTCAGTCCTTCCATTTCTATCTGCTGCTGACAAGCTTCTGTCTTAAATTGCTACGGTAAATAGAAAAAGAATACACGTAAACTTATCACAAGTAGTGACCTTCTGGAATACAGCACAGTACAGCAGTATTTACAATACCAATGCATCCCTCTCAGCTTTCGTACGTTTGGGGGGTTGTCATCCAGGGTAAAAATGCTTGTAAGACACCGATCACCCCGACGGTCGCAGCAAACTGAGAATCTGCAGCAGTGTCTTAATGGTCTAGCAGGTATTGCTAACTGTGACCACAGAATGCCAAAGATGGCTAATAGGAAAGTATTCTCCAACGATCTCTCTGGTCTGTACAAAAGGCAGAACGCATCTGGAGTCACTTCTAGCTCTGGGGGTTGTGATAACACCATCCTTGAAACTTCAGATAGAATTGTTTTCCAGAACACCTGAAAGCAAATTTTCTTCAGTAGAACACCCTCTCTGGTACATGCAACTGGGACAGCACTCTGAACAACTCGCCTAGGTGTGTTCTTCTGAAGTACGTAAGATTATGGGTCATCTGAAGTTACATCATAAAATAGATAGACTAAACAACCTGCCCACAGCCAAAAAAAGTACAAGCAAGCCGTGAAACCAAGGACATTACCTGATCGTTATACATCCCTGGTTTTTATATCTCGCAAACAGCCTACCGACGTCAGGAGCATACTCAAGTCACAGATCCACAAAGACAGGCTTCTGAAGGTCTAAGTTAGCCTGAAATTTTGATTTCCAGCTTACTAATGTACTGGGAATGTTGTGATCTGTGTGAGCATTTAGGTAAAGCCTGTAATTGCAGAAGTGAAGCTGGGGAGGCATTCTTTCAGAGCCTCAAGGAAGCTGTTCATGGTAGAAACCAGAACACGCAAAAGTCACAGCAAAAGAACCCTGCACATAATAACCTTACAGCCTGTGAAAGACAAGGAATGCCACTACAAGTATTTCTCAGCTGTCGGAACATAGTCACAAAATAAAATGTAGTTTCACCAAAATTTGGAATAGATTTTAAAATTAAACACATTTTAAAATGAAAAGTGTGCAATGAAATGTTATCTGAAATTTTCATACAGATTCTTTTCTACTAGAAGTTGAAAATTGCTTTTGACTCTTGAAAAATACAGAAAAATACTAAACAGCACAGGAAAATGCAGACCGATGAAAATAGAAATGAAATAAATTGCTCGTTCATACCTTAAGTTCCTCAGTTTGCTGCTTCACTGTCTCCAGACCTGTTCCAACTGGGGACGCAGATGCCAACCTGCTGCCAGCAATGTCCACCCAGTCAAACATTGCCTGAAAATCACAGCATGAAACTGAAGCATGAGCAGAGAAATAGTGTCAGATTTCAAAGTCGCATTAAGTAAAATACCAGAATTTTTTACTCCAGAGAACAAGATTGCTGTGCGCTTTGAAAACAAAACAAAGCAAAACAAAACCAAACAGCTTTCTCCAGTGGAACCTAGGGGTTTTTGCAATACAAGGGATCCAGTATTAACTAAAGTATTCCACGTAATGGTTACGAGAATGTACATGCTGCAAGACTGAACCCCTATTAGCAGCAATATCCTGCCAGTACTATTCATGCGGACTAGTACTCTACTTCTGGAGTAAAATCAGCAATTTTTATGAATACCCCGAAAGGTAAATACAAGACAAACTCTGTTCTGCACTCCTTCGGAGCAAAGATGGAAGGTGGTAGCTGAATGATAACACACTTTAAACGATGATGACAAAAGAACTTCTGTTGAAGGATAACGGTAA
The DNA here is from genome assembly GCF_028500815.1 of Rissa tridactyla. NCBI lineage: Eukaryota > Metazoa > Chordata > Aves > Charadriiformes > Laridae > Rissa > Rissa tridactyla. The sequence continues at coordinate 1,235,624 of NW_026529545.1, forward strand.
CTGTATCAGGAAGATGGAACGCGACCCATTCAGTACAGATTAGACAGTGATGGCCAATACCTGAGCTTGACTGAATCTCCTCAGGATAAGGCAGCTGGAACTTCAAAAAACAAATGAAGTCTCCCCAGTTCTGAGGCTTTGTGGGTACTTCCCTTACTCCTGATATAATGCAGAACAACCTCAAGAACACTCTAGTTAAAGATTAAGAACACCTATAGCACTCTGGGCAATTCATTACATAGAGGAAAAAATACCTCTGCCAGGCCCTTTTTCCTCCTGCCTGTTATCTGTGATTCATGACGGAGAAGGGCTTAGGACGGCTTCTCAGAGCTGCCCACTGCTACACAACTCCTTGGCAAAAGGAGAACTAACCCCCCCAACACGCTCAACAGGGTGAGGCAGCTGTAGCTAACAATCTGCCCACAATACTTTTAATATTGTCTATTGAAATGAGCGTAAGGCGGCAGTTACATACAGTTCTTGTACAAAGTACCAAGCTTGTAGGATGCACAACGTGCAGCCCCAGGAAATACAAAGCTCTTGAAGCAACGGCAATGTTCCTAATGTAACCCTACAAGTCAACCTCTGGGCAGTATGAAAATAAGAGGCCTTGGAGAAAAAAACTTAGCCAGGGTGCACCGGAAAACAAGATGTTGCATTATTATTAAGATGTGTTCTGCTGCTCGATCTGCACGGAACACACAAGCAACTGCCCTCAGTGTCAGGTGAAACTCTGTTTTTAAAGATCCAATGAACCAAGACAGACAGTAATTCCACTGGGCAAAAAGACAGCTTTGCAAAATCTGACCATGAAAACTTTTCTACTGTTTCCATCTTCCAGCCGTTCACTGACAAAAGACATGAGGCCTGCCACTCAGCCAAAACTTGCAAAGAATAGGCAAAAAAATGAAATAAAATACAGCACATATAGAGAAAAGATATCTTAAAAAACTGCTGGAAAGTTTACCTACTGATTTTAAAAGTGAATCATCTTCCAAAGTATTGTGATTGGATAAATTACGCTAAGAATTAGTATGATGCTCCAGTATGTCTATATTCTTAGTACAATTATGCTAAGAATTCCTGTAATGGTCCAGTAACATTATGTTAATATTTTGGGCTTAGAATAGTCAAACTGAATTATTTCACTTATAAAAAAGGTGGAATAAAACTGAAGTTCTTTCATTGTCCTCCACTCAAAGAAAACAGCTGCAGGTGAGTATACGGACCTGTATTCTGTTCCTTTCAGATCATGTAAACATGTCACACCTTCAACTCGCCTATTATGTTACGTACTGACTGCCACCAGGAAATGTGAGCAGGATTACTATAAACTTGTGTCTTACCAATAAAGGGGACATCAATTTCGAATCTATACATAGAGGAGTATATGAACAACTACATGCAGAAAACAACCCAAACAGACTTAGTCTTCAATGGAAGAAAAACCTCCAACCCAACCAACCCCGAGGAAAAATATCTGCCTACTGAAGAAAACAGTCGCTAGAATCAGTGACACATGTCACCTTCCCAATCACGTAACATTTTTTACTACAACCACGTTAAATCCTATTGACTCAAGATTGGGTTAGGTGTATCACACCATCTTACCTGCAGTCCATCTTGGTATGGAACAGCTGCCTGCAGAGCTTCAACAAGCTTATCTGCCCGGTCTTTCCATGTTTTTCTTAAGGCATCCCAGGCAGAATTCAGCTGCAAATAGGTGAAATTTACTCCAATGGACAAATGAATGTTACTGCTGCTGTATAATGTGCGTTCACTCATTATTCACTCATCAATAACACCAATAAACTAAGCATGAATAGTTCACATTAATTCCATGTTAAAACTCTTGTTCTCCTTATCCCTGCATAGTTACTTTCCTTCAGAATACACTCGACGTTCTGGATGGCAAAAGCTGTAAAATTCAATACTGATTATTGAATAGTTTTCTTACGGATTACAGTCAATATCGGAAATAGTATCATTAAATCATTTGGAACTGCATCCTTATCAAAAAGGTAGCTTAAAAGAAACATACACTGCAGAAACTACAAACACTGGAGAAATTGTCAGTACTCTGTAGTCATCCAAGCAGGACTGTCTCAGTCAAGATGCTGCACTTGGCATAAACCAGATACGTTTCAAATTTATTCCAGCATTCCTATTGCAAAAAGTAGCCATCTATTGCAGTAATCAGTGACTATTTCCACAAAAAACCTTTCTGTCTTTTACAGAACTTTTAACCCATAAATCAATACAATAAAATCGTCTATACATTCTAAACTAATACGAGCCAAGATCCATTTACTTGAAAAGCAAACCTTACGTTATCATAAAAGCTTCACGGGTATCTTACATTTGCCGCAAAATGTCTATTTGCAAAATTTGTTGGGGGCAGGGAGGATATACCAATTTCAGCTGAACAAGCACCTGGCGTAGCAGATCCAAGCACCTGCATTTCCCATACCTCATCTATGCTCTTGTGGACAATAGGTTTGTCAGGCTCTCCACAAGCAGCTCCAAGGTCAGAGCCAAGGCTCAGAACTGTTGCTAGTTCCTCTTGCAGTCCATCAATTTCTTCTTTAGCAGCCTACAAAGAGAAAAAAATTCAATGCCGCTCACACTAACTTTAATAATCTATGTACAGCTTGTTTTCAAGATAGGACATGGCAGGATTCGGCCTGTGGTTTCTTTAAAGTCCCTTGGACTTACAATCTGACGCTTAAAACACAAGCATCCCTTTGCAGGGTCAGAGTGAAATCACCTGACACCAGTCTAAATTAGAACAATGGCTTATGATGTCACTTTGCATGAGATGAAAAAAAATAAACAGGAAGTTTTCAATTAGATTTCTTTAATCAGAGTGTTTTCTTTTTCAGAGGTTGTCAGTCAACCCTCAAATCTTGAACTATCAGCATGAATAATTACAGGCTTAGAGCATAATACATAGAGCACGATACATGCGTACACCTTTCATTTAGATGTTACCTATTACTCAGGGAATCTCAAGTACGTATCACTTTCAAAAGTCTCAGTGACGTGCTTATTATATACGTGTTTATAAGCAGATATGCAAATATAACGACAGGCACCTGTTGCATGCTCATTATAATTCAGAACTGGTACATGTTATTTACCACAGACTCTCGAGATATCACTATAGTAAATTCCTACACAATTATCCCTCTTGGTCTCTAAAAAAATAGCCTCCTGTGGTATTTCATAGTAAGTCTCTCTTTTCTCCGCATACCGTAAATAACATACTTTAAGTCAACAAAATACTTTCCACTGACCTCAGCGTCTTCTTGCTGTTGCTTGACTACAGATGGGTCAACTCCAGGTCCCTCCAGTTCTCCAATGAGCTCCTGAGTATCTTTAATAGTAGCTGCAAGAGCCACGTGACTACACCACAACTTTGCGGCTAGTTTCATTACATCCAGCAATTTGGCCTCCCTCTCCTCAGTCAAGGTCTGGATGTCTTCCCAAACGAGGACCATTTGGTCTAGTTTATCTTGAACAGCTAAACAACAGAGGAACTAGATTCCTACCTTGGCAAATGATTCTTGGCCATAAATCTCTCTACCGTTCTACAGCAGAAACATATGGGTATCTTTTAAAATTTAGACTGTAAAATTGTTTCTTTACAGGACGACTCATAACCTTAAGTGGAAACAACCACCATAACCTTAAAAAATAAAACAAAGGTTATATCCACGATGAATTATTTTAAACAAATACTTTGCTTTTATACATCTTCTCCAGCTTCTCCAGGAGAACACAATCCCCAGATCAGTGGTCATCAGAAATGAACATTTTTATATGCTGCAGCTTGCTGCATTTCCACTACATGAAACTTTCCTCCATCTATTACCTTTAGCAGATATATCCTTATCGGCTCCTTCTGAGCGAGCAATCATTTCCTTCCCTCTCTGTTTAAGCGTCTCATAAACCGGCTGAAGTCTTTCCAGATCCACTGACACGTTCTTATTTTCACTGATTTGCTCTTTAATCTTCTCAACCTCTGCTGAGATTGAAGGTCGCTGCCTCAGACGTCCAGCTGTGCCTTTCAGACTCTCAAGAGTCGAATCTATCTTGTCATGAAACTGGTAGGGTGGTAAAGGACAGAAAGAAGTGGCAGAGAAATTAGGAAAAAAAAACAACTGCAAAATGGCATTTGAAATTCTCTTGGAAAAAGGTACTTTAAAATTAACATATTTAACATCTCTAGCCAACAGACGTATGTGCCACTTGCAATACTGCCCTTCGTGGTTCTTCCCCTCTCTCAATATCTACATTACAAAAATGACCTTGCAAAATGGTACTTCCTCTCAGATTGAAGAATTTTACTATGAAGTCCGGTTTCAGTCCTGAGACGTTCCATCTGAAGATACTATACATACAGCAGAATCTACTTGCCTTTACTCCTGTGTCATCCATACAGTAGGTTGTACCTTATTTTGGAGAGCCATGACTCCTTGGCTCTTTCATGAGCCATTTCATCATTTTAGCAAGCTGTTTACCTGAGTAGTAAATACATACTTTTTCATATCAGGACCAATACACTGGCATATAACCACTGGTTAAGATTCGATATGTCTGGTCATTCAAAAAGACGTCTCTTAGTGCCCAGGTGATGCTTGTTACTGCAGTAAAGGAACGTTACTTTCTGCAACTAAAAGCACACAACAGCGCGTGTTATGTTGACCCACAGTTGACTGAGCCCAGGGAGGTGTCCAGAAACTCAATTACAGCTCTGTAACATGGTTCACCCTTTGGTATAGGTCCAAAGACAGCCTTTACTACATGCTTTTGGATCCCTAGAGACTCCTAAAAACACCTCACCACCGTGCCCCTTTCAATTTACAGAAATTAGTAAACCTTGGGTGCATTTAACGATCCCTCCGGGATCTACAAAAAGCACTCTTGACTACACTTGGGAAAGGTGCCAGAAAGAGCACAGCAAAACAAGATTGCCTGATGGGAACAAATAGCTACATCCTTTCTATTCAAAGGAATACAGGCAATGCGAATGCAATGACTTCTTCCCACCACACAACCCACTTCAAATCAGACACTGTGACCAACGTTATGGACTCAGTGTTTTTGTTAGAAGTGCGAATATCATACAAGCCAGCAAAATGTGTTACGGAAGATAAGTAGCCTTCCCACGTTCCGGACTTCTGGAAAACTGATTGCAGCAACAAAACCTTACAAAAGTGGTAAAGACGGGAATTAAATTGGCACTATCAAGGTCCAATTTTAGCAGATATATATATTAAATTTTAGAATTGTTGGTACATTCAGTGGGCTTCCTTGTACTCGTACTTCAATGAATGAGACGAGGTGTTTTAGAACTTCAAAGGAAGAAAATGCAAGTCATTACAACCTCTCATTCTGGCTCCATAGGTTATGGGGTGCCTTTGATACGTAGTGCTGCCACATATTCCTCTTGGATAGAAAAACCTTTCCCTGGGCTCAGCTCCAGCAACTGAGGCCCAGGTTTGTCCATCTTACCTATATGAGGCTTGTGCTCAGCCATCAGCCCACGCAGTTGCTATAACAAACAAAACGACTTATCAGTTTCTTATGCTTGCACCACCGCATTACAGCTGTCCACACTTCCAACACATCCAGCTGGCGAGAAATGCCAGACAAATACCCTTCATCCTAATGCCAAGCACAAATACTATCAAACAAAGGTAGTGATTGCTCTGCCAGTGATGGCTCCCATTCCAACAGAGAGCTACCCAGGCTTTAAACACCACAATTAGAGACGCACTGGAAAGGTCCATGCAATACTCTTGTAGGACGGATGATTGATCACAGGCAAAATATCAGATGCTAACTATGCATATGATCTTGGCAACAGACACTCCCCATATCTAGTACCTGTAACGACAGAAATGGCAACAATATTCCAGGCATGTGCATAACACCACTGCATATATACTTTTCATGGTGGTATTTGTCACTTGCCTCAAACCCTTCCATTGAAGAACATCACAGAAAGAGGTACTGGCATGGCAAGAATATGAATTGAAATTATCCTTGCTTTAAGAAGAGGGAAGTAGCACAAGGAAGAGTCAAAGAAATCTGTGAAAAGGAGAAAAGGACAAGGAAGACCGATTAGGAGAGACTATCAACCTAGTTTAGCAGTCTCCTCTCTGGCCACTAGACCCCTCTGTCTTCACAACAGCGCTACTTCTTAATTGACACAAAGTTTAGCAAGTAATTAATAAGTAAATTAAATCTGATCTCAGCTGTCTACTCCCTCTCATCATCCACCCCCTAAGTAAGTCAAAACTCTGCATAAAACTTGTGGAAGTGAAAGGTCACAAGGTGTCTTCGAACTTGCTGAAGGATTTGGGTTTTGTTGACTTGCACCCGTAGATCTGACAAAAGGGAAAGGTTTCTTGTGGGAGTAGCCCCATCCTTCCCTCCACTTTTATTTATTTTCGCAGCTCATTCCTCCCTTTTCAGGAAAATCCCACTCTCTTGTCAGGCACTGTCCCTCCCGGTGCTGTGAACTCCACGCGTTTCTACCCTATAGCCCCTGTGCAGGAACATGAGAGGCACATGCTCTGTTCCGCTCAGCTCAGACTTTGTTTAAGTTAATGAAGGCACAGAAAAGGGCCTGTGTCAGTCTCAGTGTAAATACATCCTCTTGTCTTCAACTAAGCTTCTTCCCTTAAAAAGACATCCTGATACTGGCTCGCTTACTTGCTCCTCCCCAGAAGAGGAGAGGTTGAGAAGATTGACAAGACACTGACCATGACTCTCAGCAGCCCTCTGAGGGCAAAACAGCAATGAAAACACAAATCCCCCGTGACTCTAGCTCTTACCCAGAATGTAACTCCTTGTACACCCTGTAGCAAGAAAAATAATGTTGATTAGCGCAGAAGAGGCAAAGGTGAAACTAAGAGCAGCCTGAAGTTTTTTAGAAAATGATTTTGTGTGGTTTATTTCTGTGCACAAATAGATGATTTGACACAAGGCCCACAAGAGTGCACATTTCTGGGTCCAAACCTTACGCTAGTGCTCTGCCCACGGCTTAGTTCAAACCAAACTGACTGCGTGCTACTCACACAGAACCGACTCTATGAATTCCATGACTGGGAATAAAGACAGGCATCAGTAAATACATCAGAACAGAAAGGTAAGTGAATACAGAAAACGGTTTTCCATTCACATTCAGAACCTTTTTCTTTTGAATACAACAATAAAATCATTTCATCTTGTCCACGATCTACTATTGGGTAAACAACTCCAGTAAACAAGTATTCCAGATCAGATTACGTGTTAAAATTGCCTGACATTAATCTTCTACTTAACAAACAAATCCCAGCTAATGGCATAGCCCAGGGAAAATGCAAAAATAGAACCTCATCTGAAGGGCCTCTCATGCAAGCAGAATGATTGGGGGGACAATCCTGTAAGTAAAGCAAGCATGATTTGGCTCACAGTGACTGATCAAGCTAGTTTGTCAAGCTCATGTTATATAGCTACTCTTAATAGAGCCTGTTTGTTCATTGTGGACGTAACAGGAAGACAAATGAGTGAACCCACTGTTTACCAGTACATAATAGTGGCATATCTTCATTAACTGGTCCCAGAGTAAACAAAAAAAAAAAAACCAGAGTAAAACTTTGAAGCCAGGGTTCATCCTATCTAACTGGAGTCGCTTAACTGAGGCAGCTAAAAACACCCCAAACCTAGTTACTCTGTGCTCAGCAGGGGGAGAGAGGTCTGTCCAGTAGCCACATGGGTTTGACCTCACTGCACAGTGCGAGCTGCACACTCAGCCTGGGGCCTCTGTGCAGAAGAGAGAGAGAGAAACCAAGAGGCCCAGGGAGCAGGAAAGAAGGGCGACGGGGAAAGTAGAGGGAGAGGAAGGATGACAGAGAGAGAGAGGGACTTGGAGAAAAGAGAAAGGGCGGACAGGGAGCCGAGCACAGCAGGAGAGAGGAAGGGAGGTACAGGGAGGCGAAAAACAGGACCCAGGGGGAAAGGGGAAGGGCAGGGAGGAACAGGGAGGCAGAAGAGGGCTGACAGGAGCCCAGGGGCCCAGGACTCACCGCAGCTCCCGGCTCTGCAGATCTGTCCTGTCGGCCTGTGCCAGCCTCCCCTCAGCCGACACAAGATGGCCGCCGGGAGCCTCGTGCCGGGTCCACAACTCCCAGCGTGCCCCGGGGCGCCCCCTCCTGCCCTCTGACCCCGCGGGAACCATGGCCGCCTCCCCGGGGCTGCCCTCGCCCAGGGCCAGGCCCTGGAGCACGGCTGGGGCCGGCAGGAGGAGGTCAGGGAGGGAGAGAAGGTTGGGAGAGGGCGGCGGGGTGGGGGGAGAGGGGCGGGAAGGGCCAGAGGGCCGGGGAGAGCAGGGGGGAGCTGGTCAGGGAGGGGAGGGAGGAGAAGTGCTGGTGAGGAGCGGGAAGAGATGGAGGGCAAGAGATGCTGGTTAAGCTGGCAGAGCAGCGCGGAGAGCCGCCTGACAGCAAAGGTGCCCGGTGGCCGCAGAGGAGCCCAGGGGAGCTGATTCTTTTGGAGGCCACCAGGGCAGCCTTCCTCCGCCCCTGGTTTTGGTGAGCGATGGAGCAGTGCAGAGCCGTCCCTCAGGCATGCAGGCCTCAGGAGGGCTTCCCAGTGCCCCAGTGAGAGATCCTGCTCCCAGGAAGCGCCTCCCCATGGAGCAAAGGCCATATCCAGCCACCCAGCGCTGGGTACGGCTGCCCCAAGGGGTGTCTCAAGGAGGACGGGCTCGTCCGTCTGATGGCTCTGACACACAAATGGTGAGCCATCAACACACAAATGGGAGACAGGGAGGACCAAAGCTCCCTGAGCTTTGTTGGGCTGAGCTGGCCTTCGGGATAACTCGGCTCCTTCCTTTGCCACTTGCTTGGCTACTTTTTTCCAACCATTGATGGTTTACTGCCCACTGCTCCTCAACGGCCATCCTCTTGCAAAGGTAATTACGATTTGAGCTTTAGGACAGATGGTACAGTAGGTAGATACGGGATCAAAGTATAGGCTGGTCTCTACCTTGGGAAGGGTAGGATGAGCTATTACACCTTGATAGGCTGTCCAGATAGGCGCTATGGGTAGAGTTCCTATTTGCTAATTGTTGTTTCTTTAGGATGTGCTGGGGGCTCAGTCCGGAATGACAAGAAGCCCACCCTGAGTGATGCGGTGGGAAGGGAGACAGCAGAGGAGCACAGCAAAGGCAGCTGTTAAAGCAGCGGCTGAAAGCCGGTCCCTCCTGCATCCAAGGTGGGAAAGTGTGGGCTGGAGAACCAGAGGGCTCTGCTGCTAAAGGCAGCCACAGGGAAGCAGCAGGTCCTCTCCAGTGAAGGTGACGCACAGTGCAGTCTTCCAAAAGGGCCTTGGTAACTGCTGTCAGTGAGAGTCCTGTGACAGGGCCAGCAGGGCCATCAGCCTGCAGCTCTGCAGCGGTTGTAACTACCGCTGAAACGGTTGTAGAGGGGGATGCTGTGCTGTGGGTTTGGCTTGGGGTTCTTTTTTTAACTATTTTGTAGGGGTGCAACTATTTCTTTGCACTCAGGTGAGGGGATTGGTGCTGATCTTCTCTTTCTGGAGCGCGTCCTGGCATCCTTTGTCACCCAGAGCTTTCCCTCTGTTCTGTTCCTGACGAGGAGCCATGGCCGCAATGGGGAACGACTCCTGTGAGTAACGACTTCACCAGCAGGCTTGGGCTTTTGTGAATCCCCAAAGGCAAGGGATGTGGCTGGTGCTCCATCCCTGACTGTTGATTTGCTGACAATCTAGAGGCAATTCTGGGCGTTTCCTGCCAGCAGCCGGACTTACCCAGGTGTTTTCAATTAGACACGGGAAAAGGTTTTTATCCCTCCTGTGCCATTATGTACAGGACCGTGAAAGATGTTGTTTCTCATAGAAAGATCTCGCCTCAGTAGGGTTACCTTTGGGGCTAGATCACTTGAGCTGGTAATGCACTGCAAGACTCCAGCGGGCAAGGAAGGTAGGCCGAGGCACAGAAATCCGAGCGTGGGTTTGTTGGACTGCTGGCAAATTGAGCGGGGGAACAGACTGTTTTCCAAACAGTCAATTTCCATGGCAGTCCTGTACAGAACTCGACTTTTAAAATAGGCTTTCGTGCACCACTAGGGTCTCATCACTTCTCAAATGTCAGTTTAACATGATAGGCCTGCTGGTTAAGGACTCGTCTGCTGCGACATGGCTCAGGACCACACCAGGGCCAGCAGCGCTGCTTTCTGCATCCCGTGGGGGCGCTGGGCAGAGGGACGGGTTGGCAGGTCCCGGCACGAGGTACGTGTGTGGGACGTCAGGGTGACTCTCGCCTGGTTTTTCCCAGCAAAGCCCCAGCCGGTGCCAGCCCCGAGCTGCGGGGCTGTGCTCTCCGCACCCAGTTCATGGAATAAATTTGTTGTGTTTCATCAGATACTGGTTTTGTCTGCTGCCAGAGAGGGAGGGGAGGCCGAGCCAGGGCCACGGGGGCCGCTCCCCCTCGCCCACCCTCCGCCTGGGCTGCCGGGAGGAGCCGGGCTGGCCCCGCCGCCACAGCCCAGCGCCATTGCTGACAGCCCCAGGCTGGAGACCTTGTGGGGCTGGGAGGCGGGGCCTTCCTGAGGCCTCCCCCAGCCGAGTCTTCTCCCCCGACCATGTCTGCTGTGCATTATAAGTTCTTCTCCAAGCTGAAGTACGATATAGTCACCTTTGACGGCCTCCGCATCTCCCTCCGCGACCTCAAGTGCCGGATCATGGGCCGTGAGAAGCTGAAGGCGGCCAACTGTGACCTGCAGATCAGCAACGCCCAGACCGACGAAGGTGCGTGGGGGCGCGGGGCCTCAGGGCAGTGAGGAAAAAGCATGTGCTTCACTAGGTTCCCTTAAACGTGGGGTTGCCAAAAGGGGCTTTGCCTAAAGGGCCTAAAGGGGCTTTGCCTAAAGGGCCGAAAGGGGCTAACTTTCCTGCTTCAAAGAGCATCAACGTGTGTGGCAGTGACATGATCCTCCTCTAGGTAGGTTGTGTTGCACTTTGACCTTTGTAAAATGAGTGTAATCTTTTAAACTTGGTACACTGGTGGCACAGATACTTAGTGAAGGTAAGGGTGTTTTCCATGCGAAAACACCAAAATACCCCAGTGGTTTTCAGAGCACAGCTAGAGAATACGTTTTGGTGTAATATGTATGAATGCCACCTTTTTTGGTTTATATGCATAACCGTTACTTCCAGTTGTTATTCGTCAGATGTAGATGCTTAAACTCACCTTCAGGAAAAAAAGGGAAAAAAAACCCAGATTTTCTGCCTCAGTGGGATGTTTGGAATTCCTATATGCGGACATACAGTATTGCATTTTATACCGTTGTCTGTGCAGCAGTCCTGACAAAATGTTGAAATGATCTTGGAAAGAACAAAGTGAAGCTTGAGTGAAGATGGCCTACTTGTTCAGATTATTCTGGGTACTCCAAGCTTTTACAGTTCAGTAACTGCTACTTTTCACAATGGAAATCTAGTAATAGAAGCAAAGCTAGTATGAGGTAAAAGTAAACAGGATTTGAAAGCTCAGTGGAAAAATACGAGATGATGCTTTTAGAGATGCCTGGAAGGCAAAGGGATGGTTGGGACCTATTTTACAGAGGGGGTGGGGGGATGTCCTCTTCCACGCTTACTCTAGAGGCGTGTTCTGTGAGGGCAGAATTCCCTTCAAAAAGCCCATACTCAAGAATAGCGCATTTAAACTTGCCTCCTTTTAATTTGATCTGAATTTCTTATCATAGATGTTCTCACAATACCGTGGTAGAACAGTAAGCTCCAGAACTCAGGTTTCTTGAGTACTCTTTCCTGCCCTGTAACATTCTGTCTCAAACCCCTTGGAGAATGTGCTATTCTGCTTATCAGGCAAAAGACAAAAAAGTATAAAACCAAAAATGGGACTCTGAACGCTCTTGGGTGATTAGTTTTAAGGAAGAAGAGTGCTCTTCTAAGACTGCCTCTGCAGCTCGGAACTTGCTCGAGTTCAGTGTTACAGCACGCACTTGACGGTTTTAGTAATGCTGTGATGCGATGTCTTCAAAACAAACTCCCGCTAACTCCAAAGGAAGTCATGCCCATAGGAAGAATATACTGAAAAATGATGCATAAATTGTGAACTACTCCTATTTTGGGTCTGATCCCTGAGCAAAATCTCCCTGACAGAGCTTGGCTTGATATCCGGTATCTTTGGTTTTCAGGCCATCGTTCTGCAAAGGTAAGGGCTTTTAGCATTTGAAACTGTAGGCAGATGACGGGGAATGGCTGCTGGTAGTGCTTTAAAACAGTTAGTCATATCCAGCTGGTGTAAGTACAATAGACAACCATTCTCATGGGAAGGGCTTTGCATTTTAAGCTTGCTCAGTCCAAGTGTCTCAGGTAGTAAGGGCGGGGTTTTTTGGGTCGTATGTAAAAGGTCAGAAGGCTTTCCTCCGTTTCAAAAGACTGACAGGGTGTAAGCCAAGGCAAAGCACGGGTAGCGTCAGGCACACACTGTTTTCTAAAGGCTTTTAGAGGCTGTCTTCGTATGTAGTTTTGTTTGAGTCTCTCTGCTCTGCAAGAAGGGAATTGAAAGAGTTCCTGTCCCTTCACGTTTAATTCAAAGGAGATGATTAGCTTCAGAGGGGAGATACCACTTTAGTTTGAGCCAATTCTGCCCTACTTGTGAAAGCAAGCTCAAAAAAGGCCAAAAGTTCTGTGATGCAAATTCTGGCACTGCCAGTTTGGGTTCCATTCAAATGTAAAGCACTGAGAGGGCGAGAAGTGTGGTTGTTGGTGGAAGATGCTCCAAGAAATAGACAGAGATGGCAGGGTCTCTTCTGCGTTCCGTCAGTCTTGAGCACTGGTGGCATTAGGTGAATCGTTTGAGTTAACAGCTATGGAAGCAATGGCGTTTTCATGCTTTAGCTCGGTGCCTGTTTTGTTGCAGGGCAAGCTAGACAGACTTTAGACTCTGGTTTATGCAGGTGAGACTTTGCTGTGGGTTGTTCTGCTCCGAAGATCTGTTGGCTTTGTAGCCTAACAGAAGCAAAAGCAACTTGAGTTAGATCAGGACAGAACCTCATGCATTAGCAGACTCTCTTTTAGTGACCATTGAGACCGTTTTGCTGTTGGCATTCCAACTTTTTTTAAAAAAGGAGACAAATTTTGCTGCATGTGTTTGGTTCTCAAACCTGAAGATTTCTTGCAATGTACTGTTAGTGTGTTGAGACGATAAAAGCGCAATGTGACATACAAAAGTTTGCTTTTCTATCTGTCAAGGGATTCTCTGAAGTGCTGTGTAATTACGTATTAATCCTTAATCCTTAATCCTTATGAATGGACTAGGGTTTTTTCCTGTGTTTCTCTTGTTTTCAGAATACACAGATGACAATGCCCTGATTCCTAAGAACTCATCGGTGATTGTCAGAAGAATCCCTGTTGGAGGAGTTAAAGCTACCAGCAAAACCTCTGTTAGGTAACTATCCATAAACCATTGTATTCTTTCTAAGGGGTTTTGGTGTGATAGCTTTTTAAATTTATACTAGTTTACAGGGGCTTTCAGCTTGTATCTTTCTTGTTAAAGCTGCTGTTAATTTTTGTTGTCATGGGCTAGATTTTAATGTGTCTGCCCCAAAGCAGGCTGACATTTTTAGTGCTGTTGGGACATGGGGTTCACACTCCACCAATTGTAACTTTTCAGATGCCTCTACTGGGTTTGTTCTTGGGGCTGATTGTTCCGAGACCCATGGTCTCTACATGGATCTCCATATGGAGAAATTCCTTATTATATGTCTTTGCTTTTATTGCTTTTATAGTACAGGCAGATACACATTGTAGGGTCATCTTAGGATTTGTTCCCATCTCAGAAGAGCCTGCGTCTCAGTGTTTGACTATTTCTTGCATTCGGGCTGGAGGGTATTCTTACGGCCCAAATCTGGGTTTTTTGCATACTAGCTATAGAGGAAAGACCCAGGGTTGCCAGCTGGCGAGCAATGCAAACAAGAAGTTTCATTCATAAAGGATTCCTAGTAGTTTCCTAAAGACAATGTCCGTTTAAGGCAAGAGAAAAAGAACAGTGTCCTAAAGCCTTTTGTGTGAGTACGATGAAGGAATAGTTAATCCTTTCCAAACTTGAAACTCAGTAAGCAGTTGAGCAGGTTACCAAATGTTACTGGTTATCTTTCTAAGTCTGTTTTTACCCTAAGCCGATGTCTGTGCTCCAGGTTTTAATTCTGTATTCCTAAGATTTACAGAGGACAGAGAATCGGGTGTATTGATTAAAATTACAGATGCTCAAATGCACTCCCGACTACAGGATTATTGCTGTCATTTCTGCATTCATACAGACCCGTTCTATGTCAGCTACATTAGCGTTGTTTGAATGGTCATATTTTCCGGCCTTCTTAAAGATATGCTTCTCCCCCACAATTAAAAGATGTTATTAAATTGTGGTTTTGCCATGTCTTTCTAGTGTTGGTTCTCAACAGAGTAGAGTGATGAGTTACAGCGTGTCTCGCACTAACAGTACAGCAGCATCCTGGTACTCATGAAGTGCCTGCAAGCAAAACCCCCTGAATTTACGTGGCTCTGCATGTCACCTTTGGGCATGTTACTGCTGTAGTTGTTGCAGTGCTTTCAGGTACTCCCTAGTAATTCTGGAGGCCACAGAGTTGTGCTTCTAAACACTGGGGGTTAATTAAAATGTGTATGCTTAGTGCTGCGTTGTCAGTGCATCCTCCGTTTCTGATTGGACGGCACCCTCTCCTGGTACTATAATGCTGCCCCACAATGAGAGGATAGATGCTGCTAGCTTCAAAGATCAGGTAAATACCTGTATCTGGGGATAAGGGAAGGATGGCACTGCTGTTCTAGCATTGACAATTCACCAGGCAGATGAGCTTTCTGCTCCTCCAGCTGGAAACATTGCAGAAGCCACTGGCAGAGTGGCTAAAGTTTGGGAATGATGAACGGATGCTGTAAGGGTGGAGAGGCCTTCAAAAATGCGTTACTCACCTTGTAGTATGTTCTTCGAGGTAAGTGGATGAAGAAACCATTGGGTGGCCATTGACAGTGTTTCCTTGTACTTGCTCCCCGTCGGGAGCTGTGTGGCTGTAATTGTGAGCCTGGTGGTGGTCTAGCAGTGGCAGGAAGCACGAGCCTTTCTCTTTGTACGTGAATTCCACAGCAGCCTTTGAATTGCCTCTGCGATACGGATCAATGAGTATGTGGAGTCTCAGCAAGTTTTCAAACGTAATAAATGGTTCCTAAAATATTGTAGCATTTTCAAGATCATCTTAAAACAAATTCTGGCAATCGAGGCCGCTATTTTCTTTTGTCACGGGACTCCTCAATTGAACAAAATTCTAGAAACTGCTGTCAGGTGACATTTCTAGTACTATTTTGAATCCACATAGCATATGTAACACGTTTAGTGGCTAAATATGGTAGCCGTCTGAGCACAGTGCTTGGGCTTCCACAAAGACACGCTCTCGTAAAGACTCTGCTGCTGACATTTTTGTTATGTCTTTGTCGGATGACTGATTTCTGGTTCGCTTAAGGAAAGGTGCACTTTGAAGTGTCTAGACCATCACCGTTCTTGCTTAGAAACTAAAGTACTGTGTATGGCCCTATTTGTGATACTAGGGATATACAGACTGGCTAACGTTACCTTCCTGTTTTGATGGTTGATTATTTAAGAACACAAAATATAGGACAGACATCATGGGTTTGATACTTAGGTAGCAGAGACAAAATACCTGAGGACTTCCTCTTGTGCTGTTGTGTTCTGTATCTGTAAGTCTTGGAGTAATTTGTGACAAAGGTGAAATGTGATGTGGGTTTTGTTTTTCTTTGCACTGAGTGTACAAGAGAGAACAGTTTATGTATACGGATAAATTTCCACATTCAGTAGACTATCAGAACATAATGTTTTGACAATCCGTTTTTATAATCTGTTTTTGCTGCTTGATGCTGGGCACAAGTGCTTTATTTTAAATTCTGATCACCTTTCTTTCTTCTTCTAGAAGTCGAACTGAGCCAGTGAGTGGAACATCAAAAGCGGTATGTAAAATCACAGTCTCACTTTTTTACATTTGGAAAAGGAGCAGCATTTTTCTTCAGGTTTGAAAACACTGTCATTCGGCTGCTGAAATATAATTAAGTAACACAAGGAAATACTTGACTGGTAATGGTCTAGATCTTGATTTGCCACTTGGGTTGAATGCTATGCGTAACTACACATTTCAAAATAGTCCCTACAGTATAAAAATCACTCTTTGGTGGGTTTTATTTTTCATCTTTATTTTAAGTAGTTCACTGCTGTGGTGTGAGGCATTACACTAACCCTGGACCGCTGGATCTGATGCCTTGATAAGCTGGTAGGATCACCTAAATCTAGAAAGAGATGAACTCTGGCTCTGTGTTCTGTGAAGAATGCAGCCTCTGATGCTCATGGAATAGTATCTGATCAACTTAAAATTGTAAGCTTTTTGTATGTAGGTCTAAAACCACTACATCTTAATCTGACACCTGTAATTCTGTCACCGAGTGGTTCGAATTCCTTTTTGGCCATGAATGCATGAATGCCTCGCGTTGTGAGTTTGAGTTAGTTTACTGGCCCAGTGACCCAAGTAGTTAATTTTATGCATTTATGTAAACCACGTTTATAGTATTTCATCTAATTCAGACGAGTTTTTATTTCTTGAAAAGGGTTATTTTTCTTGTTAGAAGGTTAACGTTCTTTTCGCCTCGCGTCTTCCCTGGCGTGTCTGTGTCACGTTTCTGAGTAGCATCTCGCCATCAGCTAGCACAGATGTCTCCAAGAAAAGGAAAAATCCTGGAGTGGGAGGGAAGCCTCAGCGTTAGCTAGAACTACTTAAAGTAAATGAAAGACGAAGCAGAAACGTTCCCTTCTAGTTTGCTCTGCCTGGACCTGATTTGGGTTGTGGGTAGCCGTGGGGAGGGTGGAAGCCTCGCATCGCTCTTTACAAATCCTCTCTCTCTCTCTCCCTGTAAAAGCACTGCAGCCTCGGGTGCTTCTGGTGTTGGAGACACAATTAACTTTATTCTTAAAGCTAACTCACTCTTGGTTCAAAGCGTGGGCTTTTTGTTTCGGTTTGGGTTTTTAAATACCTGTATTTCTGCATGTATTTCAAAGACGAACCTGGATCTTAGTGTGGGAGGAAGAAATCACCAAAAAGCTTGCCAATCACTGTTGAACAGTAAAGCAGCAAAATTAAAATTAGTCATGATTTTTCTGAACAGGATGCACAAAAGGTTTTACTTTGAGTATTTCTTCCTTGTCTCGCTCTTGTATTAGCTGTCATTCTGTACGTCCAAATTTGCGCTGCTGTCCTACTGTTACTACAGCCAAAGCAAGAAAGTGCCTCCGTTTTGGTTTAGTATTACTGTTTCGGTCACTGCGAGGATTTCTAGTTAGGGCTTGTCCTTAAAGGCTGCAGAAATGCAGCGCCAGGCCCATTGTTTTAGCACCGTCAGGCACAACCGTGATCCTTCCTGGCTGAATGTTTAGTTCAGCCAAGCAATCGGATTTTAGGAAACCGCTGTAATTTACACGTAACGTTCCAGCAGTGAGACTAGCCTTTTCCTCCTGTTTTTGGTGCCCTTTCCCACGTGCTTCGTGTGAGTTTCTGTCTAGTCTTGTGTTTGAAATGGGAGTTAATAAATTCACTGTCGGTTCTTGGTTTTTGAGGGTTGCGTTGGCTGGTTGGGTTTGGATTTTTTCCCCCCAGTTCTTCTGCAGTATTACCTTAGGGCTGTGTACAAGTTTCATGGAGGTGTTGTTTCTGCTTGATTGATTTGGGGGACTGGCAGGAAATACTTCAGTAGAAATTTAGAGGGAAAAAAAAGTCACGAGAATGTAGGATCATTGGAAGAGGAAGATGGCTGTTGGGCAGATGTACTAACTAGTACACGAATTATCTATCGCCTGCGTTTGATAACTGTTTAGTAGAAAGGAGTGCTATCGCCACCTTTAAGAAATCAGACTGTTGCCTGCAGGCCATATAATAACTGCTCCCTAAAAAAATACCGGAACTACTTAATAGTTTGTGAATGGTTATGTTTCAGTTCCTGGTCAGTACAGGACTGTTTAATGCCAGACTCCAACAGAGCACGTTCCCACTCTCTGAAAAACTGCAAAACGGTGGTGATTGTGCCTGCCGTGAGAGAGCACGGGCCTGTTTTGTGCATGGGAAAGAGAGTGGCAGACGGAGCATGAAGCTGTTGGCCCAAATCTGGGTGTGCGAAGAGCTGAGCCACACACGGAGTGGAGACGGGTGTTTATTTCATGTCTGCGCAGAGGTGGGGGCTGGGGGGAGCTCCACAAAGCTAGCACACCTTGGCTTACACGTTGTAAGCTTTTATATTTTACAAAAAGCGACTCATTGGCAGACTAGACTAATTTCTCACACTTCCCAAACTGATTTGGGTAGTATGGCTTGTGGTCTAATAAAATACAAGGAATCAGTTTTCTCAGTGTCTGCTCTGTCCTGGTAAACACCTTTATTTCAATAATTGGAGCAGTAAATTTTTTTCTAGACTAGGTGGTGTGTTACTTTTATGGCTGATGTTTTGGACTGGTGTTTTTATTTGGGTTTCGTGGGGTATGGTGAGTTTGGCATTTTTAAACGTAGTGACAGGAGAGGCAGAGTTCACGTTTCGGGGCTGGTATGCCGGTGCTTTATTTTGACAGGCACCTGCTGTCTTCATCCAAGTGTAACCGTGTGCATTTATAAATGATGAGACATGAACTGATTAATTTTCAAACTACACCGAAGATAAGTTTCATGTAGTGCTGCTTCCTTCTTGAATAAACTTGAATTTATTTTCTGAATGCTCTTTAGCTGGAAATTGACAGCTTCCTTACCCCTTTGACTTTTAAGCAGTCGTGAGCATTTGAGAAGGGTCCCTCTCTGAGATATTCTGGAGCAGTAAGCTGATCTCAAATGGGTTTGGTAATTGTAGTTTCTTCTCATTAACCTCATTAACCACACTCTTAAGCTGTCGTAGGTCTGGGCTTTGCTTTGAACAAATACAAGTTCCAGTGGGTTGGAAATGCCGCTTTCAGTGACAGTCAGAGGCTATAGTGCAGGCTTTGGGACTACAGTAGAGGTTAGCTATTGCCGTGTTTCGATTGTAGAACTCGACTGTGTGTTTCTTTTCTTGTGAACAGATTGGTGACTCTCCTGCATCTATTTCTGTGGCCCAGCTTACTAAGGTATATGCATATTCTCGTCAAATACTTAAAAAATAAAAAAGCATTTTCTTTGTACTTTTAAATCTTATACTGTCATCTGTATCTGGCTAGCACTTGTAATTTGAACAAGACCTTAATAAAATTTCTACTAATTTAAAGTATTTATTTTAACTTTAAAATGTGTGTATATTTTGATACCATCCTGTAAAGAGTAGTTCCCATTTTGGAAGATAAAAGCAGAGTACCTTATCAGCCTCAAGATGATGTTGTAGTATTGGTCTTCTTCAGGACCCAGAGGAGCAGCACTTCAGCTGTCTACCGTTTTTGATAAGTTTTGTTAATTTTGCGTTGGAAACAAACACAATTTTTATGGAAGACTTGATTTGTCTGTAAGCTGTGGACATTTAAGGGGGGTTTTGAACAGCCAAAATAGAAGCGTTTCTGTAACGTGGACAATTGCATCCCTATTTTTGAATTTCTAGTGATGGTAGTCACGGAACCATTCTTTGAATGCTGCACAATTTCATAAATTGTGGTATATGTGCAGTGGAGAGCGCAATCTAATTTGGTTGAACACAAACTGTGAATTGTGAAAATGTGCCCAGTTGTTTCTAAGATTATACCAATGTGTCTGTGTGGCATAATAGCAGATGTGTCCCTCTGAAACTGTTGTAATGCCATGTTTGGCTATGGAATCGCTTGCATTTTTGGCTCAATAACGTGTGACTTTGGCCGGGAGAGCACTAGTGATGGCCCTTGGTGCACAGACATAGTGCTGTGCAATGAAATTACTCATCTTGAAAGAGTACAAAGATTAGAGGAGGCAGGGCCTAATGCAGAGGAGACAGTTCTTTCTTCTGAAAATAAAGACCGGCATTCATTTCCAAGAAGGAGAGGTCTCTTCCTGCTGGTAACGTCTTCCCTCTCTCACTGCAGAAATTCAATTGTGTACAATTGAGAAAAAAAAATAGTTTGGAAAGCAGCCATCAAAAGAAATTGGTCTCTGTTAGTGCTGTCCTTAAACGTGTCCTTGGTTCTGTAAACTCCTGTGAAGTTTTGCTCGAAAAAGTGAAAAACCGTCCAAGCGGTGTACACATTTAAGCTTTTGAGAGATTTTAACTATTTCAGAAAAATGCAGGAACATACCATAAAGCAGGTCAAAGCCATTACTTACTCTAACCTCTTCGGTGCAGGCTGGCTTAGCATGGAGGCAAGGTGTTCAGAGTTCTCTGGTTTTTTATTACTGTGCATTAAACACCATAATTGAATGTTGGTGTATTGCCAGTAATGTTTTGTGGGTTTTGGACATGTTTTGTAAACCGTTTGGGTTCAAACAAATTAGTCAATGATCTCTAAAGTTTTCTGGAAATGTAAATGGCAGTGATTTCATAGATGTCGATCTGGATTATGTTACTGTTGAGAAAAAGCTGTGTATGTGAAACAAGCATTTAAGAAAATGTTGAAACTAGTTGGCTGCTTTCGTGCATGAATGCCATTAAAACCAAAACCATGAGTGGCTGATCTGACCGATAGGTGCTTGAAGGTCCAGATCACTGAGAGTCACTCCCTTAGACCCTGCTCGTATCTGGACTGGCGTGTAATTTGAACATTTGAACTAATACGTCTCTACTAATCAGATGGCTTCAATAATTTGAAAAACTGATTCTGCATAAGGTCGATATGACAATCTGTGTGAGCTTAACTGTGTTTCTAATGTGCCTGTCAAATAATTCCCTGACGTCATCTGTTGAATATTTGCATGTTTTAATTACACAAGCCTCTGGTTGCGTATTCAAGCCATTTAACGTTAGTCACTGAACGTATGTGCGTGAGGTATGAACTCGGCCTTCCTACAGAGATGGTGAATCTAAGTTTCCCCAGTGACTGGCTCAGAGCCCTGAATTGAGATCTCCCTCTGAACTGTGCTTTGGAGGAGGAGCGGATTTGTGTCTCTTCTCGGACTGGATGGTGAGCTAAGGGATATTTCACCCTTAAGGAACCTGAAGTTAAGGCAAAGGATGTCAGATGAGTTCAAACCACTGCTCAAGCCTTTGGAACATCCTGGCTATCTTCATTTAGGAACATAAGTATTTGAGTCAAGCAACCCTTCTGCTGGGTAAAAGGAGAGGATGAAAGGCTTTTGCCGCTTAACAGAATCACTGACAGATCACTTTAAGTGTGGGTCTTGAGATGAGACGTGCCTGCATTTCTTTTCTTAGCAGGACAAAAGTTTGGAGCCTGTTCCCAGAATTAAAAAGAGCACAGGAATTCCAAGGAGTTTCACAATGGAGGTGAAAGATCCCAAAACAAAGGGTGCTATGCTGACAAACACTGGAAAATACGCCATACCAACTATTAATGCGTAAGTATGGAATTAATTGGACTGACCAGAAACTGAAGGAGAGAAACCACGAGTGAATGTCTGAGTGGCAATGCAGCCGAGTTGGCCGGCATCTGTAATTGCAGGGGAGGAAGCATTGTCACCATATCTTAACCTTAAAATCTGCCATACTTTCTAATATGAAAACAGGGTGGTCCTACCGTTCGTGCCCCTGGAAGTTGGTTAAACGTGTGGTAGGCTGAGAATCTATTTCTGCAAAACATTTCCGTAGTGTTTACACTTGGAGTCATTCTATCAGAAAGCTCGTTTTGCATCTGGTTTATGTTTCAAAGGCTTCTTGCAAAATTTATCAAATTGGACTATTGGGCTGAGGTTTCCTTCCCCTCTGCCTTTTATCAAATCTCACGTGTGAAACAGACTGAAGTTTTCCTGTTGCTCCAAACTAAAAATGCTACTGTGTGCTGACAAGAGTGGTTCTCTTAAAAAGGAATCGGTAGCACTTCTGTTTTTCTGTCACGGATCTCCTTTGGTAGGAGCTGTAACATAGACTTCGTTCACTTATAAAATGCAATTACTCGAAGGCCAACTCTATCCTGAGCCTGCAATTTATATTTACCCTCTGGCAAAGGAGGGCTGGGATTCATTTCCCCTGATTTCTAGCCGTCAAAAAATGATTTTTCTAAGTCTGAGCTAATTTCTTAGTTGATCCAATGTATGGTAGAGTTCTGCAGAAGGAAAATTGTTCCCCCCTCCCTTCTCTGGCAGTTGAAACTAAATGCCTGCATTTTAGAAGGCTAACGCGGAGTGAGAATAATTCCATCTGTTATCTTCCTTTGATAAAATTAAAAGCTTGGAACAGTTTTCATATCCACATCTTTAACTTTTTTCTTTTTCCTTCCACACCCCACCCTCCAGGGAAGCTTCTGCTAGAGGAAAGAAGGAAAAGCCGCCCTTTTTACCCTCATCCTCTGATGATCTGATTCCAGATGAGTTGCTGTGTCCCATTTGTAGAGATACAATGACCGATGCAGTTGTTATTGCCTGCTGCGGAAACAGTTTTTGTGGCGAATGTAAGTGTTACTCCCCTGATTGTTGATTCAAAACCTGATCTTCTGAAAGCAGAAATAGGAGAGAACTGAATGATTGTGTTACCACTTCTATTTACTACTTAAGTATCCCCTGAGTAGGAAAAGAATTTTCTCACATAAAGGAAAGAAAAATAAGGCAGAAAGCTTTTTTTGCTTTTTATGCGTGTAGTTAAATCCTCTTTACACGCGGAGGAATGATTATGAGAAGAGTGCGTAATTGTGCAGGTGATTCCAGGATTAGATAGTGAATGCCTTTAGTGTCTTTCTCTCACACAAAATTATGTGGCCAACTCTGGTGACTTGCTGTGGTCTGCAACAAGCGGATAGTTAGGCATTTAATCCACATTCTTCTCCACAGGAGAGCTGGTTAAAGCCGGCAGAACTCAACCCTACTATTGTTTTTTTGAGATGAGTTTTTTTCAAGAACCTTGAGGTTGGTGACTTGTCACCGTAGAGCCTGGAAAAAAAGAGGAGTTGAACCATCAAGACGCAGCCTGCCCTACATCTTCAAATGTTCAATAGTGAAATACCAAAACTGCGTAGCTATTTACTGCATACTAGGAATTTTTTACACTCTTGAACGTTTATAGCTTGATGCTCTCAGGGCAAGAGCAGATTAAGCATATATGTCTTTTTATAAATGATTAGAACCCTCAACATTTCCTTCGTTTGGCTAAAAACTATTTTGGTGATTCTAATGATTCGCAGGTATTAGAACAGCATTACTGCAATCGGAGGAACATACGTGCCCAGCATGTCATCAGGCAGATGTTTCTCCTGATGCTTTAGTTGCCAACAAGTGCCTACGCCAGGTAACGTGATGACTTTGATGTAAACTGTTTGCATGAAAAGTCTATTTGTAAAAAGCTGAAAGGGAAGAAAATAGTACTTTACATCTCCTTAAGAAAGGCTAAATTGAATGAGGCTAAATTTACTTTTCAAATGCTTTGTCTGTTATTACAGAAGCTTACACCTTTAGAGACAGTCTGGCAAATTCGGGTCACACTTTTGTTTAACGTGATTGCCTCCCTTTCCAATTTGATGTTAACACAGAATTACTTTAAGTGCAGATACTCTGAGGTGCCAATTGTTACTGACACTGTTTAACGTCCTGTGTTTGTGTATCCGCACGTTGATTTATTTCAGGGTTGGTGGCATTTCCAGGAATACACCAGTAAATTTACTCTGTGGAGGTTTTTGTTCGCCTATCTACTGACGTTTCGTAGTACGTTTTTGTAAATGTTTTTCTGCCTCTAGGCTGTGAACAACTTCAAAAGTGGAACTGGCTACAGAAAGCGGATTCAGCAGCAACAGCAGCGGCAGTCGCCACCGCCACCACCTTCACCACCACTCGTGAGACAAGCAATAACCCGCAACCTGCAGCCTCTGCTCTGGCCAAAAATGTCCAGACAGCAGGCGCCACTAATGATTTCGTTAGCTTCTCTGGCTTCTCCTTCTGCTTTGGCATCGTTGGCCCCTGGTCCGTCACCTGTGGCAGCCTGGCTGCCAGTAAGTCCCTCTTCTGTCATTGTCCCTGATCTCCCTCCAGCAGTGCCCCTACCTCTCCGTGCTGAAAAGCCAGATAGACCTTCTCGGTAAGTAAAGCTATAGAGCAACATGAATATGAAATGCTGAAGTTAGATTCTTCTTCTTGCACTCCTCTGCTAGCGAGTGACGTTTAGTGACATTCATTAGTGACATCAGTGACAGTTCCAGCTATTTTATTTTACTTTGAGTGAGGACACTTTGATAAGTTGGAAGTACACCTCATGCAAGAAGCTTCTCAGAAGTATTTGTTGTTTGGTTCCCCTATCAGTCGTTCAGTCCAGGTTTACCCCGAGAGAGGAACCTTTCTTCCCCAGGAGCCCTCTGATTTGAAGTGGCTAGGAATTCCTAAAGTAACCATTCGGTTATGTCAGACCTTCTTGAGTGCATTCATTTCTGTGTAGTACTGAGGATCTCATGTTCCCATGAAAAGTGTAAAACCAGCTGGAGGTAACATTGATCAGGTGTTTTCATGTTACTTTTTCCTACAGTATTTCTGCCATCAATGGGACGATAAGTCAGAGCCATCCTCAGTAGTCACAGGGTAGTCAGTGATGCATGCAGATTGGATAACAAACATTGAAACACTACATTTGAAGTATTTACAAACATGACAGTCTAACTTTGCAACCCAGTGAATTAATATGAAAACACGTGAAAAATCTGAACTCTAGTTTAGGGTTTATCTTCTTTCAGCTCGATGCCTTGAATGCAAACAGCCACTCTGTCCAGAAGGCTGTCAGGCTCCGCCGTACCGTTGAATACAGGGGCTCACAATTCAAAAGAACCTCTCAGGCAGCCTCCGAACTAGAACACAGCCGATTCCTAATAGAATTTCCGTTCTTGCATCATCCAAAACTGAGGTTCAGCACGTGGGTTATACGTACTCTAATCCTCCCGTGTGCAGCCAGCTTAACAAATTCTGTTTCCAGTGAGCTGTCTCTTTGAATGCCGGTATTCCACGTAGACTTCTCTTCAGGGCTTCATGTGGAATCGCCCAACTTCCGATTGGTAGATCTGGTGAAGATTACTTTTTCTTTATTTGTTTCCATTTACAGTAGTCAGCCTTTTCTCACCTTGGACTTTATATTTTCAGTAGCACATCAAAACACTGTTTGAATAACAAAAATTCATGTTTTTTGTAGCGATGCTGATACTGTTACACCTCCTGGTGCTCTGGTGACTGCTGCTGAGCTTTCTAGATCTTCCTCTCTGTCAGTCAGCAGTTTGTTGGAAGAGAATGTAAATTTTATTTCAACATATGCAGTGAGTCCTGTATTTTAGTAGAGCTCATTTTCCAACTGTTTGCGTTTATTCACAAGGGCTGTCAGATTCCTGTACTAAGACAACCAGCATTACCAAGTCTTCTGGGCCCCCAAGGGCAATCAATGCCCACGACTGGTAAGTAACTAAAACTTTAGAATTTCTTTTCGGAAATTATCATCAGATAAACTGAACGGGATTTTTTTCTGTTTCCTCTCCCCACTCTGAAAGGTCATCCAACGAGAGCCAGTACACCTCGCTCAGCGGGTGGCAGACCAGGCTGGGACCTGTAAGTGTTCTGCAGAAATTCAGTATATTACTGCTCAAAACCTGTTAAATGAGGCCGTAGCACGTAACTTAGATAACAGCTGATTTATAATGAGGTAAGTGTGCCCAGATAGCTGTGGAGAATACAAGTGGTAATTGGGAGACCTTATTGTGGCCTTCCAGTACCTGCAGGGGGCCTACAGGGAAGCTGGGGAGGGGCTGTTTGCAAGGGCATGTAGCGATGAGGGGCAATGGTTTAAACTAGAGCAGAGCGGGTTTAGATTAGACATGGGGAAGAAGTTCTTTACAGTGAGGGTGGTGAGACACTGGCCCAGGTTGCCCAGAGAGGTGGTGGAGGCCCCATCCCTGGAGACATTCAAGGCCAGGCTGGATGAGGCTCTGAGCAACGTGATCCAGTTGAAGATGTCCCTGCTGACTGCAGGGGAGTTGCACTAGATGGCCTTTAGAGGTCCCTTCCAACCCAACACATTCTATGATTCTGTGATTCTAATTAGTTTTGAAATGGCTTGATTTTAATTGTCTTTGACGAAGGGCATATGTGATGGCACTAAGATGATTTAAAGTAAAACTCCAGTACACGATTGAAAAGAGGACTCTGAAAAATTAACACTTTTTGAGGAAACTGTAAGTAAGTACATCTAAAAATGAAATACAATTAAAGAATCAGGTGGAAAGATGCCCTCTTGATTACTGGCTGAATCGGGCTGAAGAAATTGATTTCCCCATAGAATTCGGCCTCCAGCATTCTTTTTTTAACAACCTAGTTGATACTGATTGAGCAAATTATTGGAAAAGTCAACGTTCTTATATGATGACAATTTTGAATTCCTTCCATTTAGTCATCTCAAATAGCCAAGCTGCTTTCTCTCAGTTGGAGAGAGAGAGAAGAGTCTGTTTGATCTATTACTGCCGCGTCAAGTGAGTCCTCCCTTTTGGTATATATTTGTTCTAGACAGATTTTAAGGGTGCATTGTGTTTATAAAATCTTGAGGAAAAATGAAAACAAAAGCCAGGGTCCATGCCACAGATTATCTAAAAATCTCAAATTCAGTAAGCAAGAAAATAACAATTTGTGGGTGAGAACAGGCCAAATACATCATCAAGAGTCCACAACATAGGAAGTGTACGTGGAAGAAGTCCAAAGTCGTTTGAGAGAAGATTAGTTATTATTTGTGCAGTACTTTGAAGGTCAGAAGTGTGAAGTATGAAGTGTATCAAGGATTGGTAGAGGAGCGGTGGGCACTTGGCACGTGGGAGTCTCTCCTAAGCACGGGCAGCCTCCATCCACAGCTCGAAAGCTGCCCGGCAGAAAAGGACCTGGGAGTGTTAGTGGACAGCCAGCTTAACATGAGCCAGCACTGTGCCCAGGTGGCCAAGAAGGCCAATGGCATCCTGGCTTGTATCAGGAATAGCGTGGCCAGCAGGAGTAGGGAAGTCATCGTGCCTCTGTACTCGGCACTGGTGAGGCCTCACCTCGAGTACTGTGTTCAGTTTTGGGCCCCTCACTACAGGGAAGACATTGAAGTGCTGGAGCGTGTCCAGAGGAGAGCCACCAAGCTGGTGAGGGGTCTGGAGAGCAAGTCCTACGAGGAGAGGCTGAGGGAGCTGGGCATATTTAGTTTGGAGAAGAGGAGGCTGAGGGGAGACCTCATTGCCTTCTACAACTACCTGAAAGGAAACTGTAGAGAGGCAGGGGTTGGCCTCTTCTCCCAAGGGAATAACGACAGGACCAGAGGAAATGGTATGAAGCTGCGGCAAGGGAGATTTAGATTAGATATTAGGAAGAATGACTTTACTGAAAGAGTGGTCAGGCACTGGAACAACCTGCCCAGGGAGGTGGTGGAGTCACCATCCCTGGAGGTATTTAGGAAACGTGTAGACATGGCTCTTCAGGGCATGCTCTAGTGCCCAAGATTATTGTTTGTGGTGGGGTGCTGTGTGTGGGGTTGTGGGTGTGGAGTTTAGTAGGTGGGTGCTTTTTTTTTTTTTTTTTTTTTTTCTGTGGTTGCACTCGATGATCTCAGAGGTCCCTTCCAACCGCTAAGGTTCTGTGATTCTGTAATTCTGTATAGGGAGAGAAGACTGAGGGAACTGCTGGGGGTGAGGATGTGGGAGGCAAGTGTGAGGAACAAGAAATGAGCGTAGTCTCAAATGGAAGCAGGGAGAAAAATGCTTAGGCTGAGAACACGCAGTGCTCGCCACCACGCTCCGGCTTCGTTCACTTTCCTCTCTGAAATCAGAGCAGAGTGTAACAAACGGTGACACGTGTATTTGGGTTTCTTTAGAAGTTCCAGTCGAGGACGCCTGCGTGGTGAACGTACCCAGAGGACCCAAGCCCCAACGCTACCAGCATCAACAGCCGTCTTCGTGCCAGCGCCTCCGCCTTCCTTGGACCCTCCACCACCCCAAGCACTTCCTCTTCTACCGGGGGCACTACGACCACAGTTTCCTCCCCAGTTTCCACCTGGTCAGCCGCCATCTGCCAGCTACACTGACTCCCCTCCAGGATATCCCCCAGCTCCTGCAAACACGTCATCAGCCTGGGTACCAACAGCAGTACCAACGGCGCATTCCGATCCCATCCCAGTGACACAAGCTCCTCCTTTATCTAGGGAGGAATTTTACAGAGAACACCAGCGACTGGAAGAGGAGTAAGTACTTGGCTCAAGGAAGTTGTGTTTGTTCTTTTTCATTTTTGTATTTTGAGAGCGTACTGGACTGCAGTTACGCTGAAGTGCATCTGACATAAGCAAAAATGACATAGTATTTTTTTCAACAGGCTTTTTTCTTGCAGATGGCAAACGTGCAAAACTAAAAGAAGACAAACGTAATTCTAAAACTGTCCCTTCAACTTACAGGAATTCTAAACTGGTTTTGCTTAAATAGGACATGCACCTTTTGCGCTTGCATGCAGTATACGTTTTCTCACGTTGGGCACGGTTTGTTTCTTGGTGTCGTTTTGTCCTAAAGGTCAAACTCTAATTGTAATAAAGGTCAAACGAATGCTTTTGCTAAGGAGTTGATGGAATACAAAAGGTGCAAAAGGAGCGCAGGCGTTCATTTTCCAGGTAAGTGCTCGACATGTCCATAATGGAGAAGCAGATTGTCTAGAAGAATCAGGAGGAGTTCCGCTCCACCCCTCGGTCATTCGATGGACTGGATGGTTCGAGGCGTTAGCAGTGACAGGAGTTTCATATGTAGCTTACTAGCTCAGATACATGGCAGAGGTTGCAGTTGGCTGACAGGTATAATTTGGCAGTTGTTGTTCAGGAACAAGGGTCCCTTTTAGGAGAGTTTAGCTGCAGTGACGCCCCTCACCTCCTGACAACCTGAGAGGGCTCGAGACCGAATAGGAGCAGTTGCTGGATTTTCTGCGTCTCCCTGGTCTGATTGCAACCATTACCTCAAAGCACTTTGGAGGAGATACATGAGGGAAATTGTCTTCGTTTCCTCTTTTGTCTGTCTCATGTGGATACACGGAGAGTTTGTAACCTGGATCGCAAACTGGTGGCTTTCGCTAGTATTTTGTTGACACTGTTAAATTTTCCTTAGGAATTAAAAGATCAGGCTTGTGCGTAAGGAAATCTAAAATTTGTGAGGGACTTTGAGAGGAGGAATGATGCTGATGAACATATGCGGGATAATGTGAAACGCTTCTTTAAAAAATAAGAAAAGAAAAGCTTGTGAAGAAAAGCCTCAGGGTAGCTGATGTTTTCTGTCCCGAAAGATGACTTGGGCAGGTGTCTGAATAGCTCTTTAGTAGCAATGCAGTCAGTCTCTTTCCTGGAGGAATGGCATTGGGTCGTACTACTAGAGGCTGAGTTTAGAAGCTTTTAGGTATGATTTTTCTTGAAATGTGGTCACTACCCTTGGTCAGAGCTAGAGGCCTGTGCAAAATTTTGCTAGGACGTCCGTCTCGAGGTCCTGTATGTAAGATTGCAGTACGAGCATTTTGCATCCTTGCCAAATAAGCAGTGAGGTTAAATCAACTAAATTGGCATTTTAAAATTAAGCTTTCCTGGCGTCAGGCTAAATCGTGTTTTCTTGATCATAGAATCATAGAATCATAGAATTGTTGAGGTTGGAAGGGACCTTTAAGATCATCGAGTCCAACCTTTAGCCTACCCTGACAAAAGCCACTTCTAAACCATGTCCCTAAGTGCCCTATCTACCCTTTTTTTAAACACCTCCAGGGATGGTGAATCCACCACCTCCCTGGGCAGCCTGTTCCAATGTTTAATAACCCTTTCAGTGAAAAAATGTTTCCTAATATCTAATCTAAACCTCCCCTGACGTAACTTGAACCCGTTTCCTCTCGTCCTATCACTTGTCACCAGGGAGAAGAGGTCAGCCCCCATCTCTCTACAACCTCCTTTCAGGGAGTTGTAGAGGGTGATAAGGTCTCCCCTCAGCCTCCTCTTCTCCAGGCTAAACAACCCCAGCTCCCTCAGTTGTTCTTCATAAGGTTTGTCCTCCAGACCCCTCACCAGCTTTGTAGCCCTTCTCTGGACACGCTCCAACACCTCAATGTCCCTCTTGTAGTGAGGGGCCCAAAACTGAAGGCAGTACTCCAGGTGGGGCCTCACCAGTGCCGAGTACAGGGGGATGATCACTTCCCTAGTCCGGCTCACCACACTATTCCTGATACAGGCCAGGATGCTGTTGGCCTTCTTGGCCACCTGGGCACACTGCTGGCTCATATTCAGCCGGCTGTCCACCAACACTCCCAAGTCCTTTTCTGTCGGGCTGCTTTCAAGCCACTCCGCCCCAACCCTGTAGCGCTGCATGGGGTTGGTGTGACCCAAGTGCAGGACCCGGCATTTGGCCTTGTTGAACCTCATACCACTGGCCTCAGCCCATCGGTCCAGCCTGTCCAGATCCCTCTGCAGAGCCAACCCACCCTCAAGCAGATCAACACGCCCGCCTAGTTTAGTGTCATCTGCGAACTTACTGAGGGTGCATTCGATCCCTTCATCCAGATCATTGATAAAGATATTAAAGAGAACCGGCCCCAGCACCGAGCCCTGGGGGACACCACTTGTGACCGGACACCAACTGCATTTAACTCCATTTACCACCACTCTCTGGGCACGGCTGTCCACCCAGTTTTTTACCCAGCGAAGAGTACACCTGTCCAGGCCGTGAGCAGACAGTTTCTCCAGGAGAATGCTGTGGGAAACGGTGTCAAAAGCTTTGCAAAAATCCAGGTAGACAACATCCACAGCCTTTCCCTCATCCACTAAGTGGGTCACCTTATCATAGAAGGAGATCAGGTTTGACAGGCATGACCTGCCCTTCACAAACCCATGCTGACTGGGCCTGATCACCCTCTTCTCCTGCATGTGCCGTGCAATGGCACCGAGGATGATCTGTTCCATGCCCTTCCCAGGCACCGCGGTCAGGCTGACTGGCCTGTAGTTCCCCGGATCCTCCTTCCGGCCCTTCTTGTGGATGGGTGTCACATTTGCTAACCTCCAGTCAGCTGGGACCTCCCCGGTTGTCCAGGACAGCTCATAAATGATACCAAGTGGCCTGGCGAGCACCTCTGCCAGCTCTTTCAATACCCTTGGGTGGATCCCATCCGGCCCCATAGATTTGTGCCTGCTGAGAAACCTGAGCCGAGCAGCAGCAAAGTTAAACAAAAGAAAGCAAAGGGAGAAGTGAGAAGAAAAGTAACAGCAGCTGATGGATCTAGTTCAGCTCTTGTAAATTACACCAGGTACCTCATCATTTCTTTTCCTATTCTTTCTTTCCTCCTCCCCGCACCCCAAAAATGTCAAATTATTTATGGTGACTAATGAAAGGAACAGCTAAATCCATGCTACATGAGTGAATAATCCGTGACTTTTCCTGTTAAACGGTCCTTGGGTCAGAATCAAATTTTGTTAAAGAAAACAAACAGTCTGTACTGCGCAGAAAGCTCATGAGGTTAATTCATTGCTGACGTGTTTGACCTTTCCTCTGGGACTTTTTCCCCCTCTTCTTATTCATTACATGGTGACTCTGAGGAGTCCTCCCCATGTCTTCCTTCCCATCCAGCTGACTGCTAAAGGCAAGGATAACAGACACGTCTATACCGTGCAATACTTTGACATTAACAATTGCAGGGTGCTGTAATGATCTGCCTTTGTCAGTGTGACATGAAATCGATCCTTGCAGAAATAGCAGCTTGGTCGCCAACACACTGCACTGATTTTAGCTTTGAGCACAGTGCCACGGCGACACAGCTGCACTGCTTCCAGCTCAGTGCCGACTCCTTCGGCTCTGACCTTGGAGATGAGTCTTCTATATTCCATTGTGCGACATGTGAAAAACAGGAAAGTGATCTGGTGTGGGGCTGCTGTTCCTTACAGTCCAGCACCTAAAGAAGCACAACAAAGCAAACTCAAAACATTGAAGACATCGCTGTAGGCTTAAGACAGTGTCTTGATAGTCTAAAAAGTTTCCAAAACGTAATTTTTTCTAAAGAAGAACATGGGACTTGAGGATAAAATTTGGGTTGTGTGTACCTCTCCGTAATTGCTTGCTTCCACGTTGAAACGGGAACGTGTATCTAATTCATCTACCATTGGTAGAAGTGGGATGTGAAGGAATTAGCAGCTCAGACAGACCCCAATCCGATAATCCTGTGTCTTTGTTAATGAAATGTGGAGTAGGAAGACACTAAATTAATTGATTGCTCCTCATGTTAGCTAGTGGACTCGTTCTGTCTCTTGCCTGTTCCCCTAATTGAACATCCTTTGAAGAAGTGCTGCAGACAGAGAATTGAAAGAAAAGCTCTTCTATAAAATGTTACAAAAGATCGTGTATCCCAGCCATTATTGAGGTACGCTTTTTTCCTCTCAGCAGTAGTTCTACTGGAGGAAGTGCCGTTAGAAAGACCGAAGAAGAGCCAGATACAAAAGGAGGCGTCGTTGAGGCAATGGAGGAGCACAGTAATGATATCCCAGCCCCAGCTGAAGACGTCGTGAAGCTGAAGCCTGAAGCAAGGGGAAGTCACAGTCTAAGCAGTCCCCGTGTTAGCCGCAGCCGCGGTCAAAGCCCTTCTGAGAGTCGGACTCGAAGGCACAGGGGCAGTGCCAGCTCAGCAGCGAGTCACGGCAGCAAGAAAAAGAAAAAGAAAAAAGACAAGCAGCAGCACAAGAAGCATAAGAAACACATTGGAAACAACATGGAATTGGGAAAGAGGCAAAAACACAAGCACAAGAAGAAAACAATGAAGAAGAGCAAAGAGAAAGAAAGAGGACCAAAAAGTGAAATCCGTCACTACACAGAATGACAGATAATTTAAAAAAGACTGAATTCCCAAGGGATCTGTACTAATTTTTCCTAAAATGTAAACAAATTTGGGCATTGCAGATAATGACACGAAAGATCCTGTGCTGCAGTTCCAATTTTGCTGCTTGATTTTTACATCAGAGCTTTGTAAGAGTGAGTATTTTGTACGGAGTTGTTAGTTGTGACCATGTAACACAAAAGGTTTACTGGGGCATCTTATTTTTAGCCACCGTTAAATAGTTTAGGTGGAGTTTTCTATACTGTGAAAATTTTCCTAGTTGAAGGTTTGTTTAGTTGCCTGGCAGAAGCAGCTGGTATCAGTTATAAAATACCAGCGGAATGATTTGCAGAGACATTACAGCCCTCTTATGTCACTTTTTGATGAGAATAAAACGTTTTCGGTAAACTGTCCAATGTGAGGAGATTTCCAGTGATAGCTGAACATTAGCAAAGGTCAGTGACAGGAAAAAGCTGCCAGGAAAAGCTTGCTGGTAGCTAACGCGTATGAAAAATAACATATCCACGGGTTTAGTTTTGAAAAGATTGGCAGGACGTTAAATCTTTGGAACTGATGCAATGTGGGGAGGCGTTGGCAGGAGGTGCACGTTTTCCATGTGCCAAGTGGCCTTGTTTTCGTCTTGTCGGAGGTAGCATATGGCCCCAAACATCTAGCCGCTCTTAACAGCTGGGACTGATGAGGGAAGCCGAGGCCTCCTTGGAACTAAACCTGGCAAGGGAGGTCAAGGCCAACAGGAAAAGTTGGAGCCCCAGACTTTGGAAGTGACAGGGAAAGTCTAGACGAAGGAGGACTTCCCCTTGGTTGAGGAGAATTAAGTCAGAGATCAGTGAAGTAAGCTGGATATCCACAAGTGCATGGGAGCTGATGGGATGCACCCAAGAGTGCTGAGGGAGCTGGCGGAAGTTGTTGATGGGCCCCTTTCCATCATCTTTGAAAGGTCCTGGAGAACAGGCGAGGTGCCTGAGGACTGGAGGAAAGCCAACGTCCCTCCGGTCTTCAAAAAGGGCAAGAAGGAGGAGCCGGGGAACTACAGGCCGGTCAGCCTCACCTCCATCCCTGGAAAGATGATGGAACAGCTCGTTGTGGGCGTCATCTCAAGGCATGTGGAGGAAAAGAATGCTATGGGCAGTAGTCAACACGGATTCACCAAGGGGAAATCCTGTGTGACTAACCCAATAGCCTTCTGTGATGGCGTGACTGGATGGACAGATGAGGGGAGGGCAGTGGATGGTGTCTACCTTGACTTCAGCGAGGCTTTCGACACCGTCTCCCACAGCATCCTCGTAGGGAAGCTTAGGAAGAGCGGGCTTGATGAGTGGACAGTAAGATGGATAGATAACTGGTTGAAAGACAGAGCTCAGAGGTCGTGATTAGGGGCACAGGGTCTAGTTGGAGGTCCGTGAGGAGTGGTGTTCCCCAGGGGTCAGTGCTGGGTCCAGTCCTCTTCAATATCTTCATCAGCGACCTGGATGAGGGGACAGAGTGCACCCTCAGCAAGTTTGCTGATGACACATAGCTGGGGGGGGTGGCTGACACACCAGAAGGCTGTGCCACCATCCAGAGAGACCTGGGCAGGCTGGAGAGTTGGGCAGAGAGAAACTTTATGAAATTCAACCAGGGCAAGTGCAGGGTGCTGCACCTGGGGAGGACTAACCCCATGCACCAGGACAGGTTGGGGGCTGACCTGCTGGAGAGCAGCTCTGTGGAAAGAGACCTGGGAGTCCTGGGCGACAACAGGATGACCATGAGCCAGGAATGGGACCCTGTGGCCAAGAAGGCCAATGGCATCCTGGGGTGCATCAAGAAGAGTGTGGCCAGCAGGTGGAGGGAGGTCATCCTCCCCCTCTACTCTGCCCTGGGGAGGCCGCATCTGGAGTACCTTGTCCAGTTCTGGGTTCAAGAAGGACAGGGAACTGCTGGAGAGGGGACAGCAAAGGGCTACCAAGATGCTGAGGGGGCTGGAAGACCTCTCTTATGAAGAAAGGCTGAAGGATTTGGGTCTCTTCAGCCTGGAAAAAAGACGACTGAGGGGGGACCTTATCAACACTTATAAATAGTTAAAGGGTGGGTGTCAGGAGGATGGGGCCAGGCTCTTGTCAGTGGTGCCCGGGGACAGGACAAGGGGCAATGGGAACAAACTGGACCATGGGAAGTTCCATCTGAACATAAGGAAAAACTTCTTTACCTTGATGGTGCCAGCGCTGGAACAGGCTGCCCAGAGAGGTGGTGGAGTCTCCTTCTCTGGAGATCTTCCAAACCTGCCTGGACACGATCCTGTGCAACCTCCTGCAGGTGAATTTCCTCTGTCGGGGAGGTTGGACTAGAGATGATCTCTAGCGGCCCCTTCCAACCCCTACCATTCTGTGACAGTGTGGTTCAGCTCCAGCAAAACGCTTTGCATGATGTCCCTCAATATTCTTTTACCCAAGTTAGGGTATCACAGCCTGGATGGGCAGAGAAACAGGTGGGTAAAACAGCAGTTGCATGATCAGGCTGAGGGAGCAGTGGTGAAGGGCTCGTCCCCTACCTTGAGGCCACTGGGACATACTGGGGCGTTGTGGGGCTGCAGAGGGGACTCTGCTGGGCTCTGTGCGTGCGGTTGAACACCTGCATCCATGACCCGGAGGAGGCAACTCTCCCGGCGTTTGTCAATGGCACTAAATGGGGAGGACCGTTCCTATGTCTTAGGGATGCCATTGAGGGGAAACCTGACAGGTGGGGTGACTGTCCTGTCAGGAGCTTCATGAGGTACAAAGAAGGACAAAGGCCAGATGCTGCACCTGGCCTAGCCTGGCAGCCTGCAGTCGCAGGGCCTGTGGACTTCCTGGCTGGGGAGTAGCTCTGCAGAGAAGGCCCTGGTGGTGCTGGGGGACAGGCGGCCAACCATGGTCCCACCATGCAAAGCGGTAGCAAAGTCGGCCAGCAGCGTCCTGGAGCATAGGAAGAGGAGCCTTGCCAAAAGAGTGAGGCGCACAATTGTCTCCCCTGGCTCACCACTCGTTAGAGCACCTGTATGCTACTGTGTTAATTGTTGGGCCTCCACTGGGGAAGGGAAGGAGGGAGGGAGCAGCTGGGTGGCTGCTGGGCTACTGGCCAGAGCAGAGAGAAGTCCCCAGAGCAAGGAAGATGGGTGTAAGTGGGAGCGAGTTCAGTGGAGAGTCCTTTGGATGCTCAGGGGCTGGGGCACTTGCCTGGGAGGAGAACTTGAGTGAAAGGGCCTTGTTCAAGCTGCAGAAAAGGTGGCCTTGGGAACCTCATAGTGACCTGCTGGTCCCTACGGGGAGGTTTTCAGGAAGATGAAGCCAGTCTTCTAACGGTGGTGCTGGGCAGGAGAATAACGGAAAACAGTCAGCTGTTGGAATAAGGACCTTCTTATGACACCGGGATGAGTGGAGGCGTGACACGCCGGAGGGAGGGGACACCATCCCGAGGGACCTGGGCAGGCTGGAGAAGTGGCTCCGTGCCAACCTCATGAGGTTCAACCAGGCGCTCAGCCTTGCTCCGTCTCCTTCCCTGGTCCCTTCTGGCCCTGGGTGGAAGCTTGCGTGGTCTCCACTGCCCCTGCAGGTAGGTGCCCTCCAGGCCTCTCATCCTCTCCTTCCTCCTCCAGGGACACCCACATCTTCCCCACATGGCTCCAAGTGCCCGCTTGTTCACTCTTGCCCCCAAAATCAGGTTCCTTTCCATAGCGGCCATGGAAAAGGTCCCTCAGGTGGCCCCCAGCTTCCAGGAACAGGCTGGGCTGATCTCAGAGCCATGGCCAACAGTAAAATCCTTCTTCCCCATTCCAGTTGTGAGCAATTAAAAAAGTCGACGCTCTTCTGCAACGTCTCTCCAATGTTTTTATTCAACTCCTTCCTAATGATTCCAAACAGGGTCTCCCCAGATCTTTTTCCAGTTCTCTAGAACCTCAGCAAGGGGCGTCCCCCTTTCAACGCTGACTGTTGACCCCACCTTTACTTCTATACTATATCATAAATTGCAAGATTAAACACAAGAGCATCCCAGTCTAATTCTGTCTGGAATTACCCGTGCCCAAGCCTCTTAGGTGAACTCGCCTGATTTGCCGGCAATTCCAGTGTTGGAAACGGGTCTGTCCAGAGGAATACCTGGCTCGTCCTCTCTCGTGTCCTAGAGTCCCACCTGGGTCGCCAAAATCTGTTAAAGAATTTCACTGCTCGGGGGGTACCTCTAGGTTTGTGTTATTGACGACTCAGAGTTGGGCCATCTCCTCAGGGAGTGGCAAAGGCTGACAAGGAATATCTCGGTTATATACAGTTAAAACAAACATTACATAATTGGTATTTCTTTCCAAGAGGGTCTGGGTGTTCCCTTACAGCTTTTCAGCTCTCTAGTCTTTAGTAACTGCAAAAGTCCATACCGTTCCTCTGCCTCAGGTGATTCTTCATCGTCTCGTTCCAGTTCTCCTTCTGAAGTCGCAGCTCACTGCCGCGGTCTCTGGTCACCCCCGTCTCTTGTCTTCTTTAAACAGTCTTTACCTGTAGGATTCTTACAAACTTAAGACATTCTATTAATTACTTGCTTGTTGCGTGAAAGGGGCCAAGCGGTTTTGGCAGAAGATAAACCCCCTTGCGTTCTAACACTCCTCACCGAGGGGGGGGACCAGGTGCGGCTGGGTTTAAATTCGGAGTGATGCCCAATCCAGCACTATCAGTCCAATCGCGTTTAATATGTATTAAACTGTTACGGTTTGGATACACTGATAGTGGACTGCACCTTCAGTCTAATCGTGCTCCTGAACCAGCACGGCCACTCTCGAGTCTTTGGTCGCGTTCAGTGAGAAACCGAAACGACTAGCTACTGAAACAGTGCTGTTTATTTAAACAACAGGTATATAGGATTGACGGTGATAAATACACTGTCTGCAAAGCACGTGCAAATGAGGGTATACAAAACACGCGACAAGGTTATAAACGATACAGCCTGGCTATAAATGTAGGAAAGAGAGTCTCTAGAGAGATTTCTAAGTTTCCCGAGGAAGCACTCGGTATGATCTAAGTCTTACCCACAGGCGTCCCTACGGGGGGGCAGAGAGGCTCAGCCCGGCAACTGATCCCAGAAGTCAGCGATGGAATTCTTCGCGATGGTGTCTTCCCTGGGTATCCCCCCTCTCTCGGGCTATTTTTATACTATTTGTTATCTTCGAGGTGGAGTTTGAGTGACTTTAGTCATACATACTTTTATTATGGTTGGTGTAAAATTCTCTCGCTTCACAATTAAAGGTAGAGTTTACGAGAAATTTAGGGCGCAGACTCAAGAAGGAGTGGTCGCACCTTGGAGGCGGGTAGCCTTCGGGATGGACGTGTGTTTTGGTATTATAATGACATTATAATGAGCAAAGTTCGCACAAAGGACAGCATTTCATCAAAATGTGACAAAACGCTGGCTCCGAGTATCGAGCGGGCAGCTAATTGGCAGCTTATCTGTATCATGGTATCATCCCATCCCAATCCCACGAGGAGTCTCTCCCCCAGCGCACAAGAAAGCTGAAGTGTTTGAAGCAGACGTTTTGTGGACGTGCTATTCCTCCCCTTCCTCCTCTCCCTCCTCTTCCACAGAATCCACCCCCAGCTCCTCATAATCCTTCTCCAGGGCAGCCATGTCCTCCCGGGCCTCTGAGAACTCCCCCTCCTCCATGCCCTCCCCCACGTACCAGTGCACGAACACCCGCTTGGCACACATCACGTCAAATTTCTGGTCCAGGAGGGCCCAGGCCTCGGCAATGCCCCTGGTGTTGCTCAGCACACACACAGCGCGCTGCACGTTGGCCAGGTCCCCCCCGGGCACCACCATGGGCGGCTGGTAGTTGATGCCCACCTTGAAACCTGTGGGGCACCAGTCCACAAACTGGATGCTACGCTTGCTTTTGATGGTGGATGTTCTTCTTATGGGTGTAAAACGTCTCTTTACATCCTTATGGATGTAAAACATCTCTTTAAACAACTGCGCCTCCATCAGCGTCCAAATATCCGAGCCTAGGAATTAACCAGCGACACGCAAACTATTAGAATAGGCATCCCCCACCTCCAAAAGCCCCGGAAAGGGGTTAAAACTGCTCTTTTCCCTCACCCCAAAAGAACACTGTTAACACTCAGTTCAATCAGAGCAAAGGGAACGGCGGGAGCTGTTCTCCTCGTTTACCTGTGTAATGATAATCAGCCAGGGGATGGGATTCGGGTCTCCGAGGCAGCCCAGCATGCAGCATCTCCACTGCCTCCTGCGAGATTTAATAGGGAAAAAAGACGTAAATTCCTCTGGAGGAGGAGCAAAAAGGGAAATTCTCGCTCCTCGTGGCGATGCAGCAGATGCCAAGGGGTGTTAAGTCCCTTCTTCGAAGAAGAGGGAGCAAAGCGGACCCGCTCGGGGCTTATCGAGGGCAGACCTCGGGTTTTATCTAATATCCCTTCATTCAGGAGTAATTCTATTCTCCAAATCGTCCCAGAATCAAACCAAACTCTTCGTGATGCACCAGGAGAGGGGTCTGGAAGCCCAAGAGACCTTAACGCGGTGACAGGCAGCACCCAAGCACCTCCTGTGCCTTCAGCAAAGAGATTCCGGCCCGCGCAACAGAAAACTCAGAGCGACTCCCAGCTCAAACCAGGAACAAAGTCCGTTCTTCATTAGAAATTGCCGCTTCTTACCAGCACGTCGCCTTGAGTCTCGTGCAGGCAATGCAGAGCCAGCTCCGCGTTGACCCGGCCCCCCGGCCCGGTGTTGGGAGAAGCCAAATGGAGCAGGTTTCTAACTACAAATGCAATGAAAACTGAGAAAAAGTCAAATTTTCCTGGAGAAAAGGGGCGATAGGAGAGGGAGGGAAAAGAGGACGAGCGCAGCAGAGACCGGACACGAGGAGAAGGCAGAGAAAAAAGTCCAATACCCCAAACAGCTCTACTTTAAAAGCTCAGAGAGAAACCTCCCCTCTCCCGAGGGCGCCGCAGATGAGGTGGGACAGCTCCAAATGCCCGTTTTTCATGGAAGATGCTGCCAAGAGCGTCTCCTGTTATTCTTTAGACACCCTCCCACCAAAACCCAGCCATCTCCTTCCCTCGAACACGAAGGCGGGCAAGAAAAGGAGGGAGAGAAGCCTAAAAAGGTGCAATTGTCAACCCGTCGTATCCCTGGGTGGGGTGGAAGTGGAAAAAAAGCATTAGAAAAACCTTTCTCCTGCGTCTCCCGGTTGGTTTGCATGTCGCCCCAGGGTTTCCAGACCAGCGACGCTCCCTCTTCCTCCTCTTCCAAACGGGCCGGGTCCTGGAGGTCGGGAAGCTCTGCTTGGAATCGGCTGCCGACGTTGACGCGCCTGAAAGCGTGAGGAAGAGGAGGTGAGGAAGGCGAACGGGGAACAGCTCCAGCAGGATAAACGCACGGATACGTGAGGAGCTGTAATAAATACGGCCCCTGTTTCCCAGGAAAGCACTAATCGCTCTCCTCTAACAACTTCTCCAGCACCACCACGTTACCGTTCTGCCTCCTGAGTCCTCCTGGGCCCCATCGGGCAAGAGAATTGGGGGTATCA
This sequence comes from Rissa tridactyla, assembly GCF_028500815.1. Taxonomy (NCBI): domain Eukaryota; kingdom Metazoa; phylum Chordata; class Aves; order Charadriiformes; family Laridae; genus Rissa; species Rissa tridactyla. The sequence goes on from NW_026529545.1 coordinate 1,276,208, forward strand.
AAAAAAACACCCGAGAGAAAAATCATTCTGCCAAGACCATCCTTTAGCCTTCCTTGCCATCCTCAAGTAGTTTGAATTGCGCGTTTTTAATGCTTAGACTAAGTTTTTACCCCAAACAATGTCGCACAATCAAATCAGGTCATGGGTTTAGGAGGAACTTAAACCGCAACTCCAAAGTGATTAACAGGTTACGTATTTCCCATAAATTCCACCAACAGGCCCCTGGAACCTTTACCAAGTCTGTTACCAATGGTGTTAATTACCACCAAGCCCATTCCTGCCACGTTGTTTGAGTAGAATTGGGGGGATTTAAGGGAGCTGTGACGCTGAGCTGCTAAACTGGTGACCGGTGGCTCACAGAAGCCATTCCAGCACGGGATTTTTGCTAAATACACTCAAAAATCGCTAAAATCGCCACCCACCTCCTTCCCTGCTGGCAAATTCGTTGTCATGGACAGTACTGAGATGGGAATCAGCAGGCGGAGCCACCGTGACGTGCCCCTGAAGGCATCCCGGGTTTGGAGGGACGGTTTCCACCTCCTGCGTCCTCTGGCGATGGTTTCTGGGCACAATCGAGGGCACGGGGTGTATTTTCTGGCCTCCACGTCCTTCACATCCCAAGTCCCATCCGAATTGTTTCTCCGTTAAAGAAAATAACGAGAATTCCTGTTAAATAACAAGTGCTCAATGATTCCGTTTCCCTTTACCTACTGCTCCTTCCTTGCTTTGTGCCATCGCTCCCCGTGAAAACACCCGGTGGTGACCTTTTTTGGAATAAAACTACCTGACCGCAGTTTTTTGGCGGGGGAGGGGAAGCCAAAAAGTGGGGAAAGTGGAGATAAAGGGGTGGAAAATTAATGGGAGGAAGTTGAACTGCTGTTTTTAAAAATATAATGTCATCACCCTCAGTGCTCGATCCGCCGTTCATGCCTACTTGGGAAATGTCTGCAGTTCGTTTAGTGGTAAAAGGTGGTATATAGGGAAAAAAACAACCCCAAGATACCCAACAAATAACCAAAAAGCACTTAATCAACCCCAAACTTTGGAGATATTTAATCCTCAAACCGGCCGCAGCACGTTGCTCGGTGCTTCCCCGAAAGACAATTTTGGCAGTGACCCCACCAGAGAACGATCTCTTAACGGCGCAAGGTTCGTTTAGGCGGACTCTTGATCTCCCTTTTCCCTCCCACTGGTGACGAGACGCTAATTATTTCCACTCACACCAACTATTTCCACTGGAGTGAGCCGTTCCCCTTCGAATTATCACTGACCTGGGCGCCAGCCCGGCCCAGAAGCCAAGCGAAAGGCTCCGTCTCACGTTATTAAACGTCCCAAGACTTGAGCTCCTGAAATGATTTCTCAACCTTTGGCGCTGGATTAATCACTCAATGGTTTTCAGAGCGCTCTGGACGCGAGAGCTTCTGAAGTGCTGTTAGTGGCCAATCTGGAGCTGTCAACGCTAATAAAAAGCACGCACTTCATTCCTCGCATTACTCTACACTGCTCACTTTAGTATTAATAAAAATACCTTTCTTTAGAACGCTTCTCTTGGAGGGCTCCGGCCCTCAAACCACTAAAAATCCGCACAAAAACGAGCGCAAAACTCCTCGTCAGCTTTTCTGCACTGGCAGCAAATTTGCGTTTTCTGTGGCTTTGGTGGGGAGCATCTGTAGTGTCCCTGAACTTGCAAACGCGTCTCGCCCCAGGCGTGCCATTACCTGAGCAGCGAGCGGAATCAGCCGTGCAGGATTTTCTTGCCGTGCCGCAGAAGGTGACCCTGGGAAAAGAAGAGCAGAGAAACGAGCCTGGTTGTCACACCCAGCCAAGGGGGACGACCCGGGGGACCCCCACCCCACCTCTGCCCTCGGCAGCGGGGCCGGCACGGACCCTCTGCGCAGAGCCAAGGGGCCTGGCGCGCATTTCACCTCGAGCCCTCTTCCTCAGCCCAGAGCCAAAAAACTCCCTCTCTTTCTCAGCCCCCAAACCAGCCACGCCAGCCCCTTTGCCAGCCCCGCCAGCAGGAGTCCCACTCTCCCTGGCAGGCCCCAAACCAGCTCCCCCTCTCTGTTGCCTCAGCCCCTCGGCAGCCCCCCGGGCAACACTGAGGGAGCGCAGACACCCCACAGCACCCCAAACCCCCCAGGACATAGGCACCCCGCGGGGAGCCGGGCCCAGACACCCCCCTCCCACCCGACAATGCCCCCCCGCAGGCCCCCCCTGCCCCCAGCCCCACTCAGGGCCCTCCCGCCCCCACCATCACCCCTCGGGGCCGCCCACTCACCTTGACGCGCTCCAGCTGCCTCACCACGTGCTCGCGGCAGCCCCGCGGGCCCGGCCCCACCCACCACCCGTCCGCCCAGCCCCGCTTTCCCCCCACACCGCCCCGCACTCATTGCCAGGCGGCCGCCATTTGCCCCCGGCCCCCTCAGCTTCTGGACCGGCCACGACGGGCACCCATTGGCCGCCGCCGCCCCACCGCCCGCCCCTTCCTCCTGGGCAGCGCCGCTCCATTGGTCCATCACTGCCGTCAATCCCCACTGTGCCCCACCCCCGCTGAGCCGATCCCACCAATGGGAGGGCGCCGTGGCGATCCCAGCAGTGGGAGCTCCCACCAATGGGAGCGTAGTACCGGGGTGGGCGGTGCTGGGGTGGGGGGTGTCCGCGCATGCGCAGTGCAGCCGCACGGCAGGCGAGTGCCCTCCACTCGCTCTCTGCCTACACGCGGGTTTTGAGGCCTGAATAGCTCTTTCTAAAGAAATCTTCCCACAGCCTTTTCCCAGCCTGAACTCCTTTACCTGATAAAAAAGTCACGGAAGCCTTAGAGATAGAAACGGGCCTCCTTTGCCTTGTAGGAACCGCCTGCGGCACAGACGTTGCCACTTGTGTATCTGTTCACAGCCAGATCTCTCCTCAGAGAACACAAATGGGCTGTTCACACTTCTACAGAACAGCCGCTAAACAGAGGCACGTCTCTTTACACTCAGATGTGACACTGAGGATACAGAACATCTCATCAGACGGGCTCTCTGTTTGGACGTAGGTTCTGGCGCTGGAAGAGCTCTTTATAAATGCAGCTTTTCCAAATCTTTTCCTGGTCTGAGCTCCTTGACAGCGTCCAGAGTCAGAGCATCCTTAGAGAGAGCTTGTTATTTGGATCTCCTTTTAGACAACAGGAATGACTTTTCTTTTCCAGGAGCTGCAAAAAGAAGAGCTTGTTCTCTCTTTCAGTGCCTGGCACCCAGAGTCCAGGTTTGAACCTGTACTTCCAAGGCCTCCTCTTGTAGTTAAACTTGTGCTCGTTGCCTTTCGTCCTTCCACAGGACGCCACTGAGGAGAGTCTGCTTCCACGTGTCTCCCCGTCAGAGAGCTCCCTCTCTCTCAGCCACTCCTTGTGTGTAAAACTCTCCAGTCCCTTCATCAGTGTGGCTCTTTGCTGGGCTCGCTCCAGAATGTCCAAGCCTTGACCTGGAGAGCCCAGACCCGGACACAAAAATTATACACATAAAAGAAGAAGACAAATACACAAATAAGGCCATCTGCAGAATTCAAAATCCACCTCTTGCCATATTTCACAATAATTTCTATCTACTCTTTTACACCTTACGAACTTAAATACTTAACGCAAAAGGAGAAGACCTTTATGGAGCCAATCACATCATCTCTCCCAGGATCTGTACGATTTGCTGGCTAGTGGCCTTCCCTGGGGAGTTGGAATTTTAGAAGCTTGGCTGATGCTGGCCGAGAACCTGCTCGGGGTGTGGGTCTGTGTGTAACAGGAACAGCCTCTGACATACCCGAGCACACAGACTGGATCTCTGAAATGTCAGAGGCGTCACTGCCTCGGCGGCTACTTGCCCTGCTGCCAGCCTTGCCTCCTGCTCGGCTTCCAGCTCTGCTCGGAGTTGTTCTGGTTTCTCGAAAGAGAAAAGATACCCATCAGTATTAGAGGTAAGGACGGAAAAGGTGTGTGGGTAGCCCCCAAAATTCCTCATTGCACCAACTAAACTTTAGACCTCTGGCAGGTAAGCTAGATGATGATCAAAGTCCACCTTGATGTTAAACAAGAGCATAAAACAACACCCTGTCTCCCACAGAAGAGAAGGAAACATGAGATCAAATGCTGAGGCACAGGTCGTCACTAGCACATCTCATTAAAAATGTATCACCCTGGCAACTTTTCTGGACTTGCTAGACGTGCATTGCTTATTCGCTTAACAGACGGATCCTTTCTTTGTCTTTCCCCTGCCGTTTTCTCAATTATTAACTGAAAGAATTAATGTCACGTTTATTGTCATTTTTGCCACGCCAACTCCAACATATTTTAACATTAAATAAAATGTATGACAGTGTAACGCGTTTATTTTGGACACAGAAGAGTTATGTGCAGAACTCGCTTATTCTAATACTCTCTGCCAGCAGGAATGAACCACTGTCAAAGGAAGTCAGCGTGATGATGGAGTGCTCAACATACTAAATCACTGTTAATCAATCCCCTATTAATACATAGACACAACCTGACGAGCAGTTTTGCTAACTCTGCAGCTATTCTCAATAAATAATACGCCCATCTACAAGAAGGGTCGGAAGGAGGATCCGGGGAACTACAGGCCTGTCAGCCTGACCTCGGTACCAGGAAAGATCATGGAGAGGATCACCTTGAGTGAGCTCTCATGGCAAGCGCAGGGCAGCCAAGGGATCAGGGCCAGCCAGCAGGGGTTTAGGAAGGGGAGGTCCTGCTTAACCACCTGATCTCTTTCTATGACCATGTCACCCGCCTTCTGGATGTGGGGAAGGCTGTGGACGTTGTCTGTCTGGACTTTGGCAAGGCCTTTGACACCGTCCCCCACAGCATTCTCCTGGAGAAGCTGGTGAATCATGGCATAGACAAGTGTACTCTTCGCTGGGTAAGAACCTGTCTGGATGGCCGTGCCCAGAGGGTTGTGATTAATGGGGTGAAATCCTTTTGGCGGCCGGTCACCAGTGGTGTCCCTCAGGGCTCAGTTTTGGTGCCAGTTTAGTTTAATATCTTTATCAATGATGTGGATGAGGGGATTGAGTGCACCCTCAGTGAGTTTACAGATGACACCAAATTGGGTGGGAGAGTTGATCTGCTGGAGGGCAGGAAGGCTCTACAGAGGGACCTGGACTGGCTGGATCGATGGGCCAAGGCCAACTGTGTGAGGTTTAATAAGGCCAAGTGCCGGGTCCTGCATTTCAGTCACAACAACCCCAAGCAACGCTACGGGCTTGGGGAAGAGTGGCTGGAAAGCTGCCCAGCAGAAAAGGACCTGGGGGTGCTGGTGGGCGGCCAGCTTCACATGAGCCAGCAGTGTGCCCAGGTGGCCAAGAAGGCCAACAGCATTCTGGCTTGTATCAGGAATGGCGTGGCCAGCAGGAGCAGGGAAGTGATGGTGCCTCTGTACTCGGCACTGGTGAGGCCTCACCTCAAGTGCTGTGTTCAGTTCTGGGCCCCTCTGTCCAAGAGGGACATTGAGGTGCTGGAGCGTGTCCAGAGGAGAGCGACCAGGCTGGTGAGGGCTCTGGAGACCAGGGCATGTGAGGAGAGGCTGAGGGAGCTGGGCATGTTTAGCTTGGAGAAGAGGAGGCTGAGGGGAGACCTCATTGCCCTCTACAACTCGCTGAAAGGAGGGTGTAGAGAGGTGGGTGTTGGCCTCTTCTCCCAGGGGAATAATGACAGGACCAGAGGAAAGGGTCTGAAGCTGCAGCAGGGGAGGTTTAGGTTAGATATTAGGAAGAATGACTTTACTGAAAGAGTGGTCAGGCACTGGAACAGCCTGCCCAGGGAGGTGGTGGAGTCACCATCCCTAGAGGTGTTTAAGGAACGTCTAGAAATTCTGCTCAGGACAGCGTGTGACTAAACAATACCGATGGCCATGCACTCTGGTGGGTGATCCTCAGCGTGGCTTTGTCAGCTGTCCTGGGCACATCAGAGGTCTCACTGCAACACCCCCCCGGGGGAAGGATGCTGCCATTCAGGCCGCAGCTCAGGGAGTGCCTCTCCCTGGGACTATGGGTCCAGTGGCCTCTGCTCTGGGAATGGAGACAAGGTGCAGGAGGCGCCTGAGGAGGGGAACAGACTCTGCACCCTTGAGCATGACAAAGAGGAGAGGAATTGGGTCGTGCAGAGACCCCGCAGAGGACACATCCCGATCCTGTGGAGCAGGGAAGGAGGCACAGCTGGAGACCACCCCACAGCAGCCCTGAGTGGAGAGTCCTGCCCAGGGGGAGGCTGGGGACTTTGTGGGGCTGGAGGAAGGCTCCTTCTAAGCCGCAGATGTGCAGGTCCAGGGCAGGGACAGTGCTCTGGCAAGAGGTGAAGGAGCAAGCAGGGCTGGGGCAGGCTGGAAGGCGGCAGACGGGCTCTGCAAAAAGCAGAGGGAGAAAAATCACTGCTGAAGCCCAGGGCTGAACCAGGCACCTTTAGATCTTCAGTCTAACGCTCTCCCAGCTGAGCTCCTTCAGCCCTGCCCCAGCAGCCCTTGTCCCTGGGCCACCCCTGCCGGGCCCCAGGCTGACACAGAGGAGGAGTGCTCCTCAGGGAGGTTCCCAGGGAAAAGCTGTGCCCAGCCCCGGACAGAGGGGACCGGGCCCCTCCCTGCCTCCAAGGCCAGGTGGGCTCCAGCTTTGGTGGAGGCCATGTTACGCTGGGCGTGCCAAGATGTGTGTGGGCCTCCTACAAAGGGGACAGGAGTGAAGGTAAGTGGGCAGGCCAGGCATGTGCAGCTGCAAAGGCTGAGGGTCAAAGAAGCATAGGACCGATGGAAGACCTTATCACCTGGAAAGCCTCCTCCCACACATTTTTTCCCTTGCTGAACTTTGTTGCTTCATTCCTAACTCCTCTCCCTCCTTCCCCCTGAGCAGTGCAGGGCAATGGGGAATGGGGGTCCTGGTCAGTCCATAACAATTCCTCTCAGCTGCTCCTTCCTTCTAACACTTTTCCCATGGGGTCCCTCTTACAGGCTACAGTCTTTCGAGATAAACCTGCTACAGCATGGGCTCTCCTCAAGCTGAAATTCTTTCAGGAAATATCCAACCTCTCCAGTGTTGGGTCCTCCACCAAGTGCAGGGATTACCTCCTCCGCTGTGCTCCTCTCCTTAGGCTGCAGGGAAATACCTGCTCTACTGTGGTATTCTCCACAGGCTGCAGGAGACCATCTGCTCTGGCACCTGGAGCACCTCCTCTCCCTCCTTCTTCACTCACCCTGGTGTTTTCAGGGCTGTTTCTCACACTGTTTTTCCCTCACTCCTCTCCCACTCGAGCCCTTGTGTCCTTTCTTAAATACACTCTCACAGAGGTTCCACCATCCTCGTTGATGGGCTCAGTTTTGGCCAGCGGTGGGGTTCTTTTGGAGCTGGCTGGAACTTGGAACAGCTTGCTGGCTGGCAAGGCCTTTGACACCATCCCCCACAGCATTCTCCTGGAGAAGCTGGTGAATGATGGCATAGACAAGTGTACTCTTTGCTGGGTTAAAAACTGGCTGGATGGCCGTGCCCAGAGAGTTGTGATTAATGGGGTGAAATCCTCTTGGCAGCCGGTCACCAGTGGTGTCACCAGTGGTAAAAGAATATTGAGGGAGATCATGCAAAGCGTTTTGCTGGAGCTGAACCACACTATCACAGAATGGTAGGGGTTGGAGGGGGCCGCTAGACATCATCTCTAGTCCACCCTCCCTGACAAAGTAGGTTCACCTGCAGGAGGTTGCACAGGATCGTGTCCAGGTGGGTTTGGAAGATCTCCAGAGGAGGAGACTCCACCACCTCTCTGGGCAGCCTGTTCCAGCGCTGGCACCATCAAGGTAAAGTTTTTCCTTATGTTCAGATGGAACTTCCCATGTTCCGGTTTGTTCCCATTGCCCCTTGTCCTGTCCCCGGGCACCACTGACAAGAGCCTGGCCCCATCCTCCTGACACCCACCCTTTAACTATTTATAAGTGTTGATAAGATCCCCCCTCAGTCGTCTTTTTTCCAGGCTGAAGAGACCCAAATCCTTCAGCCTTTCTTCATAAGAGAGGTCTTCCAGTCCCCTCAGCATCTTGGTAGCCCTTTGCTGTCCCCTCTCCAGCAGTTCCCTGTCCTTCTTGAACCCAGAACTGGACACAGCACTCCAGATGCAGCCTCACAAGGGCAGAGTAGAGGGGAAGGATGACCTCCCTCCACCTGCTGGCCACGCTCTTCTTGATGCACCCCAGGATGCCATTGGCCTTCTTGGCCACAAGGTCCCATTGCTGGCTCATGGTCATCCTGTTGTCCACCAGGACTCCCAGGTCTCTTTCCACAGAGCTGCTCTCCAGCAGGTCAGCCCCAACCTGTCCTGGTGCACGGGGTTATTCCTCCCCAGGTGCAGCACCCGACACTTGCCCTGGTTGAATTTCATGAGGCTCCTCTCTGCCCAACTCTCCACCCTGCCCAGGTCTCTCTGGATGGCGGCACAGCCTTCTGGTGTGTCAGCCACCCCCCCAGCTTTGTGTCATCAGTGAACTTGCTGAGGGTGCACTTTGTCCCTTCATCCAGGTCACTGATGAAGATATTGAAGAGGACTGGACCCAGCACTGACCCCTGGGGAACACCACTCCTCACGGACCTCCAACTAGACTCTGTGCCCCTAATCACCACCCTCTGAGCTCTGTCTTTCAACCAGTTCTCTATCCACCCCAATGTCTACTCATCTAACCCACGCTTCCTAAGCTTCCCTATGAGGATGCTGTGGGAGACGGTGTTGAAAGCCTCGCTGAAGTCAAGGTAGACACCATCCACTGCCCTCCCCTCATCTATCCATCCAGTCACGCCATCACAGAAGGCTATCGGGTTAGTCGCACAGGATTTCCCCTTGGTGAATCCATGTTGACTACTGCCCATAGCATTCTTTTCCTCCACATGCCTTGAGATGACGCCCACAACGAGCTGTTCCATCATCTTTCCAGGGATGGAGGTGAGGCTGACTGGCCTGTAGTTCCCCGGCTCCTCCTTCTTGCCCTTTTTTGAAGACTGGAGGGACATTGGCTTTCCTCCAGCCCTCAGGCACCTCGCCTGTTCTCCGGGACCTTTCAAAAATGATGGAGAGCGGCCCATCAACAACTTCCGCCAGCTCCCTCAGCACTCTCAGGTGCATCCCATCAGGACCCATGGACTTGTGGATATCCAGCTTACTTCCCTGATCTCTGACTTAATTCTCCTCAACCAAGGGGAAGTCCTCCTTCGTCTAGACTTTCGCTGTCACTTCCAAAGTCTGGGGCTCCTGAGGGCTGGCCTGAGCAGTAAAGACCGAAGCAAAGAAGGCTGACCTTTGCTAAAAGTCACTGACCTTTGCTAATGTTCAGCTATCTCTGGAAATCTCACATTGGACAGTTTACCAAAAACGTTTTATTCTCATCAAAAAGTGACATAAGAGGGCTGTAATGTCTCTGCAAATCATTCCGCTGGTATTTTATAACTGATACCAGCTGCCTCTGCCAGGCAACTAAACAAACCTTCAACTAGGAAAATTTTCACATTACAGAAAACTCCACCTAAAGTATTTAACGGTGGCTAAAAATAAGATGCCCCAGTAAACCTTTTGTGTTACATGGTCACAACTAACAACTCCGTACAAAATACTCACTCTTACAAAGCTCTGATGTAAAAATGAAATAATCAAGCAGCAAAATTGGAACTGCAGCACAGGCTCTTTCCGTGTCATTATTTGCAATGCCCAAATTTGTTTACATTTTAGGAAAAATTAGTACAGATCCCTTGGGAATTCAGTCTTTTTTAAATTATCTGTCATTCTGTGTAGTGACGGATTTCACTTTTTGGTCCTCTTTCTTTCTCTTTGCTCTTCTTCATTGTTTTCTTCTTGTGCTGGTGTTTTTGCCTCTTTCCCAATTCCGTGTTGTTTCCAATGTGTTTCTTGTGCTTCTTGTGCTGCTGCTTCTCTTTTTTCTTTTTCTTTTTCTTGCTGCCGTGACTCGCTGCTGAGCTGGCACTGCCCCTGTGCCTTCGAGTCCGACTCTCAGAAGGGCTTTGACCGCGGCTGCGGCTAACACGGGGACTGCTTAGAGTGTGACTTCCCCTTGCTTCAGGCTTCAGCTTCACGACGTCTTCAGCTGGGGCTGGGATATCATTACTGTGCTCCTCCGTTGCCTCAACGACGCCTCCTTTTGTATCTGGCTCTTCTTCGGTCTTTCTAACGGCACTTCCTCCAGTAGAACTACTGCTGAGAGGAAAAAAGCGTACCTCAATAATGGCTGGGATACACGATCTTTTGTAACATTTTATAAAAGAGCTTTTCTTTCAATTCTCTGTCTGCAGCACTTCTTCAAAGGATGTTCAATTAGGGGAACAGGCAAGAGACAGAACGAGTCCACTAGCTAACATGAGGAGCAATCAATTAATTTAGTGTCTTCCTACTCCACATTTCATTAACAAAGACACAGGATTATCGGATTGGGGTCTGTCTGAGCTGCTAATTCCTTCACGTCCCACTTCTACCAATGGTAGATGAATTAGATACACGTTCCCGTTTCAACGTGGAAGCAAGCAATTACGGAGAGGTACACACAACCCAAATTTTATCCTCAAGTCCCATGTTCTTCTTTAGAAAAAATTACGTTTTGGAAACTTTTTAGACTATCAAGACACTGTCTTAAGCCTACAGCGATGTCTTCAATGTTTTGAGTTTGCTTTGTTGTGCTTCTTTAGGTGCTGGACTGTAAGGAACAGCAGCCCCACACCAGATCACTTTCCTGTTTTTCACATGTCGCACAATGGAATATAGAAGACTCATCTCCAAGGTCAGAGCCGAAGGAGTCGGCACTGAGCTGGAAGCAGTGCAGCTGTGTCGCCGTGGCACTGTGCTCAAAGCTAAAATCAGTGCAGTGTGTTGGCGACCAAGCTGCTATTTCTGCAAGGGTCGATTTCATGTCACACTGACAAAGGCAGATCATTACAGCACCCTGCAATTGTTAATGTCAAAGTATTGCACGGTATAGACGTGTCTGTTATCCTTGCCTTTAGCAGTCAGCTGGATGGGAAGGAAGACATGGGGAGGACTCCTCAGAGTCACCATGTAATGAATAAGAAGAGGGGGAAAAAGTCCCAGAGGAAGGGTCAAACACGTCAGCAATGAATTAACCTCATGAGCTTTCTGCGCAGTACAGACTGTTTGTTTTCTTTAACAAAATTTGATTCTGACCCAAGGACCGTTTAACAGGAAAAGTCACGGATTATTCACTCATGTAGCATGGATTTAGCTGTTCCTTTCATTAGTCACCATAAATAATTTGACATTTTTGGGGTGCGGGGAGGAGGAAGGAAAGAATAGGAAAAGAAATGATGAGGTACCTGGTGTAATTTACAAGAGCTGAGCTAGATCCATCAGCTGCTGTTACTTTTCTTCTCACTTCTCCCTTTGCTTTCTTTTGTTTAACTTTGCTGCTGCTCGGCTCAGGTTTCTCAGCAGGTTCTTTCGCAGGTGGCACATTTTCTCCACTCACCATCGTTTTGCCAGTTTCTTGGTTAAGTTCAATCTTTTTTGCGGGGTTGTTAAGAAAAGCAGATTTATCCCCTTCTGGAGGTCGCTCTCCTTTTTCACCATCAGGCTCAGTCTTCCCCTTCGGCCATGTTTTTGATTCAGCAGTTTCTGGTTTAGAGGCCTTTATGTAGGTGGCTTCATGATCTTTATCAACCTTTTCATCTACTTTTCTTTTCCTTTTTTCAGGTTTTGCATCAGAATAGTATCTTGGGTATGGGGGTGACCTTGACTTTGAACAGTGATAACTACGGGACCTTGATCTAGAACGATAGTTACGACTCTTCCCTCTGCCTCTTCTTGGACAGGGTGGCGATCGCGAGTAGGAACGAGAATGGGAACGTCTAAATGATCGAGAGTAGGAGCAGGAGTGGGAAAAACCCCATCTTGACTTGGAGTAGGTATGTGAACTTCTGGAGTAGGATGAAGCACCACAGGGAGACTTGGACCTTAAAACATAACACCAAAAAAAAAATAAAGAAGTTAATTCAAAACCGTCACTCTCACCAGTTATTTTTCCTCCCAGATTTGATTTATTTTTTTTTCCCCCTCTCCATATGCTTACGGCAAAGCTTTTTTCAGCTGCTGACATAACGCTACTGTGAACTGAAGAACTTGATAACACGTAGAAGTTTCTGCTTACAAGACAGAACACCTGCTGCCTTGTTAGTGTAAAAACATACCAGAAGGGGAAGTCTATTTCCGCTCACTTCTACCACGTGAGCTACCGTAGCTATTGACTGACGTAAGGCGATGTATACTGGTCTATACTGGTAGGTGAGCACACACACTTTTCACTACCCAGCAACCACGTGCAGCGCAAATCACTTCTGTTGCAGCAAGATGCAAAAAGTGCAAGTCTTTATGGCTACAGTGCAGCATCAAACATCAAGAAAACACGATTTAGCCTGACGCCAGGAAAGCTTAATTTTAAAATGCCAGCTTAGTCGATTTAACCTCACTGCTTATTTGGCAAGGATGCAAAATGCTCGTACTGCAATCTTACATACAGGACCTCGAGACGGACGTCCTGGCAAAATTTTGCACAGGCCTCTAGCTCTGACCAAGGGTTGTGACCACATTTCAAGAAAAATCATACCTAAAAGCTTCTAAACGCAGCCTCTAGTAGTACGACCCAATGCCATTCCTCCAGGAAAGAGACTGACCGCATTGCTACTAAAGAGCTATTCAGACACCTGCCCAAGTCATCTTTTGGGACAGAAACCATCAGCTACCCTGAGGCTTTTCTTCACAAGCTTTTCTTTTCTTATTTTTTAAAGAAGCGTTTCACATTATCCCGCATATGTTCATCAGCATCATTCCTCCTCTCAAAGTCCCTCACAAATTCTAGATTTCCTTACGAACAAGCCTGATCTTTTAATTCCTAAGGAAAATTTAACAGTGTCAACAAAATACTAGCGAAAGCCACCAGTTTGCGATCCAGGTTAAAAACTCTCCGTGTATCCACATGAGACAGACAAAAGAGGAAACGAAGACAATTTCCCTCATGTATCTCCTCCAAAGTGCTTTGAGGTAATGGTGGCAATCAGACCAGGGAGACGCAGAAAATCCAGCAACTGCTCCTATTCGGTCTCGAGCCCTCTCAGGGTGCCAGGAGGTGAGGGATGTCACTGCAGCTAAACTCTACTAAAAGAGACCCTTGTTCCTGAACAACAACTGCCAAATTATACCTGTCAGCCAACTGCAACCTCTGCCATGTATCTGAGCTAGTAAGCTACATATGAAACTCCTGTCACTGCTAACGCCTCGAACCATCCAGTCCATCGAAGGACCGAGGGGTGGAGCGGAACTCCTCCTGATTCTTCTAGACAATCTGCTTCTCCGTTATGGACATGTCAAGCACTTACCTGGAAAATGAACGCCTGCGCTCCTTTTGCACCTTTTGTATTCCATCAGCTCCTTAGCAAAAGCATTCGTTTGACCTTTATTACAATTAGAGTTTGACCTTTAGGACAAAACGACACCGAGAAACAAACCGTGCCCAACGTGAGAAAACGTATACTGCACGCAAGCGCAAAAGGTGCATGTCCTATTTAAGCAAAACCAGTTTAGAATTCCTGTAAGTTGAAGGGACAGTTTTAGAATTACGTTTGTCTTCTTTTGGTTTTGCACGTTTGCCATCTGCAAGAAAAAAGCCTGTTGAAAAAAATACTATGTCATTTTTGCTTATGTCAGATGCACTTCAGCGTAACTGCAGTCCAGTACGCTCTCAAAATACAAAAATGAAAAAGAACAAACACAACTTCCTTGAGCCAAGTACTTACTCCTCTTCCAGTCGCTGGTGTTCTCTGTAAAACTCCTCCCTAGATAAAGGAGGAGCTTGTGTCACTGGGATGGGATCGGAATGCGCCGTTGGTACTGCTGTTGGTACCCAGGCTGATGACGTGTTTGCAGGAGCTGGGGGATATCCTGGAGGGGAGTCAGTGTAGCTGGCAGATGGCGGCTGACTAGTTGGAAACTGGGGAGGAAACTGTGGTCGTAGTGCCCCCGGTAGAAGAGGAAGTGCTTGGGGTGGTGGAGGGTCCAAGGAAGGCGGAGGCGCTGGCACGAAGACTGCTGTTGATGCTGGTAGCGTTGGGGCTTGGGTGCTCTGGGTACGTTCGCCACGCAGGCGTCCTTGACTGGAACTTCTAAAGAAACCCAAATACACGTGTCACCGTTTGTTACACTCTGCTCTGATTTCAGAGAGGAAAGCGAACGAAGCCGGAGCGTGGTGGCGAGCACTGCGTGTTCTCAGCCTAAGCATTTTTCTCCCTGCTTCCATTTGAGACTACGCTCATTTCTTGATCCTCACACTTGCCTCCCACATCCTCACCCCCAGCAGTTCCCTCAGTCTTCTCTCCCTATACAGAATCACAGAATCACAGAACCTTAATGGTTGGAAGGGACCTCTGAGATCATCGAGTGCAACCACAGAAAAAAAAAAAAAAAAAAAAAAAAAGCACCCACCTACTAAACTCCACACCCACTACTACTCACCCACAACCCCACAGACAACACCCCACCACAAACAATAATCTTGGGCACTAGAGCATGCCCTGAAGAGCCATGTCTACACGTTTCTTAAATACCTCCAGGGATGGTGACTCCACCACCTCCCTGGGCAGGCTGTTCCAGTGCCTGACCACTCTTTCAGTAAAGAAATTCTTCCTAATATCTAATCTAAATCTCCCTTGCCGCAGCTTCATACCATTTCCTCTGGTCCTGTCGTTATTCCCTTGGCAGAAGAGGCCAACCCCTGCCTCTCTACAGTTTCCTTTCAGGTAGTTGTAGAGGGCAATGAGGTCTCCCCTCAGCCTCCTCTTCTCCAAACTAAATATGCCCAGCTCCCTCAGCCTCTCCTCGTAGGACTTCTCTCCAGACCCCTCACCAGCTTGGTGGCTCTCCTCTGGACACGCTCCAGCATTTCAATGTCTTTCCTGTAGTGAGGGGCCCAAAACTGAACACAGTACTCGAGGTGAGGCCTCACCAGTGCCGAGTACAGAGGCACGATGACTTCCCTACTCCTGCTGGCCACGCTATTCCTGATACAAGCCAGGATGCTATTGGCCTTCTTGGCCACCTGGGCACACTGCTGGCTCATGTTAAGCTGGCTGTCCACTAACACTCCCAGGTCCTTTTCTGCCAGGCAGCTTTGCGACTGTGGATGGAGGCTGCCCGTGCTTAGGAGAGACTCCCACGTGCCAAGTGCCCACCGCTCCTCTACCAATCCTTGATACACCTCATACTTCACACTTCTGACCTTCAAAGTACTGCACAAATAATAACTAATCTTCTCTCAAACGTCTTTGGACTTCTTCCACGTACGCTTCCTATGTTGCGGACTCACGATGATGTATTTGGCCTGTTCTCACCCCCAAATTGTTATTTTCTTGCTTACTGAATTTGAGATTTTTAGATAATCTGTGGCATGGACCCTGGCTTTTGTTTTCATTTTTCCTCAAGATTTTACAAACACAATGCACCCTTAAAATCTGTCTAGAACAAATATATACCAAAAGGGAGGACTCACTTGACGCGGCAGTAATAGATCAAACAGACTCTTCTCTCTCTCTCCAACTGAGAGAAAGCAGCTTGGCTATTTGAGATGACTAAATGGAAGGAATTCAAAATTGTCATCATATAAGAACGTTGACTTTTCCAATAATTTGCTCAATCAGTATCAACTAGGTTGTTAAAAAAAGAATGCTGGAGGCCGAATTCTATGGGGAAATCAATTTCTTCAGCCCGATTCAGCCAGTAATCAAGAGGGCATCTTTCCACCTGATTCTTTAATTGTATTTCATTTTTAGATGTATTTACTTACAGTTTCCTCAAAAAGTGTTAATTTTTCAGAGTCCTCTTTTCAATCGTGTACTGGAGTTTTACTTTAAATCATCTTAGTGCCATCACATATGCCCTTTGTCAAAGACAATTAAAATCAAGCCATTTCAAAACTAATTGGAATCACAGAATCATAGAATGTGTTGGGTCAGAAGGGACCTCTAAAGGCCATCTAGTGCAACTCCCCTGCAGTCAGCAGGGACATCTTCAACTGGATCACGTTGCTCAGAGCCTCATCCAGCCTGGACTTGAATGTCTCCAGGCATGGGGCCTCCACCCCCTCTCTGGGCAACCTGGGCCAGTGTCTCACCACCCTCACTGTAAAGAACTTCTTCCCCATGTCTAATCTAAACCCGCTCTGCTCTAGTTTAAACCATTGCCCCTCATCGCTACATGCCCTTGCAAACAGCCCCTCCCCAGCTTCCCTGTAGGCCCCCTGCAGGTACTGGAAGGCCACAATAAGGTCTCCCGATTACCACTTGTATTCTCCACAGCTATCTGGGCACACTTACCTCATTATAAATCAGCTGTTATCTAAGTTACGTGCTACGGCCTCATTTAACAGGTTACGAGCAGTAATATACTGAATTTCTGCAGAACACTTACAGGTCCCAGCCTGGTCTGCCACCCGCTGAGCGAGGTGTACTGGCTCTCGTTGGATGACCTTTCAGAGTGGGGAGAGGAAACAGAAAAAAATCCCGTTCAGTTTATCAGATGATAATTTCCAAAAAGAAATTCTAAAGTTTTAGTTACTTACCAGTCGTGGGCATTGATTGCCCTTGGGGGCCCAGAAGACTTGGTAATGCTGGTTGTCTTAGTACAGGAATCTGACAGCCCTTGTGAATAAATGCAAACAGTTGGAAAATGAGCTCTACTAAAATACGGGACTCACTGCATATGTTGAAATAAAATTTACCTTCTCTTCCAACAAACTGCTGACTGACAGAGAGGAAGATCTAGAAAGCTCAGCAGCAGTCACCAGAGCACCAGGAGGTAAAACAGTATCAGCACCGCTACAAAAAACATGAATTTTTGTTATTCAAACAGTGTTTTGATGTGCTACTGGAAATATAAAGTCCAAGGTGAGAAAAGGCTGACTACTGTAAATGGAAACAAATAAAGAAAAAGTAATCTTCACCAGATCTACCAATCGGAAGTTGGGCGATTCCACATGAAGCCCTGAAGAGAAGTCTATGTGGAATACCGGCATTCAAAGAGACAGCTCACTGGAAACAGAATTTGTTAAGCTGGCTGCACATGGGAGGATTAGAGTACGTATAACCCACATGCTGAACCTCAGTTTTGGACGATGCAAGAACGGAAATTCTATTAGGAATCGGCTGTGTTCTAGTTCGGAGGCTGCCTGAGAGGTTCTTTTGAATTGTGAGCCCCTGTATTCAACGGTACGGCGGAGCCTGACAGCCTTCTGGACAGAGTGGCTGTTTGCATTCAAGGCATCGAGCTGAAAGAAGATAAACCCTAAACTAAAGTTCAGATTTTTCACGTGTTTTCATATTAATTCACTGGGTTGCAAAGTTAGACTGTCATGTTTGTAAATACTTCAAATGTAGTGTTTCAATGTTTGTTATCCAATCTGCATGCATCACTGACTACCCTGTGACTACTGAGGATGGCTCTGACTTATCGTCCCATTGATGGCAGAAATACTGCAGGAAAAAGTAACATGAAAACACCTGATCAATGTTACCTCCAGCTGGTTTTACACTTTTCATGAGAACATGAGATCCTCAGTACTACACAGAAATGAATGCACTCAAGAAGGTCTGGCATAACCGAATGGTTACTTTAGGAATTCCTAGCCACTTCAAATCAGAGGGCTCCTGGGGAAGAAAGGTTCCTCTCTCGGGGTAAACCTGGACTGAACGACTGATAGGGGAACCAAACAACAAATACTTCTGAGAAGCTTCTTGCATGAGGTGTACTTCCAACTTATCAAAGTGTCCTCACTCAAAGTAAAATAAAATAGCTGGAACTGTCACTGATGTCACTAATGAATGTCACTAAATGTCACTCGCTAGCAGAGGAGCGCAAGAAGAAGAATCTAACTTCAGCGTTTCATATTCATGTTGCTCTATAGCTTTACTTACCGAGAAGGTCTATCTGGCTTTTCAGCACGGAGAGGTAGGGGCACTGCTGGAGGGAGATCAGGGACAATGACAGAAGAGGGACTTACTGGCAGCCAGGCTGCCACAGGTGACGGACCAGGGGCCAACGATGCCAAAGCAGAAGGAGAAGCCAGAGAAGCTAACGAAATCATTAGTGGCGCCTGCTGTCTGGACATTTTTGGCCGGAGCAGAGGCTGCAGGTTGCGGGTTATTGCTTGTCTCACGAGTGGTGGTGAAGGTGGTGGCGGTGGCGGCTGCCGCTGCTGTTGCTGCTGAATCCGCTTTCTGTAGCCAGTTCCACTTTTGAAGTTATTCACAGCCTAGAGGCAGAAAAACATTTACAAAAACGTACTATGAAACGTCAGTAGATAGGCGAACAAAAACCTCCACAGAGTAAAATTACTGGTGTATTCCTGGAAATGCCACCAACCCTGAAATAAATCAACGTGCGGATACACAAACACAGGACGTTAAACAGTGTCAGTAATGATTGGCACCTCAGAGTATCTGCACTTAAAGTAATTCTGTGTTAACATCGAATTGGAAAGGGAGGCAATCACGTTAAACAAAGTGTGACCCGAATTTGCCAGACTGTCTCTAAAGGTATAAGCTTCTGTAATAACAGATGAAGCATTTGAAAAGTAAATTTAGCCTCATTCAATTTAGCCTTTCTTAAGGAGACGTAAATTATTCTTTTCTTCCCTTTCAGCTTTTTACAAATAGACTTTTCATGCAAACAGTTTACATCAAAGTCATCACGTTACCTGGCGTAGGCACTTGTTGGCAACTAAAGCATCAGGAGAAACATCTGCCTGATGACATGCTGGGCACGTATGTTCCTCCGATTCCAGTAATGCTGTTCTAATACCTGCAAATCATTAGAATCATCAAAATAGTTTTTAGCCAAACTAAGGAAATGTTGAGGGTTCTAATCATTTATAAAAAGACGTATATGCTTAATGGGTGAATCTGCTCTTGCCCTGAGAGCATCAAGCTATAAACGTTCCAGAGTGTAAAAAATTCCTAGTATGCAGTAAATAGCTACGCAGTTTTGGTACTTCACTATTGAACATTTGAAGATGTAGGGCAGGCTGCGTCTTGATGGTTCAACTCCTCTTTTTTTCCAGGCTCTACGGTGACAAGTCACCAACCTCAAGGTTCTTGAAAAAAACTCATCTCAAAAAAATGATAGTAGGGTTGAGTTCTGCCGGCTTTAACCAACTCTCCTGTGGAGAAGAATGTGGATTAAATGCCTAACTATCCGCTTGTTGCAGACCACAGCAAGTCACCAGAGTTGGCCACATAATTTTGTGTGAGAGAAAGACACTAAATGCATTCACTATCTAATCCTGGAATCACCTGCACAATTACGCACTCTTCTCATAATCATTCCTCCGCGTGTAAAGAGGATTTAACTACATGCATAAAAAGCAAAAAAAGCTTTCTGCCTTATTTTTCTTTCCTGTATGTGAGAAAATTCTTTTCCTACTCAGGGGATACTTAAGTAGTAAATAGAAGTGGTAACACAATCATTCAGTTCTCTCCTATTTCTGCTTTCAGAAGATCGGATTTTGAATCAACAATCAGGGGAGTGACACTTACATTCGCCACAAAAACTGTTTCCGCAGCAGGCAATAACAACTGCATCAGTCATCGTATCTCTACAAATGGGACACAGCAACTCATCCGGAATCGGATCATCAGAGGATGAGGGTAAAAAGGGCGGCTTTTCCTTCTTTCCTCTAGCAGAAGCTTCCCTGGAGGGTGGGGTGGGGAAGGAAAAAGAAAAAAGTTAAAGATGTGGATATGAAAACTGTTCCAAGCTTTTAATTTTATCAAAGGAAGATAACGGATGGAATTATTCTCACTCCGCATTAGCCTTATAAAACACAGGCATTTAGTTTCAACTGCCAGAGAAGGGAGGGGGGAACAATTTTCCTTCTGCAGGACTCTACCATTCATTGGATCAACTAAGAAATTAGCTCAGACTAGAAAAATAATTTTTTGATGGCTAGAAATCAGGGGAAATGAATCCCAGCCCTCCTTTGCCAGAGGGTAAATCTAAATTGCAGGCTCAGGATAGAGTTGGCCTTCGAGTAATTGCATTTTATAAGTGAACGAAGTCTATGTTCGAGCTCCTACCAAAGGAGATCCGTGACAGAAAAACAGAAGTGCTACCGATTCCTTTTTAAGAGAACCACTCTTGTCAGCACACAGTAGCATTTTTAGTTTGGAGAAAAAGTCTGTTTCACACGTGAGATTTGATAAAAGGCAGAGGGGAAGGAAATCTCAGCCCAACAGTCCAATTTGATAAATTTTGCAAGAAGCCTTTGAAACACAAACCAGATGCAAAACGAGCTTTCTGAGAGAACAACTTCAAGTGTAAACACTACGGAAATGTTTTGCAGAAATAGATTCTCAGCCTACCACACGTTTAACCAACTTCCAGGGGCACGAACAGTAGGACCACCCTGTTTTCATATTAGAAAGTATGGCAGATTTTAAGGTTAAGATACGGTGACAATGCTTCCTCCCCTGCAATTACAGATGCCGGCCAACTCGGCTGCATTGCCACTCAGACATTCACTCGTGGTTTCTCTCCTTCAGTTTTTGGTCAGTCCAATTAATTCCATACTTACGCATTAATAGTTGGTATGGCGTATTTTCCAGTGTTTGTCAGCATAGCACCCTTTGTTTTGGGATCTTTCACCTCCATCGTGAAACTCCTTGGAATTCCTGTGCTCTTTTTAATTCTGGGAACAGACTCCAAACTTTTGTCCTGCTATGAAAAGAAATGCAGACACGTCTCATCTCAAGACCCACACTTAAAGTGATCTGTCAGTGATTCTGTTAAGCGGCAAAAGCCTTTCATCCTCTCCTTTTACCCAGCAGAAGGGTTGCTTGACTCAAATACTTATGTTCCTAAATGAAGATAGCCAGGATGTTCCAAAGGCTTGAGCAGTTGTTTGAACTCATCTGACATCCTTTGCCTTAACTTCAGGTTCCTTAAGGGTGAAATATCCCTTAGCTCACCATCCAGTCCGAGAAGAGACACAAATCCGCTCCTCCTCCAAAGCACAGTTCAGAGGGAGATCTCAGTTCAGGGCTCTGAGCCAGTCACTGGGGAAACTTAGATTCACCATCTCTGTAGGAAGGCCGAGTTCATACCTCACGCACATACGTTCAGTGACTAACGTTAAATGGCATGAATACGCAACCAGAGGCTTGTGTAATTAAAACATGCAAATATTCAACACGTGGCGTCAGGGAATTATTTGACAGGCACATTAGAAACACAGTTAAGCTCACACAGATTGTCATATCGACCTTATGCAGAATCAGATTTTCAAATTATTGAAGCCATCTGATTAGTAGAGACGTATTAGTTCAAATGTTCAAATTACAAGCCAGTCCAGATACGAGCAGGGTCTAAGGGAGTGACTCTCAGTGATCTGGACCTTCAAGCACCTATCGGTCAGATCAGCCACTCATGGTTTTGGTTTTAATGCCAGTCATGCACAAAAGCAGCCAACTAGTTTCAACATTTTCTTAAATGCTTGTTTCACATACACAGCTTTTGCTCAACAGTGACATAATCCAGATCGACATCTATGAAATCACTGCCATTTACATTTCCAGAAAACTTTAGAGATCATTGACTAATTTGTTTGAACCCAAACGGTTTACAAAACACGTCCAAAACCCACAAAACATTACTGGCAATACACCAACATTCAATTATGGCCTTTAATGCACAGTAATAAAAAAACAGAGAACTCTGAACACCTTGCCTCCATGCTAAGCCAGCCTGCACCGAAGAGGTTAGAGTAAGTAACGGCTTTGACCTGCTTTATGGTATGTTCCTGCATTTTTCTGAAATAGTTAAATTCTCTCAAAAGCTTAAATGTGTACACCGCTTGGATGGTTTTTCACTTTTTCGAGCAAAACTTCACAGGAGTTTACAGAACCAAGGACACGTTTAAGGACAGCACTAACAGAGACCAATTTCTTTTGATGGCTGCTTTCCAAACTATTTTTTTTTCTCAATTGTACACAACTGAATTTCTGCAGTGAGAGAGGGAAGACGTTACCAGCAGGAAGAGATCTCTCCTTCTTGGAAATGAATGCCGGTCTTTATTTTCAGAAGAAAGAACTGTCTCCTCTGCATTAGGCCCTGCCTCCTCTAATCTTTGTACTCTTTCAAGACGAGTAATTTCATTGCACAGCACTACGTCTGTGCACCAAGGGCCATCACTAGTGCTCTCCCGGCCAAAGTCACACGTTATTGAGCCAAAAATGCAAGCGATTCCATAGCCAAACATGGCATTACAACAGTTTCAGAGGGACACATCTGCTATTATGCCACACAGACACATTGGTATCATCTTAGAAACAACTGGGCACATTTTCACAATTCACAGTTTGCGTTCAACCAAATTAGATTGCGCTCTCCACTGCACATATACCACAATTTATGAAATTGTGCAGCATTCAAAGAATGGTTCCGTGACTACCATCACTAGAAATTCAAAAATAGGGATGCAATTGTCCACGTTACAGAAACGCTTCTATTTTGGCTGTTCAAAACCCCCCTTAAATGTCCACAGCTTACAGACAAATCAAGCCTTCCATAAAAATTGTGTTTGTTTCCAACGCAAAATTAACAAAACTTATCAAAAACGGTAGACAGCTAAAGTGCTGCTCCTCTGGGTCCTGAAGAAGACCAATACTACAACATCACCTTGAGGCTGATAAGGTACTCTGCTTTTATCTTCCAAAATGGGAACTACTCTTTACAGGATGGTATCAAAATATACACAGATTTTAAAGTTAAAGTAAATACTTTAAATTAGTAGAAATTTTATTAAAGTCTTGTTCAAATTACAAGTGCTAGCCAGATACAGATGACAGTATAAGATTTAAAAGTACAAAGAAAATGCTTTTTTATTTTTTAAGTATTTGACGAGACTATTCATATACCTTAGTAAGCTGGGCCACAGAAATAGATGCAGGAGAGTCACCAATCTGTTCACAAGAACAGAAACACGTAGTCGAGTTCTACAATCGAAACACGGCAATAGCTAACCTCTACTGTAGTCCCAAAGCCTGCACTATAGCCTCTGACTGTCACTGAAAGCGGCATTTCCAACCCACTGGAACTTGTATTTGTTCAAAGCAAAGCCCAGACCTACGACAGCTTAAGAGTGTGGTTAATGAGGTTAATGAGAAGAAACTACAATTACCAAACCCATTTGAGATCAGCTTACTGCTCCAGAATATCTCAGAGAGGGACCCTTCTCAAATGCTCACGACTGCTTAAAAGTCAAAGGGGTAAGGAAGCTGTCAATTTCCAGCTAAAGAGCATTTAGAAAATAAATTCAAGTTTATTCAAGAAGGAAGCAGCACTACAGGAAACTTATCTTCAGTGTAGTTTGAAAATTAATCGGTTCATGTCTCATCATTTATAAATGCACACGGTTACACTTGGATGAAGACAGCAGGTGCCTGTCAAAATAAAGCACCGGCATATCAGCCCCGAAACGTGAACTCTGCCTCTCCTGTCACTACGTTTAAAAATGCCAAACCCACCATACCCCACGAAACCCAAATAAAAACACCAGTCCAAAACATCAGCCATAAAAGTAACACACCACCTAGTCTAGAAAAAAATTTACTGCTCCAATTATTGAAATAAAGGTGTTTACCACGACAGAGCAGACACTGAGAAAACTGATTCCTTGTATTTTATTAGACCACAAGCCATACTACCCAAATCAGTCTGGGAAGTGAGAGAAATTAGTCTAGTCTGCCAATGAGTCGCTTTTTGTAAAATATGAAAGCTTACAACGTGTACGCCAAGGTGTGCTGGCTTTGTGGAGCTCCCCCCAGCCCCCACCTATGCGCAGACACGAAATAAACACCCGTCTCCACTCCGTGTGTGGCTCAGCTCTTCGCACACCCAGATTTGGGCCAACAGCTTCATGCTCCGTCTGCCACTCTCTTTCCCATGCGCAAAACAGGCCCGTGCTCTCTCACGGCAGGCACAATCACCACCGTTTTGCAGTTTTTCAGAGAGTGGGAAGGTGCTCTCTTGGAGTCTAGCATTAAACAGTCCTGTACTGACCAGGAACTGAAACATAACCATTCATAAACTATTAAGTAGTTCCGGTATTTTTTTAGGGAGCAGTTATTATATGGCCTGCAGGCAACAGTCTGATTTCTTAAAGGTGGCGATAGCACTCCTTTCTACTAAACAGTTATCAAACGCAGGCGATAGATAATTCGTGTACTAGTTAGTACATCTGCCCAACAGCCATCTTCCTCTTCCAATGATCCTACATTCTCGTGACTTTTTTTCCCCTCTAAATTTCTACTGAAGTATTTCCTGCCAGTCCCCCAAATCAATCAAGCAGAAACAACACCTCCATGAAACTTGTACACAGCCCTAAGGTAATACTGCAGAAGAACTGGGGGGAAAAAATCCAAACCCAACCAGCCAACGTAACCCTCAAAAACCAAGAACCGACAGTGAATTTATTAACTCCCATTTCAAACACAAGACTAGACAGAAACTCACATGAAGCACGTGGGAAAGGGCACCAAAAACAGGAGGAAAAGGCTAGTCTCACTGCTGGAACGTTACGTGTAAATTACAGCGGTTTCCTAAAATCCGATTGCTTGCCTAAACTAAACATTCAGCCAGGAAGGATCACGGTTGTGCCTGACGGTGCTAAAACAATGGGCCTGGTGCTGCGTTTCTGCAGCCTTTAAGGACAAGCCCTAACTAGAAATCCTCGCAGTGACCGAAACAGTAATACTAAACCAAAACGGAGGCACTTTCTTGCTTTGGCTGTAGTAACAGTAGGACAGCAGTGCAAATTTGGACGTATAGAATGACAGCTAATACAAGAGCGAGACAAGGAAGAAATACTCAAAGTAAAACCTTTTGTGCATCCTGTTCAGAAAAATCATGACTAATTTTAATTTTGCTGCTTTACTGTTCAACAGTGATTGGCAAGCTTTTTGGTGATTTCTTCCTCCCACACAAAGATCCAGGTTCGTCTTTGAAATACATGCAGAAATACAGGTATTTAAAAACCCAAACCGAAACAAAAAGCCCACGCTTTGAACCAAGAGTGAGTTAGCTTTAAGAATAAAGTTAATTGTGTCTCCAACACCAGAAGCACCCGAGGCTGCAGTGCTTTTACAGGGAGAGAGAGAGAGAGGATTTGTAAAGAGCGATGCAAGGCTTCCACCCTCCCCACGGCTACCCACAACCCAAATCAGGTCCAGGCAGAGCAAACTAGAAGGGAACGTTTCTGCTTCGTCTTTCATTTACTTTAAGTAGTTCTAGCTAACGCTGAGGCTTCCCTCCCACTCCAGGATTTTTCCTTTTCTTGGAGACATCTGTGCTAGCTGATGGCGAGATGCTACTCAGAAACGTGACACAGACACGCCTGGGAAGACGCGAGGCGAAAAGAACGTTAACCTTCTAACAAGAAAAATAACCCTTTTCAAGAAATAAAAACTCGTCTGAATTAGATGAAATACTATAAACGTGGTTTACATAAATGCATAAAATTAACTACTTGGGTCACTGGGCCAGTAAACTAACTCGAACTCACAACGCGAGGCATTCATGCATTCATGGCCAAAAAGGAATTCGAACCACTCGGTGACAGAATTACAGGTGTCAGATTAAGACGTAGTGGTTTTAGACCTCCATACAAAAAGCTTACAATTTTAAGTTGATCAGATACTATTCCATGAGCATCAGAGGCTGCATTCTTCACAGAACACAGAGCCAGAGTTCATCTCTTTCTAGATTTAGGTGATCCTACCAGCTTATCAAGGCATCAGATCCAGTGGTCCAGGGTTAGTGTAATGCCTCACACCACAGCAGTGAACTACTTAAAATAAAGATGAAAAATAAAACCCACCAAATAGTGATTTTTATACTGTAGGGACTATTTTGAAATGTGTAGTTACGCATAGCATTCAACCCAAGTGGCAAATCAAGATCTAGACCATTACCAGTCAAGTATTTCCTTGTGTTACTTAATTATATTTCAGCAGTCGAATGACAGTGTTTTCAAACCTGAAGAAAAATGCTGCACCTTTTCCAAATGTAAAAAAGTGAGACTGTGATTTTACATACCGCTTTTGATGTTCCACTCACTGGCTCAGTTCGACTTCTAGAAGAAGAAAGAAAGGTGATCAGAATTTAAAATAAAGCACTTGTACCCAGCATCAAGCAGCAAAAACAGATTATAAAAACGGATTGTCAAAACTATGTAGACTATGTTCTGATAGTCTACTGAATGTGGAAATTTATCCGTATACATAAACTGTTCTCTCTTGTACACTCAGTGCAAAGAAAAACAAAACCCAAATCACATTTCACCTTTGTCACAAATTACTCCAAGACTTACAGATACAGAACACAACAGCACAAGAGGAAGTCCTCAGGTATTTTGTCTCTGCTACCTAAGTATCAAAACCATGATGTCTGTACTATATTTTGTGTTCTTAAATAATCAACCATCAAAACAGGAAGGTAACGTTAGCCAGTCTGTATATCCCTAGTATCACAAATAGGGCCATACACAGTACTTTAGTTTCTAAGCAAGAACAGTGATGGTCTAGACACTTCAAAGTGCACCTTTCCTTAAGCGAACCAGAAATCAGTCATCCGACAAAGACATAACAAAAATGTCAGCAGCAGAGTCTTTACGAGAGCGTTTCTTTGTGGAAGCCCAAGCACTGTGCTCAGACGGCTACCATAATTAGCCACTAAACGTGTTACATATGCTATGTGGATTCAAAATAGTACTAGAAATGTCACCTGACAGCAGTTTCTAGAATTTTGTTCAATTGAGGAGTCCCGTGACAAAAGAAAATAGCGGCCTCGATTGCCAGAATTTGTTTTAAGATGATCTTGAAAATGCTACAATATTTTAGGAACCATTTATTACGTTTGAAAACTTGCTGAGATTCCACATACTCATTGATCCGTGTCGCAGAGGCAATTCAAAGGCTGCTGTGGAATTCACGTACAAAGAGAAAGGCTCGTGCTTCCTGCCACTGCTAGACCACCACCAGGCTCACAATTACAGCCACACAGCTCCCGAAGGGGAGCAAGTACAAGGAAACACTGTCAATGACCACCCAATGGTTTCTTCATCCACTTACCTCGAAGAACATACTACAAGGTGAGTAACGCATTTTTGAAGGCCTCTCCACCCTTACAGCACACGTTCATCATTCCCAAACTTTAGCCACTCTGCCAGTGGCTTCTGCAATGTTTCCAGCTGGAGGAGCAGAAAGCTCATCTGCCTGGTGAATTGTCAATGCTAGAACAGCAGTGCCATCCTTCCCTTATCCCCACATACAGGTATTTACCTGATCTTTGAAGCTAGCAGCATCTATCCTCTCATTGTGGGGCAGCATTACAGTACCAGGAGAGGGTGCCGTCCAATCAGAAATGGAGGATGCACTGACAACGCAGCACTAAGCATACACGTTTTAATTAACCCCCAGTGTTTAGAAGCACGACTCTGTGGCCTCCAGAATTACTAGGGAGTACCTGAAAGCACTGCAACAACTACAGCAGTAACATGCCCAAAGCTGACATGCAGAGCCACATAAATTCAGGGGGTTTTGCTTGCAGACACTTCATGAGTACCAGGATGCTGCTGTACTGTTGGTGCGAGACACGCTGTAACTCATCACTCTACTCTGTTGAGAACCAACACTAGAAAGACATGGCAAAACCACAATTTAATAACATCTTTTAATGGTGGGGGAGAGGCATATCTTTAAGAAGGCCGGAAAATATGACCATTCAACCAACGCTAATGTAGCTGACATAGAACGGGTCTGTATGAATGCAGAAATGACAGCAATAATCCTGTAGTCGGGAGTGCATTTGAGCATCTGTAATTTTAATCAATACACCCGATTCTCTGTCCTCTGTAAATCTTAGGAATACAGAATTAAAACCTGGAGCACAGACATCGGCTTAGGGTAAAAACAGACTTAGAAAGATAACTAGTAACATTTGGTAACCTGCTCAACTGCTTACTGAGTTTCAAGTTTGGAAAGGATTAACTATTCCTTCATCGTACTCACACAAAAGGCTTTAGGACACTGTTCTTTTTCTCTGGCCTTAAACGGACATTGTCTTTAGGAAACTACTAGGAATCCTTTATGAATGAAAATTCTTGTTTGCATTGCTCGCCAGCTGGCAACCCTGGGTCTTTCCTCTATAGCTAGTATGCAAAAAACCCAGATTTGGGCCGTAAGAATACCCTCCAGCCCAAATGCAAGAAATAGTCAAACACTGAGATGCAGGCTCTTCTGAGATGGGAACAAAGCCTAAGATGACACTACAATGTGTATCTGCCTGTACTATAAAAGCAATAAAAGCAAAGACATATAATAAGGAATTTCTCCATATGGAGATCCATGTAGAGACCATGGGTCTCGGAACAATCAGCCCCGAGAACAAACCCAGTAGAGGCATCTGAAAAGTTACAATTGGTGGAGTGTGAACCCCATGTCCCAACAGCACTAAAAATGTCAGCCTGCTTTGGGGCAGATACATTAAAATCTAGCCCATGACAACAAAAATTAACAGCAGCTTTAACAAGAAAGATACAAGCTGAAAGCCCCTGTAAACTAGTATAAATTTAAAAAGCTATCACACCAAAACCCCTTAGAAAGAATACAATGGTTTATGGATACTTACCTAACAGAGGTTTTGCTGGTAGCTTTAACTCCTCCAACAGGGATTCTTCTGACAATCACCGATGAGTTCTTAGGAATCAGGGCATTGTCATCTGTGTATTCTGAAAACAAGAGAAACACAGGAAAAAACCCTAGTCCATTCATAAGGATTAAGGATTAATACGTAATTACACAGCACTTCAGAGAATCCCTTGACAGATAGAAAAGCAAACTTTTGTATGTCACATCGCGCTTTTATCGTCTCAACACACTAACAGTACATTGCAAGAAATCTTCAGGTTTGAGAACCAAACACATACAGCAAAATTTGTCTCCTTTTTTAAAAAAAGTTGGAATGCCAACAGCAAAACACTCTCAATGGTCTGCTAATGCATGAGGTTCTGTCCTGATCTAACTCAAGTTGCTTTTGCTTCTGTTAGGTTACAAAGCCAACAGATCTTCGGAGCAGAACAACCCCCAGCAAAGTCTCACCTGCATAAACCAGAGTCTAAAGTCTGTCTAGCTTGCCCTGCAACAAAACAGGCACCGAGCTAAAGCATGAAAACGCCATTGCTTCCATAGCTGTTAACTCAAACGATTCACCTAATGCCACCAGTGCTCAAGACTGACGGAACGCAGAAGAGACCCTGCCATCTCTGTCTATTTCTTGGAGCATCTTCCACCAACAACCACACTTCTCGGCCTCTCAGTGCTTTACATTTGAATGGAACCCAAACTGGCAGTGCCAGAATTTGCATCACAGAACTTTTGGCCTTTTTTGAGCTTGCTTTCACAAGTAGGGCAGAATTGGCTCAAACTAAAGTGGTATCTCCCCTCTGAAGCTAATCATCTCCTTTGAATTAAACGTGAAGGGACGTGAACTCTTTCAATTCCCTTCTTGCAGAGCAGAGAGACTCAAACAAAACTACATACGAAGACAGCCTCTAAAAGCCTTTAGAAAACAGTGTGTGCCTGACGCTACCCGTGCTTTGCCTTGGCTTACACCCTGTCAGTCTTTTGAAACGGAGGAAAGCCTTCTGACCTTTTACATACGACCCAAAAAAACCTGCCCTTACTACCTGAGACACTTGGACTGAGCAAGCTTAAAATGCAAAGCCCTTCCCATGAGAATGGTTGTCTATTGTACTTACACCAGCTGGATATGACTAACTGTTTTAAAGCACTACCAGCAGCCATTCCCCGTAATCTGCCTACAGTTTCAAAGGTTAAAAGCCCTTACCTTTGCAGAACGATGGCCTGAAAACCAAAGATGCCGGATATCAAACCAAGCTCTGTCAGGGAGATTTTGCTCAGGGATCAGACCCAAAATAGGAGTAGTTCACAATTTAGGCATCATTTTTCAGTATATTCTTCCTATGGGCATGACTTCCTTTGGAGTTAGCGGGAGTTTGTTTTGAAGACATCGCATCACAGCATTACTAAAACCGTCAAGTGCGTGCTGTAACACTGAACTCGAGCAAGTTCCGAGCTGCAGAGGCAGTCTTAGAAGAGCACTCTTCTTCCTTAAAACTAATCACCCAAGAGCGTTCAGAGTCCCATTTTTGGTTTTATACTTTTTTGTCTTTTGCCTGATAAGCGGAATAGCACATTCTCCAAGGGGTTTGAGACAGAATGTTACAGGGCAGGAAAGAGTACTCAAGAAACCTGAGTTCTGGAGTTTACTGTTCTACCACGATATTGTGAGAACATCTATGATAAGAAATTCAGATCAAATTAAAAGGAGGCAAGTTTAAATGCGCTATTCTTGAGTATGGGCTTTTTGAAGGGAATTCTGCCCTTACAGAACACGCCTCTAGAGTAAGCGTGGAAGAGGACATCCCCCCACCCCCTCTGTAAAATAGGTCCCAACCATCCCTTTGCCTTCCCGACATCTCTAAAAGCATCACCTCATATTTTTCCACTGAGCTTTAAAATCCTGTTTACTTTTACCTCATACTAGCTTTGCTTCTATTACTAGATTTCCATTGTGAAAAGTGGCAGCTACAGAACTGTAAGAGCTTGGAGTACTCAGAAAAATCTGAACAAGTAGGCCATCTTCACTCAAGCTTCACTTTGTTCTTTCCAAGAGCATTTCAACATTTTGTCAGGACTGCTGCACAGACAAAGGTATAAAATGCAATACTGTATGTCCGCATATAGGAATTCCAAACATCCCACTGAGGCAGAAAATCCCGGTCTGTTTTTTTTTCCCTTTTTTTCCTGAAGGTGAGTTTAAGCATCTACATCTGACGAATAACAACTGGAAGTAACGGTTATGCATATCAACCAAAAAAGTTGGCATTCATACATATTACACCAAAACATATTCTCTAGCTGTGCTCTGAAAACCACTGGGGTATTTTGGTGTTTTCGCATGGAAAACACCCTTACCTTCACTAAGTATCTGTGCCACTAGCGTACCAAGATTAAAAGATTACACTCATTTTACAAAGGTCAAATTGTAACACAACCTACCTAGAGGAGGATCGTGTCACTGCCACACACAACTGATGCTCTTTGAAGCAGGAAAGTTAGCCCCTTTCGGCCCTTTAGGCAAAGCCCCTTTCGGCCCTTTAGGCAAAGCCCCTTTAGGCCCTTTAGGCAAAGCCCCTTTCGGCAACCCCATGTTTAAGGGAACCTAGTGAAGCACATGCTTTTTCCTCACTGCCCTGAGGCCCCGCGCCCCCACGCACCTTCGTCGGTCTGGGCGTTGCTGATCTGCAGGTCACAGTTGGCCGCCTTCAGCTTCTCACGGCCCATGATCCGGCACTTGAGGTCGCGGAGGGAGATGTGAAGGCCGTCGAAGGTGACTATATCGTACTTCAGCTTGGAGAAGAACTTATAATGCACAGCAGACATGGTCGGGGGAGAAGACTCGGCTGGGGGAGGCCTCAGGAAGGCCCCGCCTCCCAGCCCCACAAGGTCTCCAGCCTGGGGCTGTCAGCAATGGCGCTGGGCTGTGGCGGCGGGGCCAGCCCGGCTCCTCCCGGCAGCCCAGGCGGAGGGTGGGCGAGGGGGAGCGGCCCCCGTGGCCCTGGCTCGGCCTCCCCTCCCTCTCTGGCAGCAGACAAAACCAGTATCTGATGAAACACAACAAATTTATTCCATGAACTGGGTGCGGAGAGCACAGCCCCGCAGCTCGGGGCTGGCACCGGCTGGGGCTTTGCTGGGAAAAACCAGGCGAGAGTCACCCTGACGTCCCACACACGTACCTCGTGCCGGGACCTGCCAACCCGTCCCTCTGCCCAGCGCCCCCACGGGATGCAGAAAGCAGCGCTGCTGGCCCTGGTGTGGTCCTGAGCCATGTCGCAGCAGACGAGTCCTTAACCAGCAGGCCTATCATGTTAAACTGACATTTGAGAAGTGATGAGACCCTAGTGGTGCACGCAAGCCTATTTTAAAAGTCGGGTTCTGTACAGGACTGCCATGGAAATTGACTGTTTGGAAAACAGTCTGTTCCCCCGCTCAATTTGCCAGCAGTCCAACAAACCCACGCTCGGATTTCTGTGCCTCGGCCTACCTTCCTTGCCCGCTGGAGTCTTGCAGTGCATTACCAGCTCAAGTGATCTAGCCCCAAAGGTAACCCTACTGAGGCGAGATCTTTCTATGAGAAACAACATCTTTCAAGGTCTTGTACATAATGGCACAGGAGGGATAAAAACCTTTTCCCGTGTCTAATTGAAAACACCTGGGTAAGTCCGGCTGCTGGCAGGAAATGCCCTAGAATTGCCTCTAGATTTTCAGCAAATCAACAGTCAGGGATGGAGCACCAGCCACATCCCTTGCCTTTGGGGATTCACAAAAGCCCAAGCCTGCTGGTGAAGTCGTTACTCACAGGAGTCGTTCCCCATTGCGGCCATGGCTCCTCGTCAGGAACAGAACAGAGGGAAAGCTCTGGGTGACAAAGGATGCCAGGACGTGCTCCAGAAAGAGAAGATCAGCACCAATCCCCTCACCTGAGTGCAAAGAAATAGTTGCACCCCTACAAAATAGTTAAAAAAAGAACCCCAAGCCAAACCCACAGCACAGCATCCCCCTCTACAACCATTTCAGCGGTAGTTACAACCGCTGCACAGCTGCAGGCTGAAGGCCCTGCTGGCCCTGTCACAGGACTCTCACTGACAGCAGTTACCAAGGCCCTTTTGGAAGACTGCACTGTGCGCCACCTTCACTGGAGAGGACCTGCTGCTTCCCTGTGGCTGCCTTTAGCAGCAGAGCCCTCTGGTTCTCCAGCCCACACTTTCCCACCTTGGATGCAGGAGGGACCGGCTTTCAGCCGCTGCTTTAACAGCTGCCTTTGCTGTGCTCCTCTGCTGTCTCCCTTCCTGCCGCATCACTCAGGGTGCGATTCTTGTCATTCCGGACTGAGCCCCCAGCACATGCTAAAGAAACAACAATTAGCAAATAGGAACTCTACCCATAGCGCATACCTGGACAGCCTATCGAGGTGTAATAGCTCATCCTACCCTTCCCAAGGTAGAGACCAGCCTATACTTTGATCCCGTATCTACCTACTGTACCATCTCTCCTAAAGCTCAAATCGTAATTACCTTTGCAAGAGGATGGCCGTTGAGGAGCAGTGGGCAGTAAACCATCAATGGTTGGAAAAAAGTAGCCGAGGAAGTGGCAAAGGAAGGAGCCGAGTTATCCCGAAGGCCAGCTCAGCCCAACAAAGCTCAGGGAGCTTTGGTCCTCTCTGTCTCCCTCGCAAAGCTAGAAATGGAGCTTTCACTATCCTGTGGGATAGAAGGCAAACTTTTCAGGCAGCAGCTGTGTCCTGCCGCGTAGGCTCTGAACTAGCCCTGCTGAAAAAGCTGACCAGCACATTGGGCTACAAAGAAGCAGCTCCTCGGTAAAGATGGCTTCCGAGACACGTGCAAGAGAACTTGACCAGCAGTGAGCTCATCTATGCAAGTGGGTCTGTTGTTACAAGAAACCAGACGGAAACGAGCTGAAAGCCGCCAAGGTGCAACGAAAGAGTGCAAACTCAGCTACTAAATATGAATTAAGCGTGCTTGCAAAGCGGGTCACGTCAACAACTCCTCCA
Source organism: Rissa tridactyla (assembly GCF_028500815.1). Classification (NCBI taxonomy): domain Eukaryota; kingdom Metazoa; phylum Chordata; class Aves; order Charadriiformes; family Laridae; genus Rissa; species Rissa tridactyla. The sequence continues at coordinate 1,309,980 of NW_026529545.1, forward strand.
AAGTGAATGGTAACAGGCGACCTCATGGCCAAGGCCAATAGGTCTCCTAGACTGTGACAATGCATATGTGAATCGCCTTAGGGTGGCACATAAGGGAGCAAGAATTGTAACACGGGGTCCTTCTCGGGCTCCCAGCCGAGAGGCGCCTTTATTGCTGGCAAGAAGAAGGGGGTTTAGCTAATGTGTACGTCTGCTGCCTTCTTCCCTGTACCCACGCAGGAACTAGAAGAGAAGAAAAGTGTGAGCGTTTTACCGTTTCTGTAGAAGTTCAGGTCAACATTTAAACAGCCAAAGCTCTGAAGAGGTACGCTGACCCTTACTTAGGCACTTCTTTTGTCTCCCTTTGAGAGATAACTAAGCACATTCCCTCCTAGCCACAGTCTAGCATCCAGAAGCATGCAGAACACGCAGACAAACCTCCACCATTTTTTCAGGGATGTTTTGAGTCATGCGATACTTAGTGCAGGAGTTCACCAAATGTCACTAAACTCAGAGACTTTGACCCAGCCAGCCATGGCCATGGGGCTTCAGCTCACCATTTGTGTGTCAGAGCCATCAGACGGACGACCCCGTCCTCCTTGAGACACCCCTTGGGGCAGCCGTACCCAGCGCCGGGTGGCTGGATATGGCCTTTGCTCCATGGGGAGGCGCTTCCTGGGAGCAGGATCTCTCACTGGGGCACTGGGAAGCCCTCCTGAGGCCTGCATGCCTGAGGGACGGCTCTGCACTGCTCCCTCGCTCACCAAAACCAGGGGCGGAGGAAGGCTGCCCTGGTGGCCTCCAAAAGAATCAGCTCACCTGGGCTCCTCTGCGGCCACCGGGCACCTTTGCTGTCAGGCGGCTCTCCGCGCTGCTCTGCCAGCTTAACCAGCATCTCTTGCCCTCCGTCTCTTCCCGCTCCTCACCAGCACTTCTCCTCCCTCCCCTCCCTGACCAGCTCCCCCCTGCTCTCCCCGGCCCTCTGGCCCTTCCCGCCCCTCTCCCCCCACCCCGCCGCCCTCTCCCAACCTTCTCTCCCTCCCTGACCTCCTCCTCCCGGCCCCAGCCGTGCTCCAGGGCCTGGCCCTGGGCCAGGGCAGCCCCGGGGAGGCGGCCATGGTTCCCGCGGGGTCAGAGGGCAGGAGGGGGCGCCCCGGGGCACGCTGGGAGTTGTGGACCCGGCACAGGGCTCCCGGCGGCCATCTTGTGTCGGCTGAGGGGAGGCTGGCACAGGCCGACAGGACAGATCTGCAGAGCCGGGAGCTGCGGTGAGTCCTGGGCCCTTGGGCTCCTGTCAGCCCTCTTCTGCCTCCCTGTTCCTCCCTGCCCTTCCCCTTTCCCTCTGGGTCCTGTTTTTCGCCTCCCTGTACCTCCCTTCCTCTCTCCTGCTGTGCTCGGCTCCCTGTCTCCCTTTCTCTTTTCTCCAAGTCCCTCTCTCTCTCTCTCTGTCATCCTTCCTCTCCCTCTACTTTCCCCGTCGCCCTTCTTTCCTGCTCCCTGGGCCTCTTGGTTTCTCTCTCTCTCTTCTGCACAGAGGCCCCAGGCTGAGTGTGCAGCTCGCACTGTGCAGTGAGGTCAAACCCATGTGGCTACTGGACAGACCTCTCTCCCTGCTGAGCACAGAGTAACTAGGTTTGGGGGTTTTTTAGCTGCCTCAGTTAAGCAACTCCAGTTAGATAGGATGAACCCTGGCTTCAAAGTTTTACTCTGGGACCAGTTAATGAAGATATGCCACTATTATGTACTGGTAAACAGTGGGTTCACTCATTTGTCTTCCTGTTATGTCCACAATGAACAAACAGGCTCTATTAAGACTAGCTATATAACATGAGCTTGACAAAGTAGCTTGACCAGTCACTGTGAGCCAAATCATGCTTGCTTTACTTACAGGATTGTCCCCCCAATCATTCTGCTTGCATGAGAGGCCCTTCAGATGAGCTTCTATTTTTGCATTTTCCCTGGGCTATGCCATTAGCTGCGATTTGTTTTGTTAAGTAGAACATTAATGTCAGGCAATTTTAACAGGTAATCTGATCTGGAATACTTGTTTACTGGAGTTGTTTACCCAATGGTAGATCGTGGACAAGATCAAATGATTTTTTGTTCTATTCAAAAAAAAAAAAGGTTCTGAATGTGAATGGAAAGCCGTTTTCTGTATTCACTTACCTTTCTGTTCTGATGTATTTACTGATGCCTGTCTGTTGGAGTGGGAGACGGACCCGGAGTAACGATGGAGTCTCAATATGAGTATGATCGTTCTCCCTTTATTCAAGTTTCCACAGAGTATATATAGACAGGCAATAAGAGCACGCGCTAGCGGCAGCTATATGATTGGCTTACAGTCTCTGTTCACGCACTGTCCGTGCAGTTCATTCACAGATCAGATTGGTTACAAGAATTCACATAGTAAATTACTTAGTCATTAGCACAACATGTTTTCTACCTTCTCAGTTCCTGTTTTTCCCATGTACTAATTCCATCTTCTACCACCTGTTTTGCCCTTAATCTAATCTCTCATAGTAGGGAGGCTGGCTCACGTGACCATTTTCTCTCAGACACATTCCTACAATACCCCCTTTTTCTTCTTGAGCCAGCCAGACCTTATGCATGGCATTTTCTATCATGTCAGTCACTTTGCGGAGAACACATGAGGCTACCATAATCAATAATAATATAACCAACAGTAGCATGAGCCCTTGCTTTAGTAAGTCTGATAACCATCCCGTTATACCCCATAAGCTTGACCAATCATCGAAACCATTTTTGACCGCTTTTAATTTGGACATGTTATCCTTGTTGTGACGCTCTTAGCAGGTTATATACTAAACACAATTAAAAACAGAATCAAAAAGAACCCTGCTAAGGCAATAAATACCCAGATTCCTAAATTTAGCCCAGAAAGCCAATTTCTTTGGATTTACCCACGAGAAATCCTTTTGTAATATTTCAAATACATTGCGGTTGCTGACAGCACAAGCGACCCTGGAAAAACAATCGCGGTAACATTTCGATCATCATAGTTACCGGCTTTGAAAAGGTATGTGGCAAAAATACCCACTCTAATGCAGTCAGGCTCTTTGCGAGTGCATCATCCCACTGTCCTATCAGGGCATAAAGTTGAAATTCTTGTAGGAAGGTGTTCAGTGCGTCTTGCAGCAGTAGTAGACTATATCTTATCTTTCAACATGCTGTAATGCCTTCGGAGCTGTTGGGGTTAATGAACATAAAACTTATGGGGGGGGCGGGGGCAGACACAGTGCTTCAGGGCATCCCCTGTACCTTCAAAGTGTGCTCATGTCTCTCTCCCCCTCTCTGACCCGAGACAGCCCCCTTATATCCTGCACTGGATTGAGTGGAGAAGTACAGGCTAGAGTCGCTGCATGCATGGCCAGTGCACGCAGCGAGTCCCACCAGACTCTCCTGCACTGGATCGAGTAGAAAAGTACAGGGTAGAGTCGCTGCACACGTGGCCAGTGTATGCAGCGAGTCTCACCAAACTCATGATCCAGCTTTGCTAACAGCAGCTGTCTGATACGTGACTACATTGTTGTAATCCCTTCTTGTTATCTTCTTCTGTGAAGGTCGGGTTCTCATGGATACACACATAGTTTTTAGAGCAACATATTCTACAACTCGTACAAGGGTACGATGCAAAGCGGCATTTACAGCTGATCGTATAATGCTTATTAAACACAGCAAACAGCATACTAAACATAACAGACAAATTCCTTCCACACAGGCGATGAGTATAATTTGCTTCAACCAACCCCACCCCCAAGTCCATCCAGCAAAGAGATTTCACCCAGTGGTCTCCACAAGTTGCTGGTTCGGTCGGTGCAGTTCCTGCAACTGGGCATGGATGGATTTGGAGTGGTCACTTAGATTCAAACAATACAGTCCTTTAAAATCTTGACAACCATGTCTGTGAGCTGAAAGCAAAAAATCAGTAGCAGTTCTGTTTTGCAACATCGCATATCGAATACTATCTACATCTAGCAATAACTCAGAAATAGCGGTACTAGTAGCATTGTTAAACTTATCCTTGGCAGCAAGAGAGTCCTTGTTATCACAAATCCTTGGCAGCAAAAGAGTCCTTGTTTGCTAGAGCGCATGCGGACTCCCTGTTCTTGCTGGTACTGTGCTTTGATCTTCTTCCACAACAGGCCAAGATTCTCAAGCAGCTGGATAAGGTGTCTGTGAGTCCATTACAGGCTTATGTCATCCAAATGTTTTTCTTGCAAGCACCCGAGACTGAGTAACAATTGGTGTGATATATGTGTTTTCCAGCACCCAGTTCCGAGTCCCTTGTGTGTATTTACAGTCCTCCTCACCGATTTTCCGTTGCTTTCCCATATTCCACCCCCTTGCTCAAGAGACCGCTTCTGCTGGGTTCATTTTAGTCTCGCAGGGTATAACACAGAGCAATCTACTAAGGCATGCAATAACATATACACATATAGGAAAAAAACAAAACCATATCTCTATGGTACTGCTTTGAATCAGGTGTCCTATTTCTCTTTTTCTGATGCTTTCTCGTAATGCGTATGGCATACTTCTGTGCTAACGTGGCACATTTCCCATCTAATTGTTGCTGTTTGGTTTCTTTTTGGTTTTTTTTTTTTTTTGGGGGGGGGGGTTTCCCCTCTTTTTTTTTCCTCTTTTTTGTTTTTTGTTTTTTTTTTCTTTTTTTTTTTCATCACTTACGACTGACATAAAAGTCTGCCTTTGCAACAAGAGCTCAGTTTCTCATTTTTTCTTAAGTTTCTCATTTTCCTACAGAGCATCCTATAGACTTTATCTCAACTCCTTTTCCCAATCAACCATGATCTTATAGACAAACAACAAACAACCAGTGATACGCCCTGCACGGACAAGCCATTCCCGAGACCTTAAACGTGTCGGCTCGTGAAAACTCCCCCAATATTTCAGGACTTCCATTGGTTCTACAGCCCATCCTGGTGTATCTGCCTGGGGCGCGCTCGCCTTACGTCTAAACATTGTGTATATACAAACTTCTTCACTTGACAGAGTGTCAGCCCTAGATGCATACGAGAACAGTACTACACCGGGCAGAACACCTGCTCAAGGGGAGTCACCTAACAACACTGCACACAACAAAAAGCAAACAGTAGCACACATGCTGATCAGCAGGTATAAGCTGGCGCCCACACACACTTACACAGCAGACATACAAAAACAGCACTTTTATCTCAGGGAGACGACTGGGGAGGGGAGGGGGCAAGGCGGGCAATGTCAGGAGCAAACAGCTCCGGCTCTGTCCTTCTCTGCTGACATTCTGCCTCCTCCATCGGCCTCAGGTGGAGCAGAGGGGCTCAGCAGGGGATTGTCCCAGACCTTCGGACCTGGCCTGTTCGATCCCCCTCCCGTGGGTTGTAATGCTGCAAAAGCCCTGGCTGCCGTGGCTCGCTCCGCGTTCATATCTTGTAAGGTCGATAACACCAACCACCATGTCGTCACTAACGGTGATGCCTCTTTGTCTCCTTTACTTATCACTTCCCACAGTTTTTTTCCAACAGCCTCCCGTATTTCTGGTTTAAAAGCTGTCTGGGGCTCTGGTGCGAATCCGTTCTCTCTGCACCAGGTTAACCACCTTCGGAGCATACGCTCATTGTATTTCACCCCTCTCTTAGAGAGGATATGCAGGAGAAGTCTTAATATTGTCCCTTCTTCTTTTGTTACTTTTTGTCCCATCTCCTGCCCCGGCTTAATCAGTTTGAGCAACAGTTTCGCTGGTGTTTCAATCCCTCTCTTAGAGACGGATCCCAGTGAGTAGCGTGGCCGCAGCTTCTGTTTCCATAGCTGCACCTGGGAGGTGAGGAGCGACCTCACGCCGTTGTCTGCTCCCGCTGATGCGCCCAAGCAGCACGTCTCCCAGCCGAAGTTTCCCACTCCCCTCCTCTAGCTGCTTACCGCAGTCTCGGAGAACTCAGTCGCGCTGAACCATCCTCTGCTACCAGATGTCGGAGGATGTCGGAGTGGGAGACGGACCCGGAGTAACGATGGAATCTCAATATGAGTATGATCGTTCTCCCTTTGTTTAAGTTTCACAGAGAATATATAGATAGACAATAAGAACAAGCGATAGCAACAGATACATGATTGGTTACAACTTATGTTTAGGTGACTAAGGCAATTATTCCATTGGTACACGTCCTGTGTCCACCCCTGGCTATGAAGCACAACTTTCTTTCTCTATTCACTGTAGGAATGTGTCTGAGAGAAAATGGTCACGTGAGCCAGCCTCCCTACTATGAGAGATTAGATTAAGGGCAAAACAGGTGGTAGAAGATGGAATTAGTACATGGGAAAAACGGGAACTGAGAAGGTAGAAAACATGTTGTGCTAATGACTAAGTAGTTTACTATGTGAATTCTTGTAACCAACCTGATCTGTGAATGAACTGCATGGACAGCGCGTGAACAGAGACTGTAAGCCAATCATATAGCTGCCGCTAGCGCGTGCTCTTATTGCCTGCCTATATATACTCTGTGTAAACTGGAATAAAGGAGAGAACGATCATACTCATATTGAGATTCCATCGTTACTCCGGGTCCGTCTCCCACTCCGACATCCTCCGACATCTGGTAGCAGAGGATGGTTCAGCGCGACTGAGTTCTCCGAGACTGCGGTAAGCAGCTAGAGGAGGGGAGTGGGAAACTTCGGCTGGGAGACGTGCTGCTTGGGCGCATCAGCGGGAGCAGACAACGGCGTGAGGTCGCTCCTCACCTCCCAGGCGCAGCTATGGAAACAGAAGCTGCGGCCACGCTACTCGCTGGGATCCTCTCTAAGAGAGGGATTGAAACACCAGCGAAACTGTTGCTCAAACTGATTAAGCCGGGGCAGGAGATGGGGCAACAAGTAACGAAAGAAGAAGGGGCTATATTAAGACTTCTCCTGCATATCCTCTCTAAGAGAGGGGTGAAATACAATGAGCATATGCTCCGAACGTTGTTAACCTGGTGCAGAGAGAACGGATTTGCACCAGAGCCCCAGACAGCTTTTAAACCAGAAATACGGGAGGCTGTTGGGAAAAAACTGTAGGAAGTGATAAGTAAAGGAGACAAAGAGGCATCACCGTTAGCGACGACATGGTGGTTGGTGTTATCGACCTTACAAGATATGAACGCGGAGCGAGCCACAGCAGCCAGGGCTTTTGCAGCGTTACAACCCACGGGAGGGGGATCGAACAGGCCAGGTCCAAAGGTCTGGGACGATCCCCTGCTGATCCCCTCTGCTCCACCTGAGGCCGATGGAGGAGGCAGAATGTCAGCAGAGAAGGACAGAGCCGGAGCTGTTTGCTCCTGACATTGCCCGCCCGCCTTGCCCCCCTCCCCTCCCCAGTCGTCTCCCTGAGATAGAAGTGCTGGTTTTGTACGTCTGCTGTGTAAGTGTGTGTGGGCGCCAGTTTATACCTGCTGATCAGCATGTGTGCTACTGTTTGCTTTTTGTTGTGTGCAGTGTCGTTAGGTGACTCCACTTGAGCAGGTGTTCTGCCCAGTGTGGTACTGTTCTCGTATGCATCTAGGGCTGACACTCTGTTAAGTGAAGAAGTTTGTATATACACAATGTTTAGACGTAAGGCGAGCGCGCCCCAGGTAGATACACCAGGATGGGCTGTAGAACCAATGGAAGTCCTGAAATATTGGGGGAGTTTTCATGAGCCGACACGTTTACACTCTCGGGAACGGCTCGCCCATGCAGGGCGTATCACTGGTTGTTTGTTGTTTGTCTATAAGGTCATGGTTGATTGGGAAAAGGAGTTGAGCCAAAATCTATAGGATGCTCTGTATGAAAATGAGAAACTTAAGGAAAAATGAGAAACTGAGCTCTTGTTGCAAAGGCAGACTTTTATGTCAGTCGTAAGTGATGGTGGAAAAAAAAAAAAAAAAAAAAGAAGAAGAAAAAGAAAAAAGAAAAAAAAAGAAAAAAGAAAAAAAAAAGAAAAAAATGAAAAAAAGAAAAAAAAAAGAAAAAAAAAGAAAAAAAAAAGAAACCAAACAGGAACAATTAGATGGGAAATGTGCCACGTTAGCACAAAAGTATGCCATAAGCATTACGAGAAAGCATCAGAAAAAGAGAAATAGGACACCTGATTCAAAGCAGTACCATAGAGATATGTTTTTTGTTTTTTTTTCCTATATGTGTATATGTTATTGCATGCCTTAGTAGATTGCTCTGTGTTATACCCTGCGAGACTAAAATGAACCCAGCAGAAGCGGTCTCTTGAGCAAGGGGGTGGAATATGGGAAAGCAACGGAAAATCGGCGAGGAGGACTGTAAATACACACAAGGGACTCGGAACTGGGTGCTGGAAAACACATATATCACACCAATTGTTATTCAGTCTCGGGTGCTTGCAAGAAAAACATTTGGATGACATAAGCCTGTAATGGACTCACAGACACCTTATCGAGCTGCTTGAGAATCTTGGCCTGTTGTGGAAGAAGATCAAAGCACAGTACCAGCAAGAACAGGGAGTCCGCATGCGCTCTAGCAAACGAGGACTCTTTTGCTGCCAAGGATTTGTGATAACAAGGACTCTCTTGCTGCCAAGGATAAGTTTAACAATGCTACTAGTACCGCTATTTCTGAGTTATTGCTAGATGTAGATAGTATTCGATATGCGATGTTGCAAAACAGAACTGCTACTGATTTTTTGCTTTCAGCTCACAGACATGGTTGTCAAGATTTTAAAGGACTGTATTGTATGAATCTAAGTAACCACTCCAAATCCATCCATGCCCAGTTGCAGGAACTGCACCGACTGAACCAGCAACTTGTGGAGACCACTGGGTGAAATCTCTTTGCTGGATGGACTTGGGGGTGGGGTTGGTTGAAGCAAATTATACTCATCGCCTGTGTGGAAGGAATTTGTCTGTTATGTTTAGTATACTGTTTGCTGTGTTTAATAAGCATTATACAATTAGTTGTAAATGCCGCTTTGCATCGTACCCTTGTACGAGTTGTAGAATATGTTGCTCTAAAAACTATGTGTGTATCCATGAGAACCCGACCTTCACAGAAGAAGATAACAAGAAGGGATTACAACAATGTAGTCACGTATCAGACAGCTGCCGTTAGCAAAGCTGGATCATGAGTTTGGTGAGACTCGCTGCATACACTGGCCACGTGTGCAGCGACTCTGGCCTGTACTTTTCTACTCGATCCAGTGCAGGAGAGTCTGGTGGGACTCGCTGCGTGCGCTGGCCATGCATGCAGCGACTCTAGCCTGTACTTCTCCACTCAATGCAGTGCAGGATATAAGGAGGCTGTCTCAGGTCAGAGAGGGGGAGAGAGACATGAGCACACTTTGAAGGTACAGGGGATGCCCTGAAGCACTGTGTCTGCCCCCGCCCCCCCCCCCATAAGTTCTATGTTCATTAACCCCAACAGCTCTGAAGGCATTACAGTATGTTGCAAGATAAGATATAGTCTACTACTGCTGCAAGACGCATTGAACACCTTCCTACAAGAATTTCAACTTTATGCCCTGATAGGACAGTGGGATGATGCACTCGCAAAGAGCCTGACTGCGTTAGAGTGGGTATTTTTGCCACATACCTTTTCAAAGCCGGTAACTATGATGATCGAAATGTTACCACGATTGTTTTTCCAGGGTCGCTTGTGCTGTCAGCAACCACAATGTATTTGAAATATTACAAAAGGATTTCTCGTGGGTAAATCCAAAGAAATTGGCTTTCTGGGCTAAATTTAGGAATCTGGGTATTTATTGCCTTAGCAGGGTTCTTTTTGATTCTGTTTTTAATTGTGTTTAGTATATAACCTGCTAAGAGCGTCACAACAAGGATAACATGTCCAAATTAAAAGCGGTCAAAAATGGTTTCGATGATTGGTCAAACTCATGGGGTATAACGGGATGGTTATCAGACTTACTAAAGCAAGGGCTCATGCTATTGTTGGTTATATTATTATTGATTATGGTAGCCTCATGTGTTCTCCGCAAAGTGACTGACATGCTAGAAAATGCCACGCATAAGGTCTGGCTGGCTCAAGAAGAAAAAGGGGGTATTGTAGGAATGTGTCTGAGAGAAAATGTTCACGTGAGCCAGCCTCCCTACTATGAGAGATTAGATTAAGAGCAAAACAGGTGGTAGAAGATGGAATTAGTACATGGGAAAAACGGGAACTGAGAAGGTAGAAAACATGTTGTGCTAATGACTAAGTAGTTTACTATGTGAATTCTTGTAACCAACCTGATCTGTGAATGAACTGCACGGACAGCGCGTGAACAGAGACTGTAAGCCAATCATATAGCTGCCGCTAGCGCGTGCTCTTATTGCCTGTCTATATATACTCTGTGTAAACTGGAATAAAGGAGAGAACGATCATACTCATATTGAGATTCCATCGTTACTCCGGGTCCGTCTCCCACTCCGACATCCTCCAACAATTCACAGATGTGGTTCCTCTTATCTTGTTTACCGACTTGTTACTTCTGCTCCTTGAGGAATTTCAAGGATAGTTCATGGTCACATTCCTGCTTGTAGTTAAACAGGCTTCTCTTCAAGGCTCATGTGAAAGGCTGGATTGTTCATCGCAATCAGATCACGTCCCTTCGAACTCAGCCATTCCTCCACAGACATGCTGGGAAAGAAGGGTGGGGGACTTGCCCTTTACATGAGAGAGCAGCAGATCACAGCCCTGGACTTCAGGGGAGCCGACCCTGGCCTCTTCAAAGACCTGCATGGAAGAATCTGATGAGAGACTGTCCTCCAGGGAAGAAGGGTCAAGGAGAGCTAGTTGACAATCAAGGATCCCCTCCTCCAGGCTCAACAACCAGACCATCCATCAAACACGAAAAGGAAGCATACAGGAGGTAGAAGCACAGGAAGGTGTCTTGGGAAGAATACAGAGATGCTGTCCGAGGGCAGGGATCAGGTTAGGAAAGCCAAAGCCCAACTGGAGTTGAATGTGGTGAGGGATGTGAAGGGCGACAAGAAAGGCTTCTCTAGGTACATCCCCAGCAGAATGAATAATACAGAAGATGTGGGCCTGCTGCTGAACGGGAGCAGGGGCCTGGTCACAAAGGACATGCAGAAGGCCAAAGTACTGAATGCCCTCTTCACCTCAGTCTTCACTGGTAAGACTGGCCTTCAGCAATTCCAGGTCCCTGAGAGCAATGGGAGAGTCCACGGTAAGGCAGGCTTATCCTTGGTGTTTAAACAAATGGGACACAGGTAAGTCCGTGGACCTGGTGGGATGCAGCCACGAGGGCCATGGGAGCTGACTGGTGTCACTGCGAGGTCACTCTTGATAATGTCTGGAAGGTCATGATGGTCAGGGCAGGTTCCTGAGGTCTGGAGAATGCAAATATTGCCCCTGTCTTCAAGAGAGACAAGAAAGAGGATCCAGGGAACCACTGATGTACTTTAAGAAGGTAGAATGTACTTTTAAAAAGGTAAAATATATTTTAGAAGGTAGAATCTCTCATTAAGTAAGTAAGAATAAAGAGCTGTAAAAAGGCCCTGTGAAACCAGACGCTTGGTATCAACAATAAATGCCTTCCTAATGTATATACCTTTGAAGAAGAACAGAAGGCTGATAATAAGGAACATCCCATCACAGGGGGTGCCGAAACCGTCTGAAAAGCAGACAGCTGCTGGATAAGGCATAAAGTCAACAAAAATTTGCAGTAACTGGGGGGAGAGGTAAATGTGGCAGTGGGAGATCGCGACCACCAACTCAAGTGGAGACTGGATTGGACCCCAAGGTGCTGGAGCATGCACATAGCAATGAAAGGACCTTGTTACTCCAAATGAAAGCGAGAGACTGTACTAACCAATAGAAATTGTTATGATAAGGTACTAACCAATTATTATAATTAAGGGCATGTATTTCTGTGTTTTGGACCATATAAATATTCGGAGGAGTTTGTAGGCCAGTGTGCTAGCTTTGTGGATCACCACCCAGCACTCATCTCTGCAGACATTAAATAAATAGCTCATACCTCTACTCTGTGCGTATATTGGCGTCACACACCAGGTAAATGACCCCACTTTGGGACAATACTCTAGGCTGGTCAGTCACCTCCATCCCAGGAAAGGTGATGGAGCAAATAATCCCGGGAACCAATTCTGATCACAGGAAGGACGGGAAGGTGACTGGAAGGACTGCATGGATTTGCAAAGGGCAAACCACGTCTGACCAACCTGACAGCTGTCTTTGCTAAAATGAGTGGCTTGGTGGATGAGGAGAGAGTACTGGATGTCATTTATCTGAACTTCAGAAGGGATTTTGACACTGTCTTCTGCAACACCCACTTAGACACACTAGTGGCTAGGAAAGGCTAGGAAAGCAGACATGAGATGGATTTAAAACATTTTAAACCGGCGGAACGGCTTGACTCAAGGTTTGTGGCACTGGGTCCACCTGGAGGCCAGTCACCAGTGGGATACCTCAGCGATCAACACTGGGGCTAATACTGTTCAACATCTTCATTAGACACCAGGACCGAGTGCACCCTCAGCAAGTTTGGAGGTGACACAAAAGTAGAGGAGTGGCTGACAGCCCAGGCCTTGGCTCGCAGGTACAACTGCACCGATGGGGTCTGTGCTGCCCACAGCAGAGCCTATGGGGAACAGAGACGGGCAGGTGGGCACCTCGTTCAGAGAACCTTTTCTTCTGGGTTGGGTTTTAAAGCTTCCTTGGGCAAAGGTATCCCAAGAGAGTGTCCCCACCAGCAGTGACTGTGACAGAGAAGCATGGCTGAGAGCGCACAGCCCAGCAAGAGGAACTGCCTGGAAACACTGAGGCATGTGTTTGGAGATCGATAACTGTAGCCATGCCCAGGTAGCCAGGAGTCACACAGATCAGCCGACAGAGGACTGTGGTAGTAGTGGAAGGAAATGGCAGGGGCACTTTCTCTTTGAGCATTTCCATGAGTCTTTTCACTCCTGTCAGTGGCATGTTTTTGAGATACACCTGTGGATTGGCCCAGTTGTTGTGCTTTGTTTCACCCTGTGGAGCAGCCTCAGAGGGTGGGAACTGGGTGCCTCTGTGATGAGCTGGCCCCAGAAGTTCTACTCTGGGAGCACAACTAATGCGCTCCGGCTGTCTGTAGGCTTCCAGTCCATAGCACAAGCCCAAAGGTAAGCCGAAAGGAAAGCAACCCAAAACATCCCAAGAGTGAACATCAGGCCCTCTACATCAGCAGTTTTGTTCACAAAATCACAGAATGATAGGGCGTGGAAGGGACCTCTGGAGATCATCTAGTCCAAACCCCCTGCCAGAGCAGGGTCACCCAGAGCAGGCTGCACAGGAATGCGTCCAGGCGGGTTTGGAATGTCTTCAGAGACGGACACTCCACCACCTCTCTGGGCAGCCTGTGCCAGGGCTCTGCCACCCTCACAGGAAAGAAGTTCCTCCTCATGTTGAGATGGAACTTCCTATGCTCAAGTTTGTGCCTGTTACCTCTTGTCCTGTCCCTGGGCACCACTGAAAAGAGCCTGGCCCCATCCTCCTAACACCCATCCTTTAAGTATTTGTAAGTGTTGATAAGATCCCCTCTCAGCCATCTTTTTTCCAGACTGAAAAGACAGAAGTTCCTCAGCCTTTCTTCATAACAGAGATGTTCCAGTCCCTTCATCATCTTGGTAGCCCTTTGCTGTCCCCTCTCCAGCAGTTCCCTGTCCTTCTTGAACCGGGGAGCCCAGAACTGGACACGGCACTCCAGGTGCAGCCTCACCAGGGCAGAGTAGAGAGGGAGGATGACCTCCCTCCACCTGCTGGCCACACTCTTCTTGATGCACCCCAGGATGCCATTGGTCTTTTTGGCCACAAGGTCCCATTGCTGGCTCATGGTCATCCTGTTGTCCACTGGGAGTCCCAGGTCTCTTTCCACAGAGCTGCTCTCCAGCAGGTCAGCCCCTAACATGATGCATGGGGTTATTCTGTAGGAATGTGTCTGGGAGAAAATGGCCATGTGAGCCAGCCTCCCTACTATGAGAGATTAGATTAAGGGCAAAACAGGTGGTAGAAGATGGAATTAGTATATGGGAAAAATGAGAACTGAGAAAGTAGAAAACATGTTGTGCTAATGACTAAGCAATTTACTATGTGAATTCTTGTAACCAATCTGATCTGTGAATGAACTTCATGGACAGCGCGTGGACGGTGTAACTAGCTAATCAGAAATAAGCAAGTAGCATGTACAGCTACAACACAGGGTATAAAAGATGATGATCTGTGCTTAATAAACGGCTTCTGTTGATTCACATTGGATCGTCTGGAGTCCAGTTATTTCTCCTCATTATTCCTCCCCAAACTCCCCATGTATCCAATGTCCCAGCTCTTCTCTTCTTGCAAATTTGGATGCAACCTTTCATCAGACCCATCTTCTCAATAATTCCTGCTGGTTCTTATCCCCAACCATCCTTCCCACTACTTTGGGCCCATCATGGTACAAGGCCTGTACTTGAGCCCTGAAATTTGTGATGGCAGCCCCAGGGCCAAGAAGGCTGTGGGGAAAAAGGACTGATGGGAGAGGGAGTGTTAACAGCATGTGAAAATCCCTAGGGAGCCCTGAGTCCCTCACTACAGCCTCTCCAGCCGGCAGGAGGGATGCTTCAGCCCCTCGCACAGCAACTGCCCCCCAGTGTCTCCCACAGACTCGGGCTGGCGCTGAGCACGGCAGCCAAGCTGGTGATCTGGCACCACTGCAGTCTGCAGGGGAGGGACACAGGAGCTGTGGGACTGTCACAGCCACCAGGAGACAAGCCATACCCACCCACCCACCAGCCGTCCCAGTTCAGTCCCACTAGTCCGCGACCCTGAGCTTCCCCAGTCACTGGGCTCTCCCCAAGGCTACAGACAAAACAAATTTAGAATTTCTGGGCACTTTGTTTTGTTCACAAAGTCCTCTCAGTGGGCACCCACTAAGATCCCACCAGGGAAGCAGTAATTGTGCCGCTCATTCCCATGGCTTGGCAGAGCACTCTAGAGCCACAGGAGATGCCCAAAATGGCTCAAACACCCAGGCAGAGGTGGCAGAGATGGCACAGGGCCTGCACAAGAGCCCCAACGCTCAACACAGCAGCCAATGTAGAGATGGGAGTAAAGGCAAGGACGGGGAGGGAGCCTTGTGGCCCAGCCCAGGATGACTTGCCCATGGCAGAAGAGGGACTTCTCACAAGGATGTGTCCTCTGCCCTCCTCTGGTGCCTGCTCACGTGGGACTGAACACCCCGGGCTCAGCAGACACCAGGTCTGGGGAAACAGGCACCTGGAAGGGCACCACTTTCACACACTCCTCTCATTCCCCGTGCAGGCAGGTGGGGAGCATGGGATGAGCAGGGAGCCAGCGCTGCAGGCTCACCTCCATGGCAGCCTCTCCCCATCCCTACGTCCCAGCTCCAGTGCCATCCCAGACCCCATCAAGGGAAATGCCCGGGAAATGCCCCAGGGGGCCCTGGGTCCCTCACCCCATGATCTCCAGCTGGCAGGTGGGTTGCTTCAGCCCCTCTCACGGCAGCCGCACCCCAGCATCTCCAAAATAATTATCACCCAGGTGCAGCTCCCGCAGACGTGGGCTGGTGCTGAGCATGGCAGCCAGGTCCCCGCAGCCGGCGCTGGTCAGCTGGCAATGTCGCAGGCTGCAAGGGAGATGCAGGAAAAGGAGCCACAAGACCATCACAGCCACCCGGAGAGATGTAACCACCCACGTGCCTCTCAAAGGGCCTATGCCCACACACCACGGCCAGAAACCCTGCCCACACTCATGGGATCCAGTGCTTGGCCAAGGGCTCGGCGCTGGAGCCACTGCCTGCTCCAAGCCCAGCCCTTGGCCTCCTCTGAACACATTTCTTTCCAGAAGGGAACAAAGGGCTCTTCTCAGTGCTGCCTAATGGAAGGATAAGAGGCAACAGCCACGAGTCGCAACACAGGAAACTCATTAGACTTCAGATCTCTCTGTCCCCCGTCCCTCCACCATAAGTGTGGTCAAACAATGGAACAAGACCCCAGAGGGACTGTGGGATCCTCATCCTTGGAAACATTCCTAACCCAGTGGACAGGACCCTGAACAACTCATTATGGCAGCCCAGCTTTGAATGTGAAGAAGTCCTACATGACCTCTGGAGGACCCTCCTACCTAAAGTACTTTATGATTCTGGATCTGGGCAAGACCCTGCTGGTTAACTGCCCTTCTGCAAATGGCTGGAGCTGTGGAGAGTCTGGAAAACAGGCCTATTCCTACAATCCTTCAGACCCTGCCTGCCTTCAGGACATACACGTAAGGATGCACTCCTTCAACCGAAAACGTGACAACACTAACTCCCCCTTTGCCAACCCAACCCTTACTGCTGGGCTTGCTCATTCATGGCAGGGTTGCAAAATCCCGCCATGCAAAGGCTGATGTAAAGACCTCCACTGGCCTCTCCAGGACATCCTTCTTCTGCCCAGCTGTTCTTTTCCTGCATGGAAGAGAGGGCAAGCAAGACCATTTTAGTTGTCCAGCCCACCTGCCTGTGTTTTGGGATCCATTTCCTCCCACATTAGCTCCATGCGACCACCCTAGCTTCAGCCATGTCCCCTGTCCCAGTACAACAGTGGGGACCTCAAGCTCAGCAGCACTTTCACCCACCCCATCATCGCGGAAGAGCTGCCTTCCCTCTTAGGTGTTATATCCTCTCTCAGCGCACCTCTCTGATGAGCACCATTTGGGAGACACCGCTTCCATCTCCACATCCCAGCTGGCAGAAGCAGCTGCCCAGCCCCAGCCCCACAGAGTGCTGCCCAGGGAAATACCCTGAGGAGCTCCGGGTCTCCCACCACAGTGTCTCCAGGCAGCAGGAGGGATGCTTCAGCCCCTCGCACAGCAGCCGCAGCCCAGTGTCTCCCATCTGCCTGTCTTGCACGTCCAGCTTCTTCAGGCTCCAGCTGGTGCTCAGTGCTGCAGCCAGGTCCCTGCACACGAGGCTGGTGAGCTGGCACTGCCACAGGCTGCAGGGAGACGCACCAAAGAGGGGACGGGGGTTATCAGAGCTGCTGGAACAGACACACCTCTCACAGGGAAAAACCACAGGGGTCGAGTCCAGCCTGGTATTGACAGCTGGTGCCATGAGCAATAGCCCCAGTACAAGGGCAAGAAGCTACCTCAGGAAGGCTGGCTATGGGATACAGCCCGTGAGGGGCTGTATCTGACCAGGTCTGTGGACACTCAGAGCCCCAGCTGGCCCAGAATCCAGGTGGGCATGCTGTTTGGGGGTACCCATTCACCAGCCCCACACACGATCACTGCAACGTGGAGCAGGACAACAGACCTGTTTTCTCGCACTGCGCTTGCATCTGACTTGCTTGTGCTGTTGAGGCATTCTTCACCACACTTCCTCGGTGTTGGGGAGGGAACTCTGGGATCTCTCTTCCTGACACTGATGGGGAAACAGGTGCAGGGTAGTGCCCAATACTACCACACCTCCTCAAACTCCTCGCCAGTCCCACTGCTGACCTTGGAAGTGCACCTACAGTGCCGTGAAAGAAGACTGTGCTTTGATAGTGCCCAATGCCACAAGAAAGCCTCACCACAATGAGGAGGTTGCACCCCACAGAGGAGAGGGGATAGAGGCAAAAAACATGCTTTTACAGGGGTTATGGTTTTTCCAGTACCAAACTCCTGAAAAGCCTTCTGCAACATGAGACATCTCTTGCCCCGTCTCAGGAGTCCGGGCTCGTTTTCTGCTGTGCTGAGCATCTCTTCCAGCTCACTCAGGACTCGTGGGCACTTGCCTTGCCATACTGCTGAGAGGTGAACAGATCTCTCCTAGCTGGGTACCAGAGCCCTTTTCCCAATCAAGCATAGCACTCTTGTGAGCAGATCTCCACCACAGACTGCCAGCCTGCACGACGCCAACAGAGTCAAGTGCATCAAGGGAGAAGCCTGCAGCTTAACCCCTTCCAGACTCAAACAGGGTGGTCCAAGCTTTTTGCTCTGCTTCTCTGCTAGGTCCCTCTCTGAATCCAAGTCAAACCTTCCAGCCTTTCAGACCAAGGGCTACAGGGAAAGGGGTAGTGAAAAAAAAAAACAGGTTTGCATTTTCAGAAAGTGCAAATGAAAAGGCTTTTAAAAATATCTTTGCAGTGCCTCCCTCTACTAGGGCAATGTGGTGGAGATAAGCACCTGTATTTCCTGCAGAGGAAAAACCACTCTGGCTTGGTCCTTTCCTGGACCTAGAAGAGGCTTTGTAGAGACAGTGGATGGCTACACAGCTCCGCAGGTCCTTTATGGAGCTGCTCACATAAGCAGGTCTCAACTCCATCAGCATGGTCTCCACAACAGCCTTAGTCAATCCGGAATAAAATGAGGAAGGGGTCGGGGGAAGAGTTTTGTTAATAGGAACGTGAGAAGAGTCCCTTCGCTATAATATCATTAGTTTGACGGGAAAGCAAACTACCATTTTTCTAGCATTTTTAGTTATTAAAAAGGGAGAGAAGACCAACTTAGTGGCTCAAGGAACTTTGTCACTGTGGTGGTCAAACAATACAATACTTACAAACAAGGTCTCTCTGGGGGTCCTGGAATAACCTCATTTTCATGGTCTTCCCATGTAAGGAAGTACCATTCAAGATGAAGGGAGTCCAGTCCCTTCCAGTGTTTGACACAGAAGGAGAAAACCCTTTGATCAGGGTCAGGCTGATGTCTCTCAGAGCAATCCCCGTGAAAGGCTCCAATGCACGGCTCACAAATGTTTCGTCTTGACTCTCGAACAAACAGTGAAATATAATCAAGTCATAAATCACTCTATCAGAACCTGAAGCTACTCCTTGGCTTATCTGAATCCACCTCAGCAAATCTTCCTCAATTTGAGGTGAAGTTTCACATCCAGTTATTTCCTTCAGCTTCTTCTTTAGTTCCTTGTTGAACAGGCCAAACAGGAATCACACCACTATCAAACGTGTTTTACATTCACTCTCATTTTCAAGCACTACCTTTATTGTCTTCTCAGGAGTCCTTGAGTGTCCCCTTGCATCCCCATCATCCCCCAGTGCATAGAACAACACTGCAAAAAACTCTTGAAAACTCAGATGAATGAAGCTGTAGACAGTCACGCACTCCCAATCTTTTCTCAGAACACTCTCATTCATAAAAAGGGAGGAGAGAACTGGGTGAATTAAGACATGTTCCTCAATCTCCTTTTCCTCAAAGAGCATCTCCTGCTTCCAGATTCAATCAGCAGCCAGGCAGCAAAGTCTGCCCAGGAACTTCTTCAGATCCTGCTTCAGATCTTCTTTCCCACACTTGAGTAATCTGGAAAGGTAGGACACCTACAGCTCTGTGATTGTTGTAGGAGCCTGTGAAAGATCTTTCCCTTCATCAAGTTCTTGTTCAAGAACAGCACAGATGGTCCAACACGCGACAGGTACAAGGCACATGGTAAAAACAATGTCATTTCTTTTGACAAAGCTAATGGCTTTCCTTGCTTTGTCTTCATCCATGAAGAACTTGTGGCAATATTCCTCCCTCTCAGCTTCCTAAAACCCCAGTATCTCTGCAAAACACTCTGTCTTTAAACACTGCTCCAGGCTTTGAAGAGCTGTTGGTCTTGTGGTGATGAGTAAGGAGGACTCTGAAAGGCGAGTCTTCTCCAATACGCTGCTCAGAATAATTTCCATGGGCTTCTCTTCCTCAGCACTTGAGCATAAATTACATTTTGGTTGTTCCAAGGAAAACCTCATTTCATCAAAGCCATCAACGATGAACAGAAGCTTCTGGGGATTAGCCAGGATGTCTCTAAGTGGTGCCTGTCAATCAGGACAGCAATCTGACATCAAGTCACCCAGACTCAGCATGTCGTCCTGCTAGGAAAGGTTGATCTCTACAGCTTATGTAGAAAGCATAGTCAAACTGCGCATAAAGGGCTCTGTTTGCCCAGTCTAACATGATCTTTCTTGATGTCACCGTCTTTCCAATCCCTGCAGCTCCCACTAGCACAAAGATCTGTGGTATTTGCCCTCTTTTATTAGGCTGAAAAAGAGTTTCCACAGTGATGGTAGGGTCAGCACCTTCCCTACTGGCCTCCTCATGTCTCATGTCAAGAACACAGGACCTTGTGGTCTTGTTCAGTTCTGTTCTGAGTCTTTGCAACCTTCATCAGCTTGGCGTATCTGCTGCTTAGAGACATGTTCCCAGCCTGGCGAGTGTTCACCTCTCTAGAAGTGCAG
Source organism: Rissa tridactyla (assembly GCF_028500815.1). Lineage (NCBI taxonomy): Eukaryota > Metazoa > Chordata > Aves > Charadriiformes > Laridae > Rissa > Rissa tridactyla. The sequence goes on from NW_026529545.1 coordinate 1,330,154, forward strand.
AACTCTCTTGCTGCATGGTCTCTGTACTTCTGCCTGTAATCTACACCAATGAGAAACATGAGCACCACCTTCTAATAAAGGCAAACTTCGCATTAGCCTCTCAAAATTATTCCCACAACACATTCCCAGTATGCAGCACTTGTTCTACACCACGGTTTTAGATTTCCAAAGACCTTTACAATGGCTTGCACTGAGTAACCACCTGAGCAATTCTATCTACCTCTTATTTAGGGAAGGTGGGGGGAACCAGCTCCTCCTCACACGGCTCCATTAAGTTTAACCAAGTAGGGCAGAAGGAACCCAATGGAGGAAGAACACATTCGTGGGAAAGACTGGTGAGTATTTACTTGGAAAACAGTTGCTAAGCATGCTCCTCTTTCCGTAAAGCACCCTGGCTTCTCTACCAAAGCAGGAGAGGACTTACACCTTCGTTTCTCAAATGGAAGACACATGGTTAATGGTGTGTCCCCTGGCCCAAATCAGACTCGGAGAGCAGAGCTCCAGCCAACCTCCACTGCAATAAGCGGGTGATACTGTCGGTTGCTTAGAGAACACCCACTGAATCACCTCTCTTCTTCAGACTCTGACAGAAAAGGAGGATCTGATGTGTCCCTTGTATTCCCTACGTGCACAGATGGCTCTGCACCGTTATCTCCTGGCTGAGATAGCTGCGTGTAGCATAGTAGCTTCTGCTGAAATGTCACATACTGTCAGCTGATGTTCCGGGACTGGGAGCTGAAACTGCAAAATGAACATGAGTATTACCATAGCGGTGTGGCAGAGTCCCAGAGACAACACTCAGTGGCAGCGGATCCCTCATGAGCCTGCCCAAAATCCTAGCAGATAAGGCAGAGTTCTGCTACCGGTAGTGCCACACGAGCACTGTGAACGTTCCCTGTCCTCTGCAAATCAACCTGCCTTGACATTGGGAAGGAGCCCCCTCTCCTCCCGGGGAGCCCCAGGTCCCACAGGGGGACATTCTTCTGTCCCAGAGCAGAACAAATTACCTGAGCTGCGGGCCACAACCCACCCCACCTCATCAAGAGGGCACATAGAGCCCCAGAGCAATCGTGGCAGCAGTCCCCAAAATGGGCAAGGGTGGCATTGGCAGGAGCGGGGCCCTGCAGCTTTCCCCCCAGCAAGGAGAGCACTGGCCTCCTCTCCTTCTCCCCTTGCCCTAGGACTTGAAATCTGCTCTCAGCCTTTTGAGGAGGAGCGAGCTTCATGCTTTTTCCAGGGAGCAGGCAGAGAAAAAGAAAGAAAAGCTGTCAGTAACCTCCTGCTTCCTCACCTTCTTCTTCCTTCTGCCTCAGGTGAGCTACCATGTCTCCCTTCCAGCACATGGACGGCCACCTTCATCCACTGCAACCTCTGATCCGCAGCACTTGTGCACGCCCTCAACTGCGTCATCAGTGTGGGGCGGGTCTCAAAACACCAGAGGGTGAAGGGTTAAGGCAAATACCCCGAACCCACAGACCTAGCAGGGCAATTGTCACTTGCCTGGCACATAAATATTTCTTGAGAGACGTATGCAGCCATCTGTCCAACCCTGGATAAGCTCAGACCAACAAAAAAGAAAATAAAGAAAAAGAAGGAAGAAAAAACTCTTCTGTCAAGGAAGGAGTAAAAAAGTGCAAAAAGGGAAGTGGTTTGGGGAAATCAGTTCCAATGGTCTGTATCCCCCCAACCACATGTGCTGGGGGTGTGTGTGTGTATTCACTAGCAAACTTCAGGAGCAGGGGGGCCTCGGGTCCAGGCTGGGGTCTCAGGTGGGCAGGAGTCGGTGCTGGTAGCTGGGGGGACCCGTGGGTGTTGGGTGCCTGTGGGACGGGGGTGCGAATGCTGCCTGTGTGGAGCAGCAGCACCGAGCTGGACCCATGGGGTAGGTCAGGGACCCATGGGGTGGGTTAGAGGGCTGGGGTCCGGGCAGGGGTCCCGGGTGGCAGAGGCGCCGTGCTGGTGCTCAGGGTCCCGAGCGTGCCCGTGTGCCTGCAGGAGCGACCGTCTGCTGGTGCTGGCCCCGGAGGAGGAGGGGACATGGCTGCAGGTGCTGGTGTGCGATGGGGGTCCTGTGTGCGGGTGCTGCTGGTGGCAGTGTCTTGGCTGTGTCAGGCTGTGTGACCAGCCATGTCTGTGTCCTCTCTGTGTCCTGTGTCCGTGTGTGTCTCTGGGAGACGTGCTCAGCTTCGCCGCTGGTTGAAGCAGCAAAGGGGAAAGCAGCAGCCCTGTCCCTCGTCCTGGGCAGAGACCCTGGGTCCCTTGGCACTGGGACGACCAGGCTACAGTGGCCAGGCAGGAGGCGGCCACTCCTGACATCCCTTAACAGTTTCACAGTTGGCAGGATCTGGTCCAGCCGTGAGCATTCCCGAGATTACTTCGTTACTTGTCTATAATGATTATGTGATGGGGGACTGATCCCTTGCTAATGTGCCCGCAATGATATACTTGTAACCAAACTGTTAGAAGGTTTCTCCCTTTGTAGAGCACTCTCAGCATCTTCCACAGAGGGACGACATCGGCACTGCGAGGAGCTGCAGGGGCTTCAGCCAGGCAGCTCCGTAGCACTCTCCTGCCCGACGGCCTGGAAGCTGCAGAGACTTGATTTTACACTGTTTGAGGGCTTGGGGACTTTTGCTCTTTTCTAGGCAACAGACAAGTCAAGCTGCTGAACTACAGCTTTTTAATGATGAAGGAAGAACAGTAATGTTTATTGAGAGCTTGCTCGCCATCATGTTATTGATAAATAGGTAGATAAACAGGGTACAAACAGGCAAATTTAACCTGCAGCCAGGCAATATGTAAAAGTATTGCTCAATATTTGCAGCGCGATTACCGGGATCTGGGGAGAAATCAAACACATAAGTTAAATGCTGTGAGTTTGTTTTATAGCCTCGGTGCTGTGATGGCCATGTCACAGTGAGCAGGAGGGCAGTTGTGCCTGTGTCCCCATGGTGTCACAGTGAGCAGGAGGGCACCAGTGGCTTGTGTCCCCGTGGTGTCACAGCAGGCAGGAAGGCAGTGGTGGTTGTGTCCTGTTCATGTCACAGCAGGCAGGAGGGCAGAGGTGGCTGCATCTCCATGGTGTCACAGCAGGCAGGAGGGCAGCAATGTTTGCATCCCCGTGGTGTCGCAGCAGGCAGGTGGGCAGTGGTGGCTCTGTCCCCGTGGTGTCACAGCAGGCAGGAGGGCAGTGGTGGCTGTGTCCCCGTGGTGTCACAGTGGGCAGGAGGGCAGCGGTGGCTCTGCGCTGAGGGAGGGGTGGCCCCCACATCCTGGGACTGGGGTCCCATGCTGGAGACTCACTTCATTCTGCTCCCCCTCAGAGCCAATGGAGCAGCACCCAGAGGAGATACCCCCGTGCTCATGGACAGGGTTTTGGGAGCGCTCACCATTGTCCGTGGCTGCACCCACCATGAAGATAAAGCCCTCAACGCCAAGGAGGAGGGTGAAAACTGAGCAAGCCCCCAACACGGGGGCATCACTGGATGTTGGGGTGCTCTGCATGCATCTGTGAGTAGTGGCAGAGGGAGCCAGGAGCCCCTTTGGCCACAGGGAAGGGTCTGTCCTCCCCTTACCCATGGGCCTGGGGTCGAGGTGAGTGGCTGCCTGGGAGCATGAGGGTGACAGGACAAAAGGGCCCAGGAGTGGAGAGGAGAAGGCAAGGGCAGGATGGGGAGGGGGCTTCTGGGGTCAAGAAAGGAGCTCTGATCTTTGGGTCAGTGGAGCACTGTTAGGAGCCAAGCAGAGCCCAAAGCTGAGCCTCTTTCACCCTTCCAGTTCTCTCCCCCATCCCACTGGGGAGGGAGTGAGTGTGTGGCTGCATGGTGCTTAGCTGCTTACCAGAGTTAAAGTATGACAGGCTCCAATTCAATTCCAGCCCCTCCTCAAGCTCTTACTCTCCTCTGGCCCATGCTCAGACACCAACTCGGCTATCGGCCCTGCTCAGCCTTCAACTCAAATGCAGCCCCTGCTCAAGCTCTTACTCAGCTCCAGCCCATGCTCTGGCCCCTTCTTGGGCTTCGACATCTCTACTGGTTCATGATGCCACTCAACTGAAGTCCCTCCTTGGGCTCCCACAAGCTGCTGCCACTCCTTGCTGTGCACTCAGCTCTGTAGTCCTTGGGCTCCAACTCTGTGCCAGCCTCTGCTCTGGCTGCTACAACCTTCAGCCCCTATTTGGTCAGCCACTGGTCTTTGATCTGTCTCAGACAGTACTCATTCAAGATTGTTACCAGAGTTTAGGGGCTGGAGCAAAGCTGGTGAAATGTCCAGAGACAAGTGGATGCCACAACAGATGCCAGCTCTGAATGGCCATCAAAGCAGGAACTGGAGCTAAGGAGGTAATAGCTCCCCAAGGAAGATGCAGAGACAATTACCTGCTCTATCTCTTGTATTTAGAGCAGGTGCAGTAGTGCTGCGGATGCCTAAACAGGGGCCAGAGACAAGCTGGAGCCCCAGCAGGGGCGAGAGCTGAGTAGGGGCTTGAACAGGGTCTGGAGCTTAGTTGGAGACCAGTAGGTTCCAGATCCAAGTAGCCTACTTGGACAGATACTTGGCTCTTCCTCCTACTGCAGGTGCTTCTCAAATCAAGACCCTGTTCAAGACATTGCACCCATTTTCAAAAAGGGCAAGAAGGAGCAGCCGTGGAATGACAGGCTGGTCAGCCTTATCTCAGCCCCTTGGAAGCTGATGGAGCAAAACCATTTGTTTGATTCCTTTGCCTACATCCAGCAGCTGTTAGCGTCCAAGATGCCCTGGGGTAGCTGAAGTATCAGTATGCTGCTTGGAAACCTGACCCAGCACCTATGGGAGCTCTTCTGAAGCATTAGCTGGTCACCAGTTAAAGTATTTCCAAACACCTCATTTGAGACAACTTCCTTCTCTCCATTAAAGCAAAGTCTAGACTAGTTGATTAGAGATGGATATCTGCACTGAGGTATCTGGTGTTTGAGGAGACCTGTCTCCTCCCTTTCTTCACCAAAAATGGAGTCCCATATCATTAAGCCAACGGGAGTGTGCAAATCTGGCCACACAAAAATGATGTTTCACTGAAGTTGGTCGCCCTGCTTCCCAGTATCAGGTAAAAGATACTGTGAAGAACCCAGCTGGCTGACTCACTCTTTAGTGAGTTGTGGAATGCACACTGCTGGGACGGGAGCGTTTTTAGGGCACAGGTCTCTGCAAGAAGCAAAATGCTCTTTTTTTTAATGATGCAGTCCTGACTATAACAGAAATGTTTTGAAAATGTCAAGAAAAATGAAAAAATCAAGAAGGATAAAGGGTTGGGGCTTTGAGCAACAGAGAAGAGCCAGGAACTGCTGGTGTATTTGGAACCAACAGGGAAACACCTGTGAAATGCCTCAAAGGAATTAGGGTGTGTTCCTCTAAAAAGGCGTCATCGTCAATAGGCCAGCAGAAGTGCCTCTGTAGGCACCCTGCACACAGCCCGGATAACAAGCAGGAGAATCTGGAAGCCACCGTGCATCTAAAAAGCTACAATCTAATCAGTGAAACATGGTGGGATGAATCACACGACTGGAGCATTGCAAATTATTCAGAAGTGACAGTCAAGATAGGGTGGGTTGGGGGCATTACCCTCTTTGTAAAAAATGGATTGACTGCCCAGAGCTGCCAGAGAAAAGAACGAGGAACAGGTTGAGAGCTTCTGGGTAAAAACTAGGGACCAAGATAACAAAGGAAACCTCGTGGTTGGTGTTTACTACAGGTCCCCTGACTAGGAGAAACCTGTAGATGAAGCATTCTTCAACTACAGGAAGCATCACACTTGCAGGCTCTGATCCTGCTGGGGGACTCCACTCATCCTGACATCTGCTGGAAAAGCAGCACAGAAGATATAAGCAGTCTTGAAGAGAGTTGAAGATAATTTCTTGATCTAGATGACAGACAGTCCCATCAGAGCAGAAGCATTACCGGACCTGTTGCTTACCAACAAAGATGAACTAGAGATGTCAAGACTGGTGGCAGCCTGGACTGCAGTGATCAAACCCTGGTGGAATTCACAGTCTTGAGGGATATGGGCTTGGTGAAGAGTAGAGTCAGGACCCTGAATTTTAAGACAGCAGATGGGACCCCCTGGGAAACTGCCCTCAGGGACAAAGGAAGTGAACGGCCGCTGGCAGCTCTTGAAGGACATTTTTCAGAGCACAAGAGCTCCCCCCGGTGCCCAGCCCGTGGCCAGCACTGCTTCTATCGTGCTCTGGGGTCTGCCAGGGCCTGGACTGGGAGAGGAACCAGGCAGGATTGACTATTCACCTAATACAGGCACTGAAGCCCAGAAGGAGAATGAAGCTGATCACATCTCAAAGAACAGACCTCACCTGCTCTGTGATCAATGGCCAGGTCTGGAAATGGCTGATATAAGGGCTTGGGTTTGGAAGGAGCGTCCGGGGCAGTCTCTTTGCCTGTTCAAACAACAAGAAGCTGGGCTGGATCTTTGAAGTCAGGGATCATGTTTGAGGACCCCTATGGGTATGACAATGCTCTACAGGGCCCCAGAACCTCCTCCACATGCTCCCTTCTCCTGTGGGGCTCCCAGATGCTGCCAGCCCTGCAAAGGGTTCAGGAGAGGACTTGTCCTCCCTGTGGCCTGGCTGAGGAACTTCGTCCCAGCAGTGTCATTGGTTATTTTACACCTCTATCTCCTATGGAAAAAGTGCTGGGAGCAACGGCGATTGGAAGGGTTGAGGTCATCCACTTCGGGCCTAAGCAGGCTGACCTGTGCAGCAGAGGAAAGATTAAAAAGTTCTCAGGGAGGTTTTAGAGTTAGTGCTGCTATCGCTAATAACAGTAATGGTGGAATGTACATCTTCTTCATTAGATAACCAAAGTTATCTAATTTTAGTCTTGTCAGCCATTCTTACCTTAAAAATAATAAATAAATAAATAAACGCTGTAACTTCAACATTTAGCTTCTTGCATGGGATTTTTAGAATAATGCCTTTTCTCTTGGTATTATTTGTTTGGTATCAAACAATGTCTACACCTGACAGCATTTCTCTCAGAATTGCCAGGTTTATTCTCTGAGTTGTTTGTTTTGGTTTTTTAAATATAAAAGGTGAAGCGACAGGTCCAGGTGGTGTAAAAACACAAGGGAGAGAGCCAGCCAAATCATCCTGGGGTGAGCAGGATGCCAACTGATACACAGGAGCCCAGGCCACAGCCATGTTGCTGCCGTGCTTCTACAGCCAAGAGCAGAGGGTGCTCATCACGTAGGGGCCACGGCTGGGCAGCTGGGAGGGGAGACCCTTCTGTAGGTGTTAGATATTTGTAAGGGTTTGGGATTCAGCCTCCCTAACTATAAGGCCTGGACTAAGTCACTCAAAGTGAATAATTTACATTTACGTGGTTATTTCTCAAAGACACCATGTGTGGTTCACTGTTTCTTTATCTTGGCTAACAAGTTTTGTCACTTTTGCTCTTCTTATTCTCTGTGGCTTGTGAAGAGCCCACTCTGGTCCAGGGGAAAAGTATGTGGAGGAAGAAGCGGCGGAGAGGAACTGTTATGGACTGACTGAAACCCTCCATTCCCCATCCCACTGCGCTGCTCAGCAGGGAGGAAGTAGAGGAGTCAGGAATGAAGAGTGAGGTTGTGTCTTGGGAAAAGAAAGGGGTGGGGACAAGGTGTTTTAGTTTTCTCTTTGTTTCTCACCACCCAACTCTATTTCTGTGGGCAACAAATTAAATTAATTTTCACCAAGTCAATTCTATTTTGCCCATGATGATAACTGGCAAGTAATCTCCCTTTTAACTCCACCCATAAGATCTTTTCCATCTTATTTTCTTGTCCTGTTTGAGGAGGGATAGTGAGAGAGCAGCTAGGTTAGTGTCTGGCAGCTGGCCAGGGTCAACCAAATACAGGCTGCCACTGGCTGCACTAGAACATGATTCCTCTGCACAATTTTTGGTCTAGGACATTCTCAAGCAGATCTCACTCACCCTGAGATGTCTGCGTGGCAAACTTTTCCACCTTCCTTAGCCATGCCAGGCTCCTGTTCTGGCGGAAGGGTTCTTACAGGCAGCCGAACAGCCACATTTCTCTGATTGTTTCCAGACGTGTCTTCTGGAATGTCATGTCTCTGTTCCTGGAGGGCTCAGGTTTTATTGGGGCAGATCTACCAGCCCCTGCGCCTTGGAGGTATTTCAGAGACTTCCAGTGAAAGCAGAAACGCACACTGAGGTCAAATTCCTGCCAGTCTCCAGCATCCGCACTGGCTACCTCCCCTTTGACTGTAGTGTCACTTCAAAAACCTGTTTCCCGCACCTACTTTTATTCACACCCCCTATATTTAGGAGGACCCCACATCGAAGCAGGTGGATGTGCCCTGAAGGAAGCTGCAGTCTGTGGAGAACCCACGCTGGAGTAGGCTCCTGGTAGGTCTTGTGACCCCATGGGGGACCCACGCTGGAGCAGTTCATGAAGAACTGCAGCCTGTGGGAAGGACCCACATTGGAGAAAGTCATGAAGGACTGTCTCCCATGGGTGGGACCCCACGCTGGAGCAGGGGAAGAGTGTGAGGAGGAAGGAGCAGCAGAGATTGTGTTATAAAGGAAGGAGCAGCAGATGAAGTGTCATAAACTGATGGCAACCCCATTCCCCATCCCCCTGCACTGGGAAGGAGGTAGAGAAGTCAGGAGTGAAGTTGAGCCTGGGAAGAAGGGAGGGATAGGGGGAAAGTGTTTTTAGATTTGTTCTTATTTCTCATTATCCTGCTCTGTTTAATTAGCAAGACATTAAATTAATTTCCCGAAGTCAAGTTTTTTCAGCCCATGAGGGTAATTGGTGAGTGATCTCCCTGTCCTTAACTTAACTGAGGAGCTTTTTGTCATATTTTCTCCTCCTGTCCTGTGGAGGAGGGAGAGCGATAGGGTGGCTTGGTGGGCACCTGGGGGCAAACCAGTCAGTCCACCACAATAGAAATGACAAATAGAGTTGTTTTCTTGTAAGAAAGCTCTATAATAGCTTGAATGACTCAAAGAGAGACACTCTCTTCTGTGGACAGTGTCTGCTCAGCGTGCTGCACGTGAGTTGGAGTCATGTTTGATACTGCACCACTCCAGGTTCCCAGCACCTGAAGGGATGTAAGATTATCTGTGTTCTCTTATTCTTCTGATAGCTCTGAGAAATAGGATTGTGAATGACACCTAACAGAGTCTGGGTGCCTTTGTTACTGGGATCACAATGAATCCTCACCTCCTGCTGGAAATGCTCAAGGCTAAGCCTGGCAGGGACCTGGACAACCAAATCTCTGTTCATGCTTACAACAGTGTGCTGGGACAGAGGATCTCCAGAGGCCCCATTCCAGCGGGAACTCATTTATGAGCCATTGTTTGTCTTGGTATTGTAGGAGGTTTGGAAGTCACTCGTTCAGGCCAAATCCTCAGTCCAAATCCAAGATAGGACGATGGGCGAACCCAAGAAAAGCAACTTGAGGTGCTGAGGATCATCTTTGCAAAGATAGTTACAGAAGAAGCACCTCTTCTCCTCAGCTTTGGTGGAAGGATCCCCATGGAGGTGTCAACCATGCTCGAGTGCCTTAGTGGGCTGGTTTTGGCTGGGATAGACTTAATTTTCTTGACAGTAGCTATTATGGGGCTATGTTTTGTATTTGTGCTGAAAACGGTGTTGATAATACAGGGATGTTTTCACTCATGTGTAAGCTGAGCACTGCTTACAGAGAGTCAAGGACTTTTCAGCTTCTTATACTGCCCTGCCAGCGAGGAGCCTGGGAGTGCACAAGAAGACAGGACAGGACACAGCTGGGACAGCTGACCAGCCTACCCCTACTGATCAAAGAGATATTCCATGCCATGTGATGTCATGCTCAGCCTATAAAGCTGGGGTAAGGAGAAGGAAGCGGGGGTGTATGGAGTTAACGGCATTTGTCTTCCCAAGTAACCATTGCATGTGATGGAGCTCTGCTTTCTTGAAGATGGCTGAACACCTGCCTGCCAATGGGAAGTAGTGAATGAATTTCTTGGTTTGCTTTGCTTGCATGTGTGGCTTTTGTTTTACCTATTGAGCTATCTTTATCTCAATCTATAAGTTTTCTCATTTTCACTCTTTGGACTCTCTCCCCCATGCCACTGAGGTGTGTGTGAGCGAGCGGATGTGTAGTGCTTAGATGATGGCTGGGGTTAAACCACAAAGCTTTTGCTTTCCTTGCAAATCTGGCTGGTGGCCATGACTGTGGATGTGCTGCCTTCTGTGCTTACTGGGGCTGCTCAGAGCCACTGTTCCACCATCCTGCCCTCTTGGGCTGCTCTTCTCATCTGTTGGAACCGTCAGGCTCCTTGGAAGTCATGGTGATGCATTCAGAGAGACAAGATGGACAGAGACTAAAATCTCTTGCTCACTGAGGGTGAACCTGTAATTCAAGGGAAAGTTGTTCTTCCCTCTAGACAGGGTATCTTCTCCTTGCAGTCCAGGGAGCAAGCATACAGGGAGCCACAAGTGGACATGTTTTCAAGAGTTTCCAGGAAAGTCTTGTGAGAGCCTTATATTACCTGGAGAATACAGAAGCACGGGTACACCTCTGACCATAAAGTTGAGTGAACTCAATCCCTCCTGTTCACAGAATCATAGAATGGTTCGGGTTAGAAGGGGCCTTAAAGATCATCTAGTTCCACCCCCCTGCCCTGGGCAGGGACGCCTCCCACTAGACCAGGTTGCTCAGAGCCCCGTCCCACCTGGCCTTGAACACCTCCAGGGATGGGGCAGCCACAGCTTCTCTGGGCAACCTGGGCTAGGGGCTGACCACCCTCACAGCAAAGAATTTCTTCCTAATCTAAGTCTCCCTTCTTTCAGTTTAAAACTGTTACCCTTCGTCCTATCGCTCCATTCCCGGATAAAGAGTCCCTCCCCATCTTTCCTGTAGGCTTCATTTAGGTACTGGAAGGCTGTTCCTGCACTTCAGGCTCCTCTCTCCAGCCATGCCCAGGAGGCTGGAAGGTTGACATTTCCTCTAGGTTGGAAGGGCAACTGGTAGGATGCCTGGACATCTGTCCTCCTTCTGGTGAGTCAAATGAGGGGACAAGGTCTGGTGATGGACAGCACTGGACCAAGAAGTACAGACCAGTTGTGGTGATGGCTGCAGGGGTCAGCCGAGAGCCCAGTCAGTACTCAGTAGGTCAGTCATAATGGGACAGGTTTGAGGTGGGTTGTGAAAGGCAAGTCAGGAGGTTGGGATCAGGGCCAAGTCAGTGAGGAATGAGACCAGGTGGGACTGTACCTGCAAGAGGGAAAGGGCAAGGGGAAAACCTGAGCTGAAAAGCAAGCATCTGAGTGTGGATTGGCCTCTCTATGGGACCTCTCTATGGGGCTGGCCCTGGGCCCACACAACCCACTGCCCCCAGGTGGGACAAAGGCGTCTGCCTCAGGGCCCTTTGCAGTCTGGACTCTATGGGGCACCAGCTGAGTAAAGGAGGCCCTGTCAGGGATTTTTTTCATGCTTCTTCCTTAATGGAAAGTGTCCAACAGCTTGGGGTGAGAGGACCTCATTTCCCATGTTCAGTTATTCCCTGTGCTGAGAGGTTGAAAAAAGAAATCTCAGTTCCAGAAATATCCTTAAGTGAAAATATGTCATACCATGTTTGGGGAGCAGAGAGGTCCAGCTTCTAAGGGATGGAGAACTGTGAACCCAGCACAGGAGCACAGCCACCAGGGCAGGGATCTACCTAGCAAGAGGACTGGGGCAGGCCTGGAGATGGCGGCCTGGGTCAACTGGGAGTCCAGATCATCAGATGGCTTTGTGGTGATGCGGCAGGATCAAGATCAAGACAGGAGCACAGATGAGCAAATCAGGATTAGATTCAATGAGGGTAATGAGGGTCAGAGAGAGGCCAGTACTCAACAGGCAGGTCCACAGGGACAAGGCAGGTCCCAGGTCCTGTTATTGCCCTTGGGGCCCTGACATCATCAGGACTGGGAGCAGCTCTGTGGAAAGGCCCTTGGTGCTGTGGTGCACAGCAAGGTGGCTGTTAGCCATTTGTGTGCTCAAGCAGCGAGGAGTGCACACAGCACTGAGGGCTGCATGAAGAGGAACATGGCCTGGGGGTGACGAGACATGATCCTTGTTCTCCAGTCAGCACCTCAGAGAACATAACATCCCTTCATCCTATCACGCTCCAGGCCCTTGTGCCTCAGGGAGAGGTTCGGAGGCCCTCTTCCAACAGGGAACAGAGCCTGTCACCTGAGGAGGACTCAACCCATCCAACAGGGCAAGTCTCTGTGGCTGGAGAAAATGCTCCTGGCTCTGGCTCTGCCTCTTCCTCCCTACTGGCCACTGGAGCAAGCTGGAGGGACCAGCTCAGGCCACCAGGGCTGTATTAGTCTAAAAGTCAATGACAGCGCAGTCATCTGTGAGGAGAGGGGCTGAATACCATTTCTGGGATCCCATCATGTCTTGTGTTCCCGATAACCAAGTTCAGACATGCCCGTGCTCACTGCTCTGCCTCACTTTCCCTTTTTGAAAGAGCAGGTTTCAAGTCTACCCTAGAGGTTTTAGGGGAGCTCAGCCCTTTCTTGAGATGTTTATTAAGAGTAATCCTTAGGGAGAGCTGAGACACAGAGAAAAAAAACATGTGGGAGACTGAACACTGCTCTAAACCCCAGGACACACTGGAGAACAGGAGCATTTGGGTGCTGCTGAAAAGTCACTGCAGGAGCTGCTGGGGGAAGACAGCAAGGGCAGAGACAGGGTTTTGACAGGGCTGAGACACTCTGGTTTGCAGAGAGCCCAGGGAAAGGAACAGCATGGTGGAGAAAAAGCAGAGAGTGAGACCCTGACCTCAGTCCTCATTTCCAGCCACTGTCAGCACAGAATTCACCCCTTCATGCTGAGGTAGGTGCTGAAGATGCTGAGGGTGGAAGGGTGGAATCATTCTATGATTCTATGATTCTTAGATTCTAAGTAAAGTCTGGGTGTTGTTGATGAAACTGCTGGATCTTTCAAAAGAAGAAACTTGTAAGGGGAGAACAGGGTCCTGTCCTTTCCTGTATGTCTTCCAACCCCAGCCCCCTCCTTCCCCCAGAGACCCTGAGTCCAGGCACCATGGACCAGAGAAGCTTGGGAGGAGCTGGTGGTGCTGGGTTACAGCTGGGCTGGGGTGTGTTTGACCATCCCTGGGCACTCACTGCCTTGGCTGGGATGGAAGACGTGTCTGGGCAGGGTGTTTTCAGCCAGACTGCCTGTGACCTTCATTTTGCCACGCAAATTGCTGCTTTGTTTCTGTTTTTTTTTTACTTTTTCTCTGATTGTATGATGATCATGTAGGTTTTGATCTACAGTGGTCATGTTTCTCACTTCTAGTCTGTGAGGAGGGCTGGAGACATTAGTGACTCTGCAGTGACTCTAGTAACCTCTCCTAATGGTGTCTGTCATCATCACCTGCAGAAGCAATTCATCCAGACCAGGAGATGGGATTTCAAGGGATCCCTCTTCCAGGGAGTGCTGAGCAGAAGGATGTTTCTCAGGCATGGACTTCCCCTGGCTGCACTCTCAGGCATGTTCTGTGCACTTTTACACGCCCCCGACCCTGCTCTTGTGCCACCTCACCCCCAGGCACCCTGGGGACACCCTTGCCAGTGCCCAGCAATGCTGGGCAGTGAGCCCTGTGAGCACAGATGGCTGGGATGACCTCATGAGGTCCTGCTACTGGTCTGGGATGTGTAGGGAGGCAGCCCCAAAGCCCTCAGGAACCACCAACGAAGAGGGAAAGACATGACTGAAATGATCCTCCCTGTCCCTTTCCCTTCCTTCCTGCACAGTCTCTCCTGTTTCCCGATTCTCTCAGTTATGGTTTTCCTCCTGTTTAGTTTTTCAACTTCTGTACCAGTTTTTCCTCCATGGTTTGATACACAAAGTGATTTTAGGCATCCTCTCAGAGAGTCCCACAGCATCGACAGCCCCACCCTGCTGTTTCTCCAAGGCAGGAATTCCAGACTCAGTTTGCCAGTGGAAGTGATTGTTCTGGGTCAGTGTGGGAAGTAAGTGGCTTTGGGGGGACTCCTACATGAAGTGCTGGGACCACTTGCTTTGTGCAGCGTCCATCCTCTTCTTCGGAGGGAGAAGGGTCTCTGGTGTCGCATAGTTCACACAAAGGACTTTCAGAGTGAAAGGAGTGTGTTATATCCAATACCTTTCTCTCTCCTGAGAGCAGAAGGACCTCTGTCCTTGATACCTAAACTGGGTCTTCCTGGGAGCAAATTTGGGCACACGAAGGAAAGCTCTCTCTGAGAGACCAAGTGCACGTTTTGGTTTTGTTCTGTAGTGAGAAACATGCAGCTCTACAGGGCAGCTCAACTCCTTGGTATGAGGAGGTCTCTGGAAGAAACGGTTTCGCTGCTGTCTCTAGGCACAGAGTCCACAGAGTCAATGTGAAGAGATTTCTTTAAAAAAATCTTTTTAAAAGTAAAGACAGAAATACACATTCCTTCTTGGTGCTCCTCTTCTTGGGAACTGCAGAAATAAAAGAGAAACACCACAGCATGGATGGAGGGCAATGGGTCAATGGGACACCACCAGTGGAGTTCCTGCTGCTGGGAATGAGTGATGATCCCTCTCTCCAGACACTGCCCTTCATCCTTTCACTTGTCATCTACACTGTGACTGTCTTTGGGAACATCCTCATTGTTGTGCTGGTGATGGCAGATCAGCATCTGCGCACCCCCATGTACTTCTTCCTGGACAATCTGTCCTCCTTGGAGATCTGCTACAGCTCTACCATCTTGTCCCGGCTGCTGGCCAGCTTCCTGACTGGGGACAAGACCATCTCTGCTCATGGCTGTATGGCTCAGTTCTACTTTTTTTCCACTTCTGCTGGTACTGAGTGTTACCTGCTGGCAGCCATGCCCTATAATCGGTACTTGGCCATCTGCCAGCCCTTACTCTATGCAAGCCACATGACCTGGAAGGTGAGTCTCCAGTTGGCAGCTGCGTCTTGGCTGGGGGGATTGCTGCTATTTGCAGTACTCATCTTCCTCTTATTTCAGTTGAAGTTCTACAGCCCCAAGGCAATTGACCACTTCTGTGATTTTACTCCGTTGATGGAGCTCTCCTGCAGTGACACCAACGTGCTTACAGGGGCCGCTTTAATCTTTGTCTTCTTGGATGCAGTATTCCCTTTTCTGTTCACACTGGCCTCCTATGTGTTTATCATAGCTGCCATCCTGAGGATCCCGTCCCATCAGGGCAGGCAAAAAGCCTTCTCCACCTGTTCCTCTCACCTTACTGTCGTCACTCTCTTCTATGGCACTCTTATCATTGTCTACATGCTGCCCAGGACAACTCCACCGAGGCAGCTCAACAAAGTATTCTCCTTTTTCTACACTGTCCTCACACCCCTGATTAACGCCCTCATCTCCAGTTTGAGGAACAGGGAGGTCAGGGAGGCCCTCTGGAAGGTGCTCAGGAAAGCAAAGGCCTGCACCCAGAACTCCTGGCGTGAGGGTGACAGTAGGAACAAACCACTTGCAAGTCTTTCACAAGGGCAAGTGCTGAATACTGGGCACACCTCCAGAAGTGTGTGCCATTGCGCCTACTTGAAACTAGCGCAGGGATGAAAGAGGAGAGTTCTCATAAATAAATACTCTTGTAGAGGACAGACTGTGAAAAATGCAATGGGTTGGCCTTTCCCTTCATGATAAATGGTTTGGTGACCTTATTTGTGTGAACTTCTTAAATGACAGTTCTCCTTTACTGAGAAAGTAGAAGATCAAATTTGGGCCGACATCCGAGTATCATCCAGACAAGCATGAGGGCATATCATTCCCTCCTCTGTTCCCTGAGGGGTCAACAAGCCCCTGCCCCAGCTGCACTCCTCTGGCTCCAGCTGTACCTTTGTTCTTTTCTCTTCACCTTTCTGGTAGGGAAATAGGGACAGCCTGATCCTAGCTTCTTCACCTTGAAGGATCAGGCTTTCCTTCTCAGCCATATTTCTCCACTGGAAAGCCCTGATTCAGCCTTCCTCCAGAGCCCAGGGACAGGAGTGGGCTTGGGGTCTGGATTCCCACAGATCTCGATTGCTTCAGTCCCCTTTGGGATGGGAGCCTTTGCCACCAGCACACACAGCTGACTCCTCTTCAGCTTCCTCACCAAGAGCCCTGTGGCCTCTTCTGCAAAGCTGTTCTCTGATCACTTGGCCCCTAGCTGACGCTTTGCACGGGGCTTTTGGGTTTACTGCACCCCAATGTGCAGGACTCTGCCCCTGCCTTGGCTGGATTTCAGGATGCTCCTGAAAGTCCCATTCTGCAGCATGTCATATAATAGAATCATATAATCATTTTGGTTGGAAGAGACCTTTAAGATCATCAAGTCCAAGCACTAACCTAGCACTGCCAAGTTACCCCTAAACCATGTCCCTTAGCACTACATTTACATGTCTTTTAAATACTTCCAGGGATGGCGACTCAACCACTTCCCTGGGCAGCCTGTTCCAATGTTTGATAACCCTTTCAGTGAAGACATTTTTCCTTATATCCAGTCTAAACCTCCCCTGGTGCAACTTGAGACTGTTCCCTCTTGTCCTATCGCCTGTTACTGACCAACCCCCACCTCGCGACAACCTCCTTTCAGGTCGATGTAGAGAGCAGTAATGTCTCTCCTCAGGCTCTTTTTCTCCAGGCTGAACAACCCAAGTTGGCTCAGATGCTTTTCAGAAGACTTGTGCTCTAGACCCCTCACCAGCTTCGTTGCCCTTCTTTGGATACGCTCCAGCACCTCAATGTCTTTCTTGTGGTGAGGCGCCCAAAACTGCACACAATATTTGAGGCGCGGCCTCACCAGTGCCGAGTCCAGGGGGACCATCACTGCCCTAGTCCTGCTGGCCACACTATTTCTAATACAAGTCAAGATGCAATTGGCCACCTTGGCCACCTGGACACCCTGCTGGCTTATATTCATCCAACTGTCAACCAACACCCGCAGGTCCTTTTCCGCCGGGCAGCTCTCCAGCCACTCTGCCCCTGGCCTGAGGCGTTCATGGGGTTGGTGTGACCCAAGTGCAGGACCCGGCACTTGGCCTTGTTGAACCTCATACCATTGCCTGGGTCCATCGATCCAGGAAGGCTGTAGAGCCTTCCTACCTCAAGCAGATCAACATCCCTCCCAACTTGGTGTCGTCTGCAAACTTACTGAGGGTGCACTGAATCCCCTTGTCCAGACTGTTGATAACGATATTAAAGAGAACCGGCCCCAATACTGAGCCCTGGGGAACACCACTTATGACCAGCTGCCAACTGGATTTAACCCTGTTCACTACGACTCTGGGCCATCCAGCCAGTTTTTCACCCAGTGAAGTGTACTCACATCCAAGCCACGGTCAGCCAGTTTCTCCAGGAGAATGCTGTGGTAAATGGTGTCAAAGGCTTTACTAAGGACTAGGCAGACAACATCCACAGCCTGTCCATCATTCACTAAGTGGGTCACCTTATCATAGAAGGAGATCAGGTTTGTCAAGCAAGACTTGCCTTTCGTAAACCCATGCTGACTGCGCCTGAGCAGCTGGTTGTCCTGTACGCGTCACGTGATGGCACTGAAGATGATCTGCTCCATGACCTTCCCCACCACCAAGGTCAGACTGACAGGCCTGTAATTCACCGGATCCTTCTTGCAGTCCTTCTTGTAGATGGGCGTCACATTTGCTAACCTCCAATCAACTGGGAGCTCCCCGGTTAGCCGGGACTGCTGATAAATGATGGAAAGTGGCTTCGTGAGCACATTCACCAACTCCCTCAGTTGGATCCTCCCTTAGGTGGATCCCATCCGGCTTCATAGAAATTTCAAGATGCCCCTCAATAGCAACCTGGCTTCCAGAGTCTCAAGCAGCAGTTAACAGAGACCAGAGCTCTTGGGTCAGCGGTGGATGGGCACTGAAGGATCTTCCTTTGGTTTAACTTGGGAGAGGCTCAAGAAAGGCCCTATCACAAAGGGATAAAATGATCCTTGGTCTCCTGTAAAGAGCAAACTCCTTGTGGGATAGTGAATGGGGTTTGTGGGAATGTATGAAGAGGACTGTAGGAACACACAAAGGTTATGCTAGGTTGTTCAGAAGGGCCAAAGGCAGGGATCTGGAGGGATCCAGGTCACTGTCCTGGTTTGAGGTGAACCAATTTTCTGTTCATTAATTTTACCTTTTAGCTGAGCCTTATGGAGACACTGTTCATTCTCAGAGCGATAAGACCAAGGGATGGTACGCAGAGAGGCTCTTGCTTATACTTACCACTATAACAACCAAGGCCAGATAACTTTTGTTATTTGCCCCATTGGAGGGACAAAAGTGGGAAAGCATAAAGGGGTCGCACCCACAGTGAGGAGAGTTCAGGATAGGTGACCCAAATGTAACCAAGAGGGTATTCCATCCCATCTGCCCCATGCTCAGAATAAAAGCTGAGGGATCAATGGGTCAGCCTCTTTCTTCAATGGCTGGCGTCCGAGGAGGACTCTGTCTGTTCATCTGCCTTTGATCCCAATCTGTGCCTTCCTGAATCCAGATCCAGAATCCAGTTCCCATCCATTGCTGAGTCCAGTCTGGGACTTTCCCAATGCCTGCTGGTAACGTGATCATCATCCTGGGAGCTTACTACAGTTTTGTGTATATTTTATATATTTCATTCTTTTCTTTTTATTTTATTATTAATATTTCATTAAAGTAGTTCAGGTTTTTTCCTAAACTCGTAAGTTTCTTTTTCTCTGTCCCTCCTCTCCTTGGAGACAGAGGTGGGGGAGAGCATCTGTCATTCATCTCGGTGGCCAGTCTGGCCCAAACCGTGACAGATGCCCAATGTGGGGCTTGAGTGGGGCTTGACCAGAGCTCTGATAGATTGCCTGAATAGTTTGAATTCCAGCTTGCTCAGAGATTAAAACAGAAAGCTGACATCATATCATTCTTAAGCAAAATGTTGTATCACGCCTTTAGACAGCTCTGTTTGAAGTTAGTTGTTGCAACGCTGCTTAACCTGCTGAATGTGTTGCATGGTTTATTTGCTCTTTGGGTTTGAATGCGGTGGTTTAAATGTGCAATTTTGCTGTAGTTTGGAATTCAGATGTATAATATGGTTACTTGGATAACAGTTCTTCCTGCATATCTTGGGCATCAAGTGATGTATTCTATTACTAATTACACTTTCAATTTTACCTGGGGAAAGTTTACTTCGCCCTTTAATACTTACCCCAAAGTCACACCATCAGAGCTAGGGGAAACCTTTTGGGCTGTTTAAAAAATGAATGTTACTTTCATAAAATCATGATTTAGTTGTTGGTATTTCTGAATGTGTTGCAGGGGTAGTTTTTTATTAAACCAGTGCAGGAGTGAGCGTTGTGTAACATGTGCTGCTGCTACTCAAAGACAACGAGCCACTCCCTGACCTGTACTGGCACCAGCCACTCTGCCGCCTGCACTGGCACAAGCCCCTCTGCAGCCTGTACTGCCACAAGCTACTCCAGCCTCAACAACGAGCACCGTCACTACTCCAGCTGCTTTAACAACAAGTACCACTGCTACTCAAACTCCATCAGAACTGGTACAAGTTGCCCCAGTGACCAGGAAGCAGAAAAGGAGGTCAGCTCATTCCCCTGCCCCTTATGAAAAAGACCAGCACAAGCCAGACAGCATGGGAGTTCTGATGAAGATCCAAGAGAGGGTCCTTCTAAAGCAAACAAAGGAAAGAGTCCTTCTAAAACAGACAAAGGAAAGATTCCTTCTAAAGCAGATCAGGGAGAAGGTCCTTCTCAGGCAGTGTCAATGCAGGAGGAGGATTCAGAGGCAGAGATAATTGTTAAATCCTTCTCTATGAAGGATTTGTGAAATATGAGGAAGGACTTTAGTTGTCATGAAGGTGAGATACTTATCTGCTGGTTGCTCTGATGCTGGGACAATGGGGCTGATACCATAGACTTAGAAGGTAAAGAAGCTAGGCAGCTGGGAAACCTGGCCAGAGACGGAGCTATCAATAAAGTGATTGGGAGAAAGACAAACACTCTCAGTCTCTGGAGGCAACTGTATCAGCCATAAAAGGCAGATATCCCTTCAGGGATGATATTGAATGCCATCCAAGCAAATGGACCAGCATAGAAAAAAGTAATTAAGTACCTGAGAGAAGAGGCTGGGCGAAAGGTGATTTGTGGTGACAGTAATGTCTGTGGTGATGGAGCTAAATGCAGTTTTGAAAGAACTGTATATTTTTCATTCTTTTATTTTTATTATTTTCCTAAAACTTCCATTAAATTAGTTTAGTTCTTCTAAACTCGTCTCTTTCTCTCTCTTCCAAGTCTCCTCAGAGAGTTGGGTAGAACATCTCTCTTTAATTTAGGTGGACCGTCCGTCCCAAAAAAGGACACTCAACTGTTAGGGCCAGTTCAGTTTGGCTTCCGGGTCTTCCTCAGCTCCATTTCTGATTGCAACTTCAGTCCTGAAGGCAACTCAGCTGGGATGTTGGACAGACTAATCTAGGCAGCTTGAACGAAGTTACCTTGGCTCCTGGTAGCAGCTCAGCTAAGCTCTTGGGGCCAGCGAATGGGACACACAAAGCTCAGCTCCGGGGGCTCACTGTGCTCAGCATGTGGGGCATCTTAGCCCGACTCCTGAGCTGACTCCGCTCCAAACTCGGCACAGCCTTGCCTTGTCTTTTAGCGCTAAGTCAGATGGGCTCCTGTGGCCAGCTCTACCCAAATCCTTGGCCGGCTCATCTCGGATCCTGGAATGGCTGGTGGAGGCTCCTACGCTGGCTCCGCAGGGTTCCTAGGGCCAGCTCTGCTCCTTGCGCTATCAGCCTGCTTCCTTCTGTGCTCTGAGCTCACCTCCTTGGTCCACCGCTGCTCTGCACCTGGGGCCGCATCAGCTTGGCTCTTGTGACGGACTCACCTGAATGTTTGTATCCAGCGCAGCTTGGCGTTCGGGCTGAGTTTGACTCGCCTACTGGGAACACCTCAGCTCGCCTCCTGGGATACCTCCAGAAGGCTCCTGGCCTGGCTCTGCATCGATCCTACGGCACACTCAACTCAGCTCCCTGCACCAACTCAACATGCCTCCTTCTGTCCCCGCACCTCCCATGTTTGAACCGCATCAGCTTGGCTCCTTGGGCCAACTCGACTCCTGGTGGCAGCTCAGCTCGCATTCTGAGGCCAGCGAAGCTCGACATTTGGGACGCCTCCACTCTGTTTCTGGGACACACGCGCTCGGCTCCTGGGGCTCGCTGCGCCCAGCATGTGGGGCATCTTGGACCAACTCCTGAGCTGACTCTGCTGGGACCTCAGCGCAGCCTTCTTTGAACCGCCTCGGTTTGACTGCTTGCACCAAGTCACCTCGACTCCTGGTGGCAGCTCACCTCACATTCTGAGGCCAGCGAAGCTCCACTTTTGGGGACGCCTCCACTCGGTTCCTGGGACGCACGCGCTCGGCCCCTGGGACTCACTGCACACGGCATGTCGGGAATCTTGGACCAACTCCTGAGCTGACTCCGCTCAGACCTCAGCGCAGCTTTGCCTTGT
Organism: Rissa tridactyla; assembly: GCF_028500815.1. Taxonomy (NCBI): domain Eukaryota; kingdom Metazoa; phylum Chordata; class Aves; order Charadriiformes; family Laridae; genus Rissa; species Rissa tridactyla. The sequence goes on from NW_026529545.1 coordinate 1,351,657, forward strand.
CTTTTGGCGCAAAGTCAGATGGGCTCCTGTGGCCAGCTCTGCCCAACTCCTTGGCCGGCACATCGCAGCTCCTGGGATGCCTGGTGGAGGCTCCTACGCTGGCTCCGCAGGGTTCCTAGGGCCAGCTCTGCTCCTTGCGCTATCTCAGCCTGGTTCCTCATTCGGACCCAGCTCGACTCCTTGGTCCACCGCTGCTCTGCACCTGGGGCTGCATCAGCTTGGCTCTTGTGACGGACTCACCTGAATGTTTGTATCCAGCGCAGCTCGGCGTTCGGGCTGTGTTCGACTCGCCTCCTGGGACACCTCCAGAAGGCTCCTGGCCTGGCTCTGCATCAATCCTAGGGCACACTCAACTCAGCTCCCTGCACCAACTCAACATGCCTCCTTCTCTCCCCGCACCTCCCATATTTGAACCGCCTCAGCTTGGCTCCTTGGGCCAACTCGACTCCTGTTGGCAGCTCAGCTCGCATTCTGAGGCCAGCGAAGCTCCACTTTTGGGACGCCTCCACTCTGTTTCTGGGACACACGCGCTCGGCTCCTGGGGCTCGCTGCGCCCAGCATGTGGGGCATCTTGGACCAACTCCTGACCTGACTCTGCTGGGACCTCAGCGCAGCCTTCTTTGAACCGCCTCGGTTTGACTGTTTGCACCAAGTCACCTCGACTCCTGGTGGCAGCTCAGCTCGCATTCTGAGGCCAGCGAAGCTCCACTTTTGGGGACGCCTCCACTCGGTTCCTGGGACGCACGCGTTCAGTTCCTGGGCCTCACTGCACACGGCATGTGGGGAATCTTGGACCAACTCCTGAGCTGACTCCGCTCAGACCTCGGCGCAGCTTTGCCTTGTCTTTTGGCGCAAAGTCAGACGGGCTCCTGCGGCCAGCTCTGCCCAACTCCTTGGCCGGTTCATCGCAGCTCCTGGGATGGCTGGTGGAGGCTCCAACACTGGCTCCGCAGGGTTCCTAGGGCCAGTTCCACTCCTTGCGCTATCTCAGCCTGGTTCATCGTGCGGTCTGAGCTCGCCTCCTTGGTCCACCGCTGCTCTGCACCTGGGGCCGCATCAGCTTGGCTCTTGTGATGGACTCACCTGAATGTTTGTATCCAGCGCAGCTCGGCGTTCGGGCCGTGTTCGACTGGGCTACGGGAAACACCTCAACTCGCCTCCCGGGACACCTCCGTAAGGCCCCTGGCCTGGCTCCTCATGGATCCTAGGGCACACTCAACTCAGCTCCCTGCACCAACTCAACATGCCTCCTTCTGTCCCCACACCTCCCATGTTTGAACCGCCTCAGCTTGGCTCCTTGGCCCAACTTGGCTCCTGCTGGAAGCTCAGCTCGCATTCTGAGGCCAGCGAAGCTCCACTTTTGGGGACGCCTGTACTCGGTTTCTGGGGCACACGCGCTCAGTTCCTGGGGCTCACTGCACACGGCATGTGGGGACTCTTGGACCAACTCCTGAGCTGACTCCGCTCAGACCTCGGCGCAGCTTTGCCTTGTCTTCTGGCGCAAAGTCAGATGGGCTCCTGCTCCCAGCTCTGCCCAACTCCTTGGCCGGCATATCGCAGCTCCTGGGATGCCTGGTGGAGGCTCCAACGCTGGCTCCGCAGGGTTCCTAGGGCCAGCTCCGCTCCTTGCGCTATCTCTGCCTGCTTCCTCGTACAATCTGAGCTCGCCTCCTTGGTCCACCGCTGCTCTGCACCTGGGGCCGCATCAGCTTGGCTCTTGTGACGGACTCTCCTGAATGAATGTATCCAGCACAGCTCGGCGTTCGGGCTGTGTTCGACTCGCCTCCTGGGACACCTCCAGAAGTCTCCTGGCCTGGCTCTGCATCGATCCTACGGCACACTCAACTCAGCTCCCTGCACCAACTCAACATGCCTCCTTTTGTCCCCGCACCTCCCGTGTTTCAACTGCCTCAACTTGGCTCCTTGGGCCAAACCACCTTGACTCCAGGTGGCAGCTCAGCTCAGATTCTGCGGCCAGTGAAGCTCCACTTTTGGGGACGCCTCCCCTTGGTTCCTGGGACACACGCCCTCGCTCCTGCGGCTTGATGCACCCAGCCTGTGGGGCATCATGGACCAACTCCTGAGCTGACTCCGTTCGGACCTCGGCGTAGCCTTGCCTTGTCTTTTGGCGCAAAGTCAGATGGGCTCCTGTGGCCAGCTCTGCCCAACTCCTTGGCCGGCACATCGCAGCTCCTGGGATGCCGGGTGGAGGCTCCTACGCTGGCTCCGCAGGGTTTCTAGGGCCAGCTCCACTCCTTGCGCTATCTCAGCCTGGTTCATCGTGCGGTCTGAGCTCGCCTCCTTGGTCCACCGCTGCTCTGCACCTGGGGCCGCATCGGCTTGGCTCTTGTGACGGACTCGTCTGAATGTTTGTATCTAGCGCAGCTCAGCGTTCGGGCTGTGTTCGACTGGGCTACTGGAAACACCTCAGCTTGCCTCCCGGGACACCTCCGTAAGGCTCCTGGCCTGGCTCCTCATGGATCCTAGGGCACACTCAACTCAGATCCCTGCACCAACTCAACATGCTACCTTCTGCCGCTGCACCTCCCATGTTTGAACCGCCTCAGCTTGGCTCCTTGGGCTAACTCGACTCCTGGTGGCAGCTCAGCTCGCATTCTGAGGCCAGCGAAGCTCCACTTTTGGGGACGCCTCCACTCGGTTCCAGGGACACACGCGTTCAGTTCCTGGGCCTCACTGCACACGGCATGTGGGGAATCTTGGACCAACTGCTGAGCTGACTCCGCTCAGACCTCGGCGCAGCTTTGCCTTGTCTTTTGGCGCAAAGTCAGATGGGCTCCTGTGGCCAGCTCTGCCCAACTCCTTGGCCGGCACATCGCAGCTCCTGGGATGGCTGGTGGAGGCTCCTACGCTGGCTCCGCAGGGTTCCTAGGGCCAGCTCTGCTCCTTGCGCTATCTCAGCCTGCTTCCTCATGCGGTCCCAGCTCGCCTCCTTGGTCCACCGCTGCTCTGCACCTGGGGCCGCATCAGCTTGGCTCTTGTGACGGACTCACCTGAATCTTTGTATCCAGCGCAGCTCGGCGTTCAGGCTGTGTTCGACTCGGCTACTGGGAACACCTCAGCTCGCCTCCTGGGATACCTCCAGAAGGCTCCTGGCCTGGCTCTGCATCGATCCTACGGCACACTCAACTCAGCTCCCTGCACCAACTCAACATGCCTCCTTCTGTCGCCGCACCTCCCCTGTTTAAACCGCCTCAGCTTGGCTCCTTGGCCCGCTCAACTTGGCTCCTGCTGGCAGCTCAGCTCGCATTCTGAGGCCAGCGAAGCTCCACTTTTGGGGACGCCTCCACTCGGTTCCTGGGGCACACGCGCTCAGTTCCTGGGGCTCACTGCACACGGCATGTGGGGAATCTTGGACCAACTCCTGAGCTGACTCCGCTCAGACCTCGGCGCAGCTTTGCCTTGTCTTTTGGCGCAAAGTCAGATGGGCTCCTGTGGCCAGCTCTGCCCAACTCCTTGGCCGGTTCATCGCAGCTCCTGGGATGCCGGGTGGAGGCTCCTACGCTGGCTCCGCAGGGTTCCTAGGGCCAGCTCTGCTCCTTGCGCTATCTCAGCCTGCTTCCTCGTACAATCTGAGCTCGCCTCCTTGGTCCACCGCTGCTCTGCACCTGGGGCCGCATCAGCTTGGCTCTTGTGACGGACTCGTCTGAATGTTTGTATCCAGTGCAGCTCGGCGTTCAGGCTGTGTTCGACTCGGCTGCTGGGAACACCTCAGCTCGCCTCCTGGGATACCTCCAGAAGTTTCCTGGCCTGGCTCTGCATCGATCCTACGGCACACTCAACTCAGCTCCCTGCACCAACTCAACATGCCTCCTTCTGTCGCCGCACCTCCCCTGTTTAAACCGCCTCAGCTTGGCTCCTTGGCCCGCTCAACTTGGCTCCTGCTGGCAGCTCAGCTCGCATTCTGAGGCCAGCGAAGCTCCACTTTTGGGGACGCCTCCACTCGGTTCCTGGGGCACACGCGCTCAGTTCCTGGGGCTCACTGCACACGGCATGTGGGGACTCTTGGACCAACTCCTGAGCTGACTCCGCTCAGACCTCGGCGCAGCTTTGCCTTGTCTTTTGGCGCAAAGTCAGATGGGCTCCTGTGGCCAGCTCTGCCCAACTCCTTGGCCGGCACATCGCAGCTCCTGGGATGCCGGGTGGAGGCTCCTACGCTGGCTCCGCAGGGTTCCTAGGGCCAGCTCTGCTCCTTGCGCTATCTCAGCCTGGTTCCTCATGCGGTCCCAGCTCGCCTCCTTGGTCCACCGCTGCTCTGCACCTGGGGCCGCATCAGCTTGGCTCTTGTGACGGACTCGTCTGAATGTTTGTATCCAGTGCAGCTCGGCGTTCGGGCTGTGTTCGACTCGGCTACTGGGAACACCTCAGCTCGCCTCCTGGGATACCTCCAGAAGTCTCCTGGCCTGGCTCTGCATCGATCCTACGGCACGCTCAACTCAGCTCCCTGCACCAACTCAACATGCCTCCTTCTGTCACCGCACCTCCCGTGTTTGAACCGCCTCAGCTTGGCTCCTTGGCCCGCTCAACTTGGCTCCTGCTGGCAGCTCAGCTCGCATTCTGAGGCCAGCGAAGCTCCACTTTTGGGGACGCCTCCACTCGGTTCCTGGGACGCACGCGCTCGGCCCCTGGGACTCACTGCACACGGCATGTGGGGAATCTTGGACCAAGTCCTGGGCTGACTCCGCTCAGACCTCGGCGCAGCTTTGCCTTGTCTTTTGGCGCAAAGTCAGATGGGCTCCTGTGGCCAGCTCTGCCAAATTCCTTGGCCGGCACATCGCAGCTCCAGGGATGTCGGGTGGAGGTTCCAACGCTGGCTCCGCAGGGTTCCTAGGGCCAGCTCCGCTCCTTGCGCTATCTCAGCCTGGTTCCTCATGTGGTCCCAGCTCACCTCCTTGGTCCACCGCTGCTCTGCACCTGGGGCCGCATCAGCTTGGCTCTTGTGACGGACTCGTCTGAATGTTTGTATCCAGCGCAGCTCGGCGTTCGGGCTGTGTTCGACTCAGCTACTAGGAACACCTCAGCTCGCCTCCTGGGATACCTCCAGAAGGCTCCTGGCCTGGCTCCGCATGGATGCTAGGGCACACTCAACTCAGCTCCCTGCACCAACTCAACATGCCTCCTTCTGTCCCCGCACCTCCTGTGTTTGAACCGCATCAGCTTGGCTCCTTGGGCCAACTCGACTCCTGGTGGCAGCTCAGCTCGCATTCTGAGGCCAGCGAAGCTCCACTTTTGGGACGCCTCCACTCTGTTTCTGGGACACACGCGCTCGGCTCCTGGGGCTCGCTGCGCCCAGCATGTGGGGCATCTTGGACCAACTCCTGAGCTGACTCTGCTGGGACCTAAGCGCAGCCTTCTTTGAAGCGCCTCGGTTTGACTGCTTGGACCAAGTCACCTCGACTCCTGGTGGCAGCTCAGCTCGCATTCTGAGGCCAGCGAAGCTCCACTTTTGGGGACGCCTCCACTCGGTTCCTGGGACACACGCGTTCAGTTCCTGGGGCTCACTGCACACGGCATGTGGGGAATCTTGGACCAACTCCTGAGCTGACTCCGCTCAGACCTCGGCGCAGCTTTGCCTTGTCTTTTGGCGCAAAGTCAGATGGGCTCCTGTGGCCAGCTCTGCCCAACTCCTTGGCCGGCATATCGCAGCTCCAGGGATGCCTGGTGGATGCTCCTACGCTGGCTCCGCAGGGTTCCTAGGGCCAGCTCTGCTCCTTGCGCTATCTCAGCCTGCTTCCTCGTACAATCTGAGCTCGCCTCCTTGGTCCACCGCTGCTCTGCACCTGGGGCCGCATCAGCTTGGCTCTTGTGACGGACTCGTCTGAATGTTTGTATCCAGCGCAGCTCGGCGTTCAGGCTGTGTTCGACTCGGCTACTGGGAACACCTCAGCTCGCCTCCTGGGATACCTCCAGAAGGCTCCTGGCCTGGCTCTGCATCGATCCTACGGCACACTCAACTCAGCTCCCTGCACCAACTCAACATGCCTCCTTCTGTCCCCGCACCTCCCATGTTTGAACCGCATCAGCTTGGCTCCTTGGGCCAACTCAACTCCTGGTGGCAGCTCAGCTCGTATTCTGAGGCCAGCGAAGCTCGACTTTTGGGACGCCTCCACTCTGTTTCTGGGACACACGCGCTCGGCTCCTGGGACTCGCTGCGCCCAGCATGTGGGGCATCTTGGACCAACTCCTGAGCTGACTCTGCTGGGACCTCAGCGCAGCCTTCTTTGAAGCGCCTCGGTTTGACTGCTTGCACCAAGTCACCTCGACTCCTGGTGGCAGCTCACCTCGCATTCTGAGGCCAGCGAAGCTCCACTTTTGGGGACGCCTCCACTCGGTTCCTGGGACACACGCGTTCAGTTCCTGGGCCTCACTGCACACGGCATGTGGGGAATCTTGGACCAACTCCTGAGCTGACTCCGCTCAGACCTCGGCGCAGCTTTGCCTTGTCTTTTGGCGCAAAGTCAGATGGGCTCCTGTGGCCAGCTCTGCCCAACTCCTTGGCCGGCACATCGCAGCTCCAGGGATGCCGGGTGGAGGCTCCTACACTGGCTCCGCAGGGTTCCTAGGGCCAGCTCTGCTCCTTGCGCTATCTCAGCCTGCTTCCTCGTACAATCTGAGCTCGCCTCCTTGGTCCACCGCTGCTCTGCACCTGGGGCCGCATCAGCTTGGCTCTTGTGACGGACTCGTCTGAATGTTTGTATCCAGCGCAGCTCGGCGTTCGGGCTGTCTTCGACTCGGCTACTGGGAACACCTCAGCTCACCTCCAGAAGTCGCCTGGCCTGCCTCCGCATGGATCTTAGGGCACACTCAACTCAGCTCCCTGCACCAACTCAACATGCCTCCTTCTGTCCCCGCACCTCCCATGTTTGAACCGCCTCAGCTTGGCTCCTTGGGCCAACTCAACTCCTGGTGGCAGCTCAGCTCGCATTCTGAGGCCAGCGAAGCTCGACTTTTGGGACGCCTCCACTCTGTTTCTGGGACACACACGCTCGGCTCCTGGGGCTCGCTGCGCCAGCATGTGGGGCATCTTGGACCAACTCCTGAGCTGACTCTGCTGGGACCTCAGCGCAGCCTTCTTTGAAGCGCCTCGGTTTGACTGCTTGCACCAAGTCACCTCGACTCCTGGTGGCAGCTCACCTCGCATTCTGAGGCCAGCGAAGCTCCACTTTTGGGGACGCCTCGACTACAGTTTCTGGGAATGCCGCAGCTCAACCCCTGGGGCTCGCTGCGCTCAGCATCTGGGGCATCTTGGACCAACTCCTGAGCTGACTCCGCTCGGAGCTCAACGAAGCTTTGCCTTGTCTTTTGGCGCCAAGTCAGATGGGCGCCTGCGGCCAGCTCTGCCCAACTCCTTGGCCGGTTCATCGCAGCTCCTGGGATGGCTGGTGGTGTCTCCTACGCTGGCTCCGCAGGGTTCCTAGGGCCAGCTCTGCTCCTTGCGCTATCTCAGCCTGGTTCCTCATGCGGTCCCAGCTCGCCTCCTTGGTCCACCGCTGCTCTGCACCTGGGGCCACATCAGCTTGGCTCTTGTGACGGACTCGTCTGAATGTTTGTATCCAGCGCAGCTCGGCGTTCGGGCTGTGTTCGACTCGGCTACTGGGAACACCTCAGCTCGCCTCCTGGGATACCTCGAGAAATTTCCTGGCCTGGCTCTGCATCGATCCTACGGCACACTCAACTCAGATCCCTGCACCAACTCAACATGCCTCCTTCTGTCACCGCACCTCCCCCGTTTCAACCGCCTCAGCTTGGCTCCTTGGGCCAATTCAACTTGACTCCTGGTGGTAGCTCAGCTCGCATTCTGAGGCCAGCGAAGCTCCACTTTTGGGGACGCCTCCACTCGGTTCCTGGGGCACACGCGCTCAGCTCCTGAGGCTCGCTGCACACGGCATGTGGGGCATCTCGGACCAACTCCTGAGCTGACTCCGCTCGGACCTCGGCGTAGCCTTGCCTTGTCTTTTGGCGCAAAGTCAGACGGGCTCCTGTGGCCAGCTCTGCCCAACTCCTTGGCCGGCACATCGCAGCTCCAGGGATTGCGGATGGAGGCTCCTACGCTGGCTCCGCAGGGTTCCTAGGGCCAGCTCTGCTCCTTGCGGTATCTCAGCCTGGTTCCTCATGCGGTCCCAGCTCGCCTCCTTGGACCACCGCTGCTCTGCACCTGGGGCCGCATCAGCTTGGCTCTTGTGACGGACTCGTCTGAATGTTTGTATCCAGCGCAGCTCGGCGTTCAGGCTGTGTTCGACTCGGCTACTGGGAACACCTCAGCTCGCCTCCCGGGACACCTCCGTAAGGCTCCTGGCCTGGCTCCTCATGGATCCTAGGGCACACTCAACACAGCTCCCTGCACCAACTCAACATGCCTCCTTCTGTCCGCGCATCTCCCATGTTTGAACCGCCTCAGCTTGGCTCCTTGCGCCAACTTGGCTCCTGCTGGCAGCTCAGCTCGTATTCTGAGGCCAGCGAAGCTCGACTTTTGGGACGCCTCCACTCTGTTTCTGGGACACACGCGCTCGGCTCCTGGGACTCGCTGCGCCCAGCATGTGGGGCATCTTGGACCAACTCCTGAGCTGACTCTGCTGGGACCTCAGCGCAGCCTTCTTTGAAGCGCCTCGGTTTGACTGCTTGCACCAAGTCACCTCGACTCCTGGTGGCAGCTCACCTCGCATTCTGAGGCCAGCGAAGCTCCACTTTTGGGGACGCCTCCACTCGGTTCCTGGGACACACGCGTTCAGTTCCTGGGCCTCACTGCACACGGCATGTGGGGAATCTTGGACCAACTCCTGAGCTGACTCCGCTCAGACCTCGGCGCAGCTTTGCCTTGTCTTTTGGCGCAAAGTCAGATGGGCTCCTGTGGCCAGCTCTGCCCAACTCCTTGGCCGGCACATCGCAGCTCCAGGGATGCCGGGTGGAGGCTCCTACGCTGGCTCCGCAGGGTTCCTAGGGCCAGCTCTGCTCCTTGCGCTATCTCAGCCTGCTTCCTCGTACAATCTGAGCTCGCCTCCTTGGTCCACCGCTGCTCTGCACCTGGGGCCGCATCAGCTTGGCTCTTGTGACGGACTCGTCTGAATGTTTGTATCCAGCGCAGCTCGGCGTTCGGGCTGTCTTCGACTCGGCTACTGGGAACACCTCAGCTCACCTCCAGAAGTCGCCTGGCCTGCCTCCGCATGGATCTTAGGGCACACTCAACTCAGCTCCCTGCACCAACTCAACATGCCTCCTTCTGTCCCCGCACCTCCCATGTTTGAACCGCCTCAGCTTGGCTCCTTGGGCCAACTCAACTCCTGGTGGCAGCTCAGCTCGCATTCTGAGGCCAGCGAAGCTCCACTTTTGGGACGCCTCCACTCTGTTTCTGGGACACACACGCTCGGCTCCTGGGGCTCGCTGCGCCAGCATGTGGGGCATCTTGGACCAACTCCTGAGCTGACTCTGCTGGGACCTCAGCGCAGCCTTCTTTGAAGCGCCTCGGTTTGACTGCTTGCACCAAGTCACCTCGACTCCTGGTGGCAGCTCACCTCGCATTCTGAGGCCAGCGAAGCTCCACTTTTGGGGACGCCTCGACTACAGTTTCTGGGAATGCCGCAGCTCAACCCCTGGGGCTCGCTGCGCTCAGCATCTGGGGCATCTTGGACCAACTCCTGAGCTGACTCCGCTCGGAGCTCAACGAAGCTTTGCCTTGTCTTTTGGCGCCAAGTCAGATGGGCGCCTGCGGCCAGCTCTGCCCAACTCCTTGGCCGGTTCATCGCAGCTCCTGGGATGGCTGGTGGTGTCTCCTACGCTGGCTCCGCAGGGTTCCTAGGGCCAGCTCTGCTCCTTGCGCTATCTCAGCCTGGTTCCTCATGCGGTCCCAGCTCGCCTCCTTGGTCCACCGCTGCTCTGCACCTGGGGCCACATCAGCTTGGCTCTTGTGACGGACTCGTCTGAATGTTTGTATCCAGCGCAGCTCGGCGTTCGGGCTGTGTTCGACTCGGCTACTGGGAACACCTCAGCTCGCCTCCTGGGATACCTCGAGAAATTTCCTGGCCTGGCTCTGCATCGATCCTACGGCACACTCAACTCAGATCCCTGCACCAACTCAACATGCCTCCTTCTGTCACCGCACCTCCCCCGTTTCAACCGCCTCAGCTTGGCTCCTTGGGCCAATTCAACTTGACTCCTGGTGGTAGCTCAGCTCGCATTCTGAGGCCAGCGAAGCTCCACTTTTGGGGACGCCTCCACTCGGTTCCTGGGGCACACGCGCTCAGCTCCTGAGGCTCGCTGCACACGGCATGTGGGGCATCTCGGACCAACTCCTGAGCTGACTCCGCTCGGACCTCGGCGTAGCCTTGCCTTGTCTTTTGGCGCAAAGTCAGACGGGCTCCTGTGGCCAGCTCTGCCCAACTCCTTGGCCGGCACATCGCAGCTCCAGGGATTGCGGATGGAGGCTCCTACGCTGGCTCCGCAGGGTTCCTAGGGCCAGCTCTGCTCCTTGCGGTATCTCAGCCTGGTTCCTCATGCGGTCCCAGCTCGCCTCCTTGGACCACCGCTGCTCTGCACCTGGGGCCGCATCAGCTTGGCTCTTGTGACGGACTCGTCTGAATGTTTGTATCCAGCGCAGCTCGGCGTTCAGGCTGTGTTCGACTCGGCTACTGGGAACACCTCAGCTCGCCTCCCGGGACACCTCCGTAAGGCTCCTGGCCTGGCTCCTCATGGATCCTAGGGCACACTCAACACAGCTCCCTGCACCAACTCAACATGCCTCCTTCTGTCCGCGCATCTCCCATGTTTGAACCGCCTCAGCTTGGCTCCTTGCGCCAACTTGGCTCCTGCTGGCAGCTCAGCTCGCATTCTGAGGCCAGCGAAGCTCCACTTTTGGGACGCCTGTACTCGGTTTCTGGGGCACACGCGCTCAGTTCCTGGGGCTCACTGCACACGGCATGTGGGGAATCTTGGACCAACTCTTGAGCTGACTCCGCTCAGACCTCGGCGCAGCTTTGCCTTGTCTTTTGGCGCAAAGTCAGACGGGCTCCTGTGGCCAGCTCTGCCCAACTCCTTGGCCGGCACATCGCAGCTCCTGGGATGCCGGGTGGAGGCTCCAACGCTGGCTCCGCAGGGTTCCTAGGGCCAGCTCCGCTCCTTGCGCTATCTCTGCCTGCTTCCTCGTACAATCTGAGCTCGCCTCCTTGGTCCACCGCTGCTCTGCACCTGGGGCCACATCAGCTTGGCTCTTGTGACGGACTCGCCTGAATGAATGTATCCAGCGGAACTCGGCGTTCGGGCTGTGTTCGACTCGCCTCCTGGGACACCTCCAGAAGTATCCTGGCCTGGCTCTGCATCGATCCTACGGCACACTCAGCTCAGCTCCCTGCACCAACTCAACATGCCTCCTTCCGTCCCCGCACCTCCCGTGTTTCAACTGCCTCAACTTGGCTCCTTGGGCCAAACCACCTTGACTCCAGGTGGCAGCTCAGCTCAGATTCTGCGGCCAGTGAAGCTCCACTTTTGGGGACGCCTCCCCTCGGTTCCTGTGACACACGCCCTCGTATCCTGCGGCTTGATGCACCCAGCCTGTGGGGCATCATGAACCAACTCCTGAGCTGACTCCGTTCGGACCTCGGCGTAGCCTTGCCTTGTCTTTTGGCGCAAAGTCAGATGGGCCCCTGTGGCCAGCTCTGCCCAACTCCTTGGCCGGCACATCGCAGCTCCTGGGATGCCTGGTGGAGGCTCCAACGCTGGCTCCGCAGGGTTCCTAGGGCCAGCTCTGCTCCTTGCGCTATCTCAGCCTGGTTCATCGTGCGGTCTGAGCTCGCCTCCTTGGTCCACCGCTGCTCTGCACCTGGGGCCGCATCGGCTTGGCTCTTGTGACGGACTCGTCTGAATGTTTGTATCCAGCGCAGCTCAGCGTTCGGGCTGTGTTCGACTGGGCTACTGGAAAGACCTCAGCTCGCCTCCTGGGATACCTCCAGAAGGCTCCTGGCCTGGGTTCACATGGATGCTAGGGCACACTCAACTCAGCTCCCTGCACCAACTCAACATGCCTCCTTCTGTCCCCGCACCTCCCATTTTTGAACTGCCTTAACTTGGCTCCCTGGGCCAACTCAACTTGGCTCCTGGTGGCAGCTCAGCTCACATTCTGAGGCCAGTGAAGCTCCACTTTTGGGGACGCCTCCACTCGGTTCCTGGGACACACGCGTTCAGTTCCTGGGGCTCACTGCACATGGCATGTGGGGAATCTTGGACCAACTCCTGAGCTGACTCCGCTCAGACCTCGGCGCAGCTTTGCCTTGTCTTTTGGCGCAAAGTCAGATGGGCTCCTGTGGCCAGCTCTGCCCAACTCCTTGGCCGGCACATCGCAGCTCCAGGGATTGCGGATGGAGGCTCCAACGCTGGCTCCGCAGGGTTCCTAGGGCCAGCTCTGCTCCTTGCGCTATCTCAGCCTGCTTCCTCGTACAATCTGAGCTCGCCTCCTTGGTCCACCGCTGCTCTGCACCTGGGGCCGCATCAGCTTGGCTCTTGTGACGGACTCGTCTGAATGTTTGTATCCGGCTCAGCTCGGCGTTCGGGCTGTGTTTGACTCGGCTACTGGGAACACCTGAGCTCCCCTCCTGGGATACCTCCAGAAGGCTCCTGGCCTGGCTCCGCATGGATGCTAGGGCACACTCAACTCAGCTCCCTGCACCAACTCAACATGCCTCCTTCTGTCCCCGCACCTCCCGTGTTTGAACCGCCTTAACTTGGCTCCTTGGGCCAATTCAACTTGACTCCTGGTGGCAGCTCAGCTCGCATTCTGAGGCCAGCGAAGCTCCACTTTTGGGGACGCCTCCACTCGGTTCCTGGGGCACACGCGCTCAGTTCCTGGGGCTCAACGCACACGGCATGTGGGGAATCTTGGACCAACTCCTGAGCTGACTCTGCTCAGACCTCGGGGCAGCTTTGCCTTGTCATTTGGCGCAAATTCAGATGGGCTCCTATGCCCAGCTCTGCCCAACTCCTTGGCCGGCACATCGCAGCTCCTGGGATGCCGGGTGGAGGCTCCTACGCTGGCTCCGCAGGGTTCCTAGGGCCAGCTCCGCTCCTTGCGCTATCTCAGCCTGGTTCCTCATGCGGTCCCATCTCGCCTCCTTGGTCCACAGCTGCTCTGCACCTGGGGCCGCATCAGCTTGGCTCTTGTGACGGACTCGTCTGAATATTTGTATCCAGCGCAGCTCGGCGTTCGGGCTGTGTTCGACTCGGCTACTGGGAACACCTCAGCTCGACTCCTGGGATACCTCCAGAAGTCTCCTGTCCAGGCTCCGCATGGATCCTAGGGCACACTCAACTCAGCTCCATGCACCAACTCAACATGCTACCTTCTGCCGCCGCACCTCCTGTGTTTGAACCGCCTCAGCGTGCCTCTTTGGGCCAACTCAACTCCCGGTGGCAGCTCAGCTCGTATTCTGAGGCCAGCGAAGCTCCACTTTTGGGACGCCTCCACTCTGTTTCTGGGACACACGCGCTCGGCTCCTGGGGCTCGCTGTGCCCAGCATGTGGGGCATCTTGGACCAACTCCTGAGCTGACTCTGCTGGGACCTCAGCGCAGCCTTCTTTGAAGCGCCTCGGTTTGACTGCTTGCACCAAGTCACCTCGACTCCTGGTGGCAGCTCAGCTAGCATTCTGAGGCCAGCGAAGCTCCACTTTTGGGGACGCCTCCACTCGGTTACTGGGACACACGCGCTCAGCTCCTGGGGCTCGCTGCACACGGCATGTGGGGCATCTCGGACCAACTCCTGAGCTGACTCCGCTCGGACCTCGGCGTAGCCTTGCCTTCTCTTTTGGCGCAAAGTCAGACGGGCTCCTGTGGCCAGCTCTGCCCAACTCCTTGGCCGGCACATCGCAGCTCCAGGGATGTCGGGTGGAGGCTCCTACGCTGGCTCCGCAGGGTTCCTAGGGCCAGTTCCACTCCTTGCGCTATCTCAGCCTGGTTCATCGTGCGGTCTGAGCTCGCCTCCTTAGTCCACCGCTGCTCTGCACCTGGGGCCGCATCAGCTTGGCTCTTGTGACGGACTCGTCTGAATGTTTGTATCCAGCGCAGCTCAGCGTTCGGGCTGTGTTCGACTGGGCTACTGTAAAGACCTCAGCTCGCCTCCCGGGACACCTCCGTAAGGCTCCTGGCCTGGCTCCTCATGGATCCTAGGGCACACTCAACTCAGCTCCCTGCACCAACTCAACATGCTACCTTCTTCCGCCGCACCACCCGTGTTTGAACCGCCTCAACTTGGCTCCTTCGGCCAGCTCAACTTGGCTCCTGGTGGCAGCTCAGCTCGCATTCTGAGGCAGTGAAGCTCAACTTTTGGGACACCTGCACTCGGTTTCTGGGACACACGCTCTCAGCTCCTGGGGCTCGCAGCACACAGATTTTGGGGCATCTCGGACCAACTCCTGAGCTGACTCCGTTCGGACCTCGGCGTAGCCTTGCCATGTCTTTTGGCGCAAAGTCAGACAGGCTCCTGTGGCCTGCTCTGCCCAACTCCTTGGCCGGTTCATCGTAGCTCCAGGGATGTCGGGTGGAGGCTCCTACGCTGGCTCCGCAGGGTTCCTAGGGCCAGCTCCACTCCTTGCGCTATCTCAGCCTGGTTCCTCGTACAATCTGAGCTCGCCTCCTTGGTCCACCGCTGCTCTGCACCTGGGGCCGCATCAGCTTGGCTCTTGTGACAGACTCACCTGAATGTTTCTATCCAGCGCAGCTCGGCGTTCGGGCTGTGTTTGACTCGGCTACTGGGAACACCTCAGCTCGCCTCCAGAAGTCTCCTGGCCTGGCTCTGCATGGATCCTAGGGCACACTCAACTCAGCTCCCTGCACCAACTCAACATGCCTCCTTCTGTCGCCGCACCTCCCCTGTTTAAACCGCCTCAGCTTGGCTCCTTGGGCCAACTCGACTCCTGGTGGCAGCTCAGCTCGCATTCTGAGGCCAGCGAAGCTCGACTTTTGGGACGCCTCCACTCTGTTTCTGGGACACACGCGCTCGGCTCCTGGGGCTCGCTGCGCCCAGCATGTGGGGCATCTTGGACCAACTCCTGAGCTGACTCTGCTGGGACCTCAGCGCAGCCTTCTTTGAACCGCCTCGGTTTGACTGCTTGCACCAAGTCACCTCGACTCCTGGTGGCAGCTCACCTCGCATTCTGAGGCCAGCGAAGCTCCACTTTTGGGGACGCCTCCACTCGGTTCCTGGGACACACGCGCTCAGTTCCTGGGGCTCACTGCACACGGCATGTGGGGAATCTTGGACCAACTCCTGAGCTGACTCCGCTCAGACCTCGGCGCAGCTTTGCCTTGTCATTTGGCACAAAGTCAGACGGGCTCCTGTGGCCAGCTCTGCCCAACTCCTTGGCCGGCACATCGCAGCTCCTGGGATGTCGGGTGGAGGCTCCTACGCTGGCTCCGCAGGGTTCCTAGGGCCAGCTCCGCTCCTTGCGCAATCTCAGCCTGGTTCCTCATTCGGTCCCAGCTCGCCTCCTTGGTCCACCGCTGCTCTGCACCTGGGGCCGCATCAGCTTGGCTCTTGTGACGGACTCACCTGAATGTTTGTATCCAGCGCAGCTCGGCGTTCGGGCTGTGTTCGACTCGGCTACTGGGAACACCTCAGCTCGCCCCCTGGGATACCTCCAGAAGGCTCCTGGCCTGGCTCCGCATGGATGCTAGGGCACACTCAACTCAGCTCCCTGCACCAACTCAACATGCCTCCTTCTGTCCCCGCACCTCCTGTGTTTGAACCGCCTTAACTTGGCTCCTTGGGCCAACTCAACTTGGCTCCTGGTGGCAGCTCAGCTCGCATTCTGAGGCCAGCGAAGCTCCACTTTTGGGGACGCCTCCACTCGGTTCCTGGGACACTCGCGCTCAGCTCCTGAGGCTCGCTGCACACGGCATGTGGGGCATCTCGGACCAACTCCTGAGCTGACTCCGCTCGGACCTCGGCGTAGCCTTGCCTTGTCTTTTGGCGCAAAGTCAGACGGGCTCCTGTGGCCAGCTCTGCCCAACTCCTTGGCCGGTTCATCGCAGCTCCAGGGATGGCTGGTGGTGTCTCCTACGCTGGCTCCGCAGGGTTCCTAGGGCCAGCTCTGCTCCTTGCGGTATCTCAGCCTGGTTCCTCATGCGGTCCCAGCTCGCCTCCTCGGTCCACCGCTGCTCTGCACCTGGGGCCGCATCAGCTTGGCTCTTGTGACGGACTCACCTGAATGTTTCTATCCAGCGCAGCTCGGCGTTCGGGCTGTGTTTGACTCGGCTACTGGGAACACCTCAGCTCACCTCCAGAAGTCTCCTGGCCTGGCTCCGCATGGATCCTAGGGCACACTCAACTCAGCTCCCTGCACCAACTCAACATGCCTCCTTCTCTCCCCGCACCTCCCATGTTTGAACCGCCTCAGCTTGGCTCCTTGGGCCAACTCGACTCCTGCTGGCAGCTCAGCTCGCATTCTGAGGCCAGCGAAGCTCCACTTTTGGGACGCCTCCACTCTGTTTCTGGGACACACGCGCTCGGCTCCTTGGGCTCGCTGCGCCCAGCATGTGGGGCATCTTGGACCAACTCCTGAGCTGACTCTGCTGGGACCTCAGCGCAGCCTTCTTTGAACCGCCTCGGTTTGACTGCTTGCACCAAGTCACCTCGACTCCTGGTGGCAGCTCACCTCGCATTCTGAGGCCAGCGAAGCTCCACTTTTGGGGAGGCCTCCACTCGGTTCCTGGGACACACGCGCTCAGTTCCTGGGGCTCACTGCACACGGCATGTGGGGAATCTTGGACCAACTCCTGAGCTGACTCCGCTCAGACCTCGGCGCAGCTTTGCCTTGTCTTTTGGCGCAAAGTCAGATGGGCGCCTGCGGCCAGCTCTGCCCAACTCCTTGGCCGGTTCATCGCAGCTCCTGGGATGCCGGGTGGAGGCTCCTACGCTGGCTCCGCAGGGTTCCTAGGGCCAGCTCCGCTCCTTTACGCTATCTCAGCGTGGTTCCTTGTGTGGTCTGAGCTTGCCTCCTTGGTCCACCGCTGCTCTGCAGCTGGGGCCGCATCAGCTTGGCTCTTGTGACGGACTCGCCTGAATGATTTTATCCAGCGCAGCTCGGCGTTTTGGCTTTGTTCGACTCCACTCCTGGGAACGCCTCAACTCGTGTCCTGGGACGCCTCCATAAGGCTCCTGGCCTGGCTCCTCATGGCTCCAAGGGCACTCTCAACTCAGCTCCCTTTACCAAGTCAACAAGCCTGCTTCTGCCGTCTCGGCACCACTTTTGCAACTGGCTTGTCTCAGCTCCTTGGGCCAACCCACCTTGACTCCCGGTGGCAGCTCAGCTCATATCCCCAGGCCAGCGAAGCTCGACTGCCTCCCCTCAGTTCCCAGTCTTTCTCAGTAAGGCTCCTCATCTTGCTCTGCATGGCTCCTGGGGTCAACTCAGCTCCTTGTACTTATTCACTCTATTTCCTAGTTCTAGCTGAGCTCTACTTTTAGCGACCTTTGCTAATCTGTGGATCATCACCTAGCATGGATCAGTGAATACAAATCATAAAACCGGATCTCACATCGTTATATTGTAATAGTCTAATTAGTTTGTAAATCTATTTGCATCCATGAACTGCTCCTTCTTGGTACATTCAGTGCAACTAAAGAAACCCCCCAAAGTCACATTTCTACTTTGTCACAAATTGAGACTTACAGACATAGAACACAGCAGTGCAAGTGTAAATGATCAGATACTTTGTTTATGTTATATAAGTATCAATAATACGAAGTCTGTACTACTTTTGTGTTCTTTACTAATCAACCATCAAAACATGAAGGTAACTTTATCCAATCTGTTTATCTCTAGTATGACAAAGAGGTACCAGATAGAGCACTTTAGTTTCTAAGAAAGAGCAGTGATAGTCTAGACACTTCAAAGTGCAAGTTTACAGGAGTGAATAAAGTCAGTCCTCTAACAAAGAAATAACAAAAATGTCAGCAGCATAGTCTTTAGAACAGTGTTGCTTCGTGGAAGCCCAAGCACTGTGTTCAGATATCTAGCACACTTAGCCATGAAAGTGCCAAAATACTGTGTTACGTATGCTACATTTACTAAACAATAGTAGCAATGTCACCTGTAAACCGTTCCTAGGATTTTGTGTGACTTAGGAGTCCAGGGACCTCCTAAAAAAGGTCTTAATTGCCAGAATTTTCTTTAAGATAATCTTACCATACAATGGTTTCTTCATCTATCTACCTTGAAGAACATCTACCTAGCCAGAAGGCACACCACATCTCAAGGGTCAAAACTACGCACATGACTCCCTCTCTGAAATGCTTATATACCAATGCATGGAGCATGAATAATAAACAGGAAGAGCTGGAGATCTGTGTGCGGTCGCAGGGCTACGATCTCATTGCAATTACTAAGACATGGTGGGACAGCTCACATGACTGGAATGCTGTCATGGATGGCTATGTACTTTTCAGGAAAGACAGGCCAGCGAGGCGTGGTGGTGGAGTTGCACTCTATGTGAGAGAGCAACTGGAATGCACCGAGCTCCCACTTAGGGAGGATGAAGAGAGGGTTGAGAGCTTATGGGTAAGGATTAAGGGGCAGGCAAATATGAGGGACACTGTTGTGGGTGTTTATTACAGGCCACCTGATCAGGATGGGGAAGCTGATGAGGCTTTCTAGAGACAGCTGAAGGTACCTCGCAATCGCAGGCCTTGGTTCTCATGGGGGACTTCGATCACCCCGATATCTGCTGGGCAGACCACGCAGCCAGGCACACACAGTCCAGGAGGCTCCTCCAGTGCATTGATGACAACTTCTTGACACAGGTGGTGCAGGAGGCAACAAGGAGAAGAGCACTCCTGGACCTGGTACTGACAAACACAGAGGGACTGGTGGGGGACATTAAGGTTGGGGGCACCCTAGGTTGTAGTGATCATGAAATGATGGAGTTCAGGATCATGGGTACTACGCACAAAACAACAAGAAGTAAAATTACAGCCTCGGATTTCAGGAGGGCTAACTTTGACCTCTTCAAGAAACTGCTTGGAGAGATCCCATGGGCTAGGGCTCTGGAAGGCAAAGGGGCTCATGAGAGCTGGATGGTATTCAAAGACCACTTTCTTCAAGCTCAGGATCGGTGCATCCCGAAGAGAAAGAAATCACCCAAGGGACACAGGGGACCTGCATGGTTGAGCAGGGAGCTTCTGAAAAAGCTCAAGTGGAAGAAGGAAGTCTACAATACGTGGAAGAAGGGACTAACCCCTTGGGAGGATTACAGAAATGCTGCCAGAGCGTGCAGGGATGAAACAAGGAAAGCCAAGGCCGCCTTAGAATTAAACCTGGCCAGGGATGTCAAGCTCAACAGGAAGGGCTTCTACGAGTATATTGGAAGCAAAAGGAAGAGCAGAGAAGTTGTGGGCCCACTGTTGAATGAGACAGGAGCCATGGGGACAGAGGATGCGGAGAAGGCGGAGTTACTGAATGCCTTCTTTGCTTCGGTCTTTACTGCTCAGCCCAGCCCTCAGGAGTCCCAGGCATTGGGGGAAGTAACAGGGAAAGAAGACAACTTCCCTTGAGGTTGAGAAGGATCGAGTGACGGACCAGTTAGATCAATTAGATACTCACAAGTCCATGGGACCCGATGGGATGCACCCGAGAGTGCTGAGGGAGCTGGCAGAA
Source organism: Rissa tridactyla (assembly GCF_028500815.1). Lineage (NCBI taxonomy): Eukaryota > Metazoa > Chordata > Aves > Charadriiformes > Laridae > Rissa > Rissa tridactyla. Next base: position 1,371,307 of record NW_026529545.1, read on the forward strand.
GTCATTGCTGGGCTGCTCTCCATCATCTTTGAAAGGTCCTGGAGAACAGGCGAGGTGCCTGAGGACTGGAGGAAAGTCAATGTCACTCCAGTCTTCAAAAAAGGCAAGGAGGAGGAGACGGGGAACTACAGGCCGGTCAGCTGCACCTCCATCCTTGTAAAAATGAGGGAACAGCTCATTCTGGGTGTCATCTCAAGGCATGTGGAGGAAAAGAAAGCTATCAGAAGTACTCAACATGGATTCATCAAGGGGAAATCATGTCTCACTAATCTGATAGCCTTCTATGACGGCATGACTGGATGGATAGATGAGGGGAGGGCGGTAGATGTGGTCTACCTTGACTTCAGCAAGGCATTCGACAAAGTCTTCCACAGCATCCTCGTAGGGAAGCTTAGGAAAAGTGGGCTTGATGAATGGACAGTAAGGTGGATAGATAACTGGTTGAAAGACAGAGCTCAGAGGGTCCTGATTAGGGGCACAGGGTCTAGTTGGAGGTCAGTGACAAGCGATGTTCCTCAGAGGTCAGTACTGGGTCCAGTCCTCTTCAATATATTCGTCAATGACTTGGATGAGGGGATAGAGTGCACCCTCAGCAAGTTTGCCGATGACACAAAGCTGGGAGGGGTGGCTGACACACCAGAAGGCTGTGCCGCCATCCAGAGAGACCTGGACAGGCTGGAGAGTTGGGCAAAGAGAAACCTTAGGAAATTCAACCAGGACAAGTGCAGGGTGCTGCACCTGGGGAGGAATAACCCCGTGCACCAGGACAGGTTGGGGGCTGACCTGCTGGAGAGCAGCTCGGTGGAAAGAGACCTGGGAGTCCTGGTGGACAACAGGATGACCATGATCCAGCAATGGGACCTTGTGGTCAAGAAGGCCAATGGCCTCCTGGGGTGCATCAAGAAGAGTATGGCCAGCAGGTGGAGGGAGGTCATCCTCCCCCTCTACTCTGCCTTGGTGAGGCCGCACCTGGAGTGCTGTGTCCAGTTCTGGGCTCCCCAGTTCACGAAGGACAGGAAACTGCTGGAGAGGGTGCAGTAGAGAGCTACCAAGATGCTGAGGGGACTGGAACACCTCTCATGAAGAAAGGCTGAGGGATTTGGGTCTCTTCAGTCTGGAAAAAAGATGGCTGAGGGGGGATCTTATCAACGTTTATAAATACTTAAAGGGTGGGTGTCAGGAGGATGGGGCCAGGCTCTTTTCAGTGGTGCCCAGTAATAGAGGTAATGGGCACAAACTTGAGCATAGGAAGTTCCACCTAAACATGAGGAGGAACTTCTTTACTTTGAGAGTGGTAGAGCCCTGGCACAGGCTGCACAGAGAGTTGGTGGAGTCTCCAACTCTGGAGACATTCAAAACCCGCCTGGACGCGTTCCTGCGCAACCTGCTGTAGGTGACCCTGCTCTGGCAGGGGGGTTGGACTAGATGATCTCCAGAGGTCCCTTCCAATCCTATGATTCTATGATTCTATGAAAATGCTTGGCTAAAGCATGAACACTCTGCGCCACTGCTTTCAGAGCTGTCACCTAAAAACCATTCACCCAATGCCACCAGTGCTTGAGACCAGCAGAACAAAGAGACCCCGCCATCTCAGTTCTATTTCTTGGAGCATCAACAGCCACGCTTCTCAGCTGCTCAGGGATTTACACTGAAACGGAAATGAAGCTGGCAGTGCTAGAATTTGGATCACAGAAAATTTGGGGGGTTTTGAGCTTGCTTTCACAAGTAGGGCAGAATTGGCTCCATCTAAAGTGGTGTCTCCGCTCTGGGCCTATAGGATCCTGACTGCTCTGAGTCATCGACTCTGGGTCAGGAGTGGAAAAGTACCAGCATATCCCAGTGTCCGAGTTGGGCCAGAGTGGAAAAATACCTGACAAAAGTCAATTATCTTGGACCCTGTAAGGAGCAATTCCAGCGAGACCCTTTCAGCTCTCCCAGATTACAGTGGGCTGTGGCCAGCACCTCCCCCGAGTCGGGAGCCGCTTAGACAAACACCTCAAGGACTGGGCAGCCAGCGCAAGTCAACCCCCCTCGAGTCCCAGTTATCACCTACTGAGGAATGCCAGTGTATTGCGAGTATTTAAACTCAAAGAGGGAAATTTTAACTATAGGCAAGCCTCTCGTTCATCCCCCTCTCTCTATACACATCAGCTCCTACGAGAGTGGGTGTTCTCATGCTTTACTGGATCCAAATATTTGTCTGTGCGCACGTAAAAGAAAGATTCATAACACTCCCTAACATAGAGGGCCGCTCTACCGCCTCTCCTTCCTGGCCTATCATAGAATTAATCATAGAATCACAGAATGGTTTGGGTTGGAAGGGACCTTACAGCCCACCCAGTGCCACCCCCTGCCCTGGGCAGGGACACCTCCCACCAGCCCAGGTTGCTCCAAGCCCCGTCCAACCTGGCCTTGAACCCCTCCAGGGATGGGGCAGCCACAGCTTCTCTGGGCAACCTGGGACAGGGGCTCACTGCCCTCACAGCCAAGAATTTCTTCCTCAGATCTAATCTAAATCTCCCCTCTTCCTGTGTAAAACCATTACCCCCCATCCTGTCACTGCACTCCCTGATCCAGAGTCCCTCCCCATCTCTCCTGGAGCCACTTACGTACTGGAAGGCTGCTATAAGGTCTCCCGGAAGCCCTTCTGAAGCGTTTATAGCCATCCAATGCAGCACTCCAGTCATGCTCCACCACGGTTCTGTGATGGCAGCTCTATCAGTTATACTGCTGCACAATGGCTTCCAGCTCCTCCTGTTCATTGCCCATGCTGCGTGCATTGGTGTAGATGCACTTCAGCTTTGCTATTGAACCTGTCACCTTTCTGGAGGGAGAAGGCCTAATTCCTACCTGACCTTTCCCAGGCGCTTTGGTGATTTCTAGCCCATCACTATCCCTTGTGTCTTTGCTATCGCGTGTCTCTCCATCCCCTACCTCCCCTGGGACAACAGACTGAAGGACCTCACTAGCACACCATCCTACAAACTTTCAAGCAGCGCCAGAGCCAGGAGCATCTCCCAGCCCCCCACCGCATCCCCCCACGCCACGCCACATCACTCCATCCCACCCCAACCCGTGCCACGGCGCACTGAGATGGTAGAGACCATGCTGAGCCCCGTCACGAGCATCAGGAGTGAGGCCAGGTGAGCCGGGGAGGGACGTTGGAGAGCCCCCTGGCAGCAGCTCCGAGTCACCAGCACAGTCCCGCGATGTGGATCCCCAGTGACCTCCTGGGTCCCCAGTGACGGGACCCCCAATGCTGCTGGGGTGGCAGAGGCCGAGGCTGCACTCTGCCCAGACGATGCCAGACTGTGGTGCCCAGCACCCACTGACAGCTCCCGCAGCGCCTGCGCCCCCTTTTATAGTACACCCCCCTGTGACATCACAGGGCAGTCAGAGCACCCCTTTGTGACATCACGGGGCAGGCACCAGGGGCCTCATGATGCTACCAAAGTCCGTAACAAAATTATCACTCTCCAAACTAGGTTTGTAGTTTAGAAAGCCGACATTAGTCTAGTTCCAGCACTGGGTGCATGGGGGATCTCTCCTCCTGTCACACTCACCCATCGGAACGCTCCAGAAACTCTGCAGACACCCTGGTCGTCTCCTCGAAGCCATGGAGGGTGAACACCTGGGCTGCTTCTTGCAGGTCGGGGCAGTACTAATAATAATCTGTGAGTCTCCAGATGCCGACGCAGTTTTCCAAGCACAGCTGGGATTTTAAGAACTCGCTGCACGGTCTGATGTTGCCCATGACATTGAAACGCTCTGCCGCCATTAGCGGACTCTAAACATTGCCAGCCGTGCCCAGCACTGTCCCGGTGCAGGCGTACTCCATAAGGAGCTGCAGCATTTCAGGTGGAGTGTCGGAGATTTATTTGGGTAGTAGCGCATGAGGGGGATCGCACGAGGGGTCACATGAAGGTTTGCACGAAGGTTTGTGGGGCACGAGGGAGGGATGGGGGGGTTGAGGGGGGATTTGGGAGGTGGGGGAGGGGTCATGCGAGGCAGCTCGTATGAAGATTTGCACGAGGATTCACACAAGGCCTTGCACGTGGGTTTCACGGGGCTGGGGGCATGGGGGAGGGATTGATGCTGGATTTGGGGGTGGGGGAGGAGGGAGGGGGTTGGATTATGGCACACGAGGGGTTTCACACAAGAAATTGCATGAGGATTTGCACAAGGCCTTGCACCAGGATTCACACAAGGGTTTGGGAAGGGAAGAGAGATTGGGGAGGGGGGAGGGGGTTGGGTGGCAGCACATGATGGGGCTTGTACGAGGATTTGCACGAGGATTTCACACAAGGCCTTGCACAATGGTTCACCTGGAAGTTTGTGTGAGGGTTCACTGGGCTTGTGGGTGGTGGGGGAGGGGTCTGAGGGGAAATGTGGGGGCGGGGGGTCATACGAGGGGGTTTTGCACAGGAGGATTTCCATGATGACTTGTTGGAGAGGGCTGGGGGGAGGGGGGGGGAGGGCATGTGGGGGGGTGGGGGAGGGGGTTGTGCGTGGTGAGGGGTGGTTTTGGGGAGGAGTTGGGGGGGGTTCGGGGGGGCGTGATCTTAGAGGGAGATAGGGTGTGGTGCACTACGATTTACGCATGAGGGCTCGCACAAAGATTCACAGGAGGATTCACAGGACGCCTTGCACGAGGGTTCGCAGGGGGCTGGGTGGGTGGGGGAGGGGTTTCATGGGGGATTTGGTGGTGGGGAGGGGGAGAGGTCAGGTGTTGGCACATGAGGGGGCTCGCATAAGGATTTGCACGAGGTTTTTGTGGAGGGGTTAAAGATTGGGGTGTGGGGGAGGGGTTGAGGTGGGATTTAGGGAGGGGGGAGGGGTCAGGGAGGTGGATGATGGGGCATGAGGGGTCTCGCATGAGGCTTCACACGGTGCCTTGCACAAGGATTCACACAAGGATTCCCGGGAGGGGTTGGGGAGGCAGGTTGCAGGTTGGATAGGAACAGGATTTCGAGTGGGGGAGCGGTGTGGGAGCTGGGGGTTGGGAACAAGGGGGCTCACAGGAGGATTTGTGCAAGGGTTCGTAGGGGGCTGGGGAGGGATGGGGGGTGGGTGGGGGAGGGGTTGGGAGGGATTTAGGTGTTGGGGAGGGAGTGGAGGATTTGCATGGGGATTCACAGGAGTGTTCATACGGGACCAGGGGGTTGGAGGTGTGGGAAAGGGGGGATTTAGGGGGTGGCACATGAAGGGCCTTCATGAGGACTTGCACAAGAGTTTGCACAAGGATTTACATGCGCGTTTGTAGGGGGGGGTGGGGGAGGGGTTTAGTGGGAATTTGGGAGAGGGGGAAAGATGTCGTGTGAGGGTTTTTTTCACAAGGGTTTGAATGAGGATTTCCAGGAGGGCTTGTGGTAGGGAGTTCTCCCCTCCTCAAAACATTTGCCAACGTTTCCTTCGGCTAGAGGCACTTCCAGCACAGGGAATGCCCCTGGGACTGATTCCTATGGATTATCCTCGGCATTGGCCCCGCATAATTCCCTGTGTCTCTGCCTGGAGGGGTTGGAGCGTGGGTTTAGAGGGGATTGGGGTGGGGTGGGGTGGCTTTGGGGGTGGGGGAGGGGTGGGGGAAGTTGGGGGTGAGGCATGAGGGGGCTTGCACAAAGATTTGCACGAGGGTTTGTGGGGGCTGGGGATGGGGTTGAGGGGGGACTTAGGGGGTTGGGGGAGTGGGATGGATGGTGGCCCATGAGGCGATTTTTCAGGAGGATTCACACGAGGCCTTGCACTAGGGTTCACCGGGAGCTGGGGGTGTTGGGGGGTCGAAGAGGGGGCTCACACGAGTGCTTGCACAAGGGCTTATAGCGGTTGGGGGGGCTTCGGGGTGGTATCTGAGGGGGAATTTGGGGGGTGTGGGAGGGGGTGGATGATGGTATGTGAGCGTTGGCACAGGGCTTGTGGGGGGTGGAAGATTGGGGTGTGGGGAGGGGGCTGAGGTGGGGTTCAGGGGCTGGGGGAGGTAGACGTCATGCAAGGGGACTTTGCACGGGGGTTTGCATGAGCGTTCGTAGGGGCCTGGGGGTGTTGTGGGTAGTGGGGTGTGCTGAAGGGGCATGGGGGAGCTGAGGAGACATTTTGGGGCCTTGCGGGGACTGAGGGGCCCCAGAGTGAGTTAAAGGGGACACGGGGGGCTAAGGGGACAATGGTGAGGGACTATGGGGGGCTAAGAGCACATTGGGGGTTGTTTAGGGGACATTTTGGGGGGCTAAGAGCACATTGGGGGTTGTTTAGGGGACATTTTGGGTGGCTGAGGTGACATTGGCGGGGGCGAGGGGGCCTGAGGGCACCCAGAGAGTGTTTAATGGAGCACGGGGGTGTTGAGAGGACACTGGAGAGGCTGAGCAGACGTTGGGGTGGGGCGGCTGAGGGGACCCGGGGCCGCTGAGGGGGCTGTGGGTGCTCGGGAGTCTGAGGGTACCCGGTGGGGTGTGAGGAGGACCTTGGGGGGGCCCATGGAGGGGTGAGGGGACGCTGGGGGACCCGGGGGCACACCAGCCAGAGGACGCTGAGCCGCCGCCGTGTGCCACTCCCACCCAAATGCCGCCGTGTGCTCCCCGCTGTGGCCACGCCCCCGGAAGTTAATGGCGGCCTGAGCCGCGCCCCCACCCCTCGGCCCCACCCCCGCTGTGCGCTTTACGGCTGCTTTGCGTCCGCGCTTTCCGGCCTCATCGCGACAGCGCCCGTTGGGCTGGCGGGGACCTGGTCGTCCGGGGAGTGACTGCCCCGCACGCACTCAGGGGAAACTGAGGCACACATAACCTTGAGGGTGGTGGTGGGGGGGTGTCCTGGAGGGCCCCAGGCACCCAGGCAACTCCCATCCCTCCTCGGTTCCCTCCCGCTCCCGGGGCGGGGGCACCCAGATGCCTGGGTCCCCTGGAGAGGAGCAGAGCGAGCACACCAAGGGGGGGGTGTCCCCAGATTTGGAGGGGGGCACAGATGGGGGGCGGGGGCCTATTGGGGGGGTTCCCATAGATTTGGGGGTTGCTATTGGGGAGGGTGAGGGTCTCCCCAGTGCCGTGGCAGTGCCGGCACTTCCTGGTGAGGCCTGGGCACTGCTCAGGGGCTCCCCACTGCTGCCCTTCGGAGCTGCTCCACGGCCAGGAGCAGGGTCGGGAGGCATCGGGGCTGCGCTGGGGGACTCTTGCTGACAGGCAGAGCAGGGGCACGTCAGAGAGGAGGTTTGGGTGAGGAGCTGCAAAGAGCAGCCCTTTTTTCTGAGCTGAGGGCAAGCGGCAAGCGCCATGGAGGGCTGCTGCACCGTGGCCGTCAGCTTGGAGCTGAGCAGCTTGTTCCCCTCCCTCCTGTGTCTCTCCACCAAGGCTAAGAGGTTTAGGAGCTGCTTCCCGAGGGGTTGCACTGGGGCTGTCGGTGTCAAAAGCTGGAGCTGCTGGACTGTGGGGGTGGCTGGGCAGGGCTGGGGGGTGCAGCGAGAGCCCCTCCTGAAGGCTCAAGGCACAGTGTGGCATCCCAGACTCCTGGGTTGTGATGCTGGGGCTGCCCTGAGCCCTGAGGCTCCCGTGGGAATGTCTTGGTGCCCTTGCGAGGGAAGCCATCCACAGCCAGCTTTCCCTGGGCGCTGGTACCTCTAAGGGTTCTGGCCCTGGGATGAAAAATTAGCCCTTCACCTTGGACTGGTCTCCTTTGGGAGAACCTCTCTTCCTCTCCACGGGGTCCTCTTGTGCCACCAGGCTGGCAGACCATGTTCTGGCCTCTGGGGTGCCATTCCTTTGTGGGGGTTAGGTGGCCACAGCCCTGGTCGTGAGTCCTTCCCATGTCCCCATTTCTGCTCCAGCCCTGCCCCAGGAGAAGAGTAAGGCTGGCAGTCTGAAATTGGGGCACAGCCCAGGTCCGCAGCCGTGATGGCAGTGTCTGGCTGGGCTGTTTGTGGATGCCTGCATCTGTCACCCCCTGGGCGAGGAGCATGTCGAGAGGCTGTGAGCTGGCTGTCCCCAAGCCTGACACCTCTTTCCCTCGCTTTACAGAGGTTGTGACTATCTGGGATGCTGTGTCTGCGTACATCCTGGGACAGCTGAAGCTGGACAAGGTGGGCTGGCGTCTTGGTCCCCCTTTGCCCTGGAGAGCCCGGGCCCCGGGGAGCAATCCCTCCCTGAGCATCCTGGCAGCACACCGAGAAGACCCCATATGCCAAGAGCTGCTACTTGGTCAACCAGGGGAGAAACCAAGTCCAGATCCAGCCTGAGAAAGCGTCTGGCAGACGATAGGGCTTTGCCCTTTGCTGTGATCAGAGTGAAGAGACCTGGCAGAGACACAGGGCATTATGCTGGGCCAGTAATGCCAAGGATAATCCATAGGAATCTGTCCCAGGGGTATTCCCTGTGCTGCAAGTGCCTGGGATCCTCTCTAGCTAAGGGATGTTGGCAAATCCGGGCCCTGCATTTTGATCACAACAACCCCGGACAACGCTACAGGCTTGGGGCTGAGTGGCTGGAAAGCTGCCCGGCAGAAAAGGACCTGGGAGTGTTAGTGGACAGCCGGCTTAACATGAGCCAGCAGTGTGCCCAGGTGGCCAAGACGGCCAATGGCATCCTGGCTTGTATCAGGAATAGCGGGGCCAGCAGGAGTAGGGAAGTCATCGTGCCTCTGTACTCGGCACTGGTGAGGCCTCACCTCGAGTACTGTGTTCAGTTTTGGGCCCCTCACTACAGGAAAGACATTGAAGTGCTGGAGCGTGTCCAGAGGAGAGCCACCAAGCTGGTGAGGGGTCTGGAGAACAAGTCCTATGAAAAGAGGCTGAGGGAACTGGGCATGTTTAGTTTGGAGAAGAGGAGGCTGAGGGGAGACCTCATTGCCCTCTACAACTACCTGAAAGGAAACTATAGAGAGGCAGGGGTTGGCCTCTTCTCCCAAGGGAATAACGACAGGACCAGAGGAAATGGTATGAAGCTGCGGCAAGGGAGATTTAGATTAGATATTAGGAAGAATTTCTTTACTGAAAGAGTGGTCAGGCACTGGAACAGCCTGCCCAGGGAGGTGGTGAAGTCACCATCCCTGGAGGTATTTAAGAAACGTGTAGACATGGCTCTTCAGGGCATGCTCTAGTGCCCAAGATTATTGGTTTGTGGTGGGGTGTTGTGTGTGGGGTTGTGGGTGTGGAGTTTAGTTGGTGGGTGCTTTTTTTTTGTGTGTTTTTTTTTTTTTTTTTTTTTTTTATGTGGTTGGACTCGATGATCTCAAAGGTCCCTTCCAACCACTAAGATTCTGTGATTCTGTGAAAAGTTTTGAGGAGGGGAAGAAAACAAATGGAGAACATGGGCCTTTTCCACAGCTTTCCCTTTGCCCCTCTGAAGTCCTCACTCACCAGCTTTTGGTCTTTTTCCCGGGCAGGGCGTCCTGCTCCCAGGACTCGGGACCTTCACTATGGTCCAAGAGCGATTCCAGGGTGAAGAAGAGGTGTTTATGGCTCGAAGACCAGTCTTCCAGCTGAACATGGACAAGGCGTGTCTGCAGGAGCTCACGTTCCCCACAGGGGTTATCCCTGGTGAGAAGCCAGAGGCCACATGCCACTTCCCCACTCCGTGTCTAGGGGCAGGTGTGTGCTCTCTGCTCTTTGGAAAGGGCCGGGAGAAACAAAGAGTCGCCTCCAAAGGTCGAGGGATGGCTTGAACGCCCCCAAAACAAACCACTCCCCAAGAGCTGTGTTGATAAATGACCTTTTCTGTGGCATTTTGTTACGAATCGTACATGGAAATTTAGCCTGCTGTGGCAGCGATGATGTTTCTCCTCCTTGCAGAGGATGGCGAGATCAAGCCGCTGAACTACAGGTGACTATCACAAGCCACCTCCTTCCCGCGCCACATGGTGGATGACTGCATGCGAGACACCGTACTCCTCTACTCTTTCCAACTGAGGAACAAGCAGCACCTCTCCTTTGCCTTCAAAGACATTGGCGTTCTCTCCTGCCAAGATGGTGTCCTGTGCATGCGGTTTTATTACGACTACGTCACAGGGCTGGAGAGCAAGGCCAGCCGCATGGCACTGCTTCACACTGTAAGCTGCTCCACTTTTGAGGACACCTCAGTGTCTTTGGGAAGCCAATCGCCGTTGGCCAGCCTGGATGTGGCAGGGCAGTGACATGCCTTTCTTTCCCCGTGCTCACCGCCACTGACTTCTGCCTTGGCAAAGAAAGTTTCTTCGGAGGTTCTGGGTCCTTGCCCTGTGAAAAGCCTGGCAGTGTTATATTGCGCAGTCTCAGGGTTTGCTCTGCAGCTTCTTCAGAGCAGAGCAAGGGCTAATGTTCATAATGTTCATGGAGGAAGGTTTGGGAGAGGGCTGTTGAGAAGTGGCTTTCTTTTGAAGTAGGACACAGTGCCCGCTTCGTTTGGGAGCCAAGAAAAAACTGCTTTGGGAAGCTTCTAACAGCTCTGTGCCACTTTGCAGAGGCTGTGGGTGCGATGTGCAGTGGTCTCCGGTGGAGCGGCCACCACTTGGGGGATGCAGGCTGCTCCTGACCGCATGTTCCCAAGGTGAGTGCGGTTCCTCTGCAGCCCTCGACTGACTGAGCAGGCGGCTTCCCAGCTCCTGCTCAGGAGCGCATGTTGTTGGGGCTCAGCACTCAGCATTGAGTCAGGGATGAGTCCTGCAGTGACTGGTTTCTGGTGAACTAATGCTGAGTTTGGGCTACACCTGTATTCTCCCGGGGTGGCCAGGCATTGTGATCGTGTTTCTCATGCCCAGCCTGGCATCATTCCCATCAGAGAGAAGCAGCTGCACATGGAGAGGACTTTAAGCTACATCTTCTGGTGTTGGGTGGAGATTGCAAATAAAACCTCTGCATGGCCACAAAGGGAAAGGGGTGCCATGCCTTGCACGACAGCCAGGAGGACTGGTGCTGGGGAGCTGCAGAGGGTAGGGGTCACCCTTCTTCAAACCTGTGTCATCACTTGCTTTCCAGTTTTCGATTTGTTGTGATCAGCACCGTGGTGGTGGAGGCTCTCGCCAACCAGCACAAGAAGGCTGCAGAACAGCAGAGGATCAGAAGAGGTATGGGAATGGGTCGCAGCTCTCCAGGTGGGGCCCTTCCCCATGCTGGGTGACCACAGCCTGGTTGAAACGCACTCCCCTCGGGGCTGCTCTAAAGAGCTTCCTCCTTTCCCAGGCAGAGTGTGGCATCCTGAGAAGCTGCTGCAAAGTTTTCCCTCCCCATGCTGTCAAGCCAGAGTCCAGGCAGAAGGCAGCAAGACCTGGGGGAGAAGACTTCTGCCAGGTAAGACCCTGGACCGGTCTTGGGACCTGCGTCTAACCTGCCATGAAATCAGCTCTTCCCAGCAGGACATTGCCCAGGAGTTACTTTGTTTGGTGCTGTTCTCCTTCAGAAGCACGGTACGCACCAAGCATGCCCAGAGCTGCGCCTGTGCCAGGAGAAGATGTCAGGCACAATTGGGGCTGATGGCCACCGTTCCTGCCAGCTGTCCAGGTCAGGAAGATGTAGGTAAGATGCCCACAGAGCGGGCACCGACTGGTTGTCACAGGAAAAGGATTGAACTGCAGAAGGGAGGTGGGACGAGAGGGCCCATGAGGTCAAAAAGCACTGGGACTGCTGGAACAGTCACAACAACAGCTGAGGGAGAAAGACAATCAGGTGACCTCGCTGGGACAATGCTTCTGAGGTAGCATCTGCCTCAGAAAGACAAAGACAGACAGAGGCACTGGGAGGTTGTGGAGTGGGTGAGAAAGGTGCCTGGGAGAAAGGAGAGCATGTGGAGATGGGAATGGGAGACAGATGAAGGCGAAAAAGCCAGGGTGTTGGCAGTGAGGATGCTCCTGCTGTGCAGGTGCCTGTGATGCCATGGGTGGGTGAGTAGGCATTAGGGCAGGAGCAGGCTCCTGGCTTGTGTAGGTTCATGGGATGTCATATGGATTTGAGCTGTTACAGGGCCGGAGCAGGCTTCTGGCTTGTGCAGCTGTTTGCAGTGTCATAGGTGGATGAGCAGGTGATGGGGTAGAAGGAGGCACTTGGCTTGTTCATGTGCCTGAGTAGGTGACAAAGCTGGAGCAAGAACGTTCCATGTGCAGCTGCTTACGGTGTCACAAGTGCCTGAGTAGTTGACACGGCGTGTGCGAACTCCTGGCCTGTGCAGGTGCCTGTGATGCCATAGGTGGATGAGAAGGTGGTGGGGCAGGAGCAGGACCTGGCTTGTACAGCTGCTCCTGATGTCCCTGGTGGCTAAGTAGCTGTTTGGGTATGGATGAACGCCTGGCTTTTGCAGGTGCTTGTGATGTCAGTGGTGGCCTTGCAGCTAGAAGAAGTATGCAGCCGCTTCTCCAGATGCTCTTTATGGGCTCGGTGGATGAGGAGGTGATAGGGTGGAAGCAGGCCCCTGGCTCGTTGTTTCAGGAGTGCACACAGCTGCCATCTAGATCACGGTAGGAATTTTGCAGGTGCCACCTCAACAGGGCAGAGAAGGTCGAGATGGGTGCCTCCAACGAGGGACGCCTACTGCAGATCTCACCCCCTAGTTGTACCCTTACAGCCAGGTTTCCCGGGACGTACCACCCATCATCTGATCCCCAACTGCAACCACTTAATCCTTGTTGGTGGTCTCTTGCTTTTTTACTGGTTTTCTTGGTAACCGGGCTGGCCTTTTTTCTGATGTTACCTCTTTCTCTTGGAATTGTTTCCTTGGTCCTTTTCTTCTTCATTATGCTTACATCTGCCAGTTTCCGCTAGTTCTGCGGTTTGTCCCCAGTCAGCTCCCAGTCAGCACCGTGGAGGCATTAGCCTTTGGGATGGAAGTGTGTTTTGGTATTATAATGACATTATAATGAGCAAAGTTTGCACAAAGGACAGCATTTCATCAAAATTTGACAAAATGTTGGCTCCAAGCATTGAGCGGGCAGCTAATGGGCAGCTTATCTGTTTCATGGTATCGTCCCATTCCCATATCTGCTACACATCATAAGGTAAAGCCATGGAATAATTGCATCCTGCCCCATACCTCATGTAGCTTCACAAGCATCCTTATCAGGGAACCACAGATGCACAGATGTTGTATTCTTCATGCCCGCTGCGGCTATTTTCTACCTCAGAAGCCCACAAACCTTGGGGCTGCAGGCTTTCCTGGCACCTTTGTCCTCAAAACCACACTTTCTCACTTGGCGCAGCACCAGCCTCAAAAATTTCTATACGTCCAGAGATTGCTCCCATGCCCAAGGATCCAGGAGGGAAAACGGTGGCTTGTTCTAAAGCTCTCTGGGAACCACTTGTATGACCTCCACTCCTACTAGGATGCATCTTTTCTCACCTGATGATCTCAAGGGCCCAATATAATCAATCTGCCGGGAATGCCACAGTGTTTTCTTGTCCCGAATGTGTAAGGGAGGTGCCTTACTCGGATGATATTTACTGAGTCGTAGGCGACACTGTGAACAGGCAGTCACTACTTGTTCGCACAGCTTAGCTGATACAGGCCACCCTCAGGCCAGACCTTCCTGATATAGGTCAGCACGGCCTGTGTGGCCGTGCTTAACATGTAACCATTCAAGTAAGCGTTCCCATTCCCGACCATCATCTACAATATCAATTTGCTGCAGCCACATGAGGCTATCTACCGGTTGGTTGAGCTGAGCAGTGATCGAGTTTGAACGATCATGGCCTTTTACCCAACCAATGCGCAACATTCTCTGTCCTCCTGTGTTCCAACAGTTACTTCCAACTATCTGTCTCCCAAACTGGGACTCTGTTCACCTGCCAATCATTGGCTGCTCAGTGACCATCCATTCGGTTCTCCTCTCCTGGTTTGCTCCTGCACCACCTGTGTCAAAAGGGATTTGTGCATGGGAGGGAGTCAAGTCCCTTTCTGTCTCCAGGGCTGAAAACACAGGAGGAGGTGACTCAGTTGGCTCAGCTGCATCCCTTCCCTCTGCAGGGCTAACAGAGATCCCTCCCTGGCACTATCTGGGTGCCCTGTGTAACGATGGCACAAGGAAAGGCTGTTCTCATGCCCAGTTGTTTTCCCGATATGAGAAATGACACTGTTGGAAAGAAGCCTCTGTCCCTGGCTGAAGGAGGAAACATCAGCCATTCCTTCAGCCTGTTTCCCAGCACCTTCCCCTGGAGCTCCAGGGACACCTGGAGGGAGCCCAGTGGGGGCAGAGAAAGGGCTGCCTTGGGCTGGTCCTCTGCTGCTGAGCTGGGCCAGGCTCCTGGGACGGAGGGAGCTCCTGGCAAGTGGGCAGCGCTGCAGAGAGACAGCTGTGCCCAGGAGCCACGCCTCTGTGAAGTGCAGCAGGGCCAAGGGCACTGCCTGCAGGCACCGAGCGGAGAGGAGTGAGGCACAGACAGGGTGTGGAATAATTACTAAATTGGCTAAAAATACAAAAGTACAGCATTGTTCACACATTAAGGAACAGTATAAAATCAAGAGACTTCTGAGGTAGAAAATAGCTGCAGCTGGCATGAAGAATACAACACCCGTGGTTCCCTGATAAGCTACATGAGGTATGGGATGGGATGCAATTATTCCGCGGCTTTACCTTATGATGTATAGCAGATACGGGAATGGGACGATACCATGAAACAGATAAGCTGCCCATTAGCTGCCTGCTCGATACTCGAAGCCAACGTTTTGTCAAATTTTGATGAAATGCTGTCCTTTGTGCAAACTTTGCTCATTATAATGTCATTATAATACCAAAACACACCTCCATCCCGAAGGCTAATGCCTCCAAGCTGCGACCACTCCTTCTTGAGTCTGCGCCCTGAATTTCTCATAAACTATACCTTTAATTATGAAGCGAGAAAAATTTACACCAACCATAATAAAAGTATGTATGACTAAAGTCACTCAGACTCCATCTTGAAGATAACAAATAGTATAAAAATAGCTCGAGAGAGGGGGGATACCCAGGGAAGACACCATCACGAAGAATTCCATCACTGACTTCTGGGATCAGTCGCCGGGCTGAGCCTCTCTTCCCCCCCCATAGGGACGCCTTTGGGTAAGACTTAGATCATACCGAGTGCTTTCTCGGGAAACTTAGAAATGTCTCTGGAGAATCTCTTTTCTACATTTATAGCCAGGCTGTATCTTTATAACTTTGTCACGTGTTTTGTATATGTAACAATACTTCCATTTGCACGTGCTTTGCAGACAGTGTATTTATCACCGGCAATCCTAAGAACCTATATATCTGTTGTTTAAATTAACTGCACTTTTTTAAGTAGCTAGTCGTTTTGGTTTCTAACTGAACGTGACCAAGACTCGAGAGTGGCCGTGCTAGTTCATGAGCACGACTAGACTGAAGGTGCAGCCCACTATTAGTGTGTCCAAATCGTAACAGTTTAATACGTATTAAATGCGATTGGACTGATAGTGCTGAATTGGGCATCACTCAGAATTTAAACCTAGCCGCACCTAGCCTCCCACCTCGATGAGGAGTGTTAGAATGCAGGGGGGTTTATTATCTGCCAAAACCGCTTTGCCCCTTTTCTCACAACAGAATTTTGGTGTCGTTGGCAGGATTGCCATGGATAAACTGCTGCAAAAATATGATTGTGTCCCTTCCCAGGCTGGGAAGGAGTGGGCCCAAAAATTTTGGAAGGATGAAGAGAAAGTGGTGGAACGTACTGAAGAGTGTTGGGCTTCACTAGAGCTCAGAGCGGGGAAAGGCAAAGGTGTGATCTGTGCGGTGTTAGGTGCCTGTTTAGCTCATGCACAACCAGAAGCTAGGGAAACCCCTGCTCCTAATCTAATTTCTGCTGTAGAATATGCAACTCTGAAATCGGAAAATGAGGTGTTGAAGTCATCACTAGCTTTTCAGAAGGAGACAGGAGAAAAATTAAGAACTCAAGTTGGTAAGCTTGTGAGTGAGAATGAACGCTTAGGAAACCCTAATGCTATACTCAGGAATGAAGATCACCAACTTAAAATGTTATTGGAAAGGGTGACTGGCTCTTAGATAAAATGCAGCCCTCGACCCAGGTCCAACAAATTCGTAAGTTAATGTGTTATCCAAGTTCCGTAACCCAGACCGGAGATTTTTGGTCTAATAGTGAAGATGAGGAAGAAGGTGAGGAGGGAAGGACTTTTACTGTGAAATCCCGAGTCTTTCCTTTACGACCTCTGATTAAAACTGAAACCACAGTTGATGAGGATGATGATGAAGTCCGCAACACTGTGCGTACTATTCCTTAGACATGAACAGAGTTAGCGAAAATAAGGGAAAAATATTCGAGGCAGCCAGAAGAGTCGGCTGTTGAGTATGTGTGGCGAGTTTCTTCTGAAGGAGGACATAGAATTATGTTGAGTGAGGAAGAAGCAGGAGACTCTTGGGGACCAGGAGTGTTTTTAACTACAATGGACGGGGATCATAATTATTCCCTAACTGCTCGAGCAGCCTATTGGGCAGGTGGTATTGATCTGCGAGAGAGGGGGGAGTCGTTAGAGATTAGAGCTCCAGGCTACTCTGATCTGTTTGCGGCTGTACGGAAAGCAGCTTGTCTGCAAGCCATGTCATACAGGGAGGAATTTCGGAAATCCCCAATGTCAACCGCTATCGACCCCAATCGACTATCCCCTCTCATCCGTGGTCTTCCCAATTGCCTGAAACCATTCCTTGTCCGCACTCAAGATCGTATACGAGATGCTCGGGATGCTCATGGCCGGGGCCATCGTCCCTAGATGCCCACCTGGAATGAATATGTACAGGAAATAGACCAATATGGGTGCCGAATGGGCTGGGCCAGCCTAACTAGTGAAAAATCCTCCGAACACCCCGGAAAGGTTCGCCAAGTCCGAACTCACACTCAAAACCCCGAACCGGTGGAAAGGTTTAAGCCTGATAAGGACCAGAACGAGTTGTGGCGTAAAGCCCTACAATTAGGGGTGCCCCGACAATTCTTGCACGGTGTCCCTACGGGAGATCTCCGTACGCTGGTCCAATCTCTAACTAGAAAGAATAATGCGGCTGGGGAGAAAAGTCTAACCAGAGAATCCCCAAGCCATGAGAAAATTGTGCCTTCTGCATCGGTGCGTAATTTGATTGATTTGTCAGAGTCCCAGTCAAAAAACTCCTATCCCCGGGGAGGGCAGTGAGCCACCCTGTCCGGCCGGTACTAGCTATTCAATGGCTCTCTCATAAAGATTCTGAACCTATTATCACCATTCCTGTCGGACCCTGGAGGATGTCGGTAAACTTTATTATTGATACCAGAGCCCAAATGTCTGCAATCACTAACGAAATGGCACAACTTCTAGTTATAAATCCCACCAGACATAGAGTCAACTTCACAGCAGTTGATGGTGTGGTAAAAACATGCACCGTTGCAAAAATTAACCTCTGGTTGCCAGGAGACCAGCGAATGACTAGGGCGGAAGTGTTAGTGGGTGCCTCACGTACTAACCTCCTAGGATTTGACGTGCTGCGTGGGCGAACGTGGAAATTCCCAGATGGAACTGTGTGGAGTTTTGCACGATGCGAAAAAGGAATAGACACAGTGAAATTGAGTCTGTTGGAAACTTCCATACCTTTACCTCCCTCTAAAATCACTAACGTCCAGCAGTACCCACTGCCTGCAGCTGCACTTGCAGGAGCAGACGGGGTGGTATCAGATTTAGAAAAAAGAGACATCGTTAAGAGGACTCACTCACCTTATAATTCACTGGTGTGGCCAGTAAAGAAACCAAATGGGCAACGGCGTTTCATAGTAGATTACCGAAAGTTAAACGCCAACACTGCACCCCTGACCGCCGCAGTTTCAAATATCGCAGAAATTGTGACAATGGCACAAGGAGCTGCCCATCCTTGGATGACTGCCTTGGATGTTAAAGACATGTTTTTTATGATTCCCCTCCTTGAGCAAGACAAAGTGCGGTTTGCATTCACATGGAAAGGAGTCCAGTATACCTTTAACCGACTTCCACAAGGATACAAACATTCCCCCACTATTGCTCATAATGCTTTAGCTAAAGTGCTGTCAGAGATTCCTGTTTCACAGGGATGTATGGTATACCAATATATTGACGACATCCTAATAGGGGGAGAGAACCAAGAAAGTATAAAAGACATGATGGAAAACATCCGAAGAACATTACTGGATTTAGGATTGGAAATTCCAGACTCAAAGTGTCAGGGACCTGCACAGGAAGTTAAATTCCTGGGGGTCTGGTGGATTAAGGGAGCCTTCTGTCCCTCAGGATACCCTGGAAAAAATAGAGCATGGACAGAATCCATCCAGCATGAAGGAGTTACAGCAAGTTCTGGGAACTTTAAGCTATTGGCGTAAACACATCCCTGTCTTTTCCATCATTGCTTGCCCCCTTTATTGTTTGCTCAAAAAGGGTAAATCCTGGGAGTGGACTGAACAACATACTAATGCTCTGGAATTGCTAATAAAGGAGCTAAGGATATTCCAACAGCTTGATCCTATACATCCAACTGACCCTGTCCATGTAGAATTGTTGGAGGATTTTTAGTACAAAGGGGTCATCCTGTGAACACTCCAAGCACCGAAGAATTGCTAACAACTATGTAGGCTTTGCACCGAAGAATTGCTAAAAACTCTGTAGCCTTTGTTAGTTTGAAGGTTATGTGAAAACATTGTAGTGATGTTAGAAATGCTGAGACAACTAAGATATGAGAAAGTGTGCTGAACTCAGCGTGCCAAATGCAGAACTTCACCCAGGATATAGGAGGGGTGATTGTCCGCGTGGACAGATGCTTTAAGCCAATTATAATATGTTGCTTACCGCATGCACAGCTCGTGCAACCAGTCGGCAAATTGTCGGCGTGTGATACAGAATCAGAACGTCTATAATAACTGAGCTATCCGTGCAATAAACTGGCATTAACCTGATCATATTGGTCGTTGTGTTATTGTCCGAGCCTTCCGCGTCAACATAGAATGGAGGTTCAGTGAATATGGTTCCCATTGTAATTTATGGCAGAAGGGACCAGCAGGACTGAAGAGACCATTAGAATTTAGCTCTCACTCCTTTAATGATACTGAGAGCAGCTATTCAGACCTTGAGAAGGGTTTACTGTCCCTGGTGCGAGCATTGCAACGAACAGAGCAGATAAGAAGAGAACAGAGTGTGATCATTCAGGGACCTTTCTGCCTCCTAGATGTGGTCCGTAAAGGGACAACACCACCAGCTGGCATTGCCCAGAAACCTACAGTTCAAAAGTGGTATGCTTATTTAGAAGGCATTAATGAAATCATGCCAATCTCTGAAGGCAGTATTAAAGTATCCAAGCTCTAAAAGAATATAGATGGTGCCCTATTGGTCCAATCCCCACCAAACAGACCATCTCCGATCCAAGAAGCACCTCCTCTGAAGGAAGGCAGACTTATCACAGGAGTGTGGTTTACTGATGCATCATCTCACCGTGAGAACAATAAGTGGAAATACGAGGCCGTAGCACTGGAAGTAGCAACGAGAGAAAGAGCAATTGAAACAGGAGAAGGTAGTGCACAAGTAGGGGAACTCAGAGCCGTCCTAATAGCGGCACAACGTGGGGCTACTTATATTTACACTGACTCATATGCTGTTTTTAAAGGAGCCACTGAATGGATAGGTCACTGGGCAGACAACGATTGGCGGGTGAATAGAGTCCAGATTTGGGAATCGGACAGTTGGAAGCAACTGTTAGAAATAGGAGGACAGAGAACATTGCACATTGGTTGGGTAAAAGGCCATGATCGTTCAAACTCGATCACTGCTCAGTTCAACCAACAGGTAGATATCCTCATGTGGCTGCAGCAAATTGATATTGTAGATGATGGTCAGGGATGGGAACGCTTACTCGAATGGTTACATGTTAAGCATGGCCACACAGGCCGTGCTCACCTGTATCAGGAAGGTCTAGCCCGGGGGTGGCCTTTGTCGGTTAAGCTGTGCGAACAAGTAGTGACTGCCTGTTCACAATGTTGCCTATGACTCAGTAAATATCATCCGAGTAACACACCTCCCTTACACATTCGGGACAAGAAAACATTGTGGCATTCATGGCAAATTGATTATATTGGGCCCTTGAGATCATCAGGTGGGAAAAGATATGTCCTGGTAGGAGTAGAGATTATCTCCAGACTCAGTATGGCCAGCAGTTTCAAATCAGCTACTGGGGACAACACAGTGAAAGGCCTAAAACGGTGGTTCAGCACACTTCCCCTTTATCCCAAAGCTCATCATCAAGGGGCAGATTCTTAAGTCCGCTCAATAAGGTGTCATTGTCGGGGGTTTCAGATAGTGGCAGTGGAACCAGACTAGTCTGTGGAGTTGGGTCAGGTTCGACTATATCTATCTTGAGTTCGAGTAGCAGCGCTATTTCATCTTGTTGCCAATGACAGGTTACAAAAGTGGGTTCCACGAGGGTAAAATTATACCAACAATCTCCCTTATCAGTGATACAGTGTTTTGTTGTCATTGAGCGTGGGTTCTGAGGGCGAGATATTTCTATTCTTGTGGCCTTCTCATGGTTTGAGCTGTTGATCATTCTACATCCTACTTGGACTTCCTCTCCTGGCCTGCCTTTCAGGGTTGGGTACCAGCTATTCCAGGTCCACTCATGTTTTGAAAACACCTCATTTTCATGTAGGACTACAGTGGCCAGGCTCAATTTTCCTTTTCTTGTTCCTGCCTTCGCATTGTGTTTTACATAAGCTTGAGACCACGGCCATTCTGGGTCTCTTTGAGTACAAACAACAGCGAGTAAAAAGGTAAAACTGAATAGCATCAATTCCATCTGCCAATTCGTCATTTTGAAATTTAGGCCTCCAGATGGACATACATAATAAAAATAATATTATTGCCAGGATCAATGTCAGGATACCCTGGAGACACTCGAGGTTAGCGTAGGCCAATGCGTCTGTCCACGTACAGTTCATCCAAGGTTCCTGTAAGACACAAAGGAAAAGAAAATCTGCTCGGTCTCATTTGACCGACGGGGTTAAAAAGAGGGCGAGATCCACCGGGTGCTGATCCGATGTATCTTCCCTGAACAGTCTTTGGCTTCCCATGCATGGGGGTTTTTGGGAGTAGCTAGCACCATTGGTACTGTGCCAATTTGAGGCATTTTCACTAACACAGGTCGCCCAGGGTGAAATTGTCCTAGGTATTTTCGTGGTTCATTGGGAACTTTTGGAGTGATGATATCGGCAGATACACAGAAAGCTTTCATTTTAGGACAGCCATCTCCACTCCATCTGTTATTTAATTGATAGATGGCATCATCCAATCGCAAATGCCAACCAGGTTCATGAGTTTTTGCAAAACGCTTAACTAATCCATTGGTGCGTTCAACAATGCCATTAGCCTGAGGATAATAGGGAGTATGAAATACCCATCGAATCCCTTCTTCTTTGGCCCAATCTTGTACCACTGTAGCGGTAAAGTGTGAACCGTTATCACTTTGGATTTCCTCAGGAAGGGGAAGTGTGCTGAACCACCCTTTTAGGCCTTTCACTGTGTTGTCCCCAGTAGCTGATTTGAAGCTGCTGGCCATACTGAGGCCAGAGATAATCTCCACTCCGACTAGGACGTATCTTTTCTCACCTGATGATCTCAAGGGCCCAATATAATCAATTTGCCATGAATGCCACAATGTTTTCTTGTCCCGAATGTGTAAGGGAGGCGCCTTACTCGGATGATCTTTATTGAGTCGTAGGCGACATTGTGAACAGGCAGTTAGTACTTGTTCACACAGCTTAACCGAGACAGGCCACCCCCGGGCTAGACCTTCCTAATACAGATCAGCATGGCCTGTATGGCCACGCTTAATTTGTAACCATTCGAGTAAGCGTTCCCATCCCTGACCATCATCTACAATGTCAATTTGCTGCAGCCGCGTGAGGCTATCTACCTGTTGGTTGAACTGAGCAGTGATCGAGTTTGAACGATCATGGCCTTTTACCCAACCAATGTGCAATGTTCTCTGTCCTCCTATTTCCAACAGTTGCTTCCAACTGTCCGATTCCCAAATCTGGACTCTATTCACCCGCCAATCGTTGTCTGCCCAGTGACCTATCCATTCAGTGGCTCCTTTAAAAACAGCATATGAGTCAGTGTAAATATAAGTAGCCCCATGTTGTGCAGCTAGTAGGACGGCTCTGAGTTCCCCTACTTGTGCACTACCTTCTCCTGTTTCAATTGCTCTTTCCCCCGTTGCTACTTCCAGTGCTACGGCCTTGTATTTCCACTTATTGTTCTCACGGTGAGATGATGCATCAGTAAACCACACTCCTGTAAGATCACTGCCTTCCTTCAGAGGAGGTGCTTCTTGGATTGGAGATGGTCTGTTTGGTGGGGATTGGAATAATAGGGCACCATCTATATCCTTCTGGAGCTTGGATACTTTGATACTACCTTCAGAGATTGGCATGATTTCATTAATGCCTTCTAAATAAGCATACCACTTTCGAACTGTGGGTTTCTGGGCAATGCCGGCTGGTGGTGTTGTCCCTTTACAGACCACATCTAGGAGGCAGAAAGGTCCCTGAATGATCACACTCTGTTCTCTTCTTATCTGCTCTGTTCGTTGCAATGCTCGCACCAGGGACAGTAAACCCTTCTCAAGGTCTGAATATCTGCTCTCAGTATCATTAAAGGAGGGAGAGCTAAATTCTAATGGTCTCTCCGGTCCTGCTGGTCCTTTTTGCCATAAGTTACAATGAGAACCATGTTCGCTGAACCCCCATTCTACATGGACAGGGTCAGATGGATGTATGGGGCCAAGTTGTTGGAATAACCTTAGCTCTTTTATTAGCAATTCTAGTGCATTAGTATGTTGTTCAGTCCACTCCCAGGATTTACCTTTTTTGAGTAAACAATAAAGGGGGCAAGCAATGATGGAAAAGCCAGGGATGTGTTTACGCCAATAACTTAAAGTTCCTAGGACTTGCTGTAACTCCTTCATGCTGGAAGGATTCTGTCCATGTTCTATTTTTTTCAGGGTATCCTGAGGGACAGAAGCAGCTCCCTTAATCCACCAGACCCCCAGGAATTTAACTTCCTGTGCGGGTCCCTGACATTTTGAGTCTGGAATTTCCAATCCCAAATCTGGTAATGTTTTTCGGATGTTTTGCATCATGTCTTGTACACTTTCTTGGCTCTCTCCCCCTATTAAGATGTCGTCAATATATTGGTATACCGTACATCCCTGTGAAACAGGAATCTCTGATAGCACTTTAGCTAAAGCATTATGAGCAATGGTGGGGGAATGTTTGTATCCTTGTGGAAGTCGGTTAAAGGTATATTGGACTCCTTTCCACGTGAATGCAAACTGTGCTTTGTCCTGCTCAAGGAGGGGAATCATAAAAAACATGTCTTTTACATCTAAGGCAGCCATCCAAGGATGGGCAGCTCCTTTTATCATTGTCACAATTTCCGCGATATTTGGAACCGCAGCGGTCAGGGGTGCAGTGCTGGCGTTTAACTTTCGGTAATCTACTGTGAAACGCCATTGCCTGGTTGGTTTCTTTACTGGCCACACCGGTGAATTATAAGGCGAGTGAGTCCTCTTAACGATGTTTCTTTTTTCTAAATCTGATACCACCCCGTCTGCTCCTGCAAGTGCAGCTGCAGGCAGTGGGTACTGTCGGACGTTGGTAATTTTAGAGGGAGGCAAAGGTATAGATGCTTCTAATAGGCCCAGTTTAACTGTGTCTAATCCTTTTTTGCGTCCTGCAAAACTCCACACAGTTCCATCTGGGAATTTCCACATTCGCCCACGCAGCACGTCAAATCCTAGGAGGTTAGTACGTGAGGCACCCACTAACACTTCTGCCCTAGTCATTCGCTGCTCTCCCGGCAACCAGAGGTTAATTTTTGCAGTGGGGCATGTTTTTACCACACCATCAATTCCTGTGAAGTTGACTCTGCGTCGGGTGGGATTTATACCTAGAAGTTGTGCTGTTTCGTTAGTGATTGCAGACATTTGGGCTCCGGTATCGATAATAAAATTTACCAATATCTTCCGGGGTCCAACAGGAATGACAATAACGGGTTCGGAGTCTTTATGAGAGAGCCATTGAATTGCTAGTACCTGCCGGACAGGGTGGCTCACTGCCCTCCCTGGGGATAGGAGTTTTTTGGCTGGGACTCTGTCAAATCAATCAAGTTACGCTCCGGTGCAGAAGGCACAATTTTCTCACGACTTGGGGATTCTCTGGTTAGACTTTTCTCCCCAGCCGCATTATTCTTTCTAGTTAGAGATTGGACTAGTGTACGGAGATCTCCCGTAGGGACACCGTGCAAGAATTGTCGGGGCACCCCTAATTGTAGGGTTTTACGCCACAACTCATTTCAGTCCTTATCAGGCTTAAACCTTTCTTCCGATTTAGGGTTTTGAGTGTGAGTTCGGACTTGGCGAACCTTTCGGGGGTGTTCGGAGGATTTTTCACTAGTTAGGCTGGCCCAGCCCATTCGGCGCCCATATTGGTCTATTTCCTGTACATATTCATTCCAGGTGGGCATGTAGGGACGACGGCCCCGCCCATGAGCACCCCGAGCATCCCGTATACGATCTTGAGTGCGAACAAGGAACGGTTTCAGGCAATCGGGAAGACCACGGATGAGAGGGGCTAATCGATCGGGGTCGATAGGGGCTGACATTGGGGATTTCCGAAATTCCTCTCTGTCATACATGGCTTGCAGACAAGCTGCTTTCCGTACAGCCGCAAACAGATCAGAGTAGCCCGTAGCTCTAATCTCTAACGACTCCCCCCTCTCTCGCGGATCCATACCCCCTGCCCAATAGGCTGCTCGAGCAGTTAGGGAATAATTATGATCCCCAGGCATAGTGGTTAAAAACACTCCTGGTCCCCAAGAGTCTCCTGCTTCTTCCTCACTCAGCATAATTCTGTCCCCCCCTTCAGAAGAAACTCGCCACACGTACTCAACAGCTGACTCTTCTGGTCGCCTCGAATATTTCTCCCTTATTTATGTTAACTCGGTTGGTGTCCATGGAACGGTACGCACAGTGGTGTGAATTTCATCATCGTCATCAACTGTGGTTTCAGTTTTAACCAGAGGACGTAAAGGAAAGACTTGGGATTTCAAAGTAAAAGTCCTTTCCTCCTCATCTTCTTCGCCATCCTCACTATTAGACAAAAAATCTCCGGTCTGGGTTCCGGAATTTGGATAACACATTAACTTACGAATCTGTTGGACCTGGGTCGAGGGCTGCATTTTATCTAAGAGCCCAGTCACCCTTTCTAATAACATTTTAAGTTGGTTTCCTAAATATTCATTCTCACTCACAAGCTTATCAACTTGAGTTCTTAATTTTTCTCCTGTCTCCTTTTGAAAGGCTAATGATGACTTCAGCACCTCATTCTCCGATTTCAGGGTTGCATATTCTACAGCTGAAATCAGATTAGGAGCAGGGGTTTCTCTAGCTTCTTGTTGTGCACAAGATAAACAGGCGCCTAACACAGCACAAATCACACCCTTGCCTTTCCCAGCTCTGAGCTTCTGTGAAACCCGACACTCTTCAATACGTTCCACCACTTTCTCTTCATCCTTCCAAAATTTTTGGGCCCACTCCTTCCCAGCCTGGGAAGGGGCACAATCATATTTTTGCAGCAGTTTATCCATGGCAATCCCGCCGGACTACGCCAAATTCTGTTGCGTGAAACGGGGCCAAGCGGTTTTGGCAGAAGATAAACCCCCTTGCGTTCTAACACTCCTCTCCGAGGTGGGAGGCTAGATGCGGCTGGGTTTAAATTCGGAGTGATGCCCAATTCAGCACTATCAGTCCAATCGCGTTTAATATGTGTTAAACTATTACGATTTGGATACACTAATAGTGGACTGCACCTTCAGTCTAGTCGTGCTCCTGAACTAGCATGGCCTCTCTCAAGTTTTGGTCGCGTTCAGTGAGAAAGCGAAACGACTAGCTACTGAAACAGTGCAGTTTATTTAAACAACAGATATACAGGTTCTTTAGGATTGTCGGTGATAAATACACTGTCTGCAAAGCACGTGCAAATAAGGATATTGTTAAGTATACAAACGTGCGACAAAATTATAAACGATACAGCCTGGCTATAAATGTAGGGTAGAGATTCTCTAGAGAAATTTCTAAGTCCCCAAGAAAGCGCTCGGTGTAATCGAAGTCTTACCCAAAGGCGTCCCTATGGGGGGGAAGAGAGGCTCAGCCCGTCGACTGATCCCGGAAATCAGTGGTGGAATTCTTCGCGATGGTGTCTTCCCTGACATCCCCTCTCTCTTGGGCTATTTTTATATTATTTTTTTATCTTCAAAGTGGAGTTTGAGTGACTTTAGTCATACGTACTTTTATTATGATTAATGTATTCAAGGAGGAGTGTTCACACCTCGGGGGCGGATAGCCTCCGGGATGGAGGTGTGTTTTGGTACATTGTGGTGAGCAAAGTTCGCACAAAAGGACAGCATTTCATCAACATTTGACGAAATGTTGGCTCGGGTAGCGTGTAGGCCGCTTATCAGTTCCGTAGTACCATCTCGTCCCCATATCTGCTATTCGTCACAAGGGAAGGCCACGGAACAAGCGTGTTCCGTTCCATCCCTCGTGTAGTTTCGCAAACAACCTTGTACAGGGAATCACAGATGTTGCATTCTTCGTGTGCTAGCTGCGGCTGTGTTCTACCTCAGAAGCCTCTTGATTTTATGACTTTCCTTAATGTGTGAACAATGCTGTATCTTTGTATTCTTGGCCAATTTAGTAATTATTCCACAGATGGCTAATAGGAAAGTATTCTCCAACGATCTCTCTGGTCTGTACAAAAGGCAGAACGCATCTGGAGTCACTTCTAGCTCTGGGGGTTGTGATAACACCATCCTTGAAACTTCAGATAGAATTGTTTTTCAGAAGACCTGAAAGCAAATTTTCTTCAGCAGAACACCCTCTCTGGTACATGCAACTGGGACAGCACTCTGAGCAACTCGCCTAGGTGTGTTCTTCTGAAGTACGTAAGATTATGGGTCATTTGAAGTTACATCATAAAATAGATAGACTAAACAACCTGCCCACAGCCAAAAAAAGTACAAGCGAGCCATGAAACCAAGGACATTACCTGATCGTTACACATCCCTGGTTTTTATATATCGCATAACAGCCTACCGACGTCAGGAGCATACTCAAGTCACAGATCCACAAAGACAGGTTTCTGAAGGTCTAAGTTAGCCTGAAATTTTGATTTCCAGCTTACTAATGTACTGGGAATGTTGTGATCTGTGTGAGCATTTAGGTAAAGCCTGTAATTGCAGAAGTGAAGCTGTGGAGGCATTCTTTCAGAGCCTCAAGGAAGCTGTTCACGGTAGAAACCAGAACACGTAAAAGTCACAGTAAAAGAACCCTGCACATAATAACCTTACAGCCTGTGAAAGACAAGGAATGCCACTACAAGTATTTCTCGGCTATCGGAACACAGTCACAAAATAAAATGTACTTTCACCAAAATTTGGAATAGATTTTAAAATTAAACACATTTTAAAATGAAAAGTGTGCAATGAAATGTTATCTGAAATTTTCACACAGATTCTTTTCTACTAGAAGTTGAAAATTGCTTTTGACTCTTGAAAAATACAGAAAAATACTAAACACCACAGGAAAATGCAGACCGATGAAAATAGAAATGAAATAAATTGCTCGTTCATACCTTAAGTTCCTCAGTTTGCTGCTTCACTGTCTCCAGACCTGTTCCAACTGGGGACATAGATGCCAACCCGCTGCCAGCAATGTCCACCCAGTCAAACATTGCCTGAAAATCACAGTAGGAAACTGAAGCATGAGCAGAGAAATAGTGTCAGATTTCAAAGTCGCATTAAGTAAAATACCAGAATTTCTTACTCCAGAGAACAAGATTGCTGTGCGCTTTGAAAACAAAGCAAAGCAAAACAAAACCAAACAGCTTTCTCCAGCGGAACCTAGGGGTTTTTGCAATACAAGGGATCCAGTATTAACTAAAGTATTCCACATAATGGTTACGAGAATGTACATGCTGCAAGACTGAACCCCTATTAGCAGCAATATCCTGCCAGTACTATTCATGCGGACTAGTACTCTACTTCTGGAGTAAAATCAGCAATTTTTATGAATACCCCGAAAGGTAAATACAAGACAAACTCTGTTCTGCACTCCTTCGGAGCAAAGATGGAAGGTGGTAGCTGAATGATAACACACTTTAAACGATGATGACAAAAGAACTTCTGTTGAAGGATAACGGTAACTGTATCAGGAAGATGGAACGCGACCCATTCAGTACAGATTAGACAGTGATGGCCAATACCTGAGCTTGACTGAATCTCCTCAGGATAAGGCAGCTGGAACTTCAAAAAACAAATGAAGTCTCCCCAGTTCTGAGGCTTTGTGGGTACTTCCCTTACTCCTGATATAATGCAGAACAACCTCAAGAACACTCTAGTTAAAGATTAAGAACACCTATAGCACTCTGGGCAATTCATTACATAGAGGAAAAAATACCTCTGCCAGGCCCTTTTTCCTCCTGCCTGTTATCTGTGATTCATGACGGAGAAGGGCTTAGGACGGCTTCTCAGAGCTGCCCACTGCTACACAACTCCTTGGCAAAAGGAGAACTAACCCCCCCAACACGCTCAACAGGGTGAGGCAGCTGTAGCTAACAATCTGCCCACAATACTTTTAATATTGTCTATTGAAATGAGCGTAAGGCGGCAGTTACATACAGTTCTTGTACAGAGTACCAAGCTTGTAGGATGCAAAACGTGCAGCCCCAGGAAATACAAAGCTCTCAAAGCAACGGCAATGTTCCTAATGTAACCCTACAAGTCAACCTCTGGGCAGTATGAAAATAAGAGACCTTGGAGAAAAAAACATGGAAAACAAGGTATTGCATTATTATTAAGATGTGTTCTGCTGCTCGGTCTGCACCGAACACACACGCAACTGCCCTCAGTGTCATGTGAAACTCTGTTTTTAAAGATCCAATGAACCAAGACAGACAGTAATTCCACTGGGCAAAAAGACAGCTTTGCAAAATCTGACCATGAAAACCCTTCTACTGTTTCCATCTTCCAGCCGTTCACTGACAAAAGACATGAGGCCTGCCACTCAGCCAAAACTTGCAAAGGATAGGCAAAAAAATGAAATAAAATACAGCGCATATAGAGAAAAGATATCTTAAAAAACTGCTGGAAAGTTTACCTACTGATTTTAAAAGTGAATCATCTTCCAAAGTATTGTGATTTGATAAATTACGCTAAGAATTAGTATGATGGTCCAGTATGTCTATATTCTTAGTATAATTATGCTAAGAATTCCTGTAATGGTCCAGTAACATTATGTTAATATTTTGGGCTTAAAATAGTCAAACTGAAATATTTCACTTATAAAAAAGGTGGAATAAAATTGAAGTTCTTTCACTGCCCTCCGCTCAAAGAAAACAGCTGCAGGTGAGTATACGGACCTGTATTCTGTTCCTTTCGGATCATGTAAACATGTCACACCTTCAACTCGCCTATTATGTTACGTACTGACTGCCACCAGGAAATGTGAGCAGGATTACTATAAACTTGTGTCTTACCAATAAAGGGGAC
The DNA here is from genome assembly GCF_028500815.1 of Rissa tridactyla. NCBI lineage: Eukaryota > Metazoa > Chordata > Aves > Charadriiformes > Laridae > Rissa > Rissa tridactyla. Next base: position 1,400,835 of record NW_026529545.1, read on the forward strand.
ATCAATTTCGAATCTATACATAGAGGAGTATATGAACAACTACATGCAGAAAACAAGCCAAACAGATTTAGTCTTCAATGGAAGAAAAACCTCCAACCCAACCAACCCCGAGAAAAAATATCTGCCTACTGAAGAAAACAGTCGCTAGAATCAGTGACACATGTCACCTTCCCAATCACGTAGCATTTTTGACGACAACCACATTAAGTCCTATTGACTCAAGATTGGGTTAGGTGTATCACACCATCTTACCTTCAGTCCATCCCGGTATTGAACAGCTGCCTGCAGAGCTCCAACAAGCTTATCTGCCCGGTCTTTCCTTGTTTTTCTTAAGGCATCCCAGGCAGAATTCAGCTGCAAATAGGTGAAATTCACTCCAATGGACAAAAGAATGTTACTGCTGCTGTATAATGTGCGTTCACTCATTATTCACTCATCAATAACACCAATAAACTAAGCATGAATAGTTCACATTAATTCCATGTTAAAACTCTTGTTCTCCTTATCACTGCATAGTTACTTTCCTTCAGAATGCACTCGACGTTCTGGATGGCAAAAGCTGTAAAATTCAATACTGATTATTGAATAGTTTCATTAACCTACGGATTACAGTCAATATGGGAAATACTATTATTAAATCATTTGGAATTGCATCCTTATCAAAAAGGTAGCTTAAAAGAAACATACACTGCTGAACACTGGAGAAACTGTCAGTACTCTGTAGTCATCCAAGCAGCATTGTCTCAGTCAAGATGCTGCACTTGGCATAAACCAGATACGTTTCAAATTTATTCCAGCATTCCTATTGCAAAAAGTAGCCATCTATTGCATTCATCAGTGACTATTTCCACAAAAAGCCTTTCTGTCTTTTACAGAACTTCTAACCCATAAATCAATACAATAAAATTGTCTATACATTCTAAACTAATACGAGCCAAGATCCATTTACTTGAAAAGCAAACCTTACGTTATCATAAAAGCTTCACGGGTATCTTACATTTGCCGCAAAATGTTTATTTGCAAAATTTGTTGGGGGCAGGGAGGATATACCAAGTTCAGCTGAACAAGCACCTGGCGTAGCAGATCCAAGCACCTGCATTTCCCATACCTCATCTATGCTCTTGTGGACAATAGGTTTGTCAGGCTCTCCACAAGCAGCTCCAAGGTCAGAGCCAAGGCTCAGAACTGTTGCTAGTTCCTCTTGCAGTCCATCAATTTCGTCTTTAGCAGCCTACAAAGAGAAAAAAAATCAATGCCGCTCACACTAACTTTAATAATCTATGTACAGCTTGTTTTCAAGATAGGACATGGCAGGATTCGGCCTGTGGTTTCTTTAAAGTCCCTTGGACTTACAATCTGACGCTTAAAACACAAGCATCCCTTTGCAGGGTCAGAGTGAAATCACCTGACACCAGTCTAAATTAGAACAATGGCTTATGATGTCACTTTGCATGAGATGAAAAAAAATAAACAGGAAGTTTTCAATTAGATTTCTTTAATCAGAGTGTTTTCTTTTTCAGAGGTTGTCAGTCAACCCTCAAATCTTTAACTATCAGCATGAATAATTACAGGCTTAGAGCATAATACATAGAGCACGATACATGCGTACACCTTTCATTTAGATGTTACCTATTACTCAGGGAATCTCAAGTACGTATCACTTTCAAAAGTCTCAGTGACGTGCTTAGTATATACGTGTTTATAAGCAGATATGCAAATATAAGGACAGGCACCTGTTGCATGCTCATTGCAATTCAGAACTGGTACATGTTATTTACCACAGACTCTCGAGATATCACTATAGTAAATTCCTACACAATTATCCCTCTTGGTCTCTAAAAAAATAGCCTCCTGTGGTATTTCATAGTAAGTCTCTCTTTTCTCCGCATACCGTAAATAACATACTTTAAGTCAACAAAATACTTTCTACTGACCTCAGCGTCTTCTTGCTGTTGCTTGACTACAGACGGGTCAATTCCAGGTCCCTCCAGTTCTCCAATGAGCTCCTGAGTATCTTTAATAGTAGCTGCAAGAGCCATGTGACTACACCACAACTTTGCGGCTAGTTTCGTTACATCCAACAATTTGGCCTCCCTCTCCTCAGTCAAGGTCTGGATGTCTTCCCAAATGAGGACCATTTGGTCTAGTTTATCTTGAACAGCTAAACAACAGAGGAACTAGATTCCTACCTTGGCAAACGATTCTTGGCCATAAATCTCTCTACAGTTCTACAGCAGAAACATATGGGTATCTTTTAAAATTTAGACTGTAAAATTGTTTCTTTACAGGACGACTCATAACCTTAGGTGGAAACAACCACCACAACCTTAAAAAATAAAACAAAGGTCATATCCACAATGAATTATTTTAAACAAATACTTTGCTTTTATACATCTTCTCCAGCTTCTCCAGGAGAACACAATCCCCAGATCAGTGGTCATCAGAAATGAAGATTTTTATATGCTGCAGCTTGCTGCATTTCCACTACATGAAACTTTCCTCCATCTATTACCTTTAGCAGATATATCCTTATCGGCTCCTTCTGAGCGAGCAATCATTTCCTTCCCTCTCTGTTTAAGCGTCTCATACACCGGCTGAAGTCTTTCCAGATCCACTGACACGTTCTTATTTTCACTGATTTGCTCTTTAATCTTCTCAGCCTCTGCTGAGATTGAAGGTGGCTGCCTCAGACGTTCAACTGTGCCTTTCAGACTCTCAAGAGTCAAATCTGTCTTGTCATGAAACTGGTAGGGTGGTAAAGGACAGAAAGAAGTGGCAGAGAAATTAGGAAAAAAAAACAACTGAAAAATGGCATTTGAAATTCTCTTGGAAAAAGGTACTTTAAAATTAACATATTTAACATCTCTAGCCAACAGACGTATGTGCCACTTGCAAGAATGCCCTTCGTGGTTCTTCCCCTCTCTCAATATCTACATTACAAAAATGACCTTGCAAAATGGTACTTCCTCTCAGACTGAGGAATTTTACTGTGAAATCCAGTTTCAGTCCTGAGACGTTCCATCTGAAGATACTATACATAGAGCAGAATCTACTTGCCTTTACTCCTGTGTCATCCATACAGTAGGTTGTACCTTATTTTGGAGAGCCATGACTCGTTGGCTCTTTCATGAGCCATTTCATCATTTTAGCAAGCTGTTTACCTGAGTAGTAAATACATACTTTTTCATATCAGGACCAATACACTGGCATATAACCACTGGTTAAGATTCGATATGTCTGGTCATTCAAAAAGACGTCTGTTAGTGCCCAGGTGATGCTTGTTACTGCAGTAAAGGAGCGTTACTTTCTGCAACTAAAAGCACCCAAGAGCGTGTGTTATGTTGACCCACAGTTGACTGAGCCCAGGGAGGTGTCCAGAAACTCAATTACAGCTCTGTAACATGGTTCACCCTTTGGTATAGGTCCAAAGACAGCCTTTACTACATGCTTTTGGATCCCTAGAGACTCCTAAAAACACCTCACCACCGTGCCCCTTTCAATTTACAGAAATTAGTAAACCTTGGGTGCATTTAACGATCCCTCCGGGATCTACAAAAAGCACTCTTGACTACACTTGGGAAAGGTGCCAGAAAGAGCACAGCATAACAAGATTGCCTGATGGGAACAAATAGCTCCATCCTTTCTATTCAAAGGACTACAGGCAATGCGAATGTAATGACTTCTTCCCACCACACAACCCACTTCAAATCAGACACTGTGACCAACGTTATGGACTCAGTGTTTTTGGTAGAAGTGCGAATATCATACAAGCCAGCAAAATGTGTTCTGGAAGATAAGTAGCCTTCCCACCTTCCGGACTTCTGGAAAACTGATTGCAGCAACAAAACCTTACAAAAGTGGTAAAGACGGGAATTAAATTGGCACTATCAAGGTCTAATTTTAGGAGATATATATATTAAATTTTAAAATTGTTGGTACATTCAGTGGGCTTCCTTGTACTCGTACTTCAATGAATGAGATGAGGTGTTTTAGAACTTCAAAGGAAGAAAATGCAAGTCATTACAACCTCTCATTCTGGCTCCATAGGTTATGGGGTGCCTTTGATACGTAGTGCTGCCACATATTCCTCTTGGATAGAAAAACCTTCCCCTGGGCTCAGCTCCACCAACTGAGGCCCAGGTTTTTCCATCTTACCTATGTGAGGCTTGTGCTCAGCCATCAGCCCACGCAGTTGCTATAACAAACAAAACGACTTACCAGTTTCTTATGCTTGCACCACCACATTACAGCTGTCCACACTTCCAACACATCCAGCTGGCGAGAAATGCCAAACACCCTTCATCCTAATGTCAAGCGCAAATACTATAAAACAAAGGTAGTGATTGCTCTGCCAGTGATGGCTCCCATTCCAACAGAGAGCTACCCAGGCTTTAAACACCACAATTAGAGACGCACTGGAAAGGTCCATGCAATACCCTCGTAGGACAGATGATTGATTACAGGCAAAATATAAGATGTTAATTATGCATATGATCTTGGCAACAGACACTCCCCATATCTAGTACCTATCATGACAGAAATGTCAACGATATTCCAGGCATGTGCATAACACCACTGCATATATACTTTTCATGGTGGTATTTGTCACTTGCCTCAAACCCTTCCATTGAAGAACATCACAGAAAGAGGTACTGGCATTGCAAGAATATGAATTCAAATGATCCTTGCTTTAAGAAGAGAGAAGTAGCACAAGGAAGAGTCAAAAGAACCAGTGAAAAGGAGAAAAGGACAAGGAAGACCGATTAGGAGAGACTATCAACCTAGTTTAGCAGTCTCCTCTCTGGCCACAAGACCCCTCTGTCTTCACAATAGCGCTATTTCTTAATTGACACAAAGCTTAGCAAGTAATTAATAAGTAAATTAAATTTGATCTCAGCTGTCTACTCCCTCTCATCATCCACCCCCTAAGGAAGTCAAAACTCTGCATAAAACTTGTGGAAGTGAAAGGTCACAAGGTGCCTTCCAACTTGCCGAAGGATTTGGGTTTTGTTGACTTGCACCCGTAGATCTGACAAAAGGGAAAGGTTTCTTGTGGGAGTAGCCCCATCCTTCCCTCCACTTTTATTTATTTTCTCAGCTCATTCCTCCCTTTTCAGGACAATCCCACTCTCTTGTCAGGCACTGTCCCTCCCGGTGCTGTGAACTCCACGCGTTTCTCCCCTATAGCCCCTGTGCAGGAACATGAGAGGCACATGCTCTGTTCCGCTCAGCTCAGACTTTGTTTAAGTTAATGAAGGCACAGAAAAGGGCCCATGTCAGTCTCAGTGTAAATACATCCTCTTGTCTTCAACTAAGCTTCTTCCCTTAAAAAGGCATCCTGATACCGGCTCGCTTACTTGCTCCTCCCCAGAAGAGGAGAGGTTAAGATTGACAAGACACTGACCATGACTCTCAGCAGCCCTCTGAGGGCAAAACAGCAATGAAAACACAAATCCCCCTGACTCTAGCTCTTACCCAGAATGTAACTCCTTGTACACCCTGTAGCAAGAAAAATAATGTTGATTAGCCGAGAAGAGGCAAAGGTGAAACTAAGAGCAGCCTGAAAGTTTTTAGAAAATAATTTTGTGTGGTTTATTTCTGTGCACAAATAGATGATTTGACACAAGGCCCACAAGAGTGCACATTTCTGGGTCCAAACCTTACGCTAGTGCTCTGCCCACGGCTTAGTTCAAACCAAACTGACTGCGTGCTACTCACACAGAACTGACTCTATGAATTCCATGACTGGGAATAAAGACAGGCATCAGTAAATACATCAGAACAGAAAGGTAAGTGAATACAGAAAATGGTTTTCCATTCACATTAAGAAGCTTTTTTTTTTGAATACAACAATAAAATCATTTGATCTTGTTCACAATCTACTATTGGGTAAACAATTCCAGTAAACAAGTATTCCAGATCAGATTACGTGTTAAAATTGCCTGACAATAATCTTCTACTTAACAAACAAATCCCAGCTAATGGCATAGCCCAGGGAAAATGCAAAAATAGCAGCTCATCTGAAGGGCCTCTCATGCAAGCAGAATGATTGGGGGGACAATCCTGGAAGTAAAGCAAGCATGATTTGGCTCACAGTGACTAATCAAGCGAGTTTGTCAAGCACATGTTATATAGCTACTCTTAATAGAGCCTGTGTGTTCATTGTGGACATAACAGGAAGACAAATGAGTGAACCCACTGTTTACCAGTACATAATAGTGGCATATCTTCATTAACTGGTCACAGAGCAAAACTTTGAAGCCAGGGTTCATCCTATCTAACTGGAGTTGCTTAATTGAGGCAGCTAAAAACACCCCAAACCTAGTTACTCTGTGCTCAGCAGGGAGAGAGGTCTGTCCAGTAGCCACATGGGTTTGACCTCACTGCACAGTGCGAGCTGCACACTCAGCCTGGGGCCTCTGTGCAGAAGAGAGAGAGAGAAACCAAGAGGCCCAGGGAGCAGGAAAGAAGGGCGACGGGGAAAGTAGAGGGAGAGGAAGGATGACAGAGAGAGAGAGAGGGACTTGGAGAAAAGAGAAAGGGAGACAGGGAGCCGAGCACAGCAGGAGAGAGGAAGGGAGGTACAGGGAGGCGAAAAACAGGACCCAGAGGGAAAGGGGAAGGGCAGGGAGGAACAGGGAGGCAGAAGAGGGCTGACAGGAGCCCAAGGGCCCAGGACTCACCGCAGCTCCCGGCTCTGCAGATCTGTCCTGTCGGCCTGTGCCAGCCTCCCCTCAGCCGACACAAGATGGCCGCCGGGAGCCCTGTGCCGGGTCCACAACTCCCAGCGTGCCCCGGGGCGCCCCCTCCTGCCCTCTGACCCCGCGGGAACCATGGCCGCCTCCCCGGGGCTGCCCTGGCCCAGGGCCAGGCCCTGGAGCACGGCTGGGGCCGGGAGGAGGAGGTCAGGGAGGGAGAGAAGGTTGGGAGAGGGCGGCGGGGTGGGGGGAGAGGGGCGGGAAGGGCCAGAGGGCCGGGGAGAGCAGGGGGGAGCTGGTCAGGGAGGGGAGGGAGGAGAAGTGCTGGTGAGGAGCGGGAAGAGATGGAGGGCAAGAGATGCTGGTTAAGCTGGCAGAGCAGCGCGGAGAGCCGCCTGACAGCAAAGGTGCCCGGTGGCCGCAGAGGAGCCCAGGTGAGCTGATTCTTTTGGAGGCCACCAGGGCAGCCTTCCTCCGCCCCTGGTTTTGGTGAGCGATGGAGCAGTGCAGAGCCGTCCCTCAGGCATGCAGGCCTCAGGAGGGCTTCCCAGTGCCCCAGTGAGAGATCCTGCTCCCAGGAAGCGCCTCCCCATGGAGCAAAGGCCATATCCAGCCACCCGGCGCTGGGTACGGCTGCCCCAAGGGGTGTCTCAAGGAGGACGGGGTCGTCCGTCTGATGGCTCTGACACACAAATGGTGAGCTGAAGCCCCGTGGCCATGGCTGGCTGGGTCAAAGTCTCCGAGTTTAGTGACATTTGGTGAACTCCTGCACTAAGTATCGCATGACTCGAAACATCCCTGAAAAAATGGTGGAGGTTTGTCTGCGTGTTCTGCATGCTTCTGGATGCTAGACTGTGGCTAGGAGGGAACGTGCTTAGTTATCTCTCAAAGGGAGACAAAAGAAGTGCCTAAGTAAGGGTCAGCGTACCTCTTCAGAGCTTTGGCTGTTTAAATGTTGACCTGAACTTCTACAGAAACGGTAAAACGCTTGCACTTTTCTTCTCTTCTAGTTCCTGCGTGGGTACAGGGAAGAAGGCAGCAGACGTACACATTAGCTAAACCCCCTTCTTCTTGCCAGCAATAAAGGCGCCTCTCGGCTGGGAGCCCGAGAAGGACCCCGTGTTACAATTCTTGCTCCTTTATGTGCCACCCTAAGGCGATTCACATATGCATTGTCACAGTCTAGGAAACCTATTGGCCTTGGCCATGAGGTCGCCTGTTACCGTTCACTTTGGAGGAGTTGTTGACGTGACCCGCTTTGCAAGCACGCTTAATTCATATTTAGTAGCTGAGTTTGCACTCTTTCGTTGCACCTTGGCGGCTTTCAGCTCGTTTCCATCTGGTTTCTTGTAAAAATAGACCCACTTGCATAGGTGACCTCACTGCTGGTCAAGTTCTCTTGCGCGTGTCTCGGAAGCCATCTTTACCGAGGAGCTTCTTCTTTGTAGCCCAATGTGCTGGTCAGCTTTTTCAGCAGGGCTAGTTCAGAGCCTACGCGGCAGGACACAGCTGCTGCCTGAAAAGTTTGCCTTCTATCCCACAGGAGCTTGATGGTGAAAGCGCCATTTCTAGCTTTGCGAGGGAGACAGGGAGGACCAAAGCTCCCTGAGCTTTGTTGAGCTGAGCTGGCCTTCGGGATAACTCGGCTCCTTCCTTTGCCACTTGCTTGGCTACTTTTTTCCAACCATTGATGGTTTACTGCCCACTGCTCCTCAACGGCCATCCTCTTGCAAAGGTAATTACGATTTGAGCTTTAGGAGAGATGGTACAGTAGGTAGATACGGGATCAAAGTATAGGCTGGTCTCTACCTTGGGAAGGGTAGGATGAGCTATTACACCTTGATAGGCTGTCCAGATAGGCGCTATGGGTAGAGTTCCTATTTGCTAATTGTTGTTTCTTTAGCATGTGCTGGGGGCTCAGTCCGGAATGACAAGAAGCCCACCCTGAGTGATGCGGTGGCAAGGGAGACAGCAGAGGAGCACAGCAAAGGCAGCTGTTAAAGCAGCGGCTGAAAGCCGGTCCCTCCTGCATCCAAGGTGGGAAAGTGTGGGCTGGAGAACCAGAGGGCTCTGCTGCTAAAGGCAGCCACAGGGAAGCAGCAGGTCCTCTCCAGTGAAGGTGACGCACAGTGCAGTCTTCCAAAAGGGCCTTGGTAACTGCTGTCAGTGAGAGTCCTGTGACAGGGCCAGCAGGGCCATCAGCCTGCAGCTGTGCAGCGGTTGTAACTACCGCTGAAACGGTTGTAGAGGGGGATGCTGTGCTGTGGGTTTGGCTTGGGGTTCTTTTTTTAACTATTTTTTTGGGGTGCAACTATTTCTTTGCACTCAGGTGAGGGGATTGGCGCTGATCTTCTCTTTCTGGAGCACGTCCTGGCATCCTTTGTCACCCAGAGCTTTCCCCTCTGTTCTGTTCCTGACGAGGAGCCATGGCCGCAATGGGGAACGACTCCTGTGAGTAACGACTTCACCAGCAGGCTTGGGCTTTTGTGAATCCCCAAAGGCAAGGGATGTGGCTGGTGCTCCATCCCTGACTGTTGATTTGCTGACAATCTAGAGGCAATTCTGGGGCGTTTCCTGCCAGCAGCCGGACTTACCCAGGTGTTTTCAATTAGACACGGGAAAAGGTTTTTATCCCTCCTGTGCCATTATGTACAGGACCTTGAAAGATGTTGTTTCTCATAGAAAGATCTCGCCTCAGTAGGGTTACCTTTGGGGCTAGATCACTTGAGCTGGTAATGCACTGCAAGACTCCAGCGGGAAAGGAAGGTAGGCCGAGGCACAGAAATCCGAGCGTGGGTTTGTTGGACTGCTGGCAAATTGAGCGGGGGAACAGACTGTTTTCCAAACAGTCAATTTCCATGGCAGTCCTGTACAGAACCCGACTTTTAAAATAGGCTTTCGTGCACCACTAGGGTCTCATCACTTCTCAAATGTCAGTTTAACATGATAGGCCTGCTGGTTAAGGACTCGTCTGCTGCGACATGGCTCAGGACCACACCAGGGCCAGCAGCGCTGCTTTCTGCATCCCGTGGGGGCGCTGGGCAGAGGGACGGGTTGGCAGGTCCCGGCACGAGGTACGTGTGTGGGACGTCAGGGTGACTCTCGCCTGGTTTTTCCCAGCAAAGCCCCAGCCGGTGCCAGCCCCGAGCTGCGGGGCTGTGCTCTCCGCACCCAGTTCATGGAATAAATTTGTTGTGTTTCATCAGATACTGGTTTTGTCTGCTGCCAGAGAGGGAGGGGAGGCCGAGCCAGGGCCACGGGGCCGCTCCCCCTCGCCCACCCTCCGCCTGGGCTGCCGGGAGGAGCCGGGCTGGCCCCGCCGCCACAGCCCAGCGCCATTGCTGACAGCCCCAGGCTGGAGACCTTGTGGGGCTGGGAGGCGGGGCCTTCCTGAGGCCTCCCCCAGCCGAGTCTGCCTGAGGCTGCAGGGCCTGGCCATGGCAGAGCGCCACAGCCTCTGAGCACTGCCGACCCGCTCGCCCTCAGCCTGTGCTGCTGGCCCCGGCCCCTCAGTGGGCCCTGCCCCACGCCGCCGTGGGCCCTGACGCGGTGTGGAGGCCATGACGCCATCTGCTGTGGTAGATGCCATTGCGTAGCAGGCACCACCTGGCCCCGACCATGTCTGCTGTGCATTATAAGTTCTTCTCCAAGCTGAAGTACGATATAGTCACCTTCGACGGCCTCCACATCTCCCTCCGCGACCTCAAGTGCAAGATCATGGGCCGTGAGAAGCTGAAGGCGGCCAACTGTGACCTGCAGATCAGCAACGCCCAGACCGACGAAGGTGCGTGGGGGCGCGGGGCCTCAGGGCAGTGAGGAAAAAGCATGTGCTTCACTAGGTTCCCTTAAACGTGGGGTTGCCGAAAGGGGCTTTGCCTAAAGGGCTTAAAGGGGCTTTGCCTAAAGGGCCAAAAGGGGCTAACTTTCCTGCTTCAAAGAGTATCAACGTGTGTGGCAGTGACACGATCCTCCTCTAGGTAGGTTGTGTTGCACTTTGACCTTTGTAAAATGCATGTAATCTTTTAAACTTGGTACACTGGTGGCACAGAGACTTAGTGAAGGTAAGGGTGTTTTCCATGCGAAAACACCAAAATACCCCAGTGGTTTTCAGAGCACAGCTAGAGAATACGTTTTGGTGTAATATGTATGAATGCCAACTTTTTTGGTTTATATGCATAACCGTTACTTCCAGTTGTTATTCGTCAGATGTAGATGCTTAAACTCACCTTCAGGAAAAAAAGGGAAAAAAAAAACAGACCGGGATTTTCTGCCTCAGTGGGATGTTTGGAATTCCTATATGCGGACATACAGTGTTGCATTTTATACCTTTGTCTGTGCAGCAGTCCTGACAAAATGTTGAAATGGTCTTGGAAAGAACAAAGTGAAGCTTGAGTGAAGATGGCCTCCTTGTTCAGATTTTTCTGGGTACTCCAAGCTTTTACAGTTCAGTAACTGCTACTTTTCACAATGGAAATCCAGTAATAGAAGCAAAGCTAGTATGAGGTAAAAGTAAACAGGATTTGAAAGCTCAGTGGAAAAATATGAGATGATGCTTTTAGAGATGCCGGGAAGGCAAAGGGATGGTTGGGACCTATTTTACAGAGGGGGTGGGGGGATGTCCTCTTCCACGCTTACTCTAGAGGCATGTTCTGTGAGGGCAGAATTCCCTTCAAAAAGCCCATACTCAAGAATAGCGCATTTAAACTTGCCTCCTTTTAATTTGATCTGAATTTCTTATCATAGATGTTCTCACAATATCGTGGTAGAACAGTAAACTCCAGAACTCAGGTTTCTTGAGTACTCTTTCCTGCCCTGTAACATTCTGTCTCAAACCCCTTGGAGAATGTGCTATTCCGCTTATCAGGCAAAAGACAAAAAAGTATAAAACCAAAAATGGGACTCTGAACGCTCTTGGGTGATTAGTTTTAAGGAAGAAGAGCGCTCTTCTAAGACTGTCTCTGCAGCTCGGAACTTGCTCGAGTTCAGTGTTACAGCACGCACTTGATGGTTTTAGTAATGCTGTGATGCGATGTCTTCAAAACAAACTCCCGCTAACTCCAAAGGAAGTCATGCCCATAGGAAGAATATACTGAAAAACGATGCATAAATTGTGAACTATTCCTATTTTGGGTCTGATCCCTGAGCAAAATCTCCCTGACAGAGCTTGGCTTCATATCCAGTATCTTTGGTTTTCAGGCCATCGTTCTGCAAAGGTAAGGGCTTTTAAGCTTTGAAACTGTAGGCAGATTATGGGGAACGGCTGCTGGTAGTGCTTTAAAACAGTCATATCCAGCTGGTGTAAGTACAATAGACAACCATTCTCATGGGAAGGTCTTTGCATTTTAAGCTTGCTCAGTCCGAGTGTCTCAGGTAGTAAGGGCAGGTTTTTTTGGGTCGTATGTAAAAGGTCAGAAGGCTTTCCTCCGTTTCAAAAGACTGACAGGGTGTAAGCCAAGGCAAGGCACGGGTAGCGTCAGGCACACACTGTTTTCTAAAGGCTTTTAGAGGCTGTCTTCGTATGTAGTTTTGTTTGAGTCTCTGCTCTGCAAGAAGGGAATTGAAAGAGTTCACGTCCCTTCACGTTTAACTCAAAGGAGATGATTAGCTTCAGAGGGGAGATACCACTTTAGTTTGAGCCAATTCTGCCCTACTTGTGAAAGCAAGCTCAAAAAAGGCCAAAAGTTCTGTGATGCAAATTCTGGCACTGCCAGTTTGGGTTCCATTCAAATGTAAAGCACTGAGAGGCCGAGAAGTGTGGTTGTTGGTGGAAGATGCTCCAAGAAATAGACAGAGATGGCAGGGTCTCTTCTGCGTTCCGTCAGTCTTGAGCACTGGTGGCATTAGGTGAATCGTTTGAGTTAACAGCTATGGAAGCAATGGCGTTTTCATGCTTTAGCTCGGTGCCTGTTTTGTTGCAGGGCAAGCTAGACAGACTGTAGACTCTGGTTTATGCAGGTGAGACTTTGCTGGGGGTTGTTCTGCTCCGAAGATCTGTTGGCTTTGTAGCCTAACAGAAGCAAAAGCAGCTTGAGTTAGATCAGGACAGAACCTCATGCATTAGCAGACTCTCTTTTAGTGACCATTGAGACCGTTTTGCTGTTGGCATTCCAACTTTTTTTAAAAAAGGAGACAAATTTTGCTGTATGTGTTTGGTTCTCAAACCTGAAGATTTCTTGCAATGTACTGTTAGTGTGTTGAGACGATAAAAGCGCGATGTGACATACAAAAGTTTGCTTTTCTATCTGTCAAGGGATTCTCTGAAGTGCTGTGTAATTACGTATTAATCCTTAATCCTTATGAATGGACTAGGGTTTTTTCCTGTGTTTCTCTTGTTTTCAGAATACACAGATGACAATGCCCTGATTCCTAAGAACTCATCGGTGATTGTCAGAAGAATCCCTGTTGGAGGAGTGAAAGCTACCAGCAAAACCTCTGTTAGGTAAGTATCCATAAACCATTGCATTCTTTCTAAGGGGTTTTGGTGTGATAGCTTTTTAAATTTATACTAGTTTACAGGGGCTTTCAGCTTGTATCTTTCTTGTTAAAGCTGCTGTTAATTTTTGTTGTCATGGGCTAGATTTTAATGTGTCTGCCCCAAAGCAGGCTGACATTTTTAGTGCTGTTGGGACATGGGGTTCACACTCCACCAATTGTAACTTTTCAGATGCCTCTACTGGGTTTGTTCTTGGGGCTGATTGTTCCGAGACCCATGGTCTCTACATGGATCTCCATATGGAGAAATTCCTTATTATATGTGTTTGCTTTTATTGCTTTTATAGTACAGGCAGATACACATTGTAGTGTCATCTTAGGATTTGTTCCCATCTCAGAAGAGCCTGCGTCTCAGTGTTTAGACTATTTCTTGCATACGGGCTGGAGGGTATTCTTACGGCCCAAATCTGGGTTTTTTGCATACTAGCTATAGAGGAAAGACCCAGGGTTGCCAGCTGGCGAGCAATGCAAACAAGAAGTTTCATTCATAAAGGATTCCTAGTAGTTTCCTAAAGACAATGTCCGTTTAAGGCAAGAGAAAAAGAACAGTGTCCTAAAGCCTTTTGTGTGAGTACGATGAAGGAATAGTTAATCCTTTGCAAACTTGAAACTCAGTAAGCAGTTGAGCAGGTTACCAAATGTTACTAGTTATCTTTCTAAGTCTGTTTTTACCCTAAGCCGATGTCTGTGCTCCAGGTTTTAATTCTGTATTCCTAAGATTTACGGAGGACAGAGAATCGGGTGTATTGATTAAAATTACAGATACTCAAATGCACTCCCGACTACAGGATTATTGCTGTCATTTCTGCATTCATACAGACCCGTTCTATGTCAGCTACATTAGCGCTGTTTGAATGGTCATATTTTCCGGCCTTCTTAAAGACATGCCTCTCCCCCACAATTAAAAGATGTTATTAAATTGTGGTTTTGCCATGTCTTTCTAGTGTTCGTTCTCAACAGAGTAGAGTGATGAGTTACAGCGTGTCTCGCACCAACAGTACAGCAGCATCCTGGTACTCATGAAGTGTCTGCAAGCAAAACCCCCTGAATTTACGTGGCTCTGCATGTCAGCTTTGGGCATGTTACTGCCGTAGTTGTTGCAGTGCTTTCAGGTACTGCCTAGTAATTCTGGAGGCCACAGAGTTGTGCTTCTAAACACTGGGGGTTAATTAAAACGTGTATGCTTAGTGCTGCGTTGTCAGTGCATCCTCCGTTTCTGATTGGACGGCACCCTCTCCTGGTATTGTAATGCTGCCCCACAATGAGAGGATAGATGCTGCTAGCTTCAAAGATCAGGTAAATACCTGTATGTGGGGATAAGGGAAGAACGGCACTGCTGTTCTAGCATTGACAATTCACCAGGCAGATGAGCTTTCTGCTCCTCCAGCTGGAAACATTGCAGAAGCCACTGGCAGAGTGGCTAAAGTTTGGGAATGATGAACGTATGCTGTAAGGGTGGAGAGGCCTTCAAAAATGTGTTACTCACCTTGTAGTATGTTCTTCGAGGTAAGTGGATGAAGAAACCATTGGATGGTCATTGACAGTGTTTCCTTGTACTTGCTCCCCTTCGGGAGCTGTGTGGCTGTAATTGTGAGCCTGGTGGTGGTCTAGCAGTGGCAGGAAGCACGAGCCTTTCTCTTTGTACGTGAATTCCACAGCAGCCTTTGAATTGCCTCTGCCGTACAGATCAATGAGTATGTGGAATCTCAGCAAGTTTTCAAACGTAATAAATGGTTCCTAAAATATTGTAGCATTTTCAAGATCATCTTAAAACAAATTCTGGCAATCGAGGCCGCTATTTTCTTTTGTCACGGGACTCCTCAATTGAACAAAATTCTAGAAACTGCTGTCAGGTGACATTTCTAGTACTATTTTGAATCCACATAGCATATGTAACACGTTTAGTGGCTAAATATGGTAGCCGTCTGAGCACAGTGCTTGGGCTTCCACAAAGACACGCTCTCGTAAAGACTCTGCTGCTGACATTTTTGTTATGTCTTTGTCGGATGACTGATTTCTGGTTCGCTTAAGGAAAGGTGCACTTTGAAGGGTCTAGACCATCACTGTTCTTGCTTAGAAACTAAAGTACTGTGTATGGCCCTATTTGTGATACTAGGGATATACAGACTGGCTAACGTTACCTTCCTGTTTTGATGGTTGATTACTTAAGAACACAAAATATAGGACAGACATCATGGGTTTGATACTTAGGTAGCAGAGACAAAATACCTGAGGACTTCCTCTTGTGCTGTTGTGTTCTGTATCTGTAAGTCTTGGAGTAATTTGTGACAAAGGTGAAATGTGATTTGGGTTTTTTTTTTCATTGCACTGAGTGTACAAGAGAGAACAGTTTATGTATACGAATAAATTTCCACATTCAGTAGACTATCAGAACATAATGTTTTGACAATCCGTTTTTATAATCTGGTTTTGCTGCTTGATGCTGGGCACAAGTGCTTTATTTTAAATTCTGATCACCTTTCTTTCTTCTTCTAGAAGTCGAACTGAGCCAGTGAGTGGAACATCAAAAGCGGTATGTAAAATCACAGTCTCACTTTTTTACCTTTGGAAAAGGCGCAGCATTTTTCTTCAGGTTTGAAAACACTGTCATTCGGCTTCTGAAATAGAATTAAGTAACACAAGGAAATACTTGACTGGTAATGGTCTAGATCTTGATTTGCCACTTGGGTTGAATGCTGTGCGTAACTACACATTTCAAAATAGTCCCTACAGTATAAAAATCACTATTTGGTGGGTTTTATTTTTCATCTTTATTTTAAGCACTTCACTGCTGTGGTGTGAGGCATTACACTAACCCTGGACCGCTGGATCTGATGCCTTGATAAGCTGTTAGGATCACCTAAATCTAGAAACAGATGAACTCTGGCTCTGTGTTCTGCGAAGAATGCAGCCTCTGATGCTCATGGAATAGTATCCAATCAACTTAAAATTGTAAGCTTTTTGTATGTAGGTCTAAAGCCACTACGTCTTAATCTGACACCTGTAATTCTGTCACCGAGTGGTTCGAATTCCTTTTTGGCCATGAACGCATGAATGCCTCGCGTTGTGAGTTCGAGTTAGTTTACTGGCCCAGTGACCCAAGGAGTTAATTTTATGCATTTATGTAAACCACGTTTATAGTATTTCATCTAATTCAGACGAGTTTTTATTTCTTGAAAGGGGTTATTTTTCTTGTTAGAAGGTTAACGTTCTTTTCGCCTCGCGTCTTCCCTGGCGTGTCTGTGTCACGTTTCTGAGTAGCATCTCGCCATCAGCTAGGACAGATGTCTCCAAGAAAAGGAAAAATCCTGGAGTGGGAGGGAAGCCTCAGTGTTAGCTAGAACTACTTAAAGTAAATGAAAGACGAAGCAGAAACGTTCCCTTCTAGTTTGCTCTGCCTGGACCTGATTTGGGTTGTGGGTGGCCGTGGGGAGGGTGGAAGCCTTGCATCGCTCTTTACAAATCCTCTCTCTCTCTCCCTGTAAAAGCACTGCAGCCTCGGGTGCTTCTGGTGTTGGAGACACAATTAACTTTATTCTTAAAGCTAACTCACTCTTGGTTCAAAGCGTGGGCTTTTTGTTTCAGTTTGGTTTTTTAAATACCTGTATTTCTGCATGTATTTCAAAGACGAACCTGGATCTTTGTGTGGGAGGAAGAAATCACCACAAAGCTTGCCAATCACTGTTGAACAGTAAAGCAGCAAAATTAAAATGAGTCATGATTTTTCTGAAGAGGATGCACAAAAGGTTTTACTTTGAGTATTTCTTCCTTGTCTTGCTCTTATATCAGCTGTCATTCTGTACGTCCAAATTTGCGCTGCTGTCCTACTGTTACTACAGCCAAAGCAAGAAAGTGCCTCCGTTTTGGTTTAGTATTACTGTTGCGGTAACTGCGAGGATTTCTAGTTAGGGCTTGTCCTTAAAGGCTGCAGAAACGCAGCGCCAGGCCCATTGTTTTAGCACCGTCAGGCACAACTGTGATCCTTCCTGGCTGAATGTTTAGTTCAGCCAAGCAATCGGATTTTAGGAAACCGCTGTAATTTACACGTAACGTTCCAGCAGTGAGACTAGCCTTTTCCTCCTGTTTTTGGTGCCCTTTCCCACATGCTTCATGTGAGTTTCTGTCTAGTCTTGTGTTTGAAATGGGAGTTTATAAATTCACTGTCGGTTCTTGGTTTTTGAGGGTTGCGTTGGCTGGTTGGGTTTGGATTTTTTCCCCCCAGTTCTTCTGCAGTATTGCCTTAGGGCTGTGTAAAAGTTTCATGGAGGTGTTGTTTCTGGTTGATTGATTTGAGGGACTGGCAGGAAATACTTCAGTAGAAATTTAGAGGGAAAAAAAAGTCACGAGAATGTAGGATCATTGGAAGAGGAAGATGGCTGTTGGGCAGATGTACTAACTAGTACACGAATTATCTATCGCCTGCGTTTGATAACTGTTTAGTAGAAAGGAGTGCTATCGCCACCTTTAAGAAATCAAACTGTTGCCTGCAGGCCATATAATAACTGCTCCCTAAAAAAATACCGGAACTACTTAATAGTTTATGAATGGTTATGTTTCAGTTCCTGGTCAGTACAGGACTGTTTAATGCCAGACTCCAAGAGAGCACCTTCCCACTCTCTGAAAAACTGAAAAAACGGTGGTGATTGTGCCTGCCGTGAGAGAGCACGGGCCTGTTTTGCGCATGGGAAAGAGAGTGGCAGACGTAGCATGAAGCTGTTGGCCCAAATCTGGGTGTGCGAAGAGCTGAGCCACACACGGAGTGGAGACGGGTGTTTATTTCGTGTCTGCGCAGAGGTGGGGGCTGGGGGGAGCTCCACAAAGGTAGCACACCTTGGCTTACACGTTGTAAGCTTTCATATTTTACAAAAAGCGACTTATTGGCAGACTAGACTAATTTCTCACACTTCCCAAACTGATTTGGGTAGTATGGCTTGTGGTCTAATAAAATACAAGAAATCAGTTTTCTCAGTGTCTGCTCTGTCCTGGTAAACACCTTTATTTCAATAATTGGAGCAGTAAATTTTTTTCTAGACTAGGTGGTGTGTTACTTTTATGGCTGATGTTTTGGACTGGTGTTTTTATTTGGGTTTCGTGGGGTATGGTGAGTTTGGCATTTTTAAACGTAGTGACAGGAGAGGCAGAGTTCACGTTTCGGGGCTGATATGCCGGTGCTTTATTTTGACAGGCACCTGCTGTCTTCATCCAAGTGTAACCGTGTGCATTTATAAATGATGAGACATGAACTGATTAATTTTCAAACTACACCAAAGATAAGTTTCCTGTAGTGCTGCTTCCTTCTTGAGTAAACTTGAATTTATTTTCTGAATGCTCTTTAGCTGGAAATTGACAGCTTCCTTACCCCTTTGACTTTTAAGCAGTCGTGAGCATTTGAGAAGGGTCCCTCTCTGAGATATTCTGGAGCAGTAAGCTGATCTCAAACGGGTTCGGTAATTGTAGTTTCTTCTCATTAACCTCATTAACCACACTCTTAAGCTGTCGTAGGTCTGGGCTTTGCTTTGAACAAATACAAGTTCCAGTGGGTTGGAAATGCCGCTTTCAGTGACAGTCAGAGGCGATAGTGCAGGCTTTGGGACCACAGTAGAGGTTAGCTATTGCCGTGTTTTCGATTGTAGAACTCAACTACGTGTTTCTTTTCTCTTGAACAGATTGGTGACTCTCCTGCATCTATTTCTGTGGCCCAGCTTACTAAGGTACATGAATATTCTCGTCAAATACTTAAAAAATAAAAAAGCATTTTCTTTGTACTTTTAAATCTTATACTGTCATCTGTATCTGGCTAGCACTTGTAATTTGAACAAGACTTTAATAAAATTTCTACTAATTTAAAGTATTTATTTTAACTTTAAAATGTGTGTATATTTTGATACCATCCTGTAAAGAGTAGTTCCCATTTTGGAAGATAAAAGCAGATACCTTATCAGCCTCAAGATGATGTTGTAGTATTGGTCTTCTTCAGGACCCAGAGGAGCAGCACTTTAGCTGTCTACCGTTTTTGATAAGTTTTGTTAATTTTGCGTTGGAAACAAACACAATTTTTATGGAAGACTTGATTTGTCTGTAAGCTGTGGACATTTAAGGGGGGTTTTGAACAGCCAAAATAGAAGCGTTTCTGTAACGTGGACAATTGCATCCCTATTTTTGAATTTCTAGTGATGGTAGTCACGGAACCATTCTTTGAATGCTGCACAATTTCATAAATTGTGGTATATGTGCAGTGGAGAGCGCAATCTAATTTGGTTGAACACAAACTGTGAATTGTGAAAATGTGCCCAGTTGTTTCTAAGATTATACCAATGTGTCGGTGTGGCATAATAGCAGATGTGGCCCTCTGAAACTGTTGTAATGCCATGTTTGGCTATGGAATCGCTTGCATTTTTGGCTCAATAACGTGTGACTTTGGCCGGGAGAGCACTAGTGATGGCCCTTGGTGCACAGACATAGTGCTGTGCAATGAAATTACTCGTCTTGAAAGAGTACAAAGATTAGAGAAGGCAGGGCCTAATGCAGAGGAGACAGTTCTTCCTTCTGAAAATAAAGGCCGGAATTCATTTCCAAGAAGGAGAGATCTCTTCCTGCTGGTAACTTCTTCCCTCTCTCACTGCAGAAATTCAATTGCGTACAATTGAGAAAAAAAAAAATAGTTTGGAAAGCAGCCAACAAAAGAAATTGGTCTCTGTTAGTGCTGTCCTTAAACGTGTCCTTGGTTCTGTAAACTCCTGTGAAGTTTTGCTCGAAAAAGTGAAAAACCGTCCAAGCGGTGTACACATTTAAGCTTTTGAGAGAATTTAACTATTTCAGAAAAATGCAGGAACATACCATAAAGCAGGTCAAAGCCGTTACTTACTCTAACCTCTTCGGTGCAGGCTGGCTTAGCATGGAGGCAAGGTGTTCAGAGTTCTCTGGTTTTTTATTACTGTGCATTAAACGCCGTAATTGAATGTTGGTGTATTGCCAGTAATGTTTTGAGGGTTTTGGACGTGTTTTGTAAACCGTTTGGGTTCAAACAAATTAGTCAATGATCTCTAAAGTTTTCTGGAAATGTAAATGGCAGTGATTTCATAGATGTCGATCTGGATTATGTTACTGTTGAGCAAAAGCTGTGTATGTGAAACAAGCATTTAAGAAAATGTTGAAACTAGTTGGCTGCTTTTGTGCATGACTGCCATTAAAACCAAAACCATGAGTGGCTGATCTGAACGATAGGTGCTTGAAGGTCCAGATCACTGAGAGTCACTCCCTTAGACCCTGCTCGTAACTGGACTAGTGTGTAATTTGAACATTTGAACTAATACATCTCTACTAATCAGATGGCTTCAATAATTTGAAAATCTGATTCTGCATAAGGTCGATATGACAATCTGTGTGAGCTTAACTGTGTTTCTAATGTGCCTGTCAAATAATTCCCTGACGCCATGTGTTGAATATTTGCATGTTTTAATTACACGAGCCTCTGGTTGCGTATTCATGCCATTTAACGTTAGTCACTGAACGTATGTGCGTGAGGTATGAACTCGGCCTTCCTACAGAGATGGTGAATCTAAGTTTCCCCAGTGACTGGCTCAGAGCCCTGAATTGAGATCTCCCTCTGAACTGTGCTTTGGAGGAGGAGCGGATTTGTGTCTCTTCTCGGAGTGGATGGTGAGCTAAGGGATATTTCACCCTTAAGGAACCTGAAGTTAAGGCAAAGGATGTCAAATGAGTTCAAACCACTGCTCAAGCCTTTGGAACATCCTGGCTATCTTCATTTAGGAACATAAGTATTTGAGTCGAGCAACCCTTCTGCTGGGTAAAAGGAGAGGGTGAAAGGCTTTTGCCGCTTAACAGAATCACGGACAGATCACTTTAAGTGTGGGTCTTGAGATGAGACGTGCCTGCATTTCTTTTCTTAGCAGGACAAAAGTTTGGAGTCTGTTCCCAGAATTCAAAAGAGCACAGGAATTCCAAGGAGTTTCACGATGGAGGTGAAAGATCCCAAAACAAAGGGTGCTATGCTGACAAACACTGGAAAATACGCCATACCAACTATTAATGCGTAAGTATGGAATTAATTGGACTGACCAAAAACTGAAGGAGAGAAACCACGAGTGAATGTCTGAGTGGCAATGCAGCCGAGTTGGCCGGCATCTGTAATTGCAGGGGAGGAAGCATTGTCACCGTATCTTAACCTTAAAATCTGCCATACTTTCTAATATGAAAACAGGGTGGTCCTACCGTTCGTGCCCCTGGAAGTTGGTTAAACGTGTGGTAGGCTGAGAATCTATTTCTGCAAAACATTTCCGTAGTGTTTACACTTGGAGTCGTTCTCTCAGAAAGCTCGTTTTGCATCTGGTTTATGTTTCAAAGGCTTCTTGCAAAATTTATCAAATTGGACTATTGGGCTGAGGTTTCCTTCCCCTCTGCCTTTTATCAAATCTCACGTGTGAAACAGACTGAAGTTTTCCTGTTGCTCCGAACTAAAAATGCTACTGTGTGCTGACAAGAGTGGTTCTCTTAAAAAGGAATCGGTAGCACTTCTGTTTTTCTGTCACGGATCTCCTTTGGTAGGAGCTCGAACATAGACTTCGTTCACTTATAAAATGCAATTACTCGAAGGCCAACTCTATCCTGAGCCTGCAATTTAGATTTACCCTCTGGCAAAGGAGGGCTGGGATTCATTTCCCCTGATTTCTAGCCATCAAAAAATTATTTTTCTAGTCTGAGCTAATTTCTTAGTTGATCCAATGAATGGAAGAGTTCTGCAGAAGGAAAATTGTTCCCCTCTCCCTTCTCTGGCAGTTGAAACTAAATGCCTGCATTTTAGAAGGCTAATGCGGAGTGAGAATAATTCCATCTGTTATCTTCCTTTGATAAAATTAAAAGCTTGGAACAGTTTTCATATCCACATCTTTAACTTTTGTCTTTTTCCTTCCCCACCCCACCCTCCAGGGAAGCTTCTGCTAGAGAAAAGAAGGAAAAGCCGCCCTTTTTACCCTCGTCCTCTGATGATCTGATTCCAGATGAGTTGCTGTGTCCCATTTGTAGAGATACGATGACTGATGCAGTTGTTATTGCCTGCTGCGGAAACAGTTTTTGTGGCGAATGTAAGTGTCACTCCCCTGATTGTTGATTCAAAACCTGATCTTCTGAAAGCAGAAATAGGAGAGAACTGAATGATTGTGTTACCACTTCTGTTTACTACTTAAGTATCCCCTGAGTAGGAAAAGAATTTTCTCACATACAGGAAAGAAAAATAAGGCAGAAAGCTTTTTTTGCTTTTTATGCATTTAGTTAAATCCTCTTTACACGCAGAGGGATGATTATGAGAAGAGTGTGTAATTGTGCAGGTGATTCCAGGATTAGATAGTGAATGCCTTTAGTGTCTTTCTCTCACACAAAATTATGTGGCCAACTCTGGTGACTTGCTGTGGTCTGCAACAAGCGGATAGTTAGGCATTTAATCCACATTCTTCTCCACAGGAGAGTTGATTAAAGCCGGCAGAACTCAACCCTACTATCGTTTTTTTGAGATGAGTTTTTTTCAAGAACCGTGAGGTTGGTGACTTGTCACCGTAGAGCCTGGAAAAAAAGAGGAGTTGAACCATCAAGACGCAGCCTGCCCTACATCTTCAAATGTTCAATAGTGAAGTACCAAAACTGCGTAGCTATTTACTGCATACTAGGAATTTTTTACACTCTGGAACATTTATAGCTTGATGCTCTCAGGGCAAGAGCAGATTCACCCATTAAGCATATACGTCTTTTTATAAATGATTAGAACCCTCAACATTTCCTTAGTTTGGCTAAAAACTATTTTGATGATTCTAATGATTCGCAGGTATTAGAACAGCATTACTGGAATCGGAGGAACATACGTGCCCAGCATGTCATCAGGCAGATGGTTCTCCTGATGCTTTAGTTGCCAACAAGTGCCTACGCCAGGTAACGTGATGACTTTGATGTAAACTGTTTGCATGAAAAGTCTATTTGTAAAAAGCTGAAAGGGAAGAAAAGAATATCTTACGTCTCCTTAAGAAAGGCTAAATTGAATGAGGCTAAATTTACTTTTCAAATGCTTCATCTGTTATTACAGAAGCTTACACCTTTAGAGACAGTCTGGCAAATTCGGGTCACGCTTTTGTTTAACGTGATTGCCTCCCTTTCCAATTCGATGTTAACACAGAATTACTTTAAGTGCAGATACTCTGAGGTGCCAATCATTACTGACACTGTTTAACGTCCCGTGTTTGTGTATCCGCACGTTGATTTATTTCAGGGTTGGTGGCATTTCCAGGAATACACCAGTAATTTTACTCTGTGGAGGTTTTTGTTCGCCTATCTACTGACGTTTCATAGTACGTTTTTGTAAATGTTTTTCTGCCTCTAGGCTGTGAACAACTTCAAAAGTGGAACTGGCTACAGAAAGCGGATTCAGCAGCAACAGCAGCGGCAGCCGCCACCGCCACCACCTTCACCACCACTCGTGAGACAAGCAATAACCCGCAACCTGCAGCCTCTGCTCCGGCCAAAAATGTCCAGACAGCAGGCGCCACTAATGATTTCGTTAGCTTCTCTGGCTTCTCCTTCTGCTTTGGCATCGTTGGCCCCTGGTCCGTCACCTGTGGCAGCCTGGCTGCCAGTAAGTCCCTCTTCTGTCATTGTCCCTGATCTCCCTCCAGCAGTGCCTCTACCTCTCCGTGCTGAAAAGCCAGATAGACCTTCTCGGTAAGTAAAGCTATAGAGCAACATGAATATGAAACGCTGAAGTTAGATTCTTCTTCTTGCGCTCCTCTGCTAGCGAGTGACGTTTAGTGACATTCATTAGTGACATCAGTGACAGTTCCAGCTATTTTTTTTTACTTTGAATGAGGACACTTTGATAAGTTGGAAGTACACCTCATGCAAGAAGCTTCTCAGAAGTATTTGTTGTTTGGTTCCCCTATCAGTCGTTCAGTCCAGGTTTACCCCGAGAGAGGAACCTTTCTTCCCCAGGAGCCCTCTGATTTGAAGAGGCTAGGAATTCCTAAAGTAACCATTCGGTTATGTCAGACCTTCTTGAGTGCATTCATTTCTGTGTAGTACTGAGGATCTCATGTTCCCATGAAAAGTGTAAAACCAGCTGGAGGTAACATTGATCAGGTGTTTTCATGTTACTTTTTCCTACAGTATTTCTGCCATCAATGGGACGATAAGTCAGAGCCATCCTCAGTAGTCACAGGGTAGTCAGTGATGCATGCAGATTGGATAACAAACATTGAAACACTACATTTGAAGTATTTACAAACATGACAGTCTAACTTTGCAACCCAGTGAATTAATATGAAAACACGTGAAAAATCTGAACTCTAGTTTAGGGTTTATCTTCTTTCAGCTCGATGCCTTGAATGCAAACAGCCACTCTGTCCAGAAGACTGTCAGGCTCCGCCGTACCGTTGAATACAGGGGCTCACAATTCAAAAGAACCTCTCAGGCAGCCTCCGAACTAGAACACAGCCGATTCCTAATAGAATTTCCGTTCTTGCATCATCCAAAACTGAGGTTCAGCACGTGGGTTATACGTACTCTAATCCTCCCGTGTGCAGCCAGCTTAACAAATTCTGTTTCCAGTGAGCTGTCTCTGAATGCCGGTATTCCACGTAGACTTCTCTTCAGGGCTTCATGTGGAATCGCCCAACTTCCAGTTGGTAGATCTGGTGAAGATTACTTTTTCTTTATTTGTTTCCATTTACAGTAGTCAGCCTTTTCTCACCTTGGACTTTATATTTCCAGTAGCACATCAAAACACTGTTTGAATAACAAAAATTCATCTTTATTGTAGCGGTGCTGATACTGTTACACCTCCTGGTGCTCTGGTGACTGCTGCTGAGCTTTCTAGATCTTCCTCTCTGTCAGTCAGCAGTTTGTTGGAAGAGAAGGTAAATTTTATTTCAACATATGCAGTGAGTCCTGTATTTTAGTAGAGCTCATTTTCCAACTGTTTGCGTTTTTTCACAAGGGCTGTCAGATTCCTGTACTAAGACAACCAGCATTACCAAGTCTTCTGGGCCCCCAAGGGCAATCAATGCCCACGACTGGTAAGTAACTAAAACTTTAGAATTTCTTTTCGGAAATTATCATCTGATAAACTGAACGGGATTTTTTTCTGTTTCCTCTCCCCACTCTGAAAGGTCATCCAACGAGAGCCAGTACACCTCGCTCAGCGGGTGGCAGACCAGGCTGGGACCTGTAAGTGTTCTGCAGAAATTCAGTATATTACTGCTCGTAACCTGTTAAATGAGGCCGTAGCACGTAACTTAGATAACAGCTGATTTATAATGAGGTAAGTGTGCCCAGATAGCTGTGGAGAATACAAGTGGTAATTGGGAGACCTTATTGTGGCCTTCCAGTACCTGCAGGGGGCCTACAGGGAAGCAGGGGAGGGGCTGTTTGCAAGGGCATGTAGCGATGAGGGGCAATGGTTTAAACTAGAGCAGAGGGGGTTTAGATTAGACATGAGGAAGAAGTTCTTTACAGTGAGAGTGGTGAGACACTGGCCCAGGTTGCCCAGAGAGGTGGTGGAGGCCCCATGCCTGGAGACATTCAAGGCCAGGCTGGATGAGGCTCTGAGCAACCTGATCTAGTTGTGGATGTCCCTGCTGACTGCAGGGGGGTTGGACTAGGTGGCCTTTAGAGGTCCCTTCCGACCCAACACATTCTATGATTCTGTGATTCTAATTAGTTTTGAAATGGCTTGATTTTAATTGTCTTTGACAAAGGGCATATGTGATGGCACTAAGATGATTTAAAGTAAAACTCCAGTACACGATTGAAAAGAGGACTCTGAAAAATTAACACTTTTTGAGGAAACCGTAAGTACATCTACAAATGAAATACAATTAAAGAATCAGGTGGAAAGATGCCCTCTTGATTACTGGCTGAATCGGGCTGAAGAAATTGATTTCCCCATAGAATTCGGCCTCCAGCATTCTTTTTTTAACAACCTAGTTGATACTGATTGAGCAAATTATTGGAAAAGTCAACGTTCTTATATGATGACAATTTTGAATTCCTTCCATTTAGTCATCTCAAATAGCCAAGCTGCTTTCTCTCAGTTGGAGAGAGAGAGAAGAGTCTGTTTGATCTATTACTGCCGCGTCAAGTGAGTCCTTCCTTTTGGTATATATTTGTTCTAGACAGATTGTAAGGGTGCATTGTGTTTGTAAAATCTTGAGGAAAAATGAAAACAAAAGCCAGGGTCCATGCCACAGATTATCTAAAAATCTCAAATTCAGTAAGCAAGAAAATAACAATTTGGGGGTGAGAACAGGCCAAATACATCATCATGAGTCCGCAACATAGGAAGCGTACGTGGAAGAAGTCCAAAGACGTTTGAGAGAAGATTAGTTATTATTTGTGCAGTACTTTGAAGGTCAGAAGTGTGAAGTATGAAGTGTATCAAGGATTGGTAGAGGAGCGGTGGGCACTTGGCACATGGGAGTCTCTCCTAAGCAGGGGCAGCCTCCATCCACAGTCGCAAAGCTGCGTATAGGGAGAGAAGACTGAGGGAACTGCTGGGGGTGAGGATGTGGGAGGCAAGTGTGAGGATCAAGAAATGAGCGTAGTCTCAAATGGAAGCAGGGAGAAAAATGCTTAGGCTGAGAACACGCAGTGCTCGCCACCACGCTCCGGCTTCGTTCGCTTTCCTCTCTGAAATCAGAGCAGAGTGTAACAAACGGTGACACGTGTATTTGGGTTTCTTTAGAAGTTCCAGTCGAGGACGCCTGCGTGGTGAACGTACCCAGAGGACTCAAGCCCCAACGCTACCAGCATCAACAGCAGTCTTCGTGCCAGCGCCTCCGCCTTCCGTGTACCCTCCACCACCCCAAGCACTTCCTCTTCTACCGGGGGCACTACGACCACAGTTTCCTCCCCAGTTTCCACCTGGTCAGCCTCCATCTGCCAGCTACACTGACTCCCCTCCAGGATATCCCCCAGCTCCTGCAAACACGTCATCAACCTGGGTACCAACAGCAGTACCAACGGCGCATTCCGATCCCATCCCAGTGACACAAGCTCCTCCTTTATCTAGGGAGGAGTTTTACAGAGAACACCAGCGACTGGAAGAGGAGTAAGTACTTGGCTCAAGGAAGTTGTGTTTGTTCTTTTTCATTTTTGTATTTTGAGAGCGTACTGGACTGCAGTTATGCTGAAGTGCATCTGACATAAGCAAAAATGACATAGTATTTTTTTCAACAGGCTTTTTTCTTGCAGATGGCAAACGTGCAAAACTAAAAGAAGACAAATGTAATTCTAAAACTGTCCCTTCAACTTACAGGAATTCCAAACTGGTTTTGCTTAAATAGAACATGCACCTTTTGCGCTTGCGTGCAGTATACGTTTTCTCACGTTGGGCACGATTTGTTTCTTGGTGTCGTTTTGTCCTAAAGGTCAAACTCTAATTGTAATAAAGGTCAAACAAATGCTTTTGCTAAGGAGTTGATGGAATACAAAAGGTGCAAAAGGAGCGCAGGCGTTCATTTTCCAGGTAAGTGCTCGACATGTCCATAACGGAGAAGCAGATTGTCTAGAAGAATCAGGAGGAGTTCCGCTCCACCCCTCGGTCATTCGATGGACTGGATGGTTCGAGGCGTTAGCAGTGACAGGAGTTTCATATGTAGCTTACTAGCTCAGATACATGGCAGAGGTTGCAGTTGGCTGACAGGTATAATTTGGCAGTTGTTGTTCAGGAACAAGGGTCCCTTTTAGTAGAGTTTAGCTGCAGTGACGCCCCTCACCTCCTGACAACCTGAGAGGGCTCGAGACCGAATAGGAGCAGTTGCTGGATTTTCTGCGTCTCCCTGGTGTGATTGCAACCATTCCCAATGAGGGAAATTGTCTTCGTTTCCTCTTTTGTCTGTCTCATGTGGATACACGGAGAGTTTTTAACCTGGGTCGCAAACTGGTGGCTTTCGCTAGTATTTTGTTGACACTGTTAAATTTTCCTTAGGAATTAAAAGATCAGGCTTGTTCGTAAGGAAATCTAGAATTTGTGAGGGACTTTGAGAGGAGGAATGATGCTGATGAACATATGCGGGATAATGTGAAACGCTTCTTTAAAAAATAAGAAAAGAAAAGCTTGTGAAGAAAAGCCTCAGGGTAGCTGATGGTTTCTGTCCCAAAAGATGACTTGGGCAGGTGTCTGAATAGCTCTTTAGTAGCAATGCGGTCAGTATCTTTCCTGGAGGAATGGCATTGGGTCGTACTACTAGAGGCTGCGTTTAGAAGCTTTTAGGTATGATTTTTCTTGAAATGTGGTCACAACCCTTGGTCAGAGCTAGAGGCCTGTGCAAAATTTTGCCAGGACGTCCGTCTCGAGGTCCTGTATGTAAGATTGCAGTACGAGCATTTTGCATCCTTGCCAAATAAGCAGCGAGGTTAAATCGACTAAGCTGGTATTTTAAAATTAAGCTTTCCTGGCGTCAGGCTAAATCGTGTTTTCTTGATGTTTGATGCTGCACTGTAGCCATAAAGACTTGCACTTTTTGCATCTTGCTGCAACAGAAGTGATTTGCGCTGCACGTGGTTGCTGGGTAATGAAAAGTGTGTGTGCTCACCTACCAGTATAGGCCAGTATACATCGCCTTACGTCAGTCAATAGCTACGGTAGCTCACGTGGTAGAAGTGAGCGGAAATAGACTTCCCCTTCCGGTATGTTTTTACACTAACAAGGCAGCAGGTGTTCTGTCTTGTAAGCAGAAACTTCTACGTGTTATCAAGTTCTTCAGTTCACAGTAGCGTTATGTCAGCAGCTGAAAAAAGCTTTGCCATAAGCATATGGAGAGGGGGAAAAAAAAATAAATCAAATTTGGGAGGAAAAAAAACTGGGGAGAGTGATGGTTTCGAATTAACTACTTCTTTTTTTTTTTGGTGTTATGTTTTAAGGTCCAAGTCTCCCTGTGGTGCTTCATCCTACTCCAGAGGTTCACATACCTACTCCAAGTCAAGATGGGGTTTTTCCCACTCCTGCTCCTACTCTCGATCATTTAGACGTTCCCATTCTCGTTCCTACTCGCGATTGCCACCCTGTCCAAGAAGAGGCAAAGGGAAGAGTCGTAACTATCGTTCTAGATCAAGGTCCCATAGGTATCACCGTTCACAGTCAAGGTCACCCCCATACCCAAGATACTATTCTGATGCAAAACCTGAAAAAAGGAAAAGAAAAGTAGATGAAAAGGTTGATAAAGATCATGAAGCCACCTACATAAAGGCCTCTAAACCAGAAACTGCTGAATCGAAAACATGGCCGAAGGGGAAGACTGAGCCTGATGGTGAAAAAGGAGAGCGACCTCCAGAAGGGGATAAATCTGCTTTTCTTAACAACCCTGCAAAAAAGATTGAACTTAACCAAGAAACTGGCAAAACGATGGTGAGTGGAGAAAATGTGCCACCTGCAAAAGAACCTGCTGAGAAACCTGAGCCGAGCAGCAGCAAAGTTAAACAAAAGAAAGCAAAGGGAGAAGTGAGAAGAAAAGTAACAGCAGCTGATGGATCTAGTTCAGCTCTTGTAAATTACACCAGGTACCTCATCATTTCTTTTCCTATTCTTTCTTTCCTCCTCCCCGCACCCCAAAAATGTCAAATTATTTGTGGTGACTAATGAAAGGAACAGCTAAATCCATGCTACATGAGTGAATAATCCGTGACTTTTCCTGTTAAACGGTCCTTGGGTCAGAATCAAATTTTGTTAAAGAAAACAAACAGTCTGTACTGCGCAGAAAGCTCATGAGGTTAATTCATTGCTGACGTGTTTGACCCTTCCTCTGGGACTTTTTCCCCCTCTTCTTATTCATTACATGGTGACTCTGAGGAGCCCTCCCCATGTCTTCCTTCCCATCCAGCTGACTGCTAAAGGCAAGGATAACAGACACGTCTATACCGTGCAATACTTTGACATTAACAATTGCAGGGTGCTGTAATGATCTGCCTTTGTCAGTGTGACATGAAATCGATCCTTGCAGAAATAGCAGCTTGGTCGCCAACACACTGCACTGATTTTAGCTTTGAGCACAGTGCCACGGCGACACAGCTGCACTGCTTCCAGCTCAGTGCTGACTCTTTTGGCTCTGACCTTGGAGATGAGTCTTCTATATTCCATTGTGCGACATGTGAAAAACAGGAAAGTGATCTGGTGTGGGGCTGCTGTTCCTTACAGTCCAGCACCTAAAGAAGCACAACAAAGCAAACTCAAAACGTTGAAGACATCGCTGTAGGCTTAAGACAGTGTCTTGATAGTCTAAAAAGTTTCCAAAACGTAATTTTTTCTAAAGAAGAACGTGGGACTTGAGGATAAAATTTGGGTTGTGTGTACCTCTCCGTAATTGCTTGCTTCCACGTTGAAACGGGAACGTGTATCTAATTCATCTACCATTGGTAGAAGTGGGATGTGAAGGAATTAGCAGCTCAGACAGACCCCAATCCAATAATCCTGTGTCTTTGTTAATGAAATGTGGAGTAGGAAGACACTAAATTAATTGATTGCTCCTCATGTTAGCTAGTGGACTCGTTCTGTCTCTTGCCTGTTCCCCTAATCGAACATCCTTTGAAGAAATGCTGCAGGCAGAGAATTGAAAGAAAAGCTCTTTTATAAAATGTTACAAAAGATCGTGTATCCCAGCCATTATTGAGGTACGCTTTTTTCCTCTCAGCAGTAGTTCTACTGGAGGAAGTGCCGTTAGAAAGACCGAAGAAGAGCCAGATACAAAAGGAGGCGTCGTTGAGGCAATGGAGGAGCACAGTAATGATATCCCAGCCCCAGCTGAAGACGTCGTGAAGCTGAAGCCTGAAGCAAGGGGAAGTCACAGTCTAAGCAGTCCCCGTGTTAGCCGCAGCCGTGGTCAAAGCCCTTCTGAGAGTCGGACTCGAAGGCACAGGGGCAGTGCCAGCTCAGCAGCGAGTCACGGCAGCAAGAAAAAGAAAAAGAAAAAAGAGAAGCAGCAGCACAAGAAGCACAAGAAACACATTGGAAAGAACATGGAATTGGGAAAGAGGCAAAAACACCAGCACAAGAAGAAAACAATGAAGAAGAGCAAAGAGAAAGAAAGAGGACCAAAAAGTGAAATCCGTCACTACACAGAATGACAGATAATTTAAAAAAGACTGAATTCCCAAGGGATCTGTACTAATTATTCCTAAAATGTAAACAAATTTGGGCATTGCAAATAATGACACGGAAAGAGCCTGTGCTGCAGTTCCAATTTTGCTGCTTGATTATTTCATTTTTACATCAGAGCTTTGTAAGAGTGAGTATTTTGTACGGAGTTGTTAGTTGTGACCATGTAACATGGAAGGTTTACTGGGGCATCTTATTTTTAGCCACCGTTAAATAGTTCAGGTGGAGTTTTCTGTACTGTGAAAATTTTCCTAGTTGAACGTTTGTTTAGTTGCCTGGCAGAAGCGGCTGGTATCAGCTATAAAATACCAGCGGAATGATTTGCAGAGACATTACAGCCCTCATATGTCACTTTTTGATGAGAATAAAACGTTTTTGGTAAACTGTCCAATGTGAGGAGATTTCCAGAGATAGTTGAACATTAGCAAAGGTCAGTGACTTTTAGCAAAGGTCAGCCTTCTTTGCTTCGGTCTTTACTGCTCAGGCCAGCCCTCAGGAGCCCCAGACTTTGGAAGTGACAGCAAAAGTCTAGACGAAGGAGGACTTCCCCTTGGTTGAGGAGAATTAAATCAGAGATCAGGGAAGTAAGCTGGATATCCACAAGTCCATGGGAGCTGATGGGATGCACCCAAGAGTGCTGAGGGAGCTGGCGGAAGTTGTTGATGGGCCTCTCTCCATCATCTTTGAAAGGTCCCGGAGAACAGGCGAGGTGCCTGAGGACTGGAGGAAAGCCAATGTCCCTCCAGTCTTCAAAAAGGGCAAGAAGGAGGAGGCGGGGAACTACAGGCCGGTCAGCCTCACCTCCATCCCTGGAAAGATGATGGAACAGCTCGTTCTGGGCGTCATCTCAAGGCATGTGGAGGAAAAGAATGCTATGGGCAGTAGTCAACACGGATTCACCAAGGGGAAATCCTGTGCGACTAACCCGATAGCCTTCTGTGATGGCGTGACTGGATGGATAGATGAGGGGAGGGCAGTGGATGGTGTCTACCTTGACTTCAGCGAGGCTTTCGACACCGTCTCCCACAGCATCCTCATAGGGAAGCTTAGGAAGAGTGGGCTTGATGAATGGACAGTGGGGTGGATAGATAACTGGTTGAAAGACAGAGCTCAGAGCGTTGTGATTAGGGGCACAGAGTCTAGTTGGAGGTCAGTGAGGAGTGGTGTTCCCCAGGGGTCAGTGCTGGGTCCAGTCCTCTTCAATATCTTCATCAGCGACCTGGATGAAGGGATAGAGTGCACCCTCAGCAAGTTTGCTGATGACATAAAGCTGGGGGGGTGGCTGACACACCAGAAGGCTGTGCCGCCATCCAGAGAGACCTAGGCAGGCTGGAGAGTTGGGCAGAGAGGAGCCTCATGAAATTCAACCAGGGCAAGTGTCGGGTGCTGCACCTGGGGAGGACTAACCCCGTGCACCAGGACAGGTTGGGGCTGACCTGCTGGAGAGCAGCTCTGTGGAAAGAGACCTGGGAGTCCTGGTGGACAACAGGATGACCATGAGCCAGCAATGCGCCCTTGTGGCCTAGAAGGCCAATGGCATCCTGGGGTGCATCAAGAAGAGTGTGGCCAGCAGGTGGAGGGAGGTCATCCTCCCCCTCTACTCTGCCCTGGTGAGGCCGCATCTGGAGTGCTGTGTCCAGTTCTGGGTTCAAGAAGGACAGGGAACTGCTGGAGAGGGGACAGCAAAGGGCTACCAAGATGCTGAGGGGACTGGAAGACCTCTCTTATGAAGAAAGGCTGAGGGATTTGGGTCTCTTCAGCCTGGAAAAAAGACGACTGAGGGGGGATCTTATCAACACTTATAAATAGTTAAAGGGTGGGTGTCAGGAGGATGGGGCCAGGCTCTTGTTAGTGGTGCCCGGGGACAGGACAAGGGGCAATGGGAACAAACCGGAACATGGGAAGTTCCATCTGAACATAAGGAAAAACTTTACCTTGATGGTGACAGCGCTGGAAAAGGCTGCCCAGAGAGGTGGTGGAGTCTCCTTCTCTGGAGATCTTCCAAACCCACCTGGACACGATCCTGTGCAACCTCCTGTAGGTGAACCTACTTTGTCAGGGAGGTTGGACTAGAGATGATCTCTAGCGGCCCCCTCCAACCCCTACCATTCTGTGATAGTGTGGTTCAGCTCCAGCAAAACGCTTTGCATGATCTCTCTCAATATTCTTTTACCACTGGTAACACCACTGGTGACCAGCTGCCAAGAGGATTTCACCCCATTAATCACAACTCTCTGGGCACGGCCATCCAGCCAGTTTTTAACCCAGCAAAGAGTACACTTGTCTATGCCATCATTCACCAGCTTCTCCAGGAGAATGCTGTGGGGGACGGTGTCAAAGGCCTTGCCAGCCAGCAAGCTGTTCCAAGTTCCAGCCAGCTCCAAAAGAACCCCACCGCTGGCCAAAACTGAGCCCATCAACGAGGATGGTGGAACCTCTGTGAGGGTGTATTTAAGAAAGGACACAAGGGCTCGAGTGGGAGAGGAGTGAGGGAAAAACCAGTGTGAGAAACAGCCCTGCAAACACCAGGGTGAGTGAAGAAGGAGGGAGAGGAGGTGCTCCAGGTGCCAGAGCAGATGGTCTCCTGCAGCCTGTGGAGAATACCACAGTAGAGCAGGTATTTCCCTGCAGCCTAAGGAGAGGAGCACAGCGGAGGAGGTAATCCCTGCACTTGGTGGAGGACCCAACACTGGACAGGTTGGATATTTCCTGAAAGAATTTCAGCTTGAGGAGAGCCCATGCTGTAGCAGGTTTATCTCGAAAGACTGTAGCCAGTAAGAGGGACCCCATGGGAAAAGTGGTAGAAGGAAGGAGCAGCAGAGAGGAATTGTTATGGACTGACCAGGACCCCCTTTCCCCATCGCCCTGCACTGCTCAGGGGGAAGGAGGGAGAGGAGTTAGGAATGAAGCAACAAAGTTCAGCAAGGGAAAAAAGGTGTGGGAGGAGGCTTTCCAGGTGATAAGGTCTTCCATCGGTCCTATGCTTCTTTGGCCCTCAGCCTTTGCAGCTGCACATGCCTGGCCTGCCCACTTACCTTCACTCCTGTCCCCTTTGTAGGAGGCCCACACACATCTTGGCACGCCCAGCGTAACGTGGCCTCCACCAAAGCTGGAGCCCACCTGGCCTTGGAGGCAGGGAGGGGCCCGGTCCCCTCTGTCCGGGGCTGGGCACAGCTTTTCCCTGGGAACCTCCCTGAGGAGCACTCCTCCTCTGTGTCAGCCTGGGGCCCGGCAGGGGTGGCCCAGGGACAAGGGCTGCTGGGGCAGGGCTGAAGGAGCTCAGCTGGGACAGCGTTAGACTGAAGATCTAAAGGTGCCTGGTTCAGCCCTGGGCTTCAGCAGTGATTTTTCTCCCTCTGCTTTTTGCAGAGCCCGTCTGCCGCCTTCCAGCCTGCCCCAGCCCTGCTTGCTCCTTCACCTCTTGCCAGAGCACTGTCCCTGCCCTGGACCTGCACATCTGCGGCTTCGAAGGAGCCTTCCTCCAGCCCCACAAGTCCCCAGCCTCCCCCTGGGCAGGACTCTCCACTCAGGGCTGCTTTGGGGTGGGCTCCAGCTGTGCCCCCTTCCCTGCTCCACAGGATCGGGATGTGTCCTCTGCGGGGTCTCTGCACGACCCAATTCCTCTCCTCTTTCTCATGCTCAAGGGTGCAGAGTCTGTTCCCCTCCTCAGGCGCCTCCTGCACCTTGTCTCCATTCCCAGAGCAGAGGCCACTGGACCCATCATCCCAGGGAGAGGCACTCCCTGGAGCTGCGGCCTGAATGGCAGCATCCTTCCCCCGGGGGCGTGTTGCAGTGAGACCTCTGATGTGCCCAGGACAGCTGACAAAGCCACGCTGAGGATCACCCACCGGAGTGCATGGCCATCGGTATTGTTTAGCTACACGCTGTCCTGAGCAGAATTTCTAGACGTTCCTTAAACACCTCTAGGGATGGTGACTCAGCCCCCTCCCTGGGCAGGCTGTTCCAGTGCCTGACCACTCTTTCAGTAAAGTCATTCTTCCTAATATCTACTCTAAACCTCCCCTGCCGCAACTTCAGACCATTTCCTCTGGTCCTGTTATTATTCCCCTGGGAGAAGAGGCCAACACCCACCTCTCTACACCCTCCTTTCAGGGAGTTGTAGAGGGCAATGAGGTCTCCCCTCAGCCTCCTCTTCTCCAAGCTAAACATGCCCAGCTCCCTCAGCCTCTCCTCACATGCCCTGGTCTCCAGACCCCTCACCAGCCTGGTCGCTCTCCTCTGGACACGCTCCAGCACCTCAATGTCCCTCTTGCGCAGAGGGGCCCAGAACTGAACACAGCACTTGAGGTGAGGCCTCACCAGTGCCCAGTACAGAGGCACCATCACTTTCCTGCTCCTGCTGGCCACGCCATTCCTGATACAAGCCAGAATGCTGTTGGCCTTCTTGGCCACCTGGGCACACTGCTGGCTCATGTGAAGCTGGCCGCCCACCAGCACCCCCAGGTCCTTTTCTGCTGGGCAGCTTTCCAGCCACTCTTCCCCAAGCCCGTAGCGTTGCTTGGGGTTGTTGTGACTGAAATGCAGGACCCGGCACTTGGCCTTATTAAAC
Organism: Rissa tridactyla; assembly: GCF_028500815.1. Classification (NCBI taxonomy): domain Eukaryota; kingdom Metazoa; phylum Chordata; class Aves; order Charadriiformes; family Laridae; genus Rissa; species Rissa tridactyla. The sequence goes on from NW_026529545.1 coordinate 1,436,740, forward strand.
GTCACACAGTTGGCCTTGGCCCATCGATCCAGCCTGTCCAGGTCCCTCTGTGGAGCCTTCCTACCCTCCAGCAGATCAACTCTCCCACCCAGTTTGGTGTCATCTGCAAACTCACTGAGTGTGCACTCAATCCCCTCATCCACATCATTGATAAAGATATTAAACTAAACTGGCACCAAAACTGAGCCCTGAGGGACACCACTGGTGACCGGCCACCAAGAGGATTTCACCCCATTAATCACAACTCTGTGGGCACGGCCATCCAGACAGGTTCTTACCCAGCGAATTGTACACTTGTCTATGCCATGATTCACCAGCTTCTCCAGGAGAATGCTGTGGGGGACGGTGTCAAAGGCCTTGCCAAAGTCCAGATAGACAACGTCTGCAGCCTTCCCCGCATCTAGAAGGCGGGTGACATGGTCATAGAAAGAGATCAGGTTGGTTAAGCAGGACCTCCCTGTCCTAAACCCCTGCTGGCTGGCCCTGATCCCTTGGCTGCCCTGCGCTTGCCGTGAGAGCTCACTCAAGGTGATCCTCTCCATGACCTTTCCTGGTACCAAGGTCAGGCTGACAGGCCTGTAGTTCCCCAGATCCTCCTTCCAACCCTTCTTGTAGATGGGCGTATTATTTATTGAGAATAGCTGTAGAGTTAGCAAAACTGCTCGTCAGGTTGTGTCTATGTATTAATAGGGGATTGATTAACAGTGATTTAGCACGTTGAGCACTCCATCATCACGCTGACTTCCTTTGACAGTGGTTCATTCCTGCTGGCAGAGAGTATTAGAATAAGCGAGTTCTGCACGTAACTCTTCTGTGTCCAAAATAAACGCGTTACACTGTCATGCATTTTATTTAATGTTAAAATATGTTGGAGTTGGCGTGGCAAAAATTACAATAAACGTGACATTAATTCTTTCAGTTAATAATTGAGAAAACAGCAGGGGAAAGAGAAAGGAAGGATCCGGTTTTTGAGCGAACAAGTAATGCACGTCTAGCAAGTCCAGAAAAGTTGCCAGCATAATACATTTTTAATGAGATGTGCTAGTGGCGACCTGTGCCTCAGCATTTGATCTCACGTTTCCTTCTCCTTTGTGGGAGAGAGGGCATTGTTTTATGCTCTTGTTTAACATCAAGGTGGACTTTGATCATCATCTAGCTTACATGCCAGAGGTCTAAAGTTTAGTTGGTGCAATGAGGAATTTTGGGGGCTACCCGCACACCTTTTCTGTCCTTACCTCTAATACTGATGGGTATCTTTTGTCTTTTGAGAAACCAGAACAACTCCGAGCAGAGCTGGAAGCCGAGCAGGAGGCAAGGCTGTCAGCAGGGCAAGTAGCCGCCGAGGCAGTGACGCCTCTGACATTTCAGAGATCCAGTCTGTGTGCTCGGGTATGTCAGAGGCTGTTCCTGTTACACGCAGACCCACACCCCGAGCAGGTTCTCGGCCAGCATCAGCCAAGCTTCTAAAATTCCAGCTCCCCAGGGAAGGCCACTAGCCAGCAAATCGTACAGATCCTGGGAGAGATGATGTGATTGGCTCCATAAAGGTCTTTTCCATTTGCGTTAAGTATTTAAGTTCGTAAGGTGTAAAAGAGTAGATAGAAATTATTGTGAAACATGGCAAGAGGTGGGTTTTGAATTCTGCAGATGGCCTTATTTGTGTGTCTGTCTTCTTCTTTTATGTGTATAATTTTTGTGTCCGGGTCTGGGCTCTCCAGGTCAAGGCTTGGACATTCTGGAGCGAGCCCAGCAAAGAGCCACACTGAGGAAGGGACTGGAGAGTTTTACACACAAGGAGTGGCTGAGAGAGAGGGAGCTCTCTGACGGGGAGACACGTGGAAGCAGACTCTCCTCAGTGGCGTCCTGTGGAAGGACGAAAGGCAACGAGCACAAGTTTAACTACAAGAGGAGGCCTTGGAAGTACAGGTTCAAACCTGGACTCTGGGTGCCAGGCACTGAAAGAGAGAACAAGCTCTTCTTTTTGCAGCTCCTGGAAAAGAAAAGTCATTCCTGTTGTCTAAAAGGAGATCCAAATAACAAGCTCTCTCTAAGGATGCTCTGACTCTGGACGCTGTCAAGGAGCTCAGACCAGGAAAAGATTTGGAAAAGCTGCATTTATAAAGAGCTCTTCCAGCGCCAGAACCTACGTCCAAACAGAGAGCCCGTCTGATGAGATGTTCTGTATCCTCAGTGTCACATCTGAGTGTAAAGAGACGTGCCTCTGTTTAGCGGCTGTTCTGTAGAAGTGTGAACAGCCCATTTGTGTTCTCTGAGGAGAGATCTGGCTGTGAACAGATACACAAGTGGCAACGTCTGTGCCGCAGGCGGTTCCTACAAGGCAAAGGAAGCCCGTTTCTATCTGTAAGGCTTCCGTGACTTTTTTATCAGGTAAAGGAGTTCAGGCTGGGAAAAGGCTGTGGGAAGATTTCTTTAGAAAGAGCTATTCAGGCCTCAAAACCCGCGTGTAGGCAGAGAGCGAGTGGAGGGCACTCGCCTGCCGTGCGGCTGCACTGCGCATGCGCGGACACCCCCCACCCCAGCACCGCCCACCCCGGTACTACGCTCCCATTGGTGGGAGCTCCCACTGCTGGGATCGCCACGGCGCCCTCCCATTGGTGGGATCGGCTCAGCGGGGGTGGGGCACAGTGGGGATTGACGGCAGTGACGGACCAATGGAGCGGCGCTGCCCAAGGAGGAAGGGGCGGGCGGTGGGGCGGCGGCGGCCAATGGGTGCCCGTCGTGGCCGGTCCAGAAGCTGAGGGGGCCGGGGGCAAATGGCGGCCGCCTGGCAATGAGTGCGGGGCGGTGTGGGGGGAAAGCGGGGCTGGGCGGACGGGTGGTGGGTGGGGCCGGGCCCGCGGGGCTGCCGCGAGCACGTGGTGAGGCAGCTGGAGCGCGTCAAGGTGAGTGGGCGGGCCCCGAGGGGTGATGGTGGGGGCGGGAGGGCCCTGAGTGGGGCTGGGGGCAGGGGGGGCCTGCGGGGGGGCATTGTCGGGTGGGAGGGGGGTGTCTGGGCCCGGCTCCCCGCGGGGTGCCTATGTCCTGGGGGGTTTGGGGTGCTGTGGGGTGTCTGCGCTCCCTCAGTGTTGCCCGGGGGGCTGCCGAGGGGCTGAGGCAGCAGAGAGGGGGAGCTGGTTTGGGGCCTGCCAGGGAGAGCGGGACTCCTGCTGGCGGGGCTGGCAAAGGGGCTGGCGTGGCTGCTTTGGGGGCTGAGAAAGAGAGGGAGTTGTGTGGCTCTGGGCTGAGGAAGAGGGCTCGAGGTGAAATGTGTGCCAGGCCCCTTGTCTCTGCGCAGAGGGTCCGTGCCAGCCCCGCTGCCGAGGGCAGAGGTGGGGTGGGGGTCCCCCGGGTCGTCCCCCTTGGCTGGGTGTGACAACCAGGCTCGTTTCTCTGCTCTTCTTTTCCCGGGGTCACCTTCTGCGGCACGGCAAGAAAATCCTGCACGGCTGATTCCGCTCGCTGCTCAGGTAATGGCACGCCTGGGGCGAGACGCGTTTGCGAGTTCAGGGACACTACAGATGCTCCCCGCCAAAGCCACAGAAAAGGCAAATTTGCTGCCAGTGCAGAAAAGCTGACGAGGAGTTTTGCGCTCGTTTTTGTGCGGATTTTTAGTGGTTTGAGGGCCGGAGCCCTCCAAGAGAAGCGTTCTAAAGAAAGGTATTTTTATTAATACTAAAGTGAGCAGTGTAGAGTAATGCGAGGAATGAAGTGCGTGCTTTTTATTAGCGTTGACAGCTCCAGATTGGCCACTAACAGCACTTCAGAAGCTCTCGCATCCAGAGCGCTCTGAAAACCATTGAGTGATTAATCCAGCGCCAAAGGTTGAGAAATCATTTCAGGAGCTCAAGTCTTGGGACGTTTAATAACGTGAGACGGAGCCTTTCGCTTGGCTTCTGGGCCGGGCTGGTGCCCAGGTCAGTGATAATTCGAAGGGGAACGGCTCACTCCAGTGGAAATAGTTGGTGTGAGTGGAAATAATTAGCGTCTCGTCACCAGTGGGAGGGAAAAGGGAGATCAAGAGTCCGCCTAAACGAACCTTGCGCCATTAAGAGATCGTTCTCTGGTGGGGTCACTGCCAAAATTGTGTTTCGGGGAAGCACCGAGCAACGTGCTGAGGCCGGTTTGAGGATTAAATATCTCCAAAGTTTGGGGTTGATTAAGTGCTTTTTGGTTATTTGTTGGGTATCTTGGGGTTGTTTTTTTCCCTATATACCACCTTTTACCACTAAACGAACTGCAGACATTTCCCAAGTAGGCACGAACGGCGGATCGAGCGCTGAGGGTGATGACATTATATTTTTAAAAACAGCAGTTCAACTTCCTCCCATTAATTTTCCACGCCTTTATCTCCATTTTCCCCACTTTTTGGCTTCCCCTCCCCCGCCAAAAAACTGCGGTCAGGTAGTTTTATTCCAAAAAAGGTCACCACCGGGTGTTTTCACGGGGAGCGATGGCACAAAGCAAGGAAGGAGCAGTAGGTAAAGGGAAACGGAATCATTGAGCACTTGTTATTTAACAGGAATTCTCGTTATTTTCTTTAACGGAGAAACAATTCGGATGGGACTTGGGATGTGAAGGACGTGGAGGCCAGAAAATACACCCCGTGCCCTCGATTGTGCCCAGAAACCATCGCCAGAGGACGCAGGAGGTGGAAACCGTCCCTCCAAACCCGGGATGCCTTCAGGGGCACGTCACGGTGGCTCCGCCTGCTGATTCCCATCTCAGTACTGTCCATGACAACGAATTTGCCAGCAGGGAAGGAGGTGGGTGGCGATTTTAGCCATTTTTGAGTGTATTTAGCAAAAATCCCGTGCTGGAATGGCTTCTGTGAGCCACCAGTCACCACTTTAGCAGCTCAGCGTCACAGCTCCCTTAAATCCCCCCAATTCTACTCAAACAACGTGGCAGGAATGGGCTTGGTGGTAATTAACACCATTGGTAACAGACTTGGTAAAGGTTCCAGGGGCCTGTTGGTGGAATTTATGGGAAATACGTAACCTGTTAATCACTTTGGAGTTGCGGTTTAAGTTCCTCCTAAACCCACGACCTGATTTGATTGTGCGACATTGTTTGGGGTAAAAACTTAGTCTAAGCATTAAAAACGCGCAATTCAAACTACTTGAGGATGGCAAGGAAGGCTAAAGGATGGTCTTGGCGGAATGATTTTTCTCTCGGGTGTTTTTTTTGATACCCCCAATTCTCTTGCCCGATGGGGCCCAGGAGGACTCAGGAGGCAGAACGGTAACGTGGTGGTGCTGGAGAAGTTGTTAGAGGAGAGCGATTAGTGCTTTCCTGGGAAACAGGGGCCGTATTTATTACAGCTCCTCACGTATCCGTGCGTTTATCCTGCTGGAGCTGTTCCCCGTTCGCCTTCCTCACCTCCTCTTCCTCACGCTTTCAGGCGCGTCAACGTCGGCAGCCAATTCCAAGCAGAGCTTCCCGACCTCCAGGACCCGGCCTGTTTGGAAGAGGAGGAAGAGGGAGCGTCGCTTGTCTGGAAACCCTGGGGCGACATGGAAACCAACCGGGAGACGCAGGAGAAAGGTTTTTCTAATGCTTTTTTTCCACTTCCACCCCACCCAGGGATATGACGGGTTGACAACTGCACCTTTTTAGGCTTCTCTCCCTCCTTTTCTTGCCCGCCTTCGTGTTCGAGGGAAGGAGATGGCTGGGTTTTGGTGGGAGGGTGTCTAAAGAATAACAGGAGACGCTCTCGGCAGCATCTTACATGAAAAACGGGCATTTGGAGCTGTCCCACCTCATCTGCGGCGCCCTCGGGAGAGGGGAGGTTTCTCTCTGAGCTTTTAAAGTAGAGCTGTTTGGGGTATCGGACTTTTTTCTCTGCCTTCTCCTCGTCTCCAGTCTCTGCTGCGCTCGTCCTCTTTTCCCTCCCTCTCCTGTCGCCCCTTTTCTCCAGGAAAATTTGACTTTTTCTCAGTTTTCGTTGCATTTGTAGTTAGAAACCTGCTCCATTTGGCTTCTCCCAACGCCGGGCCGGGGGGACGGGTCAACGCGGAGCTGGCTCTGCATTGCCTGCACGAGGCTCAAGGCGACGTGCTGGTAAGAAGCGGCAATTTCTAATGAAGAACGGACTTTGTTCCTGGTTTGAGCTGGGAGTCGCTCTGAGTTTTCTGTTGCGCGGGCCGGAATCTCTTTGCTGAAAGCGCAGGAGGTGCTTGGGTGCTGCCTGTCACCGCGTTAAGGTCTCTTGGGCTTCCAGACCCCTCTCCTGGTGCATCACGAAGAGTTTGGTTTGATTCTGGGACGATTTGGAGAATAGAATTACTCCTGAATGAAGGGATATTAGATAAAACCCGAGGTCTGCCCTCGATAAGCCCCGAGCGGGTCCGCTTTGCTCCCTCTTCTTCGAAGAAGGGACTTAACACCCCTTGGCATCTGCTGCATCGCCACGAGGAGCGAGAATTTCCCTTTTTGCTCCTCCTCCTCTGGAGGAATTTACGTCTTTTTTCCCTATTAAATCTCGCAGGAGGCAGTGGAGATGCTGCGTGCTGGGCCGCCTCGGAGACCCGAATCCCATCCCCTGGCTGATTATCATTACACAGGTAAACGAGGAGAACAGCTCCCGCTGTTCCCTTTGCTCTGACTGATCTGAGTGTTAACAGTGTTCTTTTGGGGTGAGGGAAAAGAGCAGTTTTAACCCCTTTCCGGGGCTTTTGGAGGTGGGGGATGCCTATTCTAATAGTTTGCGTGTCGCTGGTTAATTCCTAGGCTCGGATATTTGGACGTCGGTGGAGGAGCAGTTGTTTAAAGAGATGTTTTACATCCATAAGGATGTAAAGAGACGTTTTACACCCATAAGAAGAACATCCACCATCAAAAGCAAGCGTAGCATCCAGTTTGTGGACTGGTGCCCCACAGGTTTCAAGGTGGGCATCAACTACCAGCCGCCCACGGTGGTGCCTGGGGGGCACCTGGCCAAGGTGCAGCGCGCTGTGTGTGTGCTGAGCAACACCACGGGCATTGCCGAGGCCTGGGCCCTCCTGGACCACAGATTTGACGTGAGGTGTGCCAAGCGGGTGTTCGTGCACTGGTACGTGGGGGAGGGCATGGAGGAGGGGGAGTTCTCAGAGGCCCGGGAGGACATGGCTGCCCTGGAGAAGGATTATGAGGAGCTGGGGGTGGATTCTGTGGAAGAGGAGGGAGAGGAGGAAGGGGAGGAATAGCACATCCACAAAACGTCTGCTTCAAACACTTCAGCTTTCTTGTGCGCTGGGGGAGAGACTCCTCGTGGGATTGGGATGGGATGATACCATGATACAGATGAGCTGCCAATTAGCTGCCCGCTCGATACTCGGAGCCAGCGTTTTGTCACATTTTGATGAAATGCTGTCCTTTGTGCGAACTTTACTCATTATAATGTCATTATAATACCAAAACACACGTCCATCCCGAAGGCTACCCGCCTCCAAGGTGCGACCACTCCTTCTTGAGTCTGCGCCCTGAATTTCTCGTAAACTCTACCTTTAATTGTGAAGCGAGAGAATTTTACACCAACCATAATAAAAGTATGTATGACTAAAGTCACTCAAACTCCACCTTGAAGGTAACAAATAGTATAAAAATAGCCCGAGAGAGGGGGGATACCCAGGGAAGACACCATCGCGAAGAATTCCATCGCTGACTTCTGGGATCAGTCGCCGGGCTGAGCCTCTCTGCCCCCCCGTAGGGACGCCTGTGGGTAAGACTTAGATCATACCGAGTGCTTCCTCGGGAAACTTAGAAATCTCTCTAGAGACTCTCTTTCCTACATTTATAGCCAGGCTGTATCGTTTATAACCTTGTCGCGTGTTTTGTATACCCTCATTTGCACGTGCTTTGCAGACAGTGTATTTATCACCGTCAATCCTATATACCTGTTGTTTAAATAAACTGCACTGTCTCAGTAGCTGGTCGTTTCGGTTTCTCACTGAACGCGACCAAAGACTCGAGAGTGGCCGTGCTGGTTCAGGAGCACGACTAGACTGAAGGTGCAGCCCACTATCAGTGTGTCCAAACCGTAACAGTTTAATACATATTAAATGCGATTGGACTGATAGTGCTGGATTGGGCATCACTCCGAATTTAAACCCAGCCACACCTGGTCCCCCCCCTCGGTGAGGAGTGTTAGAACGCAAGGGGGTTTATCTTCTGCCAAAACCGCTTGGCCCCTTTCACGCAACAAGCAAGTAATTAATAGAATGTCTTAAGGTTGTAAGAATCCTACAGGTAAAGACTGTTTAAAGAAGACAAGAGACGGGGGTGACCAGAGACCGCGGCAGTGAGCTGCGACTTCAAAAGGAGAACTGGAACGAGACGATGAAGAATCACCTGAGGCAGAGGAACGGTATGGACTTTTGCAGTTACTAAAGACTAGAGAGCTGAAAAGCTGTAAGGGAACACCCAGACCCTCTTGGAAAGAAATACCAATTATGTAATGTTTGTTTTAACTGTATATAACCGAGATATTCCTTGTCAGCCTTTGCCACTCCCTGAGGAGATGGCCCAACTCTGAGTCGTCAATAACGCAAACCTAGAGGTACCCCCCGAGCAGTGAAATTCTTTAACAGATTTTGGCAACCCAGATGGCACTCTAGGACATGAGAGAGGACGAGCCAGGTATTCCTCTGGACAGACCCGTTTCCAACACTCGAATTGCCGGCAAATGAGGCGAGTTCACCTAAGAGGCTTGGGCACGGGTAATTCCAGACAGAATTAGACTGGGATGCTCTTGTGTTTAATCTCGCAATTTATGATATAGTATAGAAGTAAAGGTGGGGTCAACAGTCAGCGTTGAAAGGGGGACGCCCCTTGCTGAGGTTCTAGAGAACTGGAAAAAGATCTGGGGAGACCCTGTTTGGAATCATTAGGAAGGAGTTGAATAAAAACATTGGAGAGACGTTGCAGAAGAGCGTCGACTTTTTTAATTGCTCACAACTGGAATGGGGAAGAAGGATTTTACTGTTGGCCATGGCTCTGAGATCAGCCCAGCCTGTTCCTGGAAGCTGGGGGCCACCTGAGGGACCTTTTCCATGGCCGCTATGGAAAGGAACCTGATTTGGGGGGCAAGAGTGAACAAGCGGGCACGTGGAGCCATGTGGGGAAGATGTGGGTGTCCCTGGAGGAGGAAGGAGAGGATGAGAGGCCTGGAGGGCACCTACCTGCAGGGGCAGTGGAGACCACGCGAGCTTCCACCCAGGGCCAGAAGGGACCAGGGAAGGAGACGGAGCAAGGCTGAGCGCCTGGTTGAACCTCATGAGGTTGGCACGGAGCCACTTCTCCAGCCTGCCCAGGTCCCTCGGGATGGTGTCCCCTCCCTCCGGCGTGTCACGCCTCCACTCATCCCGGTGTCATAAGAAGGTCCTTATTCCAACAGCTGACTGTTTTCCGTTATTCTCCTGCCCAGCACCACTGTTAGAAGACTGGCTTCATCTTCCTGAAAACCTCCCCGTAGGGACCAGCAGGTCACTATGAGGTTCCCAAGGCCACCTTTTCTGCAGCTTGAACAAGGCCCTTTCACTCAAGTTCTCCTCCCAGGCAAGTGCCCCAGCCCCTGAGCATCCAAAGGACTCTCCACTGAACTCGCTCCCACTTACACCCATCTTCCTCGCTCTGGTGACTTCTCTCTGCTCTGGCCAGTAGCCCAGCAGCCACCCAGCTGCTCCCTCCCTCCTTCCCTTCCCCAGTGGAGGCCCAACAATTAACACAGTAGCATACAGGTGCTCTAACGAGTGGTGAGCCGGGGGAGACAATTGTGCGCCTCACTCTTTTGGCAAGGCTCCTCTTCCTATGCTCCAGGACGCTGCTGGCCGACTTTGCTACCGCTTTGCATGGTGGGACCATGGTTGGCCGCCTGTCCCCCAGCACCACCAGGGCCTTCTCTGCAGAGCTACTCCCCAGCCAGGAAGTCCACAGGCCCTGCGACTGCAGGCTGCCAGGCTGGGCCAGCTGCAGCGTCTGGCCTTTGTCCTTCTTGTACCTCATGAAGCTCCTGACAGGACAGTCACCCCACCTGTCAGGTTTCCCCTCAATGGCATCCCTAAGACATAGGAACGGTCCTCCCCATTTAGTGCCATCGACAAACGCCGGGAGAGTTGCCTCCTCCGGGTCATGGATGCAGGTGTTCAACCGCACGCACAGAGCCCAGCAGAGTCCCCTCTGCAGCCCCACAACGCCCCAGTATGTCCCAGTGGCCTCAAGGTAGGGGACAAGCCCTTCACCACTGCTCCCTCAGCCTGATCATGCAACTGCTGTTTTATCCACCTGTTTCTCTGCCCATCCAGGCTGTGATACCCTAACTTGGGTAAAAGAATATTGAGGGACACCATGCAAAGCGTTTTGCTGAAGCTGAACCACACTATCACAGAATGGTAGGGGTTGGAAGGGGCCGCTAGAGATCATCTCTAGTCCAACCTCCCTGCCAAAGTAGGTTCACCTACAGGAGGTTGCACAGGATCGTGTCCAGGTGGGTTTGGAAGATCTCCAGAGACGGAGACTCCACCACCTCTCTGGGCAGCCTGTTCCAGCGCTGTCACCATCAAGGTAAAGAAGTTTTTCCTTATGTTCAGATGGAACTTCCCATGTTCCAGTTTGTTCCCATTGCCCCTTGTCCTGTCCCCGGGCACCACTAACAAGAGCCTGGCCCCATCCTCCTGACACCCACCCTTTAACTATTTATAAGTGTTGATAAGGTCCCCCCTCAGCCGTCTTTTTCCCAGGCTGAAGAGACCCAAATCCTTCAGCCTTTCTTCATAAGAGAGGTCTTCCAGTCCCCTCAGCATCTTGGTAGCCCTTTGCTGTCCCCTCTCCAGCAGTTCCCTGTCCTTCTTGAACCCAGAACTGGACACAGTACTCCAGATGCGGCCTCAGCAGGGCAGAGTAGAGGGGGAGGATGACCTCCCTCCACCTGCTGGCCACACTCTTCTAGATGCACCCCAGGATGCTATTGGCCTTCTAGGCCACAAGGTCCCATTGCTGGCTCATGGTCATCCTGTTGTCCACCAGGACTCCCAGGTCTCTTTCCACAGAGCTGCTCTCCAGCAGGTCAGCCCCAACCTGTCCTGGTGCACGGGGTTATTCCTCCCCAGGTGCAGCACCCGACACTTGCCCTGGTTGAATGTCATAAGGTTTCTCTCTGCCCAACTCTCCAGCCTGCCCAGGTCTCTCTGGATGGCGGCACAGCCTTCCGGTGTGTCAGCCACCTCCCCAGCTTTGTGTCATCAGCAAACTTGCTGAGGGTGCACTTTGTCCCTTCATCCAGGTCGCTGATGAAGATATTGAAGAGGACTGGACCCAGCAGTGACCCCTGGGGAACACCACTCCTCACGGACCTCCAACTAGACTCTGTGCCCCTAATCACCACCCTCCGAGCTCTGTCTTTCAACCAGTTATCTATCCACCTTACTGTCCACTCATCAAGCCCGCTCTTCCTAAGCTTCCCTATGAGGATGCTGTGGGAGACGGTGTCGAAAGCCTCGCTGAAGTCAAGGTAGACACCATCCACTGCCCTCCCCTCATCTATCCATCCAGTCACGCCATCATAGAAGGCTATCGGGTTAGTCGCACAGGATTTCCCCTTGGTGAATCTGTGTTGACTACTGCCCATAGCATTCTTTTCCTCCACATGCCTTGAGATGACGCTCACAACGAGCTGTTCCATCATCTTTCCAGGGATGGAGGTGAGGCTGACCGGCCTGTAGTTCCCCGGCTCCTCCTTCTTGCCCTTTTTTGAAGACTGGAGGATCGTTGGCTTTCCTCCAGTCCTCAGGCACCTCACCGGTTCTCCGGGACCTTTCAAAGATGATGGAGAGAGGCCCATCAACAACTTCCGCCAGCTCCCTCAGCACTCTCGGGTGCATCCCATTGGGGCCCATGGACTTGTGGATATCCAGCTTACTTCCCTGATCTCTGACTTAATTCTCCTCAACCAAGGGGAAGTCCTCCTATGTCTAGACTTTCTCTGTCACTTCCAAAGTCTGGGGCTCCTGAGGGCTGGCCTGAGCAGTAAAGACCGAAGCAAAGAAGGCATTCAGTAACTCCGCCTTCTCCGCATCCGCTGTCCCCATGGCTCCTGTCTCATTCAACAGCGGGCCCACATATTCCTAGTTCCCCTTTTGCCTCCAATACACCTGAAGAAACTTTTCCTGTTGGCCTTGACCTCCCTTGCCAGGTTTAGTTCCAAGGAGGCCTCAGCTTCCCTCATCAGTCCCAGCTGTTAAGAGCGGCTAGATGTTTGGGGCCATATGCTACCTCCGACAAGCCGAAAACAAGGCCACGTGGCACATGGAAAACATGCACCTCCTGCTAACGCCTCCCCACATAGCATCAGTTCCAAAGATTTAACGTCCTGCCAATCTTTTCAAAACTAAACCCGTGGATATGTTATTTTTCATACGCGTTAGCTACCGGCAAGCTTTTCCTGGCAGCTTTTTCCTGTCACTGACCTTTGCTAATGTTCAGCTATCACTGGAAATCTCCTCACATTGGACAGTTTACCGAAAACATTTTATTCTCATCAAAAAGTGACATAAGAGGGCTGTAATGTCTCTGCAAATCATTCCGCTGGTATTTTATAACTGATACCAGCTGCCTCTGCCAGGCAACTAAACAAACCTTCAACTAGGAAAATTTTCACAGTATAGAAAACTCCACCTAAACTATTTAACGGTGGCTAAAAATAAGATGCCCCAGTAAACCTTCCGTGTTACATGGTCACAACTAACAACTCCGTACAAAATACTCACTTTTACCAAGCTCTGATGTAAAAATGAAATAATCAAGCAGCAAAATTGGAACTGCAGCACAGGCTCTTTCCGTGTCATTATTTGCAACGCCCAAATTTGTTTACATTTTAGGAAAAATTAGTACAGATCCCTTGGGAATTCAGTCTTTTTTAAATTATCTGTCATTCTGTGTAGTGACGGATTTCACTTTTTGGTCCTCTTTCTTTCTCTTTGCTCATTTTCATTGTTTTCTTCTTGTGCTGGTGTTTTTGCCTCTTTCCCAATTCGATGTTCTTTCCAATGTGTTTCTTGTGCTTCTTGTGCTGCTGCTTGTCTTTTTTCTTTTTCTTTTTCTTGCTGCCGTGATTCGCTGCTGAGCTGGCACTGCCCCTGTGCCTTCGAGTCCGACTCTCAGAAGGGCTTTGACCGCGGCTGCGGCTAACACGGGGACTGCTTAGACTGTGACTTCCCCTTGCTTCAGGCTTCAGCTTCACGACGTCTTCAGCTGGGGCTGGGATATCATTACTGTGCTCCTCCATTGCCTCAACGACGCCTCCTTTTGTATCTGGCTCTTCTTCGGTCTTTCTAACGGCACTTCCTCCAGTAGAACTACTGCTGAGAGGAAAAAAGCGTACCTCAATAATGGCTGGGATACACGATCTTTTGTAACATTTTATAAAAGAGCTTTTCTTTCAATTCTCTGTCTGCAGCACTTCTTCAAAGGATGTTCGATTAGGGGAACAGGCAAGAGACAGAACGAGTCCACTAGCTAACATGAGGAGCAATCAATTAATTTAGTGTCTTCCTACTCCACATTTCATTAACAAAGACACAGGATTATCGGATTGGGGTCTGTCTGAGCTGCTAATTCCTTCACATCCCACTTCTACCAATGGTAGATGAATTAGATACACGTTCCCGTTTCAACGTGGAAGCAAGCAATTACGGAGAGGTACACACAACCCAAATTTTATCCTCAAGTCCCACGTTCTTCTTTAGAAAAAATTACGTTTTGGAAACTTTTTAGACTATCAAGACACTGTCTTAAGCCTACAGCGATGTCTTCAACGTTTTGAGTTTGCTTTGTTGTGCTGCTTTAGGTGCTGGACTGTAAGGAACAGCAGCCCCACACCAGATCACTTTCCTGTTTTTCACATGTCGCACAATGGAATATAGAAGACTCATCTCCAAGGTCAGAGCCAAAAGAGTCGGCACTGAGCTGGAAGCAGTGCAGCTGTGTCGCCGTGGCACTGTGCTCAAAGCTAAAATCAGTGCAGTGTGTTGGCGACCAAGCTGCTATTTCTGCAAGGATCGATTTCATGTCACACTGACAAAGGCAGATCATTACAGCACCCTGCAATTTTTAATGTCAAAGTATTGCACGATATAGACGTGTCTGTTATCCTTGCCTTTAGCAGTCAGCTGGATGGGAAGGAAGACATGGGGAGGGCTCCTCAGAGTCACCATGTAATGAATAAGAAGAGGGGGGAAAAGTCCCAGAGGAAGGGTCAAACACGTCAGCAATGAATTAACCTCATGAGCTTTCTGCGCAGTACAGACTGTTTGTTTTCTTTAACAAAATTTGTTTCTGACCCAAGGACCGTTTAACAGGAAAAGTCACGGATTATTCACTCATGTAGCATGGATTTAGCTGTTCATTAGTCACCACAAATAATTTGACATTTTTGGGGTGCGGGGAGGAGGAAGGAAAGAATAGGAAAAGAAATGATGAGGTACCTGGTGTAATTTACAAGAGTTGAACTAGATCCATCAGCTGCTGTTACTTTTCTTCTCACTTCTCCCTTTGCTTTCTTTTGTTTAACTTTGCTGCTGCTCGGCTCAGGTTTCTCAGCAGGTTCTTTTGCAGGTGGCACATTTTCTCCACTCACCATCGTTTTGCCAGTTTCTTGGTTAAGTTCAATCTTTTTTGCGGGGTTGTTAAGAAAAGCAGATTTATCCCCTTCTGGAGGTCGCTCTCCTTTTTCACCATCAGGCTCAGTCTTCCCCTTCGGCCATGTTTTCGATTCAGCAGTTTCTGGTTTAGAGGCCTTATGTAGGTGGCTTCATGATCTTTATCAACCTTTTCATCTACTTTTCTTTTCCTTTTTTCAGGTTTTGCATCAGAATAGTATCTTGGGTATGGGGGTGACCTTGACTTTGAACAGTGATAACTACGGGACCTTGATCTAGAACGATAGTTACGACTCTTCCCTCTGCCTCTTCTTGGACAGGGTGGCGATCGCGAGTAGGAACGAGAATGGGAACATCTAAATGATCGAGAGTAGGAGCAGGAGTGGGAAAAACCCCATCTTGACTTGGAGTAGGTATGTGAACTTCTGGAGTAGGATGAAGCACCACAGGGAGACTTGGACCTTAAAACATAACACCAAAAAAAAAATAAAGAAGTTAATTCAAAACCGTCACTCTCACCAGTTATTTTTCCTCCCAGATTTGATTTATTTTTTTTTCCCCTCTCCATATGCTTACGGCAAAGCTTTTTTCAGCTGCTGACGTAACGCTACTGTGAACTGAAGAACTTGATAACACGTAGAAGTTTCTGCTTACAAGACAGAACACCTGCTGCCTTGTTAGTGTAAAAACATACCGGAAGGGGAAGTCTATTTCCGCTCACTTCTACCACGTGAGCTACCGTAGCTATTGACTGACGTAAGGCGATGTATACTGGCCTATACTGGTAGGTGAGCACACACACTTTTCATTACCCAGCAACCACGTGCAGCGCAAATCACTTCTGTTGCAGCAAGATGCAAAAAGTGCAAGTCTTTATGGCTACAGTGCAGCATCAAACATCAAGAAAACACGATTTAGCCTGACGCCAGGAAAGCTTAATTTTAAAATGCCAGCTTAGTTGATTTAACCTCGCTGCTTATTTGGCAAGGATGCAAAATGCTCGTACTGCAATCTTACATACAGGACTATTCAATCAACACCTCGAGACGGACGAGAGTCCCGGCAAAATTTTGCACACGCCTCTAGCTCTGACCAAGGGTTGTGACCACATTTCAAGAAAAATCATACCTAAAAGCTTCTAAACTCAGCCTCTAGTAGTACGACCCAATGCCATTCCTCCAGGAAAGATACTGACCGCATTGCTACTAAAGAGCTATTCAGACACCTGCCCAAGTCATCTTTTGGGACAGAAACCATCAGCTACCCTGAGGCTTTTCTTCACAAGCTTTTCTTTTCTTATTTTTTAAAGAAGCGTTTCACATTATCCCGCATATGTTCATCAGCATCATTCCTCCTCTCAAAGTCCCTCACAAATTCTAGATTTCCTTACGAACAAGCCTGATCTTTTAATTCCTAAGGAAAATTTAACAGTGTCAACAAAATACTAGCGAAAGCCACCAGTTTGCGATCCAGGTTAAAACTCTCCGTGTATCCACATGAGACAGACAAAAGAGGAAACTAAGACAATTTCCCTCATGTATCTCCTCCAAAGTGCTTTGAGGTAATGGTTGCAATCAGAGCAGGGAGACGCAGAAAATCCAGCAACTGCTCCTATTCGGTCTCGAGCCCTCTCAGGGTGCCAGGAGGTGAGGGACGTCACTGCAGCTAAACTCTACTAAAAGGGACCCTTGTTCCTGAACAACAACTGCCAAATTATAACTGTCAGCCAACCGCAACCTCTGCCATGTATCTGAGCTAGTAAGCTACATATGAAACTCCTGTCACTGCTAACGCCTCGAACCATCCAGTCCATCGAATGACCGAGGGGTGGAGCGGAACTCCTCCTGATTCTTCTAGACAATCTGCTTCTCCATTATGGACATGTCAAGCACTTACCTGGAAAATGAACGCCTGCGCTCCTTTTGCACCTTTTGTATTCCATCAACTCCTTAGCAAAAGCATTTGTTTGACCTTTATTACAATTAGAGTTTGACCTTTAGGACAAAACGACACCAAGAAACAAACCGTGCCCAACGTGAGAAAACGTATACTGCACGCAAGCGCAAAAGGTGCATGTCCTATTTAAGCAAAACCAGTTTAGAATTCCTGTAAGTTGAAGGGACAGTTTTAGAATTACATTTGTCTTCTTTTAGTTTTGCACGTTTGCCGTCTGCAAGAAAAAAGCCTGTTGAAAAAAATACTATGTCATTTTTGCTTATGCCAGATGCACTTCAGTGTAACTGCAGTCCAGTACGCTCTCAAAATACAAAAATGAAAAAGAACAAACACAACTTCCTTGAGCCAAGTACTTACTCCTCTTCCAGTCGCTGGTGTTCTCTGTAAAACTCCTCCCTAGATAAAGGAGGAGCTTGTGTCACTGGGATGGGATCGGAATGCGCCGTTGGTACTGCTGTTGGTACCCAGGCTGATGACGTGTTTGCAGGAGCTGGGGGATATCCTGGAGGGGAGTCAGTGTAGCTGGCAGGTGGAGGCTGACCAGGTGGAAACTGGGGAGGAAACTGTGGTCGTAGTGCCCCCGGTAGAAGAGGAAGTGCTTGGGGTGGTGGAGGGTACACGGAAGGCGGAGGCGCTGGCACGAAGACTGCTGTTGATGCTGGTAGCGTTGGGGCTTGAGTCCTCTGGGTACGTTCACCACGCAGGCGTCCTCGACTGGAACTTCTAAAGAAACCCAAATACACGTGTCACCGTTTGTTACACTCTGCTCTGATTTCAGAGAGGAAAGCGAACGAAGCCGGAGCGTGGTGGCGAGCACTGCGTGTTCTCAGCCTAAGCATTTTTCTCCCTGCTTCCATTTGAGACTACGCTCATTTCTTGTTCCTCACACTTGCCTCCCACATCCTCACCCCCAGCAGTTCCCTCAGTCTTCTCTCCCTATACGCAGCTTTGCGACTGTGGATGGAGGCTGCCCCTGCTTAGGAGAGACTCCCATGTGCCAAGTGCCCACCGCTCCTCTACCAATCCTTGATACACTTCATACTTCACACTTCTGACCTTCAAAGTACTGCACAAATAATAACTAATCTTCTCTCAAACGTCTTTGGACTTCTTCCACGTACGCTTCCTATGTTGCGGACTCATGATGATGTATTTGGCCTGTTCTCACCCCCAAATTGTTATTTTCTTGCTTACTGAATTTGAGATTTTTAGATAATCTGTGGCATGGACCCTGGCTTTTGTTTTCATTTTTCCTCAAGATTTTACAAACACAATGCACCCTTACAATCTGTCTAGAACAAATATATACCAAAAGGAAGGACTCACTTGACGCGGCAGTAATAGATCAAACAGACTCTTCTCTCTCTCTCCAACTGAGAGAAAGCAGCTTGGCTATTTGAGATGACTAAATGGAAGGAATTCAAAATTGTCAACATATAAGAACGTTGACTTTTCCAATAATTTGCTCAATCAGTATCAACTAGGTTGTTAAAAAAAGAATGCTGGAGGCCGAATTCTATGGGGAAATCAATTTCTTCAGCCCGATTCAGCCAGTAATCAAGAGGGCATCTTTCCACCTGATTCTTCAATTGTATTTCATTTTTAGATGTACTTACGGTTTCCTCAAAAAGTGTTAATTTTTCAGAGTCCTCTTTTCAATCGTGTACTGGAGTTTTACTTTAAATCATCTTAGTGCCATCACATATGCCCTTTGTCAAAGACAATTAAAATCAAGCCATTTCAAAACTAATTAGAATCACAGAATCATAGAATGTGTTGGGTTGGAAGGGACCTCTAAAGGCCATCTAGTGCAACCCCCCTGCAGTCAGCAGGGACATCTTCAACTGGATCACGTTGCTCAGAGCCTCATCCAGCCTGGCCTTGAATGTCTCCAGGGATGGGGCCTCCACCACCTCTCTGGGCAACCTGGGACAGTGTCTCACCACTCTCACTGTAAAGAACTTCTTCCTCATGTCTAATCTAAACCCCCTCTGCTCTAGTTTAAACCATTGCCCCTCATCGCTACATGCCCTTGCAAACAGCCCCTCCCCAGCTTCCCTGCAGGCCCCCGTCAGGTACTGGAAGGCCACACTAAGGTCTCCCGATTACCACTTGTATTCTCCACAGCTATCTGGGCACACTTACCTCATTATAAATCAGCTGTTATCTAAGTTACGTGCTACGGCCTCATTTAACAGGTTTCGAGCAGTAATATACTGAATTTCTGCAGAACACTTACAGGTCCCAGCCTGGTCTGCCACCCGCTGAGCGAGGTGTACTGGCTCTCGTTGGATGACCTTTCAGAGTGGGGAGAGGAAACAGAAAAAAATCCCGTTCAGTTTATCAGATGATAATTTCCGAAAAGAAACTCTGAAGTTTTAGTTACTTACCAGTCGTGGGCATTGATTGCCCTTGGGGGCCCAGAAGACTTGGTAATGCTGGTTGTCTTAGTACAGGAATCTGACAGCCCTTGTGAATAAACGCAAACAGTTGGAAAATGTTTGGAGCTCTACTAAAATACAGGACTCACTGCATATGTTGAAATAAAATTTACCTTCTCTTCCAACAAACTGCTGACTGACAGAGAGGAAGATCTAGAAAGCTCAGCAGCAGTCACCAGAGCACCAGGAAGTATAACAGTGTCAGCACCGCTACAAAAAACATGAATTTTTGTTATTCAAACAGTGTTTTGATGTGCTACTGGAAGTATAAAGTCCAAGGTGAGAAAAGGCTGACTACTGTAAATGGAAACAAATAAAGAAAAAGTAATCTTCACCAGATCTACCAATCGGAAGTTGGGCGATTCCACATGAAGCCCTGAAGAGAAGTCTACGTGGAATACCGGCATTCAAAGAGACAGCTCACTGGAAACAGAATTTGTTAAGCTGGCTGCACATGGGAGGATTAGAGTACGTATAACCCACATGCTGAACCTCAGTTTTGGATGATGCAAGAATGGAAATTCTATTAGGAATCGGCTGTGTTCTAGTTCGGAGGCTGCCTGAGAGGTTCTTTTGAATTGTGAGCCCCTGTATTCAACGGTACGGCGGAGCCTGACAGCCTTCTGGACAGAGTGGCTGTTTGCATTCAAGGCATCGAGCTGAAAGAAGATAAACCCTAAACTAGAGTTCAGATTTTTCACGTGTTTTCATATTAATTCACTGGGTTGCAAAGTTAGACTGTCATGTTTGTAAATACTTCAAATGTAGTGTTTCAATGTTTGTTATCCAATCTGCATGCATCACTGACTACCCTGTGACTACTGAGGATGGCTCTGACTTATCGTCCCATTGATGGCAGAAATACTGTAGGAAAAAGTAACATGAAAACACCTGATCAATGTTACCTCCAGCTGGTTTTACACTTTTCATGGGAACATGAGATCCTCAGTACTACACAGAAATGAATGCACTCAAGAAGGTCTGACATAACCGAATGGTTACTTTAGGAATTCCTAGCCACTTCAAATCAGAGGGCTCCTGGGGAAGAAAGGTTCCTCTCTCGGGGTAAACCTGGACTGAACGACTGATAGGGGAACCAAACAACAAATACTTCTGAGAAGCTTCTTGCATGAGGTGTACTTCCAACTTATCAAAGTGTCCTCATTCAAAGTAAAAAAAAATAGCTGGAACTGTCACTGATGTCACTAATGAATGTCACTAAACGTCACTCGCTAGCAGAGGAGTGCAAGAAGAAGAATCTAACTTCAGCGTTTCATATTCATGTTGCTCTATAGCTTTACTTACCGAGAAGGTCTATCTGGCTTTTCAGCATGGAGAGGTAGGGGCACTGCTGGAGGGAGATCAGGGACAATGACAGAAGAGGGACTTACTGGCAGCCAGGCTGCCACAGGTGACAGACCAGGGGCCAACAATGCCAAAGCAGAAGGAGAAGCCAGAGAAGCTAACGAAATCATTAGTGGCGCCTGCTGTCTGGACATTTTTGGCCGGAGCAGAGGCTGCAGGTTGCAGGTTATTGCTTGTCTCACGAGTGGTGGTGAAGGTGGTGGCGGTGGCGGCTGCCGCTGCTGTTGCTGCTGAATCCGCTTTCTGTAGCCAGTTCCACTTTTGAAGTTGTTCACAGCCTAGAGGCAGAAAAACATTTACAAAAACGTACTATGAAACGTCAGTAGACAGGCGAACAAAAACCTCCACAGAGTAAAATTACTGGTGTATTCCTGGAAATGCCACCAACCCTGAAATAAATCAACGTGCGGATACACAAACACGGGACGTTAAACAGTGTCAGTAACGACTGGCACCTCAGAGTATCTGCACTTAAAGTAATTCTGTGTTAACATCGAATTGGAAAGGGAGGCAATCACGTTAAACAAAGTGTGACCCGAATTTGCCAGACTGTCTCTAAAGGTGTAAGCTTCTGTAATAACAGACAAAGCATTTGAAAAGTAAATTTAGCCTCATTCAATTTAGCCTTTCTTAAGGAGACGTAAAGTATTCTTTTCTTCCCTTTCAGCTTTTTACAAATAGACTTTTCATGCAAACAGTTTACATCAAAGTCATCACGTTACCTGGCGTAGGCACTTGTTGGCAACTAAAGCATCAGGAGAACCATCTGCCTGATGACATGCTGGGCACGTATGTTCCTCCGATTGCAGTAATGCTGTTCTAATACCTGCGAATCATTAGAATCATCAAAATAGTTTTTAGCCAAACTAAGGAAATGTTGAGGGTTCTAATCATTTATAAAAAGACGTATATGCTTAACGGGTGAATCTGCTCTTGCCCTGAGAGCATCAAGCTATAAACGTTCAAGAGTGTAAAAAATTCCTAGTATGCAGTAAATAGCTACGCAGTTTTGGTACTTCACTATTGAACATTTGAAGATGTAGGGCAGGCTGCGTCTTGATGGTTCAACTCCTCTTTTTTTCCAAGCTCTACGGTGACAAGTCACCAACCTCAAGGTTCTTGAAAAAAACTCATCTCAAAAAAACGATAGTAGGGTTGAGTTCTGCCGGCTTTAACCAACTCTCCTGTGGAGAAGAATGTGGATTAAATGCCTAACTATCCGCTTGTTGCAGACCACAGCAAGTCACCAGAGTTGGCCACATAATTTTGTGTGAGAGAAAGACACTAAAGGCATTCACTATCTAATCCTGGAATCACCTGCACAATTACGCACTCTTCTCATAATCATTCCTCCGCGTGTAAAGAGGATTTAACTACATGCATAAAAAGCAAAAAAAGCTTTCTGCCTTATTTTTCTTTCCTTTATGTGAGAAAATTCTTTTCCTACTCAGGGGATACTTAAGTAGTAAATAGAAGTGGTAACACAATCGTTTAGTTCTCTCCTATTTCTGCTTTCAGAAGATCAGGTTTTGAATCAACAATCAGGGGAGTAACACTTACATTCGCCACAAAAACTGTTTCCGCAGCAGGCAATAACAACTGCATTGGTCATCGTATCTCTACAAATGGGACACAGCAACTCATCTGGAATCGGATCATCAGAGGATGAGGGTAAAAAGGGCGGCTTTTCCTTCTTTCCTCTAGCAGAAGCTTCGCTGGAGGGTGGGGTGGGGAAGGAAAAAGAAAAAAGTTAAAGATGTGGATATGAAAACTGTTCCAAGCTTTTAATTTTATCAAAGGAAGATAACAGATGGAATTATTCTCACTCCGCATTAGCCTTATAAAACACAGGCATTTAGTTTCAACTGCCAGAGAAGGGAGGGGGGGACAATTTTCCTTCTGCAGAACTCTACCATTCATTGGATCAACTAAGAAATTAGCTCAGACTAGAAAAATGATTTTTTGACGGCTAGAAATCAGGGGAAATGAATCCCAGCCCTCCTTTGCCAGAGGGTAAATATAAATTGCAGGCTCAGGATAGAGTTGGCCTTCGAGTAATTGCATTTTATAAGTGAACGAAGTCTATGTTACAGCTCCTACCAAAGGAGATCCGTGACAGAAAAACAGAAGTGCTACCGATTCCTTTTTAAGAGAACCACTCTTGTCAGCACACAGTAGCATTTTTAGTTTGGAGCAACAGGAAAACTTCAGTCTGTTTCACACGTGAGATTTGATAAAAGGCAGAGGGGAAGGAAACCTCAGCCCAATAGTCCAATTTGATAAATTTTGCAAGAAGCCTTTGAAACACAAACCAGATGCAAAACGAGCTTTCTGAGAGAACGACTCCAAGTGTAAACACTACAGAAATGTTTTGCAGAAATAGATTCTCAGCCTACCACACGTTTAACCAACTTCCAGGGGCACGAACAGTAGGACCACCCTGTTTTCATATTAGAAAGTATGGCAGATTTTAAGGTTAAGATACGGTGACAATGCTTCCTCCCCTGCAATTACAGATGCCGGCCAACTCGGCTGCATTGCCACTCAGACATTCACTCGTGGTTTCTCTCCTTCAGTTTTTGGTCAGTCCAATTAATTCCATACTTATGCATTAATAGTTGGTATGGCGTATTTTCCAGTGTTTGTCAGCATAGCACCCTTTGTTTTGGGATCTTTCACCTCCATCGTGAAACTCCTTGGAATTCCTGTGCTCTTTTTAATTCTGGGAACAGACTCCAAACTTTTGTCCTGCTAAGAAAAGAAATGCAGACACGTCTCATCTCAAGACCCACACTTAAAGTGATCTGTCCGTGATTCTGTTAAGCGGCAACAGCCTTTCACCCTCTCCTTTTACCCAGCAGAAGGGTTGCTTGACTCAAATACTTATGTTCCTAAATGAAGATAGCCAGGATGTTCCAAAGGCTTGAGCAGTGGTTTGAACTCATTTGACATCCTTTGCCTTAACTTCAGGTTCCTTAAGGGTGAAATATCCCTTAGCTCACCATCCACTCCGAGAAGAGACACAAATCCGCTCCTCCTCCAAAGCACAGTTCAGAGGGAGATCTCAATTCAGGGCTCTGAGCCAGTCACTGGGGAAACTTAGATTCACCATCTCTGTAGGAAGGCCGAGTTCATACCTCACGCACATACGTTCAGTGACTAACGTTAAATGGCATGAATACGCAACCAGAGGCTCGTGTAATTAAAACATGCAAATATTCAACACATGGCGTCAGGGAATTATTTGACAGGCACATTAGAAACACAGTTAAGCTCACACAGATTGTCATATCGACCTTATGCAGAATCAGATTTTCAAATTATTGAAGCCATCTGATTAGTAGAGACGTATTAGTTCAAATGTTCAAATTACACGCCAGTCCAGATACGAGCAGGGTGTAAGGGAGTGACTCTCAGTGATCTGGACCTTCAAGCACCTATCGTTCAGATCAGCCACTCGTGGTTTTGGTTTTAATGGCATTCATGCACAAAAGCAGCCAACTAGTTTCAACATTTTCTTAAATGCTTGTTTCACATACACAGCTTTTGCTCAACAGTGACATAATCCAGATGGACATCTATGAAATCACTGCCATTTACATTTCCAGAAAACTTTAGAGATCATTGACTAATTTGTTTGAACCCAAACGGTTTACAAAACACGTCCAAAACCCACAAAACATTACTGGCAATACACCAACATTCAATTATGGCGTTTAATGCACAGTAATAAAAAACCAGAGAACTCTGAACACCTTGCCTCCATGCTAAGCCAGCCTGCACCGAAGAGGTTAGAGTAAGTAACGGCTTTGACCTGCTTTATGGTATGTTCCTGCATTTTTCTGAAATAGTTAAATTCTCTCAAAAGCTTAAATGTGTACACCGCTTGGACGGTTTTTCACTTTTTCGAGCAAAACTTCACAGGAGTTTACAGAACCAAGGACACGTTTAAGGACAGCACTAACAGAGACCAATTTCTTTTGTTGGCTGCTTTCCAAACTATTTTTTTTTCTCAATTGTACACAATTGAATGTCTGCAGTGAGAGAGGGAAGACGTTACCAGCAGGAAGAGATCTCTCCTTCTTGGAAATGAATTCCGGCCTTTATTTTCAGAAGAAAGAACTGTCTCCTCTGCATTAGGCCCTGCCTCCTCTAATCTTTGTGCTCTTTCAAGACGAGTAATTTCATTGCACAGCACTACGTCTGTGCACCAAGGGCCATCACTAGTGCTCTCCCGGCCAAAGTCACACGTTATTGAGCCAAAAATGCAAGCGATTCCATAGCCAAACATGGCATTACAACAGTTTCAGAGGGACACATCTGCTATTATGCCACACAGACACATTGGTATAATCTTAGAAACAACTGGGCACATTTTCACAATTCACAGTTTGCGTTCAAACAAATTAGATTGCGCTCTCCACTGCACATATACCACAATTTATGAAATTGTGCAGCATTCAAAGAAGAATGCTACCATCACTAGAAATTCAAAAATAGGGATGCAATTGTCCACGTTACAGAAACGCTTCTATTTTGGCTGTTCAAAACCCCCCTTAAATGTCCACAGCTTACAGACAAATCAAGTCTTCCATAAAAATTGTGTTTGTTTCCAACGCAAAATTAACAAAACTTATCAAAAATGGTAGACAGCTAAAGTGCTGCTCCTCTGGGTCCTGAAGAAGACCAATACTACAACATCATCTTGAGGCTGATAAGGTACTCTGCTTTTATCTTCCAAAATGGGAACTACTCTTTACAGGATGGTATCAAAATATATACACATTTTAAAGTTAAAATAAATACTTTAAATTAGTAGAAATTTTATTAAAGTCTTGTTCAAATTACAAGTGCTAGCCAGATACAGATGACAGTATGAGATTTAACAGTACAAAGAAAATGCTTTTTTATTTTTTAAGTATTTGACGAGAATATTCATATACCTTAGTAAGCTGGGCCACAGAAATAGATGCAGGAGAGTCACCAATCTGTTCACAAGAAAAGAAACACACAGTCGAGTTCTACAATCGAAACACGGCAATAGCTAACCTCTACTGTAGTCCCAAAGCCTGCACTATAGCCTCTGACTGCCACTGAAAGCGGCATTTCCAACCCACTGGAACTTGTATTTGTTCAAGGCAAAGCCCAGACCTACGACAGCTTAAGAGTGTGGTTAATGAGGTTAATGAGAAGAAACTACAATTACCGAACCCGTTTGAGATCAGCTTACTGCTCCAGAATATCTCAGAGAGGGACCCTTCTCAAATGCTCACGACTGCTTAAAAGTCAAAGGGGTAAGGAAGCTGTCAATTTCCAGCTAAAGAGCATTCAGAAAATAAATTCAAGTTTATTCAAGAAGGAAGCAGCACTACAGGAAACTTATCTTCGGTGTAGTTTGAAAATTAATCGGTTCATGTCTCATCATTTATAAATGCACACGGTTACACTTGGATGAAGACAGCAGGTGCCTGTCAAAATAAAGCACCGGCATATCAGCCCCGAAACGTGAACTCTGCCTCTCCTGTCACTACGTTTAAAAATGCCAAACCCACCATACCCCACGAAACCCAAATAAAAACACCAGTACAAAACATCAGCCATAAAAGTAACACACCACCTAGTCTAGAAAAAAATTTACTGCTCCAATTATTGAAATAAAGGTGTTTACCAGGACAGAGCAGACACTGAGAAAACTGATTCCTTGTATTTTATTAGACCGCAAGCCATACTACCCAAATCAGTTTGGGAAGTGTGAGAAATTAGTCTAGTCTGCCAATGAGTCGCTTTTTGTAAAATGTAAAAGCTTACAACGTGTAAGCCAAGGTGTGCTGGCTTTGTGGAGCTCCCCCCAGCCCCCACCTCTGTGCAGACACGAAATAAACACCCGTCTCCACTCCGTGTGTGGCTCAGCTCTTCGCACACCCAGATTTGGGCCAACAGCTTCATGCTCCGTCTGCCACTCTCTTTCCCATGCGCAAAACAGGCCCGTGCTCTCTCACGGCAGGCACAATCACCACCGTTTTGCAGTTTTTCAGAGAGTGGGAAGGTGCTCTCTTGGAGTCTAGCATTAAACAGTCCTGTACTGACCAGGAACTGAAACATAACCATTCATAAACTATTAAGTAGTTCCGGTATTTTTTTAGGGAGCAGTTATTATATGGCCTGCAGGCAAGAGTCTGATTTCTTAAAGGTGGCGATAGCACTCCTTTCTACTAAACAGTTACCAAACGCAGGCGATAGATAATTCGTGTACTAGTTAGTACATCTGCCCAACAGCCATCTTCCTCTTCCAATGATCCTACATTCTCGTGACTTTTTTTTTCCCTCTAAATTTCTACTGAAGTATTTCCTGCCAGTCCCCCAAATCAATCAAGCAGAAACAACACCTCCATGAAACTTGTACACAGCCCTAAGGCAATACTGCAGAAGAACTGGGGGGAAAAAATCCAAACCCAACCAGCCAACGCAACCCTCAAAAACCAAGAACCGACAGTGAATTTATTAACTCCCATTTCAAACACAAGACTAGACAGAAACTCACATGAAGCACGTGGGAAAGGGCACCAAAAATAGGAGGAAAAGGCTAGTCTCACTGCTGGAACGTTACATGTAAATTACAGCGGTTTCCTAAAATCCGATTGCTTGGCTGAACTAAACTTTCAGCCAGGAAGGATCACGGTTGTGCCTGACGGTGCTAAAACAATGGGCCCGGCGCTGCGTTTCTGCAGCCTTTAAGGACAAGTCCTAACTAGAAATCCTCGCAGTTACCAAAACAGTAATACTAAACCAAAGTATTGGTATTGTCGTGTAGTATTGGAGGCACTTTCTTGCTTTGGCTGTAGTAACAGTAGGACAGCAGCACAAATTTGGACGTATAGAATGACAGCTGATATAAGAGCGAGACAAGGAAGACATACTCAAAGTAAAACCTTTTGTGCATCCTGTTCAAAAAAATCATGACTAATTTTAATTTTGCTGCTTTACTGTTCAACAGTGATTGGCAAGCTTTTTGGTGATTTCTTCCTCCCACACTAAGATCCAGGTTCGTCTTTGAAATACATGCAGAAATACAGGTATTTAAAAACCCAAACCGAAACAAAAAGCCCACGCTTTGAACCAAGAGTGAGTTAGCTTTAAGAATAAAGTTAATTGTGTCTCCAACACCAGAAGCACCCGAGGCTGCAGTGCTTTTACAGGGAGAGAGAGAGAGGATTTGTAAAGAGCGATGCAAGGCTTCCACCCTCCCCACGGCTACCCACAACCCAAATCAGGTCCAGGCAGAGCAAACTAGAAGGGAACGTTTCTGCTTCGTCTTTCATTTACTTTAAGTAGTTCTAGCTAACACTGAGGCTTCCCTCCCACTCCAGGATTTTTCCTTTTCTTGGAGACATCTGTGCTAGCGGATGGCGAGATGCTACTCAGAAACGTGACACAGACACGCCAGGGAAGACGCGAGGCGAAAAGAACGTTAACCTTCTTTTGGAACATGTGATTTGTGTTTATGCACATGGTAGTAAACAACAAGAAAAATAACCCTTTTCAAGAAATAAAAACTCGTCTGAATTAGATGAAATACTATAAACGTGGTTTACATAAATGCATAAAATTAACTACTTGGGTCACTGGGCCAGTAAACTAACTCAAACTCACAACGCGAGGCATTCATGCATTCATGGCCAAAAAGGAATTCGAACCACTCGGTGACAGAATTACAGGTGTCAGATTAAGACGTAGTGGTTTTAGACCTACATACAAAAAGCTTACAATTTTAAGTTGATTGGATACTGTTCCATGAGCATCAGAGGCTGCATTCTTCGCAGAACACAGAGCCAGGGTTCATCTGTTTCTAGATTTAGGTGATCCTAACAGCTTATCAAGGCATCAGATCCAGCGGTCCAGGGCTAGTGTAATGCCTCACACCACAGCAGTGAAGTACTTAAAATAAAGATGAAAAATGAAAACCACCAAATAGTGATTTTTATACTGTAGGGACTATTTTGAAATGTGTAGTTACGCATAGCATTCAACCCAAGTGGCAAATCAAGATCTAGACCATTACCAGTCAAGTATTTCCTTGTGTTACTTAATTATATTTCAGCAGCCGAATGACAGTGTTTTCAAACCTGAAGGAAAATGCTGCTCCTTTTCCAAACGTAAAAAAGTGAGATTGTGATTTTACATACCGCTTTTGATGTTCCACTCACTGGCTCAGTTCGACTTCTAGAAGAAGAAAGAAAGGTGATCAGAATTTAAAATAAAGCACTTGTGCCCAGCATCAAGCAGCAAAACCAGATTATAAAAACGGATTGTCAAAACATTATGTTCTGATAGTCTACTGAATGTGGAAATTTATCCGTATACATAAACTGTTCTCTCTTGTACACTCAGTGCAAAGAAAAAAAAACCCACATCACATTTCACCTTTGTCACAAATTCCTCCAAGACTTACAGATACAGAACACAACAGCACAAGAGGAAGTCCTCAGGTATTTTGTCTCTGCTACCTAAGTATCAAAACCATGATGTCTGTCCTATATTTTGTGTTCTTAAATAATCAACCATCAAAACAGGAAGGTAACGTTAGCCAGTCTGTATATCCCTAGTATCACAAATAGGGCCATACACAGTACTTTAGTTTCTAAGCAAGAACAGTGATGGTCTAGACCCTTCAAAGTGCACCTTTCCTTAAGCGAACCAGAAATCAGTCATCCGACAAAGACATAACAAAAATGTCAGCAGCGAGTCTTTACAAGAGCGTGTCTTTGTGGAAGGCCAAGCACTGTGCTCAGACGGCTACCATAATTAGCCACTAAACGTGTTACATATGCTATGTGGATTCAAAATAGTACTAGAAATGTCGCCTGACAGCAGTCTCTAGAATTTTGTTCAATTGAGGAGTCCCGTGACAAAAGGAAATAGCGGCCTCGATTGCCAGAATTTGTTTTAAGATGATCTTGAAAATGCTACAATAGTTTAGGAACCATTTATTACGTTTGAAAACTTGCTGAGATTCCACATACTCATTGATCTGTATTGCAGAGGCAATTCAAAGGCTGCTGTGGAATTCACGTACAAAGAGAAAGGCTCGTGCTTCCTGCCACTGCTAGACCACCACCAGGCTCACAATTACAGCCACACAGCTCCCGAAGGGGAGCAAGTACAAGGAAACACTGTCAATGACCACCCAGTGGTTTCTTCATCCACTTACCTCGAAGAACATACTACGAGGTGAGTAACACATTTTTGAAGGCCTCTCCACCCTTACAGCGTATGTTCATCATTCCCAAACTTTAGCCACTCTGCCAGTGGCTTCTGCAATGTTTCCAGCTGGAGGAGCAGAAAGCTCATCTGCCTGGTGAATTGTCAATGCTAGAACAGCAGTGCCATCCTTCCCTTATCCCCACGTACAGGTATTTACCTGATCTTTGAAGCTAGCAGCATCTAT
The DNA here is from genome assembly GCF_028500815.1 of Rissa tridactyla. Lineage (NCBI taxonomy): Eukaryota > Metazoa > Chordata > Aves > Charadriiformes > Laridae > Rissa > Rissa tridactyla. Next base: position 1,466,577 of record NW_026529545.1, read on the forward strand.
CCTCTCATTGTGGGGCAGCATTACAATACCAGGAGAGGGTGCCGTCCAATCAGAAACGGAGGATGCACTGACAACGCAGCACTAAGCATACACGTTTTAATTAACCCCCAGTGTTTAGAAGCACAACTCTGTGGCCTCCAGAATTACTAGGGAGTACCTGAAAGCACTGCAACAACTACAGCAGTAACATGCCCAAAGCTGACATGCAGAGCCACATAAATTCAGGGGGTTTTGCTTGCAGACACTTCATGAGTACCAGGATGCTGCTGTACTGTTGGTGCGAGACACGCTGTAACTCATCACTCTACTCTGTTGAGAACCAACACTAGAAAGACATGGCAAAACCACAATTTAATAACATCTTTTAATTGTGGGGGAGAGGGATATCTTTAAGAAGGCCGGAAAATATGACCATTCAAACAACGCTAATGTAGCTGACATAGAACGGGTCTGTATGAATGCAGAAATGACAGCAATAATCCTGTAGTCGGGAGTGCATTTGAGCATCTGTAATTTTAATCCATACACCCGATTCTCTGTCCTCCGTAAATCTTAGGAATACAGAATTAAAACCTGCAGCACAGACATCGGCTTAGGGTAAAAACAGACTTAGAAAGATAACTAGTAACGTTTGGTAACCTGCTCAACTCTTACTGACTTTCAAGTTTGGAAAGGATTAACTATTCCTTCATCGTACTCACACAAAAGGCTTTAGGACACTGTTCTTTTTCTCTGGCCTTAAACGGACATTGTCTTTAGGAAACTACTAGGAATCCTTTATGAATGAAACTTCTTGTTTGCATTGCTCGCCAGCTGGCAACCTGGGTCTTTCCTCTATAGCTAGTATGCAAAAAACCCAGATTTGGGCCGTAAGAATACCCTCCAGCCCAAATGCAAGAAATAGTCAAACACTGAGACGCAGGCTCTTCTGAGATGGGAACAAATCCTAAGATGACACTACAATGTGTATCTGCCTGTACTATAAAAGCAATAAAAGCAAACACATATAATAAGGAATTTCTCCGTATGGAGATCCATGTAGAGACCATGGGTCTCAGAACAATCAGCCCCAAGAACAAACCCAGTAGAGGCATCTGAAAAGTTACAATTGGTGGAGTGTGAACCCCGTGTCCCAACAGCACTAAAAATGTCAGCCTGCTTTGGGGCAGATACATTAAAATCTAGCCCATGACAACAAAAATTAACAGCAGCTTTAACAAGAAAGATACAAGCTGAAAGCCCCTGCAAACTAGTATAAATTTAAAAAGCTATCACACCAAAACCCCTTAGAAAGAATACAATGGTTTATGGATACTTACCTAACAGATGTTTTGCTGGTAGCTTTAACTCCTCCAACAGGGATTCTTCTGACAATCACCGATGAGTTCTTAGGAATCAGGGCATTGTCATCTGTGTATTCTGAAAACAAGAGAAACACAGGAAAAAACCCTAGTCCATTCATAAGGATTAAGGATTAAGTATTAATACGTAATTACACAGCACTTCAGAGAATCCCTTGACAGATAGAAAAGCAAACTTTTGTATGTCACATCGCGCTTTTATCGTCTCAACACACTAACAGTACATTGCAAGAAATCTTCAGGTTTGAGAACCAAACACATACAGCAAAATTTGTCTCCTTTTTTAAAAAGCAAAACGGTCTCAATGGTCACTAAAAGAGAGTCTGCTAATGCATGAGGTTCTGTCCTGATCTAACTCAAGTTGCTTTTGCTTCTGTTAGGCTACAAAGCCAACAGATCTTCGGAGCAGAACAACCCCCAGCAAAGTCTCACCTGCATAAACCAGAGTCTAAAGTCTGTCTAGCTTGCCCTGCAACAAAACAGGCACCGAGCTAAAGCATGAAAACGCCATTGCTTCCATAGCTGTTAACTCAAACGATTCACCTAATGCCACCAGTGCTCAAGACTGACGGAACGCAGAAGAGACCCTGCCATCTCTGTCTATTTCTTGGAGCATCTTCCACCAACAACCACACTTCTCGGCCTCTCAGTGCTTTACATTTGAATGGAACCCAAACTGGCAGTGCTAGAATTTGCATCACAGAACTTTTGGCCTTTTTTGAGCTTGCTTTCACAAGTAGGGCAGAACTGGCTCAAACTAAAGTGGTATCTCCCCTCTGAAGCTAATCATCTCCTTTGAATTAAACGTGAAGGGACGGGAACTCTTTCAATTCCCTTCTTGCAGAGCAGAGAGACTCAAACAAAACTACACACGAAGACAGCCTCTAAAAGCCTTTAGAAAACAGTGTGTGCCTGACGCTACCCGTGCCTTGCCTTGGCTTACACCCTGTCAGTCTTTTGAAACGGAGGAAAGCCTTCTGACCTTTTACATACGACCCAAAAAAACCTGCCCTTACTACCTGAGACACTCGGACTGAGCAAGCTTAAAATGCAAAGACCTTCCCATGAGAATGGTTGTCTATTGTACTTACACCAGCTGGATATGACTAACTGTTTTAAAGCACTACCAGCAGCCATTCCCTGTAATCTGCCTACAGTTTCAAATGCTAAAAGCCCTTACCTTTGCAGAACGATGGCCTGAAAACCAAAGATACTGGATAGCAAGCCAAGCTCTGTCAGGGAGATTTTGCTCAGGGATCAGACACAAAATAGGAATAGTTCACAATTTATGCATTGTTTTTCAGTATATTCTTCCTATGGGCATGACTTCCTTTGGAGTTAGCGGGAGTTTGTTTTGAAGACATCGCATCACAGCATTACTAAAACCGTCAAGTGCGTGCTGTAACACTGAACTCGAGCAAGTTCCGAGCTGCAGAGGCAGTCTTAGAAGAGCACTCTTCTTCCTTAAAACTAATCACCCAAGAGCGTTCAGAGTCCCATTTTTGGTTTTATACTTTTTTGTCTTTTGCCTGATAAGCAGAATAGCACATTCTCCAAGGGGTTTGAGACAGAATGTTACAGGGCAGGAAAGAGTACTCAAGAAACCTGAGTTCTGGAGTTTACTGTTCTACCACGGTATTGTGAGAACATCTATGATAAGAAATTCAGATCAAATTAAAAGGAGGCAAGTTTAAATGTGCTATTCTTGAGTATGGGCTTTTTGAAGGGAATTCTGCCCTTACAAAACACGCCTCTAGAGTAAGCGTGGAAGAGGACATCCCCCCACCCCCTCTGTAAAATAGGTCCCAACCATCCCTTTGCCTTCCCGGCATCTCTAAAAGCATCATCTCATATTTTTCCACTGAGCTTTAAAATCATGTTTACTTTTACCTCATACTAGCTTTGCTTCTATTACTAGATTTCCATTGTGAAAAGTGGCAGCTACAGAACTGTAAGAGCTTGGAGTACCCAGAAAAATCTGAACAAGGCGGCCATCTTCACTCAAGCTTCACTTTGTTCTTTCCAAGATCATTTCAGCATTTTGTCAGGACTGCTGCACAGACAAAGGTATAAAATGCAATACTGTATGTCCGCATATAGGAATTCCAAACATCCCACTGAGGCAGAAAATCCCGGTCTGTTTTTTTTTCCCCTTTTTTTCCTGAAGGTGAGTTTAAGCATCTACATCTGATGAATAACAATTGGAAGTAACGGTTATGCATATAAACCAGAAAAGTTGGCATTCATACATATTACACCAAAACGTATTCTCTAGCTGTGCTCTGAAAACCACTGGGGTATTTTGGTGTTTTCACATGGAAAACACCCTTACCTTCACTAAGTATCTGTGCCACCAGTGTACCAAGTTTAAAAGATTACACTCATTTTACAAAGGTCAAAGTGCAACACAACCTACCTAGAGGAGGATCGTGTCACTGCCACACACGACTGATGCTCTTTGAAGCAGGAAAGTTAGCCCCTTTCGGCCCTTTAGGCAAAGCCCCTTTAGGCCCTTTAGGCAAAGCCCCTTTCGGCAACCCCACGTTTAAGGGAACCTAGTGAAGCACATGCTTTTTCCTCACTGCCCTGAGGCCCCGCGCCCCCACGCACCTTCGTCGGTCTGGGCGTTGCTGATCTGCAGGTCACAGTTGGCCGCCTTCAGCTTCTCACGGCCCATGATCCGGCACTTGAGGTCGCGGAGGGAGATGTGGAGGCCGTCGAAGGTGACTATATCGTACTTCAGCTTGGAGAAGAACTTATAATGCACAGCAGACATGGTCGGGGGAGAAGACTCGGCTGGGGGAGGCCTCAGGAAGGCCCCGCCTCCCAGCCCCACAAGGTCTCCAGCCTGGGGCTGTCAGCAATGGCGCTGGGCTGTGGCGGTGGGGCCAGCCCGGCTCCTCCCGGCAGCCCAGGCGGAGGGTGGGCGAGGGGGAGCGGCCCCCGTGGCCCTGGCTCGGCCTCCCCTCCCTCTCTGGCAGCAGACAAAACCAGTATCTGATGAAACACAACAAATTTATTCCATGAACTGGGTGCGGAGAGCACAGCCCCGCAGCTCGGGGCTGGCACCGGCTGGGGCTTTGCTGGGAAAAACCAGGCGAGAGTCACCCTGACGTCCCACACACGTACCTCGTGCCGGGACCTGCCAACCCGTCCCTCTGCCCAGCACCCCCACGGGATGCAGAAAGTAGCGCTGCTGGCCCTGGTGTGGTCCTGAGCCATGTCGCAGCAGACGAGTCCTTAACCAGCAGGCCTATCATGTTAAACTGACATTTGAGAAGTGAGGAGACCCTAGTGGTGCACGAAAGCCTATTTTAAAAGTCGGGTTCTGTACAGGACTGCCATGGAAATTGACTGTTTGGAAAACAGTCTGTTCCCCTGCTCAATTTGCCAGCAGTCCAACAAACCCACGCTCGGATTTCTGTGCCTCGGCCTACCTTCCTTGCCCGCTGGAGTCTTGCAGTGCATTACCAGCTCAAGCGATCTAGCCCCAAAGGTAACCCTACTGAAGCGAGATCTTTCTATGAGAAACAACATCTTTCAAGGTCTTGTACATAACGGCACAGGAGGGATAAAAACCTTTTCCTGTGTCTAATTGAAAACACCTGGGTAAGTCCGGCTGCTGGCAGGAAACGCCCAGAATTGCCTCTAGATTGTCAGCAAATCAACAGTCAGGGATGGAGCACCAGCCACATCCCTTGCCTTTGGGGATTCACAAAAGCCCAAGCCTGCTGGTGAAGTCATTACTCACAGGAGTCGTTCCCCATTGCGGCCATGGCTCCTCGTCAGGAACAGAACAGAGGGGAAAGCTCTGGGTGACAAAGGATGCCAGGACGCGCTCCAGAAAGAGATCAGCGCCAATCCCCTCACCTGAGTGCAAAGAAATAGTTGCACCCCTACAAAATAGTTAAGAAAAGAACCCCAAGCCAAACCCACAGCACAGCATCCCCCTCTACAACCGTTTCAGCGGTAGTTACAACCGCTGCCCAGCTGCAGGCTGATGGCCCTGCTGGCCCTGTCACAGGACTCTCACTGACAGCAGTTACCAAGGCCCTTTTGGAAGACTGCACTGTGTGTCACCTTCACTGGAGAGGACCTGCTGCTTCCCTGTGGCTGCCTTTAGCAGCAGAGCCCTCTGGTTCTCCAGCCCACACCTTCCCACCTTGGATGCAGGAGGGACCGGCTTTCAGCCGCTGCTTTAACAGCTGCCTTTGCTGTGCTCCTCTGCTGTCTCCCTTCCCACCGCATCAGTCAGGGTGGGCTTCTTGTCATTCCGGACTGAGCCCCCAGCACATGCTAAAGAAACAACAATTAGCAAATAGGAACTCTACCCATAGCGCCTATCTGGACAGCCTATCAAGGTGTAATAGCTCATCCTACCCTTCCCAAGGTAGAGACCAGCCTATACTTTGATCCCGTATCTACCTACTGTACCATCTGTCCTAAAGCTCAAATCGTAATTACCTTTGCAAGAGGATGGCCGTTGAGGAGCAGTGGGCAGTAAACCATCAATGGTTGGAAAAAAGTAGCCGAGCAAGTGGCAAAGGAAGGAGCCAAGTTATCCCGAAGGCCAGCTCAGCCCAACAAAGCTCAGGGAGCTTTGGTCCTCCCTGTCTCCCTCGCAAAGCTAGAAATGGCGCTTTCACCATCAAGCTCCTGTGGGATAGAAGGCAAACTTTTCAGGCAGCAGCTGTGTCCTGCCGCGTAGGCTCTGAACTAGCCCTGCTGAAAAAGCTGACCAGCACATTGGCCTACAAAGAAGAAGCTCCTTGGTAAAGATGGCTTCCGAGACACGTGCAAGAGAACTTGACCAGCAGTGAGCTCACCTATGCAAGTGGGTCTATTTTTACAAGAAACCCGATGGAAACGAGCTGAAAGCCGCCAAGGTGCAATGAAAGAGTGCAAACTCAGCTACTAAATATGAATTAAGCGTGCTTGCAAAGCGGGACACGTCAACAACTCCTCCAAAGTGAATGGTAACAGGCAACCTCATGGCCAAAGCCAATAGGTTTCCTAGACTGTGACAATGCATATGTGAATCGCCTTAGGGTGGCACATAAGGGAGCAAGAATTGTAACACGGGGTCCTTCTCGGGCTCCCAGCCGAGAGGCGCCTTTACGGCTGGCAATAAGAAGGGGGTTTAGCTAATGTGTACGTCTGCTGCCTTCTTCCCTGTACCCACGCAGGAACTAGAAGAGAAGTGCAAGCGTTTTACCATTTCTGTAGAAGTTCAGGTCAACATTTAAACAGCCAAAGCTCTGAAGAGGTACGCTGACCCTTACTTAGGCACTTCTTTTGTCTCCCTTTGAGAGATAACTAAGCACGTTCCCTCCTAGCCACAGTCTAGCATCCAGAAGCATGCAGAACACGCAGACAAACCTCCACCATTTTTTCAGGGATGTTTCGAGTCATGCGATACTTAGTGCAGGAGTTCACCAAATGTCACTAAACTCGGAGACTTTGACCCAGCCAGCCATGGCCACGGGGCTTCAGCTCACCATTTGTGTGTCAGAGCCATCAGACGGACGACCCCGTCCTCCTTGAGACACCCCTTGGGGCAGCCGTACCCAGCGCCGGGTGGCTGGATATGGCCTTTGCTCCATGGGGAGGCGCTTCCTGGGAGCAGGATCTCTCACTGGGGCACTGGGAAGCCCTCCTGAGGCCTGCATGCCTGAGGGACGGCTCTGCACTGCTCCATCGCTCACCAAAACCAGGGGCGGAGGAAGGCTGCCCTGGTGGCCTCCAAAAGAATCAGCTCCCCTGGGCTCCTCTGCGGCCACCGGGCACCTTTGCTGTCAGGCGGCTCTCCGCGCTGCTCTGCCAGCTTAACCAGCACCTCTTGCCCTCCATCTCTTCCCGCTCCTCACCAGCACTTCTCCTCCCTCCCCTCCCTGACCAGCTCCCCCCTGCTCTCCCCGGCCCTCTGGCCCTTCCCGCCCCTCTCCCCCCACCCCGCTGCCCTCTCCCAACCTTCTCTCCCTCCCTGACCTCCTCCTGTCGGCCCCAGCCGTGCTCCAGGCCCTGGCCCTGGGCCAGGGCAGCCCCGGGGAGGCGGCCATGGTTCCCGCGGGGTCAGAGGGCAGGAGGGGGCGCCCCGGGGCACGCTGGGAGTTGTGGACCCGGCACAGGGCTCCCGGCGGCCATCTTGTGTCGGCTGAGGGGAGGCTGGCACAGGCCGACAGGACAGATCTGCAGAGCCGGGAGCTGCGGTGAGTCCTGGGCCCTTGGGCTCCTGTCAGCCCTCTTCTGCCTCCCTGTTCCTCCCTGCCCTTCCCCTTTCCCTCTGGGTCCTGTTTTTCGCCTCCCTGTACCTCCCTTCCTCTCTCCTGCTGTGCTCTGCTCCCTGTCGCCCTTTCTCTTTTCTCCAAGTCCCTCTCTCTCTCTGTCATCCTTCCTCTCCCTCTACTTTCCCCGTCGCCCTTCTTTCCTGCTCCCTGGGCCTCTTGGTTTCTCTCTCTCTCTTCTGCACAGAGGCCCCAGGCTGAGTGTGCAGCTCGCACTGTGCAGTGAGGTCAAACCCATGTGGCTACTGGACAGACCTCTCTCCCTGCTGAGCACAGAGTAACTAGGTTTGGGGTGTTTTTAGCTGCCTCAGTTAAGCGACTCCAGTTAGATAGGATGAACCCTGGCTTCAAAGTTTTACTCTGTTTTTTTTTTTTTTGTTTACTCTGGGACCAGTTAATGAAGATATGCCACTATTATGTACTGGTAAACAGTGGGTTCACTCATTTGTCTTCCTGTTATGTCCACAATGAACACACAGGCTCTATTAAGACTAGCTATATAACATGAGCTTGACAAACTAGCTTGATCAGTCACTGTGAGCCAAATCATGCTTGCTTTACTTACAGGATTGTCCCCCCAATCACTCTGCTTGCATGAGAGGCCCTTCAGATGAGCTTCTATTTTTGCATTTTCCCTGGGCTATGCCATTAGCTGGGATTTGTTTGTTAAGTAGAAGATTAATGTCAGGCAATTTTAACACGTAATCTGATCTGGAATACTTGTTTATTGGAATCGTTTACCCAATAGTAGATCATGGACAAGACCAAATGATTTTATTGTTGTATTGAAAAAAAAAAGGTTCTGAATGTGAATGGAAAACCGTTTTCTGTATTCACTTACCTTTCTGTTCTGATGTATTTACTGATGCCTGTCTTTATTCCCAGTCATGGAATTCATAGAGTCGGTTCTGTGTGAGTAGCACGCAGTCAGTTTGGTTTGAACTAAGCCGTGGGCAGAGCACTAGCGTAAGGTTTGGACCCAGAAATGTGCACTCTTGTGGGCCTTGTGTCAAATCATCTATTTGTGCACAGAAATAAACCACACAAAATTATTTTCTAAAAAACTTCAGGCTGCTCTTAGTTTCACCTTTGCCTCTTCTCCACTAATCAACATTATTTTTCTTGCTACAAGGTGTACAAGGAGTTACATTCTGGGTAAGAGCTAGAGTCAGGGGGATTTGTGTTTTCATTGCTGTTTTGCCCTCAGAGGGCTGCTGAGAGTCATGGTCAGTGTCTTGTCAATCTTAACCTCTCCTCCTCTGGGGAGGAGCAAGTAAGCGAGCCGGTATCAGGATGTCTTTTTAAGGGAAGAAGCTTAGTTGAAGACAAGAGGATGTATTTACACTGAGACTGACACAGGCCCTTTTCTGTGCCTTCATTAACTTAAACAAAGTCTGAGCTGAGCGGAACAGAGCATGTGCCTCTCATGTTCCTGCGCAGGGGCTATAGGGTAGAAACGCGTGGAGTTCACAGCACCGGGAGGGACAGTGCCTGACAAGAGAGTGGGATTTTCCTGAAAAGGGAGGAATGAGCTGAGAAAATAAATAAAAGTGGAGGGAAGGATGGGGCTACTCCCACAAGAAACCTTTCCCTTTTGTCAGATCTTGGGGTGCAAGTCAACAAAACCCAAATCCTTTGGCAAGTTGGAAGACACCTTGTGACCTTTCACTTCCGCAAGTTTTATGCACAGTTTTGACTTCCTTAGGGGGTGGATGATGAGAGGGAGTAGACAGCTGAGATCAGATTTAATTTACTTATTAATTACTTGCTAAACTTTGTGTCAATTAAGAAGTATCGCTGTTGTGAAGACAGAGGGGTCTTGTGGCCAGAGAGGAGACTGCTAAACTAGGTTGATAGTCTCTCCTAATCGGCCTTCCTTGTCCTTTTCTCCTTTTCACTGGTTTCTTTGACACTTCCTGGTGCCACTTCCCTCTTCTTAAAGAAAGGATAATTTGAATTCATATTCTTGCAATGCCAGTACCTCTTTCTGTGATGTTCTTCAATGGAAGGGTTTGAGGCAAGTGACAAATACCACCATGAAAAGTATATATGCAGTGGTGTTATGCACATGCCTGGAATACTGTTGCCATTTCTGTCGTTATAGGTACTAGATATGGGGAGTGTCTGTTGCCAAGATCATATGTGCCGCGATTGAGAGACGGAACGCTGCTTGATGCAAGCAAGATGTCGGTTTATTAGACGCGTCGGAAAGCTTTTTATACCGTTACTTAACAGTTACATAAATTACACAAAATCTATCATTTCTAATTGCCTTAGCTCTAAATGTTTCATTACAATAATCCCTCCTACTTGCGGTTTCGCTACATGCTAGAAGCTACAGTTTTGGAATGTGCTAAAAGCTACAGTGATAACTTTTTGCCTACTCCCTAGTTTTTCAAGGTTATTTATCTCAGACCTGCAAGGCCAGTTGTTCCCTGGCTCCTCAGAGTTATTTGTCTCAGGTCTGCAAGGTCGGCATGCCCTCGAATTTCTTGCATACTTGTACTTTTCTGCTAGCCGCCCCCGACACATATGCATAGTTAGCATCTGATATTTTGCCTGTAATCAATCATCCGTCCTACAAGAGTATTGCATGGACCTTTCCAGTGCGTCTCTAATTGTGGTGTTTAAAGCCTGGGTAGCTCTCTGTTGGAATGGGAGCCATCACTGGCAGAGCAATCACTACCTTTGTTTGATAGTATTTGCGCTTGACGTTAGGATGAAGGGTGTTTGGCATTTCTTGCCAGCTGGATGTGTTAGAAGTGTGGACAGCTGTAATGTGGTGGTGCAAGCATAAGAAACTGATAAGTCGTTTTGTTTGTTATAGCAACTGCGTGGGCTGATGGCTGAGCACAAGCCTCATATAGGTAAGATGGACAAACCTGGGCCTCAGTTGCTGGAGCTGAGCCCAGGGGAAGGTTTTTCTATCCAAGAGGAATATGTGGCAGCACTACGTATCAAAGGCACCCCATAACCTATGGAGCCAGAATGAGAGGTTGTAATGACTTGCATTTTCTTCCTTTTAAGTTCTAAAACACCTCGTCTCATTCATTGAAGTACGAGTACAAGGAAGCCCACTGAATGTACCAACAATTTTAAAATTTAATATATATCTCTCCTAAAATTAGACCTTGATAGTGCCAATTTAATTCCCATCTTTACCACTTTTGTAAGGTTTTGTTGCTGCAATCAGTTTTCCAGAAGTCCGGAAGGTGGGAAGGCTACTTATCTTCCATAACACATTTTGCTGGCTTGCATGATATTTGCACTTCTAATAAAAACACTGAGTCCATAACGTTGGTCACAGTGTCTGATTTGAAGTGGGTTGTGTGGTGGGAAGAAGTCATTACATTCGCATTGCCTGTATTCGTTTGAATAGAAAGGATGGAGCTATTTGTTCCCATCAGGCAATCTTGTTTTGCTGTGCTCTTTCTGGCACCTTTCCCAAGTGTAGTCAAGAGTGCTTTTTGTAGGTCCCGGAGGGATCGTTAAATGCACCCAAGGTTTACTAATTTCTGTAAATTGAAAGGGGCACGGTGGTGAGGTGTTTTTAGGAGTCTCTAGGGATCCAAAAGCATATAGTAAAGGCTGTCTTTGGACCTATACCAAAGGGTGAACCATGTTACAGAGCTGTAATTGAGTTTCTGGACACCTCCCTGGGCTCAGTCAACTGTGGGTCAACATAACACGCGCTGTTGTGTGCTTTTAGTTGCAGAAAGTAACGCTCCTTTACTGCAGTAACAAGCATCACCTGGGCACTAAGAGATGTCTTTTTGAATGACCAGACATATCGCATCTTAACCAGTGGTTATATGCCAGTGTATTGGCCCTGATATGAAAAAGTATGTATTTACTACTCAGGTAAACAGCTTGCTAAAATGATGAAATGGCTCATGAAAGAGCCAACGAGTCATGGCTCTCCAAAATAAGGTACAACCTACTGTATGAATGACACAGGAGTAAAGGCAAGTAGATTCTGCTCTATGTATAGTATCTTCAGATGGAACGTCTCAGGACTGAAACCGGACTTCATAGTAAAATTCTTCAATCTGAGAGGAAGTACCATTTTGCAAGGTCATTTTTGTAATGTAGATATTGAGAGAGGGGAAGAACCACGAAGGGCAGTATTGCAAGTGGCACATACCTCTGTTGGCTAGAGATGTTAAATATGTTAATTTTAAAGTACCTTTTTCCAAGAGAATTTCAAATGCCATTTTGCAGTTGTTTTTTTTTCCTAATTTCTCTGCCACTTCTTTCTGTCCTTTACCTACCAGTTTCATGACAAGATAGATTCGACTCTTGAGAGTCTGAAAGGCACAGTTGAATGTCTGAGGCAGCCACCTTCAACCTCAGCAGAGGTTGAGAAGATTAAAGAGCAAATCAGTGAAAATAAGAACGTGTCAGTGGATCTGGAAAGACTTCAGCCGGTGTAGGAGACGCTTAAACAGAGAGGGAAGGAAATGATTGCTCGCTCAGAAGGAGCCGATAAGGATATATCTGCTAAAGGTAATAGATGGAGGAAAGTTTCATGTAGTGGAAATGCAGCAAGCTGCAGCATATAAAAATCTTCATTTCTGATGACCACTGATCTGGGGATTGTGTTCTCCTGGAGAAGCTGGAGAAGATGTATAAAAGCAAAGTATTTGTTTAAAATAATTCATCGTGGATATGACCTTTGTTTTATTTTTTAAGGTTGTGGTGGTTGTTTCCACTTAAGGTTATGAGTCGTCTTGTAAAGAAACAATTTTACAGTCTAAATTTTAAAAGATACCCATATGTTTCTGCTGTAGAACTGTAGAGAGATTTTTGGCCAAGAATCGTTTGCCAAGGTAGTAATCTAGTTCCTCTGTTGTTTAGCTGTTCAAGATAAACTAGACCAAATGGTCCTCGTTTGGGAAGACATCCAGACCTTGACTGAGGAGAGGGAGGCCAAATTGTTGGATGTAATGAAACTAGCCGCAAAGTTGTGGTGTAGTCACGTGGCTCTTGCAGCTACTATTAAAGATACTCAGGAGCTCATTGGAGAACTGGAGGGACCTGGAGTTAACCCGTCTGTACTCAAGCAACAGCAAGAAGATGCTGAGGTCAGTAGAAAGTATTTTGTTGACTTAAAGTATGTTATTTACAGTATGCGGAGAAAAGGCAGAATTACTGTGAAATACCACGGAATCACGGAATCTTCAGAGTTGGAAGGGACCTCTAGAGATCATCTAGTCCAACTCCCCTGCTAGAGCAGGGTTGCCTAAAGCACATCCCTCAGGGCTGCATCCAGGCGGGTCTTGAAAATCTCCAGAGAAGGGGACTCCACGACCTCCCTGGGCAGCCCGTTCCAGTGCTCTGTCGCCCTCACTGTAAAGAAGTTTTTCCGTGTATTTGAACGGAACTTCCTATGTTCTAGCTTATGCCCATTGCCCCTTGTCCTGTCGCTGGGAACCATTGAAAAGAGCCTGGCTCCGTCCTCCTTAAACCCACCCTTTAGGTACTTGTAAACATTAATCAGGTCCCCCCTCAACCTTCTCTTCTCAACCACAGGAGGCTATTTTTTTAGAGACCAAGGGGGATAATTGTGTAGAAATTTACTATAGTGATATCTCGAGAGTCTGTGTAAATAACATGTACCAGTTCTGAATTGCAATGAGCATGCAACAGGTGCCTGTCCTTATATTTGCATATCTGCTTATAAACACGTATATAATAAGCACGTCACTGAGACTTTTGAAAGTGATACGTACTTGAGATTCCCTGAGTAATAGGTAACATCTAAATGAAAGGTGTACGCATGTATCGTGCTCTATGTATTATGCTCTAAGTCTGTAATTATTCATGCTGATAGTTAAAGATTTGAGGGTTGACTGAACCTCTGAAAAAGAAAACACTCTGATTAAAGAAATCTAATTGAAAACTTCCTGTTTATTTTTTTTCATCTCATGCAAAGTGACATCATAAGCCGTTGTTCTAATTTAGACTGGTGTCAGATGATTTCACTCTGACCCTGCAAAGGGATGCTTGTGTTTTAAGCGTCAGATTGTAAGTCCAAGGGACTTTAAAGAAACCACAGGCCGAATCCTGCCATGTCCTCTCTTGAAAACAAGCTGTACATAGATTATTAAAGTTAGTGTGAGCGGCATTGAATTTTTTTCTCTTTGTAGGCTGCTAAAGACGAAATTGATGGACTGCAAGAGGAACTAGCAACAGTTCTGAGCCTTGGCTCTGACCTTGGAGCTGCTTGTGGAGAGCCTGACAAACCTATTGTCCACAAGAGCATAGATGAGGTACGGGAAATGCAGGTGCTTGGATCTGCTACGCCAGGTGCTTGTTCAGCTGAAATTGGTATATCCTCCCTGCCCCCAACAAATTTTGCAAATAAACATTTTGCGGCAAATGTAAGATACCCCTGAAGCTTTTATGATAACGTAAGGTTTGCTTTTCAAGTAAATGGATCTTGGCTCGTATTAGTTTAGAATGTATAGACAATTTTATTGTATTGATTTATGGGTTAAAAGTTCTGTAAAAGACAAAGGTTTTTTGTGGAAATAGTCACTGATTACTGCAATAGATGGCTACTTTTTGCAATAGGAATGCTGGAATAAATTTGAAACGTATCTGGTTTATGCCAAGTGCGACATCTTGACGGAGACAATGCTGCTTGGATGACTACAGAGTACTGACAATTTCTCCAGTGTTCAGCAGTGTGTTTCTTTTAAGCTACCTTTTTGATAAGGATGCAGTTCCAAATGATTTAATAATACTATTTCCCATATTGACTGTAATCCGTAGGTTAATGAAACTATTCAATAATCAATATTGAATTTTACAGCTTTTGTCATCCAGAACGTCGAGTGCATTCTGAAGGAAAGTAACTATGCAGTGATAAGGAGAACAAGAGTTTTAACATGGAATTAATGTGAACTATTCATGCTTAGTTTATTGGTGTTATTGATGAGTGAATAATGAGTGAACGCACATTATACAGCAGCAGTAACATTCGTTTGTCCATTGGAGTAAATTTCACCTACTTGCAGCTGAATTCTGCCTGGGATGCCTTAAGAAAAACATGGAAAGACCGGGCAGATAAGCTTGTTGAAGCTCTGCAGGCATCTGTTCCATACCAAGAAGGACTGCAGGTAAGATGGTGTGATACACCTAACCCAATCTTGAGTCAGTAGGACTTAATGTGGTTGTAGTCAAAAATGTTACGTGATTGGGAAGGTGACATGTGTCACTGATTATAGCGACTGTTTTCTTCAGTAGGCAGATATTTTTTCTCGGGGTTGGTTGGGTTGGAGGTTTTTCTTCCATTAAAGACTAAATCTGTTCTTTTCTGCATGTAGTTGTTCATATACTCTTCTATGTATAGATTCGAAATTGATGTCCCCTTTATTGGTAAGACACAAGTTTATGGTAATCCTGCTCACATTTCCTGGTGGCAGTCAGTACGTAACATAATAGGCGAGTTGAAGGTGTGACATGTTTACATGATCTGAAAGGAACAGAATACAGGTCCGTATACTCACCTGCAGCTGTTTTCTTTGAGTGGAGGACAATGAAAGAACTTCAATTTTATTCCACCTTTTTTATAAGTGAAATATTTCAGTTTGACTATTTTAAGCCCAAAATATTAACATAATGTTACTGGACCATTACAGGTATTCTTCGCGTAATTATACTAAGAATATAGACATACTGGACCATCATACTAATTCTTAGTGTAATTTATCCAATCACAATACTTTGGAAGATGATTCACTTTTAAAATCGGTAGGTAAACTTTCCAGCAGTTTTTTAAGATATCTTTTCTCTATATGTGCTGTATTTTATTTAATTTTTTTGCCTATTCTTTGCAAGTTTTGTCTGAGTGGCAGGCCTCATGTCTTTTGTCAGTGAACGGCTGGAAGATGGAAACAGTAGAAGGGTTTTCATGGTCAGATTTTGCAAAGCTGTCTTTTTGCCCAGTGGAATTACTGTCTGTCTTGGTTCATTGGATCTTTAAAAACAGAGTTTCACTTGACACTGAGGGCAGTTGCTTGTGTGTTCGGTGCAGATCGAGCAGCAGAACACATCTTAATAATAATGTAACATCTTGTTTTCCGGTGCGCCCTGGCTATGTTTTTTTCTCCAAGGCCTCTTATTTTCATACTGCCCAGAGGTTGACTTGTAGGGTTACATTAGGAACATTGCCGTTGCTTTGAGAGCTTTGTATTTCCTGGGGCTGCACGTTGTGCATCCTACAAGCTTGGTACTTTGTACAAGAACTGTATTTAACTGCCGCCTTACGCTCATTTCAATAGACAATATTAAAAGTATTGTGGGCAGATTGTTAGCTACAGGTGCCTCACCCTGTTGAGCGTGTTGGGGGGGTTAGTTCTCCTTTTGCCAAGGAGCTGTGTAGCAGTGGGCAGCTCTGAGAAGCCGTCCTAAGCCCTTCTCCGTCATGAATCACAGATAACAGGCAGGAGGAAAAAGGGCCTGGCAGAGGTATTTTTTCCTCTATGTAATGAATTGCCCAGAGTGCTATAGGTGTTCTTAATCTTTAACTGGAGTGTTCGTGAGGCTGTTCTGCATTATATCGGGAGTAAGGGAAGTACCCACAAAGCCTCAGATCTGGGGAGACTTCATGTGTTTTTTGAAGTTCCAGCTGCCTTATCCTGAGGAGATTCAGTCAAGCTCAGGTATTGGCCATCACTGTCTAATCTGTACTGAATGGGTCGTGTTCCATCTTCCTGATACAGATACCGTTATCCTTCAACAGAAGTTCTTGTGTCATCATCATTTAAAGTGTGTTATCATTCAGCTACCACCTTCCATCTTTGCTCCGAAGGAGTGCAGAACAGAGTTTTTCTTGTATTTACCTTTTGGGGTATTCATAAAAATTGCTGATTTTACTCCAGAAGTAGAGTACTAGTCCGCATGAATAGTACTGGCAGGATATTGCTGCTAATAGGGGTTCAGTCTTGCAGCATGTACATTCTCGTAACCATTACGTGGAATACTTTAGTTAATACTGGATCCCTTGTATTGCAAAAACCCCTAGGTTCCGCTGGAGAAAGCTGTTTGGTTTTGTTTTGCTTTGTTTTGTTTTCAAAGCACACAGCAATCTTGTTCTCTGGAGTAAAAAATTCTGGTATTTTACTTAATGCGACTTTGAAATCTGACTATTTCTCTGCTCATGCTTCAGTTTCCTACTGTGATTTTCAGGCAATGTTTGACTGGGTGGACATTGCTGGCAGCGGGTTGGCATCTATGTCCCCAGTTGGAACAGGTCTGGAGACAGTGAAGCAGCAATCTGAGGAACTTAAGGTATGAACGAGCAATTTATTTCATTTCTATTTTCATCGGTCTGCATTTTCCTGTGGTGTTTAGTATTTTTCTGTATTTTTCAAGAGTCAAAAGCAGCTTTCAACTTCTAGTAGAAAAGAATCTGTATGAAAATTTCAGATAACATTTCATTGCACACTTTTCATTGTAAAATGTGTTTAATTTTAAAATCTATTCCAGATTTTGGTGAAACTACATTTTATTTTGTGAGTGTGTTCCGACAGCTGAGAAATACTTGTAGTGGCATTCCTTGTCTTTCACAGGCTGTAAGGTTATTATGTGCAGGGTTCTTTTGCTGTGACTTTTACGTGTTCTGGTTTCTACCGTGAACAGCTTCCTTGAGGCTCTGAAAGAATGCCTCCACAGCTTCACTTCTGCAATTACAGGCTTTACCTAAATGCTCACACAAATCACAACATTCCCAGTACATTAGTAAGCTGAAAATCAAAATTTCAGGCTAACTTAGACCTTCAGAAACCTGTCTTTGTGGATCTGTGACTTGAGTATGCTCCTGACATCGGTAGGCCGTTATGAGATATATAAAAACCAGGGTTGTATAACAATCAGGTAGCGTCCTTGGTTTCATGGCTCGCTTGTACTTTTTTTGGCTGTGGGCAGGTTGTGTAGTCTATCTATTTTATGATGTAACTTCAAATGACCCATAATCTTACGTACTTCAGAAGAACACACCTAGGCGAGTTGTTCAGAGTGCTGTCCCAGTTGCATGTACCAGAGAGGGTGTTCTGCTGAAGAAAATTTGCTTTCAGGTCTTCTGAAAAACAATTCTATCTGAAGTTTCACGGATGGTGTTATCACAACCCCTAGAGCTAGAAGTGACTCCAGATGCGTTCTGCCTTTTGTACAGACCAGAGAGATCGTTGGAGAATACTTTCCTATTAGCCATCTTTGGCATTCTGTGGTCACAGTTAGCAATACCTGCTAGACCATTAAGACACTGCTGCAGATTCTCAGTTTGCTGCGACCGTCGGGGTGATCGGTGTCTTACAAGCATTTTTACCCTGGATGACAACCCCCCAAACGTACGAAAGCTGAGAGGGCTGCATTGGTATTGTAAATACTGCTGTACTGTGCTGTATTCCAGAAGGTCATTACTTGTGATAGGTTTACGTGTATTCTTTTTCTATTTACCGTAGCAATTTAAGACAGAAGCTTGTCAGCAGCAGATGGAAATGGAAGGACTGAGCCGTCAGGCAGAGCTGTTGCTGCAGAAGGTAACAGAGGAGAGTGAGAAGCACGCAGCTCAAGACCTTCTCTCAGAGCTCAAACTAATGTGGGACAGCCTAGAAGAAAAAGTCATCAATAGACAGGTAAATAAACTTGAAGGTGGGGGCTTTCTTCATGACTTAGATTTTTGAGAAAATCTTCTTAGTGTGTATCATGTTTGCATCAATTTACACATTTATTCCTTTTGGTTTGGAAATTACAGAACTATAATCCAAAGGGAAATGGTGAGGGACCTGCTTCAGCACCTGGAGGTGCACAAATCTATGGGGCCGGATGGGATCCACCCAAGGGTACTGAAGGAGCTGTCGGAAGTGCTCGCCAGGCCACTTTGCATCATTTATGAGCAGTCCTGGATCACCGGGGAGGTCCCAGCTGACTGGAGGTTGGCAAATGTGACACCCATCCACAAGAAGGGCTGGAAGGAGGATCCAGGGAACTACAGGCCAGTCAGCCTGACCGCGGTGCCCGGGAAGGTCATGGAACAGATCATCCTCGGTGCCATTGCATGGCACATGCAGGAGAAGAGGGTGATCAGGCCCAGTCAGCATGGGTTTGTGAAGGGCAGGTCATGCCTGTCAAACCTGATCTCCTTCTATGATAAGGTGACCCACTTAGTAGATGAGGGAAAGGCTGTGGATGTTGTCTACCTGGATTTTTGCAAAGCTTTTGACACTGTTTCCCACAGCATTCTCCTGGAGAAACTGTCTGCTCATGGCCTGGACAGGTGTACTCTTCGCTGGGTAAAAAACTGGCTGGATGGCCGTGCCCAGAGAGTGGTGGTAAACGGAGTTAAATGCAGTTGGTGTCCGGTCACAAGTGGTGTCCCCCAGGGCTTGGTGCTGGGGCCGGTTCTCTTTAATATCTTTATCAATGATCTGGATGAGGGGATCGAATGCACCCTCAGTAAGTTCGCAGATGACACTAAGCTGGGCGGGCGTGTTGATCTGCTTGAGGGTAGGTTGGCTCTGCAGAGAGATCTGGACAGGCTGGACCGATGGGCTGAGGCCAATGGTATGAGGTTCAACAAGGCCAAGTGCCAGGTCCTGCACTTGGGTCACACCAACCCCATGCAGCGCTACAGGGTTGGGGCGGAGTGCCTCGAAAGTTGCCTGGCAGAAAAGGACCTGGGGGTGTTGGTGGACAGCCGGCTGAATATGAGCCAGCAGTGTGCCCAGGTGGCCAAGAAGGCCAACAGCATCCTGGCCTGTATCAGGAATAGTGTGGTGAGCCGGACTAGGGAAGTGATGGTGCCTCTGTACTCGGCACTGGTGAGGCCCCACCTGGAGTACTGCCTTCAGTTTTGGGCCCCTCACTACAAGAAGGACAGTGAGGTGTTGGAGCGTGTCCAGAGAAGGGCTACAAAGCTGGTGAGGGGTCTGGAGGACAAACCTTATGAGGAACGACTGAGGGAGTTGGGGTTGTTTAGCCTGGAGAAGAGGAGGCTGAGGGGAGACCTTATCACCCTCTACAACTCCCTGAAAGGAGGTTGGAGAGAGATGGGGGCTGACCTCTTCTCCCTGGTGACAAGTGATAGGACGAGAGGAAATGGGTTCAAGTTATGTCAGGGGAGGTTTAGATTGGATATTAGGAAACATTTTTTCACTGAAAGGGTTATTAAACATTGGAACAGGCTGCCCAGGGCGGTGGTGGATTCACCATCCCTGGAGGTGTTTAAAAAAAGGGTAGATGTGGTGCTTAGGGACATGGTTTAGAAGTGGTTTTTGTCAGGGCAGGTTAATGGTTGGACTTGATGATCTTAAAGGTTCCTTCCAACCTCAGTGATTCTATGATTCTATGATTCTATATATAATATAATTTGAATTTTACAATTTATTGAGTTGCTTTTGTGGTTTTTAAACCCTAAGCAGTATTTTTGTCACTTCTTCTGTCAGCAGTGCCATCTTGAATCATTTTTATTTCATTTTGATTAGTTGATGATATCTTAAGTAGCGGTTGAAAACATGTTTATATGTGCAAAAGTAATATTAGCTGCTGAACTGAGCAGTTTAAAAAAAAAAAAAAAGACACAACTTAATCCTTAACTGTTTCAGTGCTCTTTCCTTAAATTATCAAAGTGAAAGAGAGATTTAAAGATGCAGTGCTTTGAAGTGTATTTTTTTTCCTAAATTGAATCATTTCACAACAAAGAAAAGGTTTTAAAGATCATGCAGCAAATTGCATTTCTATTGAAATTCTGTTGTAAGTGATAAAAAACTACTGTCGTATCTCCGACGAGAGAACCTTCCAGCTTAACTCTGCTCTGGCTACATGGGGTCTCTGAAGGTTCGGGATTTAAGCCTGGCGTGTGAGGCTTTACAGGGGAATGGCAACCTCGGCTCTGAGTACGAAGCTGTTGCTTGTCTTGGATGACTGTTTCTCCCTGGGTTTATGATATCAGATGCACGGACGCTGCTCTGGATTGTGGTGACTAATGCTAACATAAGCCAATTCAATAGCATTGTGAAACCATTTCCTTGTTAATTTTATTTTTACTCTAGCGCAAGCTGGAAGGTGCCTTGTTCGCCTTGGGGCAGTTCCAGCGCGCCCTGGATGAGTTGCTGACGTGGCTGACGCATACAGAAGACTTGCTGAATGAACAGAAACCTCTGGGTGGAGACCCCAGGGCTATTGAAATTGAACTTGCCAAACATCATGTGTGTAATTATGATGAGCGTTAACCGAAATGTTCCTTTGACGTTTATCTGAGTGATGAGTCTTGTAGTAAAACTTAGCACTCCGTAAATAATTCTCTAGAGATTTTCAAGATGCAGAGTATAGCTGAAACGCAGGCTTGGAATAACTAATATTTTTCCTCTTACTCCTCCATATTCTTTCCTTCCTTTGCGTGTGCCATGCAAGTGACATAGGTTTTAGCTAAACAGAGCAACTCACCCTAGTCTCCACTTTTATTCACCTTAATTTGACCCAGGGAACTTCAAAGTTATTGAACCTGCTGCTGTCCCTGAAGCAGTAACCTCCTTGATTAGTTCTGTTTAAGCCAGCTCTCACAAAATGTATGCGGCCATTACGCATCTTTCGTTTTTGTTTCTTCCTTCTCAGAAAATAGCGATATGCTGTTTTGAATTCTGCAGAATTTTATCCCAATTGGATCCAACTAACAAGAAGAATGGAATGCGTCTCTGAAAATCTCAGCCAACTTTAGGAAGGTGTCCATGCCCCCATCTTCTTCTCTTGTTACATACAATTTAGGGTTTTTTTTAAATATTTTTTTTTAGTATTTTTACTGATTATTGTGCCTGTGGAACCCATGGAAGAATGCTTCTGTTGTGCCTTTTATTTTGAAGAGTGCCTCCCAGGAGCAAGAGATCTTCTCTGCCTCCTCGTGTGACTTGGTGTGCTGTCCATGATGATGTGTTGTTTCTAGGCCTGAAGATTTCAAACTAACCTCCTAAATCCCCTCCTTTCCTTTCAATCTGCCATTTAATTTTTGGCCTGCAGATGATGTGAGAAGTATTCAGAGCCCATTTTGGATCTAGAGAGAACTGATTGAAATTGACGGGACACGGATAATTAAGGCATTTTCCTTGTTTGTGGTAATGCAGCTCCGCAGCTGCTGAAGCCTTTTGTGTGGTCGGTTGGAACTTGAGCAGAGAAAATACCTACGTGCCCTGTGCAACTACTGTTAGAAACAGGCCCTCAAAAAAAATAAAGTCACAAATCCAGCGTCCGCTCCATGAACCTTTTATATTCTTATCTAACGGAAGCGGTTTACTCTGAAGAAGCGTCCAGACGTCGTTTGTGGCTTCATCTGCCTTCAGTGCTGAAGGAGTTCAGCAAACACATGAGTGAATCTGCCTCCTTTTTGTAAAACGGAGTTTATAGGTTAGGAAGTTCACACAGATGGAAAAACATCCATCTCTGGAATAACTTTGGCAAGAATAGACCTTGTTCCTAGTGAGCCTCATCAGGAAGGACGGGAAAAGATGCATCTGCTTCTGTGAATATCCCTCTTTTTCGCCCTGTTAGGAAAATAAAATAACGAATACCTTCCAGTGCTTAGCTTAGCAGAACTAAATCAAATGAGCTGTGCATTTATCCATTTACGTGGATCCAATTAGGAAGTGTGTTCAGTGAAGTCGAATGGAAAGTGAATCACCAAGTGAGGAAATTGCTTTTTGCATTTTTAGATATGCTTACCCGTTGTACTTTATACTTACCCATCCGTGGAACCTGCTTCCAAAATCAGGTTGTTTACCTTTCAGCTCTCTGGGAGGTCTGCAAAGATTCAATTTAACCTGTGTGGCTTCACTAGTGCAGCCACTACACAAAAAATACTTCAAGCACCACGTGGTCCTTCCTTCCCCAGCGATGGTAAAATAATACAAACAAAAAGTCCCACCAGATGCAATCCGATCAGGGTATGGGCTCGTTATCTGGGACAGGAAGGAGTAGTTTGAGGAAGGTCAAGTACCTTTCCTGTGAATGTTTGTTTTGTTTGAACGGAGTGAGACTTAACCCATTTTGTCATGTTTTAACAGGAAAGCGTTCCCCAGCACCAGGCACGTATCTGTCAGCAGCCCAGGCGCAAATGGAAACCCAGAATCCACGGGCAAACCTTCTAGTCAGCAAATGGCAGCAAGTCTGGCTTCTGGCCTTGGAAAGAAGAAGAAAACTGAACGATGCTTTGGGCAGACTTGAAGAGGGCAGAAAAGGAATATATTTACTTTATGCATAATTTTGTTTACCCTGGGTTAAATGGTAAATACTGTCAACGACTTCCACATTTGTTGCATTCTATTGTATGATGCAGCTAACTGAAAACATTGCGATACACAGGGTCCCACCCGCAGGGAGGAGCAGAGGGGACAGGTGACCCCAGACTGACCAACAGGGTATTCCATCCCATCTGCATCACGCTCAGTATAAAAGCTGAGGGATCAAAGGGGCAAAGGGGGCTCTGGCTCGTTTTTTCTTCAATGGCCGACGTCTGAGGAGGACCCTGTCTGTTCGTCTGCCTTTGATCCCGATCCGAGCACTCCTGACTCTAGTTCCGGAATTCAGCTCCTGTCCGTCGCCGACTCCAGTCTGGGACTTTCCCGGTGTCTGCTGCTGACGCCATCGTCATCCTGGGGGCTGGATACGGTTTTGTATATATTGTATGCTTTTTTCCTTTAATTTTTATTATTCTATTACTATTTACTATTTTCTTATTTATTATTATTTTCATCAAAGTAGTTTAGTTCTTTTTCTAAACTCGTAAATCTCCTTATCTCTTCCTCTCCTCCCTGAGGAGAGAGTGGGGGGAGGGCCATCTGTCGTTCTGATCGGCCAATCTGGCCAAAACCACGGCACATTTTTACAGAACTATTTTGACAGTCAACGCAGAGTACTACAGCGGTAGCTGAAAACATAAAACAAGTGTTTTTGCTGATCAAATGTGCAAGAACATGTCCCAGTGAACGGGTGACTATGTCAGTTCTCTTGAGGGAAGCGTCCCATTTATTATCGGCACATTTTTTAGTAAGACTGTGGTTAGGAATAAGATCCGTCCTGTAAGGTAGCAAGTACCTTCCCCTTCACGCTGGAGTGCGTGAGTCTGTCGTGGCTGTTTCCTCAGCTGTGCCTGTTAAATGTTTCCGTGTGCTCAGGATGCAGTCATTGGTGCTTGGTTGAGGATTTCTGCTGATTTGCAGGATTGAACTTTGGTGAAAGTTTATCGTGTGGCTGTTGGTTTTCCTTCTGTTTTGAGTAGGGATGCACATCCGCTGTTATTAAAGCCATCGCCAAGAGATTCTGCATCAGCCAAGTGACGTGTTCCCAGAGCTTCTCTGTGGGGTGCCGCTACTGGGAAGTAATTCCCCAGGCCAGCGATGGGTGGGCTGTTGGAGTTGCTGATGAACTTCTTGGAAAAAGGGACAAATTAGGAAGAGCGGAGCATTCCTGGTGCGTAGAATGGCTAGGTCCCAAAGAGCAGCTGTCAGCACGGCACAGAGATCAAGGAACATTATTCTGCAAGGGTAAACCATTGAAGGTTGGAGTTTTGCTGGAGCTACAAAAGAAGACCGTGTCCTTTTATTCCATCGCTGACAAAGAAACGCAGCAATTTGTTGCGCTTTGATCATAAATCACGGTGCCATGTAAAAGGGAGTGTGTTGTGTCGCTCCTGGTGTTCCTGTGCGTCGGAGGCGCTCACTTGGCAGGCGCAGCACTGCAGCCAGCGCCGTTCCATGACAGCGCTTGAAATCTGCATCGTGGCTCCCAATGGCAGAAAGCTGCGTCACCATCCCAGGGAAGCCCAGAGCAGAACTCCCGCGCAGAGGCGACAGGAGCCCACAAGCCCACTGCCTGCTGTATTTCCCACTGGGCTCTGAGGGGGGAGAGCGGAACTGGGGGCTGTGATTTGTCAAGGGGATGCCCCTCTGTCCCTGTGACCGCCGTTCATGGCCCAAAACAAAGGGAAAAAAAACCAGCAAAAAATAAGGTCAAGGGCTTTTTATTAGTTAAGTAAGAAATCACTTTCTGGAGAGCAGCTGTCCCTGCCCAGCTGCCCGGCTCCTGGGTCTGTCCCGCGGGAGCCTTGGTGCGTGAGGGAGGTGGCAGTCGGACGAGTCGCTCTTGCTCTCCGCTGCCTTGTGCAGCCCGGGCTGGTGCTGTGCTGGCCCTGTCAGGCAGCAGGGGTGGCAGGAGAGAGCAGCGTGAGGTGGGGTGGGGGCAGTGGGGGGGACACGGGTGGGGAAAACCCAGCACCTCATGGGTGCCCTGCCCTCCCCCCTGTCCGCTTCACACCCATGGGATCCTCTCCCCAAGCCAGCCCCGGCCGTACCCTCTTTGTCCGTGAGCACGGGACTGTCCAGCTGCTCCCTGGACATGCAGCCGTCCTTTGCCAACAGGTCCACCACGTTGCACTGGGAATGAGAGAGCGGGCTGGCTGAGCCACGGGGCCGAACTCGGCATCCCTTGGCAACCCTCCCACAGCCAGCTCTCCCTGGGGAAACTGAGGCACAGATGCCCCCGCCGCCCCCGCAGAGGCTCGGCCTCAGTCGCCCCCGCCGTATCCCTACCTTTGTCATCCCTACCTTGTTGGGGAGCAGGAGCGGCTGGAGGCGCCGGGGGAGCTGGAGGCCCTGGCGGCGCTGCAGCGGGGTGGTGACAGTGTGGCGGCCCCCGCAGCTCCGCGGCACGGTGGGGTACTTTCCCTCGGCTGGCGGCTGCCTGTGGGACGGGGTACGCAGATGCTCAGTGCCCGGCACTGTGGCAGCCCGTGCTTCAGCCTGCTACGGCAGGGAGGGGGTCAGGGGCTGCTCCCCGGTGGGGTCTGTCCCTCCCGGCTCCCCTCCGCCTGCTGCAGGAGACCCCCCGGCCGTCCTGCTGGATCTGCTCTTTCCCCACAGCCCCCGGGAGCTGGCCGTGGCAGTGGCAGGTCCCTGCACCCCACGCCAAGGACAGCAGGAGGCAGGAGCTGGGCTGTCCCGGCTGCAGCGCTTGATTTCAGCAACTTGTTCCGGAGAAGGACCCTGACCTCCCTAAGCCCGAGGTCAGGCTGAGACCAGACACAACTCATCGCACGTGGCTTCAGCGCCCTTGAGACAGAGACTTGGGCCAGACGGGCAGCGAGGGGGGGCTGTAAAACCCCCCAGAGGCGGGGTAAGCACAGCTGACCCTCTGCAGCACAGCTCTGCTCCCCTGCCCTGCCCAGGTCCGCCCGGACCCCTGCGCCCCCACCTGGGGAAGAGCTCTCCCTCGCCGGGGCCAGGCCACCCTGCACCCCAGTGGGACAGGGATGGGTCCCCGTGTCCCCTACCTGTGCTCGTGCTGCTGTTCCTGCTCTGGCTTGAGAATGGGACGGGGGTGCTCGGCGAGGCGGGGGCACAGCGGCGGCAGGGATGGGATGGTCACGATGTGCCTGGGGAGGGCAGGAGCCGTAGATGGGTGACGGGGCAGTGCCCTGAAACCCATGGGCTTGTAGCCCACGGCACCTCCTGCTCCCCGGGGAGGGCTCTGCGTCCCCCTGCTGCCAGGCAGGGCCGCGAGGGGGCTGGGCAGGGTCAGACCCCCCAGGCAGACCCCCGAACCCCTGTGCCTGGCACGGCGGGGCACTGCCAGCACCCATCGCCCCCCGTCCCGCCCACAGCGCCAGGTGCTACTCACGGGCCAGGCACCGACATGTCGAGGGGCCGGTCGCAGGACAGGCAGTGGAAATGGGTCAGCAGCGGGCTGGAGTGGGGAGAAAAGGGCTGGGTGAGCTCCTGGGGGGGACACAGGCAGGCAGCTCGCAGGCAGCAGCGAGGTGTCCCTGAAGCCGCCGCCGTCCCCGTTGCACTCACTTCTTAATGCCAGCTGCATCATCAGCCCCTGCCTGTGAGCCCTTCTGGAGCTGCTTGAGGTTGCTCTCCCAGTGCCCCTCCAGCTGCTTCTGCAGAGCCCCCAGCTCCTGGCGGTCCAGCTGTGGACAGGTGCCCCCCCTCAGCCAGCTGCCCCGGGATGGGACATGGTGGTCCCCGGCTGGGACAGCTGGCAGAGGGATCCTCGGAGGGATGCCAAGCCCTGAAGGAGCAGGTTTTGCGTGGCAGAGACGAGACACCCCTCACCTTGGAGGCCACCTCTTCACTAAGCTGTTGCTGGACCTTCTCCTGGCCCGTCTGCCGGCTCAGCACCTCCTCGAGCATCTCAGTCAGCCGCTCCATCCTTGTGTCGAACTCGCTGTGGTTGACTTTGCCAGCCAGGCTGGTTTTGTCTGCTTTCTAGCAAGAGGGAAGGGCAGGAGAGCGGTGGGGAGAGGACAAAGGTAGCCTAGGCAGGGCCAGCTCGTGTTGGGAGGAGAGGGAGAAGTGGCTACGTGGCCCTGCTTGCCCCATCACCCCCATGGGGTTGGTGCCAGCAGCCAAAGGGACCCGTGGGGAGACAGAGGGACCTGGCGAGGGACGCGCAGCCAGTCTGGAAATCTTCCCTCCCCCCGGCAGGTGCTGCCACCAAGCACCCAAGGGACAAGGGGTGATTGTCACTCTGCCTGGGACCCCCTTGGCTGGTGCTGGGCACCCTCGAGGCCATACCACATCGAGTGCCAGCATCAGGTCATTCTTGTCCGCTTTGCCCTTCACCAGCTTCTCCAGGGACTGGAACAGAGCCTGCCAACACAGAAAGCACCCCATGATGCCACGGCAGCATCGGAGCTGCCTCCCGGCCAGCTCAGCACCCCCCGTCCATCTCCCACCCCCCTTAAAAACCTGCGGGAAAGGGACAAATCCCTGGTGGTGCCCAGGCTCTGCCTGGAGGATGCTCTGACCCCGTGGGGCTTTCAGCCACCCACCTTGGTATCTTGCTGCTGCCGCTGACTGTCACGCAGGAGGTTCCCCACGACGGAGCTGAGCTTTTCGTAGCTGCCTTGCACCTGCACAAGGGTGGCCTGGACGCGCTTCAGCACCTCCTCATCCTGCTGCAGGGAGGAAGATGACAAGGCGGTGCTGTGCAAGGGGGGACTGGCTGCCCCATGGGGACAGAGCCAGGTTACTTGGCCGGTAGCCAAAGGCTCTCGGTGCCAGCAGGACATTTGCACCGAGGCTTTCATTTCCTTCCGTGCTGCTGACTTGTACAAGGCAATGTGGGGAGCAGCGAGGGGCTCCCCCATGTTACAGCACAGCACGACCAGCCAGGGGAGTCCCGGCAGCCCCCTCCCAAGCCCCCCATGCCGCCATCTCCCTACCTGGCTCTGCCTCGGCAGCTGCCTCGGCACCTTGCCCACCGCCCGTCGGGACATTAGGGAGTCCACCACCTCCTGGAGCTTCTCGTAGCGCTGCAGGAGCTGCCCCACCTGCGCTCCGGTGTCCCCACAGCAGGCAGGGCATGCTGCCTGCGCCTCTGCCTGCTCCTGCCCTGCGCTCTCCATCGCCTTCAGCTTGTCCTGCTGCAGGAAGGGGAGAAGGGATCGGCTCTGAGATGGAATGGATGCAGCCTACAAGCCAAGGTGCTGTGGAGGCTCGATGGCTGCAGCCGGCCAGGGGCCGTGGCCGGGAACCCTGCCAGGACCCCCCCACCCAGCCGGCGGGCAGTGGGAGCACTCCCCCTAGACCTCACCTGGGCCTGCATCAGCTGGGCCACCTCTGTCACCAGCTGCTTCAGCGTGGCCTCGGTCATGTCCTGGTGTTCTCCCAGCTCCTTCAGCTCACGCTTTATCTTCTGTAATTCCAGCTCCTTCAGCTCCAGCACCTCTCGCTTTAACTCCTGCAGTCCCAGCTCCTTCAGATCCAGCACCTCTGGATTTAACTCCTGCAGTCCCAGGTCCTTCAGCTCCAGCACCTCTCGCTTTAACTCCTGCAGTCCCAGGTCCTTCAGCTCCAACACCTCTCGCTTTAACTCCTGCAGTCCCAGGTCCTTCAGCTCCAGCACCTCTTGCTTTAACTCTTCCAGTCCCAGCTCCTTCAGCTCCAACACCTCTTGCTTTGTCTCCTGCAGCATGGACCTGGCCAGCAAGATGGGCGCACAGGCAGGCTTAGCCTCATCGGGGCCACTCAGGGGGGAGTCCCTCGCCCCCCAAACTGGGATGCTCCCAGCCACTGGGCTCCCTTGCAGCCCCATGGGGTAGCAAACCCTCTCCCATCCTTTTACCCCAGTTGCAGGGCGATCTGGTCACTGCCATCTGCTCTCCAGTCCGCTCCAGCCACCCACAGCTTTCCAAGGGCATCCTCCAGCTGCCTGATCTGGGAACGGCGGTGGTGGCAGAGTCAGGGCATGGCACCCCGTGCTGTCCCTTTGCAGGGGGGGCCCTTTGGCTGCCCCCTCCATCTCCAAATCCCCCCTGACATCCCTGCAGCCCCCTCGGGCACTGCCACCGGCTCACCTTCTCCTTCACCTCCTGCAGCTCGCTGGCGAGGCTCTGCAGGGAGGACACCTGACCCCGGAGGGCGATGCTGTTGTCATCTAGAGGGACATGGTCCAAGGGGACATGCTGTCAGTGAGGGGGTCTCGCCCTTGGGGCCAGGCTCTGAGCACGATGAGCCCCCAGCCCAGGGTGTTCCCACGCTAAACAGCCCCCACCAGCCCCCTCAGGGTTCCTACCTCCCTCCGGTAAGAGCAGGTGCGTCTGCTCATGCTCGGCGTGGTCTGACTTGGTGGCTTCCAGGTGGGCCACCTGCTCCTTTGGGTGGCCAAGCTGCCCAGACTGGCCGAGAGCCTCCACTGTCTCCATGCCATGGCCAGAGGCACTGCTGGAGGCTGAGGACCCCCAGGGCATTGCTGGCTCTTGGAAATGGGACATGCCGGGGGATCCTCGCTGCACCCCTGGGGTGGCGGTGCAGGTGCCAGGGGACCCTGGCTTCTCTCCTGGACTGGTGGTCTTGATGCCAGGGAACGTTGGCTGCATGCCCGGGGTGGTGATTTGGGTGCTGGAGGGTCCTGCCTGCATCCCTGGGGTGGCGGTCCAGGTGCCAGGGGACCCTGGCTGCTTTGCTGGGCTGGTGGTCTTGATGCCAGGGAACGCTGGCTGCATGCCCGGGGTGGTGATTTGGGTGCTGGGGGATCCTGGCTCCATCCCCTGTGTGGTGCTCTGAGTGCCAGGGGACCCTGGCTGCATCCTGGGGGCTGTGGCGCTGGCATCAGAAATGCTCTTCCCATCTGAAGGAGCGCCTGCCGCCTTCTCAGGGCTCACTGGTGCTCTGTGTGTCCCTGCTTCCGTCTCCTCAGAGCCAGGCTGTGTCCCGGGAGCCCCCTTGCTTGCGCTGGGCACAGGCTGTGCCCCTGGTTCCTCCGTCCCCGGCACGGAGCTTGCCCCGTGCTGGGTGTCCACGTCCGCCTGGGGGGACTCGGTGGGGGAAGAAAGGCTGCCACTGCCCTCCTGGGAAGAGGAGGCCAAGGGGAGCAGGGTTACAGGCAGCCATGCAGCGGCAAGGACAGAGCCCAGGCCCCCCCGCCATGTCCCCACTGCCTGTCTCCAAGGCACCGCCTCCCGGGGCCAAACTCAAGGACACCACGAGAGCCCCAAGGCAAAGGCTGCCCCCCCCGCACAGAGCCCCGGGGCCCACGGCCACAGCCTCCCGCAACCTCCCCAGCCCCCTTAGTGCTTTGCTGGCCTCTGGGCCGGCAGCGTCTGAGCAGTCGAGCCTGGGGAGCGGCAAACCCTCCCTGACTCCCCGGGCCACGGCAGCGAGGCCTTTTGCTCTCCAGCAAGGGCATTCGGTGCTCCAGGCCTGCTGCCCAGACCCGCTTCCCAGCCCAAGGGGCTGCGCTGGTGTTTCAGGAGCAGAAGCCCCCGGCGGGACTTGGAAACCATCTCACAGTGCCAAATGCTGGGATCTGCCCCCTCCTCCTCCCGCTTCTGCTTCGCTGCCCGCCAGGCGAGCCACCCCCCAGCACCTCCCAGCCCACCATGCTGCGCACCTCCTCCGGGACTGGGCTGAGGCTCCGCATTTCCTTCAGGCTTTTCTGGGGAAGGAAGGGATCAAGGGCTCAGCCCGGCCACATAGCTGGCAGGGACGGCCCCCTCGGGGACAGGACCCCCCAGCATCACTGCCCAGCACCCACCACCCATGGACCATGCCCCAGCACAGGAGGGATGGTCCCCCCAGGGGAGCTGGGGACACAGCTACCTCCTGTCTCAGTGCAGGATCCAGGACCCCCCGCGGCCATACTTCACCACGACACTTCTTGTGACGGGGGCCTGGCAGCTGGCTGGCGGCGTCCTGGAGTTTCCCCTGGAGCAGGGAGAGGACAGGGACACCAGTCTGGCTGTGGGAGCGCATTGCAAAGGAGCATCCCCACATTGCCTTGGGCACAAGAGAGAGGGGCGCTGGGAAGGGCTGTGCCCGGGGGCTGTGGCTGTGGTGCCCGGGGCAGAGCTTTCTCTCCCTCCTTCCCAGCCCCCAGGTGTCTTTTTTGATGGCTCTTTGGTTCCAAAGCACCTGAGCATCC
This sequence comes from Rissa tridactyla, assembly GCF_028500815.1. Lineage (NCBI taxonomy): Eukaryota > Metazoa > Chordata > Aves > Charadriiformes > Laridae > Rissa > Rissa tridactyla. The sequence continues at coordinate 1,497,643 of NW_026529545.1, forward strand.
CTTTGGGTGATGGCCACAGTTCCTTCTAGCCCCAGCCTGAGCTGCAGGCAGCGGTGCCCGTTTGTACCCTCCCTGGGGCCGTGCTGGCGGGCAGAGGGTGGGGAGGTCTGGGTGGGGGTGGCTGAGCTGCCCTGCTGCCCTCCTTGGGACATCCTTCCCACTCTGCCCTCCTGGTGCCCTTCCTGCTGGGGGACAGGGAGGGCTGATGGCCGCGGGGCAGGGGCTGGGGTGGTGATGGGGAGAGGGGCAGGGAGGGGGCGAGGGCCCAGCTCCCTCTCGGGGCACTGGCGGCAGCTCACCAAGCCGAGTGCCTCCTGCATGGCCCGGAGCTCCTCTTCCAGGTGGGACTGCGCCTCCTTCATTGCGCCCATCTCCTGGAGGAGCTCCTCGGAGAGAGCTGTGGCCTGGCAGAAAGGGGTGGTGGGGGTGAGCCCCAGGAGAGGGTCCCTGGGGACCAGGACCATTGCCGCCGCTGTGGCCTGCCCAGAGCCGGGGGGCAGTGCCAGGCTGGCAGGGCAGCGCGGGCAGCACGTCCCATCCATCACATCTTCAAGAGCTGAGATGGGGCAGCAGCTCCCCAGAGACCCCCACCCCTGCCCCGGGGGGGCCCATTGCACGGCCCGGCTCAGCAGGGACGCCCCCAGCCCTGCTGCCCCTGCCAGGCTCCCAGTGAGATCCCTGCAGCCCATCCAAAGGGCAAAGAGCCGCTGCAGCCCCCTCGAGCACAGCCTGGCCAGGGCAGCAGCAGCCACTGCTAACAAAGTGGCCACCATCATCTCCAGCTGCGCGGGGAACCCTCCCTGCCGCCATCTCCCGCGGTGTCCCAGCCCTGGCAGGACCTGGCCCGGCAGTGCTGATGGTGGCTCTTTCCTTCAGCCCGAGCTTAGTTCTCCCCACAGGGGACGCTCTGGCGATGCATGGTCACCAGTGGCTCAGCACCATGCAGGGTGAGGCCCCTCTCCGGTCCCCACCAGTGCCGGCGTTAGCCCGTGGGCAAGCGGTGGGAGATGAGGCCCAGGAGGTGCTGGTGGAGCCTCTCAGCTGCCCCAGGAGTGGATGCGGTACTGGCTGAAGGTCAGGAGTGGGGAAGAGAGGGCTGGAGAGGGTGGTGGGGCCGGACCTCCAGGGTGCCGAGCCTCCATCCAAGGGAGCCAAGGGCACCAGGGACTCGCTGGGTATTGGCCCCACCAGGACCGGCTGACGGCAACGTGGGGAAGACCCAGAGCAAGCGGAGCAGCATTTCAGCCCCAGCTTTTCCTCCCCAAGACTTCACCCCTTTCCTTCACTGGAGCCCCACGTGCCACCCTCAGCTCAGGCTTATACCAGCCCTTGGTCTAAGGGCAGCACAACGGCGGCTGGACCCCGGAGGATGGGGTGTCGTGCAGGGGAGCAGCCAGGGGATGGGCAAGAGCCTCTACCTTGGAGATGCCGCTCTCATTGGCTTTGATCTTGTCCTTCATCCAGCCCACGTCGGTGGCCACGGAGGCCAGCGGGGGGCTGCTCGTGCTCTCCTGGAGCAAGTCCTTCCCAGGCAGCCACTGCCCCGGTTCCTGGGGCTGCTGCCCCCTGTCCTGGGCCCTGTCGCCCTCCTTCTCCAGCACAGGGGGTGCCTCTGCAGGCTGGTCCCCCTCCCAGAGCAGGGTCAGGCTGTCCCCCTGCTTCTGGGCAGGCAGGTCCCGCAGGCCCAGGTGCCCGAGCATGGTGAGCAGCAGGCTGCGCAGCGCCATGAAGTTGACTGCCCCGAGCTCGGGCGTCCCGATGGCCTCGTCCAGCAGCTGGTACAGGCTGAGCTGGGCCATGGCTGCTGCCCTGCCCAAAGCCATGGAGGCACCTGAGGGGGATGGGAACCTTTCTGCCTGAGGGGGGGCCCAGGATGGCTGGAAGGGATGGGCACTTGAAGCCTTCCTCTTCCTCTTCCTCCTCTTCTTCCTCCTCCTCCTCCTCTGCTGGCTCCTCGCAGCAGAGTGGTCGCACCAGCGAGACGGGTGACAAGGGACAAGGCAGCGTCCCCTGTTGCTAGGCGACACCCCGCCCCCCGCAGCCACCTACCAACGGGGACGCTGCATTGTCCATTGTCACCCGTCCCACCGCCGAGTGGACGCCCTCATGGCGAAGGTGGAAGCAGACAAGAACAACCTGATGCTGGGACTCGATGTGGTGGGACCAGCCCCATGGGGGTGATGGGGCGAGCAGGGCGACGTAGCCACTTCTCCCTCTCCTCCCAACACGGGAATGTTTCTTGATCTCTGTGCCACGCTGACAGCTGCTCTTTGGGACCTAGCCATTCTGCACAGCAGGAGTGCTCCGCTCTTCCTAATTTGTCCCTTTTTCCAAGAAGTTCATCAGCAACTCCAACAGCCCACTGTCGTGCTTTAGCCTCAGACGGCAACAAAGAACCACGTGCCGCTTGCTCGGGCCTTCCTAATACAGGAAGAATCGGAAGAAAAAACGCAAGATTCTTGGGTTGAGACAAAGGCAGTTTCACAGAACAGCAAAGGGAACAAGAAAACAACAACAATCACACGGACAGAGGAATGTACAAACACGATTACGGAACTGCCGCTCCCCGACTGGACCCAGGACACCCCAGCCCTCTCCAAGCAGAGATGTCCTGCCCCCTCCCCCGGCAGCTCAGGGTGGGCATGGCTCACATGGCATGGAATACCTGTGTCCTGGGGAGAATTAACCCTGTCCCCGCCGCAACCAGGACATTATCCACCCCTTATTCCAGACCATCTATGCCATGCCCACATCTTACAGGTTCCAATGAATTGCCACCACTTTCCCCTGTCATGTATATACATACGTATATATTCATGCAGATATAGTGCCCTTAGTCTATGGGCCATCCCTCCAAAGTGTCCATTGAGTTCATTTCATCCATGGCTCTGGGCTCCATCTGTTAGAACAGTCTCTCAGGGCAGGTGAGATGCTGGGTGGTGCTGGCCTCTTGCATGCTGTATTGTCGGAGCTTGTGACTGGTGCACCCGCTGTGGCTCATGCACACAGTCCGTGGGCTGAAGATGTAGATCTTGAGGACAGTTGCTGGGCGCCACCTGCTGAGGTCAGTTCTGATCCCATCACCCCTGTGCCTTACTCCTAGTACAGCTGATAGCAATTATAGCAATGAGGACATACAGTGACAGTGTTACTTAGCAATTAACAACACACAATTTGATTCATTAGCTATTCTCCCCCAAAATCAGATCCCCATGAGGTACACATCGGACTTCCCCATCCTTCCGCATCACACACCAAGTACACTCAGGCCCTTGGGCAAAAGCAATCCCACGGATGGGTTTGCCTTTGCCTGAGGCAGGACTGACCCCGACTGTCTTCCCTGGCATATTCTCCATGTGCACTACGGGGACTTTATCCCCTTCTACGGTACGTGGAAGTGTTGATTGGGCAGGGCCAGCCCCATTGGTAGATCCCCTGGGGTTAACTAGCCAGGCAGCCTTTGCTAAATGTGCATCCCAATGTTTTAAAGTCCCACCACCCATTGCTCTCAGTGTAGTTTTTAACAGCCCATTGTATCGTTCCATCTTCCCAGGGGCTGGTGCGTGACAGGGGATGTGATACACCCACTCAATGCCATGCTCTTTGGCCCAGGTGTCTATGAGGCTGTTTCGGAAATGAGTCCCGTTGTCCAACTCAGTTCTCTCTGGGGTGCCATGTCACCACAGAACTTGTTTTTCAAGGCCCAGGATAGTGTTCCGGGCAGTGGCATGGGGCACAGGGTATGCTTCCAGCCATCCGGTGGTTGCTTCCGTCATTGTGAGCACATGGCGCTTGCCTTGACAGGTTTGTGGCAGTGTGATGTAATCAATCTGCCAGGCCTCCCCATATTTGTATTTCAGCCATCGCCCTCCATACCAAAGAGGCTCCAAACGCTTGGCTTGCTTGATTGCAGCGCATGTCTCACATTCATGGATGACCTGTGCAATGGTGTCCATGGTCAAGTCCACCCCTCGGTCACGAGCTCGTCTATATGTCGCATCTCTCCCTTGATGGCCTGAGGAGTCATGGGCCCACCGAGCTATGAATAGTTCCCTCCTATGGTGCCAGTCCAGATCCAGCTGAGCCACTTCAATCCTAGCAGCCTGATCCACCTGCTGCTTGTTCTGATGTTCCTCCGTGGCCCGATTCTTCGGCACGTGGGCATCTACGTGGCGTACTTTCACAACCAGATTCTCTATCCGGGCAGCAATATCTTGCCATAGTTGAGCAGCCCAGATGGGTTTGCCTCTGCGCTGCCAGTTGCCCTGCTTCCGCTGCTGTAGCCACCCCCACAGAGCATTTGCCACCATCCATGAGTCAGTGTAGAGATAAAGTACCGGCCATTTTTCTCGCTCGGCAATGGCCAAAGCCAGCTGAATGGCTTTCACCTCTGCCAACTGGCTCGACTCACCTTGTCCTTCACTGGCCTCTGCAACTTGTCGTGTAGGACTCCACACAGCAGCCTTCCACTTTCCATGCTTTCCCACAATCCGGCAGGACCCATCAGTGAACAGGGCATCTTTCTTCTCATTTTCTGGCAGTTTATTGTATGGTGGGGCCTCTTCCGCGCGCGTCACCTCCTCCCCTGGTGACATTCCGAAATCCTTGCCTTCTGGCCAGTCCATGATCACTTCCAGAATTCCTGGGCGACTGGGGTTTCCCATTCGAGTTCGCTGCGTGATCAGTGCAATCCACTTACTCCATGTGGCATCAGTTGCATGATGTGTGGTGGGGACCCTTTCTTTGAACATCCAGCCCAGCACCGGCAGTCGAGGTGCTGGGAGGAGCTGTGATTTTGCAAAAGAAAAACAAATCTTTTTCCCCATCAGGGCAGACAAACATTGCAGCAGGTTGCCCAGAGGGGCAGTACTGCCTTCATCCTTTAATATTTTTAATTCCTTTCTGGATAAATTCCTTAGCAACCTGGTCTGCTCCCATAGCTCATCCTGTTGTGAGCAGCAGCTACAAGCAGAGACCTCCTGAGGTGCCTAAATGCTGAATAATGCTGATTTCTTCCCCTCTCTCTCTCCCCTTGATGATGGTGGGGGAAGCGCTTGGGTTCCCTGTGACCATGGAAGTGAATGAGATGCCAGTACATTCAGATCAACAGCCGCTTCACGGAATCACGGAATCACGGAATCTTCAGAGTTGGAAGGGACCTCTAGAGATCATCTAGTCCAACTCCCCTGCTAGAGCAGGATTGCCTAAAGCACATCCCTCAGGACTGCATCCAGGCGGGTCTTGAAAATCTCCAGAGAAGGGGACTCCACAATCTCCCTGGGCAGCCTGTTCCAGTGCTCTGTCACCCTCACTGTAAAGAAGTTTTTCCGTATATTTGAACGGAACTTCCTATGTTCTAGCTTGTGCTTGCTATGTTCTTCCTTGTCCTGGCTGCGGGCAGTGTTGCTCAGGTGCAGGGCTGCCCCACAGGCACCCCCTAACAGCCCTCATCCTATCCATTGCTTCACCTTTCATTCCCTTTTCCACTCTCTTCCCCCTCTCGAGTTCTTCTCTTGGACCATCCTCATCCCCTCCAATACAAACAGCCAAGTCCTTTCACTGCTTCCTTTCTTTGTCCTTCCCATGGTGTTTCTGAGATGGTGACAGTGACACTTTCCACCTTTGACATGACTTGATTACACCAGGAACCCCTTTTCTTACCTCTGCTATCCTACAGCTACTCAAGTTGGGAGAGGAACCAGGACTCAGGATGCACCATAAATAATGAACCTTAAATACTGACGTGCTGGAGCTTCAGTGCACAGGGACCTTGAGACACCTGGGGACGTGGCCAACGGAAACTTCTTCAAGTTTTTCAAGGAGAAGGGGCAAAGTGGGAGAGGACCAGGTGAGGAGTGAGTCTGAGGAGAGGGGCCTGGGCATTTTGAGGGATGCCATATGAGCCTCTGGTAAAGGCTCAGCACCATTAAGGCCAGCTGCATATGGGGTGGTGTTAGAAGGACCGTGGCCACCCAGACAAGGGCAGTTATTGTCCCCCTTGACTCAGGACTGGTGTGGCCACATCTGCTCTCATAGTGTCCCAGAACGATTTTGGTTTGAAGGGACCTTGAAAGATCATCTAGTCCAACCCCTTCTTTTCAGGGAAGTCTTCCACAAGATCAGGATGCTCAAAGCTCCGTCCAACCTGTCCTTTGTCACTTCCAGTGATGGGGCACCCACAGCTTCTCGGAGCAACCTTTTCCAGTGCCTCACTTCCCTCACTGTGAAACATTTCTTCCTTATATCCAATACAAATCTTCCCTCATTCAGTTTAAAACCATTGTCCCTTGTCCTGGCATTACTGATGCTGGTAAAATGTCTCTCTCCCTTCCTTTTAAGCCTTCTTTAGGTATGGAAAGGCCACAGGAAGATTTCCTCTGAGCTTTTTGTTTCCAGGCTGAATAACCCCAACTCTCAGCCTTTCTTCATAGGTGATTTTTGGTGATCCTTCTCTTGACCCTCTTCTACAGGTCCCTGTCTTTCTTGTGCTGCGGAAGAACTGGATGTCGTCTTCCAGGTGAAGTAGCATGGGATCACTGTAGAGAGGGATAATCCCCTTCTTCAACACTTCTTTTGATGACACCCAGGGTATGATTGGCTTTTCAAGCACACGTTGCCAGCTCACGTCCATTTGCTCACACACCAGTATCCCCAAGTCCTTCTTCACAGGGCTGCTCTCAATCCATTCATCCCCCAGTCCATCTTGATACTGGGGATTGCCCCGACCCAGGTGCAGAACTTTGCACTTGGCCTTGATGAAATTCCAGAGGTTCACATGTGTCCCGTTTACCAGTTACTAAAAATCCTGAAGGTTTCCTTCCCAAGGTTTAGATTCTTGGGTATACTTTTCACCTGGCGTATATCCTTCCAGGTCATGAATTCCACCAGGGCATGAACACTGCAGCCCAGGTTGCCACCAATCGTGGTCTTGCCATAAGTCGCTTTGAGTTGGTGAGCAACAGGTCTCATAATGCTTCTTTCTCTGGTGTTTCTTTTCTTTCACGTGACGTGTGTGGAGAGGCCGAGGGACATGGACCTCTCTAGCCCGGTGATGTCAGTTCATGACAGTAAAAGAGTAGCCTGAAAGTAGCAGTTTCAGGTGGTTTCAAGGTGGTTTCAGAGATGACAGAGCTTTCCTTGGCATTGGGAAACCACCTGAGAAAGGAAAACCATCAAGGAGAAGGAAACGTCCCTTGAAGGGCAGTGCTGTGGTAGAACAGGTCACCCTGAGGAGCCTGGATCAGCGCAATGCTGGGTGTTTCAAGGCAACAGCAGGGAGGAAGAAGAGATACCAGTAAAGGCAGAGAGATGTCACGGTGGGAGCACGGTGGAGAAATAGGTTGTGTGTCCCCAGCCTGCAGGGAAACGGGGGCAGGTGTAGGACAGTGTAGGGCAGCCTGCGATGGACACAGGCAAGGGCAGTGGCAGGGCAGGAAGGCCCCAGCAGAAGTGAGGTCTTTGTCCCCTTAGCTGTGCCAGTTGTCACTGCCACCAAAGCCTGAAAGGAGACACATTCATCTCATGGAACTGGGGCATTGGTGCTTCCTTGCACCCCCACAGGGCGGATGGGAGGTGTGGTACTACACCCTGCATCGCACACGCCACGTGACACTGCCCCAGGAAGAGCCCCAGGTCATTTGCCTCTGAGAGAGAAGATCCTTGGGAAGGACTCAACTCTCCCGGCTCTACCATTACTCAGTCTGGCTGGGATGGAGTTCATTTTCTTCATATCGGCCTGTATGCTGCTGTGTTTTGGATGTGTGACTGAAACATGGCTGATAACTCACTGAAGGTTTAGCTGCTTCTCAACCGGGCCTTGCACAGCATCAAGGCCGCCTTCCTGTTTCTCAGTTTGCCTTGGACTGCCGTGTGCCGTTAGGGACCAAGCAGACCAAAGGGAGAAGTCATGCCCTATAATGTCATGCTCAGTATTGAAGTTGGGAGGTAGTCTTTGCAAGGTTGCTGTTGCTCAAAGATTGGCTGGGCATTGGGCTGCTTGTGGGAGGTGGTGACTGATTGCCTTTGCATCATTGTGTTAGGTTTTTCTTTTCTTTTTCCCTCTTCTTCCTTCATTTATTAAACTCTTTATCTCAACCCACGAGTTTGTCTTGCTTTGGCTCTCAGGATTCTCTCCTCTGTCCCTCTGTGCTGGGGCTGGAGTGAGCGAGTGGCTGGTGTGTGCTTAGTTGCTGGCCAGGGTCACCCACCACAACCCTCTTGAACAATAAAGTCTGTGGCTGAAGCTCTTGTCACTCAGACAAGATCAGTCTGCTGATCACCTTACACCTGTAGTGATGGTAACAGGAGCAGCCAGGGGGTGGGCTTGTGAGGGGCAATGGGATTATCCGTACATCACCTCCTGCACCCATCAGGTGGAAAGGTTCTTCAGCATCTTCCCACCATGCTTTCTCCTGGGCTAGAGAAGAGGAGCTCAGTGATAGTGGGTGAGTCCCCTGCAGGGGCAGAAACTGGCACTGGCCCTTCCTGCGTTTCCTGAGGTTCTTGCCGACACATGCTCTCCTCCTCCTTGAACCCTTTCCCTGGTCACAAAGGACTGGAGACCTTTCCAGTGAAGACTCAGGCAAAGAAGCCTTTGAGTCCCTCAGCCGCACCTGTGTCTGCTGTTATGAAATCCCCCTCCCCATTCTGCAGCCGCCCTGCATTTTCCATGTTCAGCCTTGGTCTCTCATGAGCGACCAAAGCTCCTCTTCTTGCTCTTCACTTTTCTTACAGCCACCAACTCCAGGCGAGCTTTGCTGTTCCCTAAAGCATACCTCCACAACAAAGGCAATTTATAAATTCCTTCTGTGTAACCTGTCCTTGCTGTCACCTCTGGGCAGCTGCTTCATGGTCCCTCTCAATGACCTGTCCCTACCCCAGGAGCCCAATGCACGGCCCCACAGCCCTGCTGTGAAGGCACACCACACAGTAGTGTGCCTTCAGGGGTGGGTAAAAGCCCCCCAGCACCATCACCTGGGCAGTCGTCTTTGTCCCAGCTCCCCATGAGCATCATATTTTGGAAGCTCCCCCAGCACCCGACCCCTCCCCAGTACCAGCCATGTCCCACATGGGGCTGTGCAGACAGCCCTGCTCCAGGTCTGGGCCAGAAGAGAGCCCGGGCAGGGCTGGACGTTCCCCTGATCCAGGTACTGAGCCCAGCAGGAGGATGAAGATGGCCTCGCAGTCGCACTCACCCGTAAACCTGGGGTGAGCAACCAGTGCTGGAAATGGTCGGTGAGACAGACCGGTGGGTAAGAAAGGCTGTCCATGCCACCAGGGGCACAGACCAGCCTCCTCTCTCCTGCACCTGCCTGGCTTTAATCCTTTCCACAAGCCCTGGCTCTGCACCACAAACACTCTGGTGTGAGTCCTCCCCCTGCATGGTAACACGGTACAAGCTGTACTCCGAGGATTTTCCCTCCTGGGCACTTTCCAGCCCAGCCCAGCTCCCTCCAAGCTCTGCCACCTCCCCTGCCCTCTCTCCATCCCAGCCCAGTCTGCGCTGGCCCAACAGCAGAGCCTGCCCCAGGGTGCTGCAGAGCTCTGGGCACTCACTCCACAGACACAGCCCCTCTGAAGGGCACCGCAGCTGCTGGGGGGCAGAGGAGGGTCAGCCCCAGAGATGGGGGGCATTTGGGCACAAGGCAAAGGCAGTCAGTGGGCCCCTGTGTCCTCCTCCCCAGGATGTTCTGAGGGGTCTGCAGCCCCTCTGTGCCATCCCCTCTCCCCAGCCCAGTACAAGAGCCCTGGCCCTGGGGACCCTCAGGCAGCTCCTGCCGCCCCAGTGACAGAGTGGCACTGGGACAGCCTGCCCCAGGCTGCTGCAGCCAGAAAGGTCTTCTCATCTCCTGTTTATTCAGCCCTGCTGCTGATGGGTCTCAGAAAAGGAAGTGTTAGCTGGTTCATGTATTTTATTTAAACACACAGAGAGACTGACTCTTCATTTACATATATATTTTTTGTCACAGACGAGAGGTGAAAAGTTAAGGAGGAGGGGAGGAATAGTGAATGCTTGTCACAACAGATATGGGAATCCTTTGCAGAGGAAGGTACACAGTCTATGGCTGATGAAAAAATGTCCAGTCAGTTTCCTCAGGGTATCCTTGATCTCCTGGTTCCTCATGCTGTAGATGAGGGGGTTCACTGCTGGAGGCACCACCGAGTACAGAAATGACAGCACTAGGTCTAGAATGGGTGAGGTGATGGAGGGGGTCTTCAAGTAGGAAAAAAATGAAGTACTGATAAACAGTGAGACAATGACCAGGTGAGGGAGGCACGTGGAAAAGGCTTTGTGTCGTCCCTGCTGTGAGGGCATCCTCAGCACAGCCCTGAAGATCTGCACATAGGACACCACAATGAAAACAAAACACGTCAAGAATAAACAGGCACCAAACACAATAAGCCCAACTTCCCTGAGGTAGTCCGAGTCTGTGCAGGAGAGCTTGAGGATCTGGGGGATTTCACAGAAGAACTGGTCTAGGCCATTGCCTTGGCAGAGAGATATTGAAAATGTATTGGCTGTGTGCAGCAGAGCATAGAGAAAGCCACTGCCCCAGGCAGCTGCTGCCATGTGGACACAAGCTCTGCTGCCCAGGAGGGACACATAGTGCAGGGGTTTGCAGATGGCAACATACCGATCATAGGCCATGACTGTCAGAAGATAAAACTCTGCTGCCATCAAGGTGAGAAATAGAAAGAGCTGTGCAACACATCCTGAGAAGGAGATGGCCCTGGTGTCCCAGAGGGAATTGGCCATGGCTTTGGGCAGAGTGGTGGAGATGGCACCCAGGTCGAGGAGGTCGAGGCTGAGGAGGAAGAAGTACATGGGGGTGTGGAGGCGGTGGTCACAGGCTACGGCAGTGATGATGAGGCCATTGCCCAGGAGGGCAGCCAGGTAGATGCCCAGGAAGAGGCAGAAGTGCAAGAGCTGCAGCTCCCGTGTGTCTGCGAATGCCAGGAGGAGGAAGTGGGTGACGGAGCTGCCATTGGACATCATCTCCCTCTGCACATGGAGGTCTGTCCAAGAAGGAAACAGCAGTGAAGAGCGAGGACAAACACCTCTGAGCACAACCTGTTGCATTTGTCACAGTAACGTCCTAGGAGATGGGAACCAGGAGTGATCGCAGGTTAAATCTCACTATGATATAAAAGAGCTTTTGACCACTGTCACTCCCAGGTCCCCTGGCTGCAGAACACAGCTGGGGGGTTGTTTTGTTTATTTTGCTCCTGTTACCCCTGGCCCACTTGAGGAGTCATGTTTGAAGGTAGAAATCCCTGGCATTTCTGCTACCCTACGAGTGCTATTGTGAGAGTCCTGGGAGGCAATAGGACAGACCCTTAGTGCAGAAGGAGCAGAGCTGGTCTCTCCATCCGTCCTGCTCTCAGCTGCTTTTTGCCAGCCCCACTTTGGTCTGGAGGATGATCCCATGGAGAGCAGAGGAGTCCAGTTCCAAAGTGCAGATCTCCAAACTCCATCCCCAGGGAAGAGCTGTCAGCTTTGGATGCCCAGAAGATGGGGTGCCCTTTGTGAAGAGTTAACGTTATCCTCACCCCATGGACTGCATTGCCTAGAGACCCAGAGGTTAGAAGAGGCCTTGGGCACCAGGGACACATCTGCATGGCAGGACCTGCAGGGTCAGTGGCTGAGCTGCTGATGAAGCCCCCACCCCGGAGAGACTGAAAACAAGAGCAACAGCAGCAGCAGGAGGGACGGGTGGAGAAGCAAGGAGAAATGCCCCGATGCTTCTTCCGAAGGGAGACACGGCCAGGGAGGGACAGAGGGTGCTCAGGAGAGTCCCTTCTGCTGCAGCTACGGCCACAGATGAGGCAGCTGCTGCCCTGGATCCCACGTCCTTGAGGGCAGAAGCTCACTGGGCAGGGTTAGAGTTGGCACTGGCAGGAGGCAGAGCTCCTCTGAAGCACCGGGACCCTGCTCTGAAGGACAGCCCTGGGCACCCCTGGCTGCACACCCGCCTTCATGCCCCTGCAACCATCCCCAGGAGAAGGCAGCCACCGTGTCCTGTCCCTCTGACGGTGCTGCAGGGAAGCCCTGCTCTGCAGCACACCCTTCTCCTCCTCTACACCAGAGAAAGATCCCACAGGCTGTGGGCTACGACAGCTTTATGAGAACCCTTCAGGATCGGCAGCGGCATTGCCCTGCAGCCTCACACTTACCGTGCAGAGGGCTGGGAAGCTTTCTCCCACCGTGAGCTCTCAGCTCTCCTCCCAATCACGACTGCCTTCACGCTCTCTCTGCATTGATGGTCTCCTCCTCGGTGCCTGCAGGCAGCGCCCTCAGCCCTGCTGCCTGCTTCACATCAGCTTCCTTTGTCCCAAGAGCCCGGCCCAGCTCAGCACCAGAGGAGCAGCCCAAGGCATTTTAATGACCCCTCGGGTGGGTTTGGGGTGGAGCCCCTGAACCTCAGACACTGAGAGGAAGTTGAAGAAACTTATCAAGAAGACAAACCCAGATGTAAACTCCAAGGTTTCTTGGAGTGTTAATGGGTCCCACTGAGGACCATTACCAACAAAGCCTCCCCAGGGGCTCGTTAGAGCACAAAACTGGAGGCAATAATGACAGGTAGGTAAAGGGAAATTAAAAGTGGCTCTGATGCTGAGCAAACCTGAAGGTGTTACTCCTTTGGTGTCCCATACCTGCACCTCTTTCTTTGAAGGGACCTAATTGTCTTTTTGATTTCACCCCTATATCTCACTGCCCTTACTGATATGTCTCCATCCTCCCTGGCTGTTCCTGGAAAGACAAAGCCATGGGCTGGTCCAGCCTCCCCCTGGGTGTCCTCCTGTACCACAGCACTGCCCTTGGGGTGACAGTTTCTTCTGGTCATTTCTGGTCTCAACCTCCCAATCCAAACTTTGTGGCATCCTTCCTTTCTCCTGCTTTTTTTTCCACCATGAAGAAAAGCTCCAGCATCTCTGAAACCACCCTTCAAGCAGTTACAGGTCATGACTGTGACGCTCTGAGCCCCCACTTCATCAGGCTGAAGGAGACCAGGACCCTCAGCCTCCCCTCACGGGGCGTGTGCTTGAGGCCATGAATCCCATATTGGCAGAGCTTCTCTGGACACTCTCCATTCCTCCCCACTTGTCTAGAACAGGAAGCCCCAGTGAGGGGCACACGAGCCCCGAGGTGGCCACTCCAGGTTTCAGTGGAGTGAGATGACAGCTCCCCTGGTGTGGGTGACCCACGCTCCTCCTAATGCAGCGCCCTCCCTACAATATGCACCCACTCTTCCAGCAGCCTTACTTTTCCAGTCACGCAGACACTTCTGTGGGATGTGGCAATTCTGTCTGAGGTTATGGAAACCTGTGCTTTTCTCTTACTTCCCTTCCTGTCAATTTCTCCAACTGGATGTGGCGCTTTTGTTTAGGCTTCTCAATGTCTTAAAAATTCCTAAAAACCTTCTAGTTGGCTTAGCTTGAATTTTTTTCTCTACTCCCATTTCCTCTGATTTCCCCATTGGTTAGCTAAACCGGAGAGACTACTAATGTGCGTCTCTGCTAATTCTCATCAGGTCTTTCCTGCTGCTTTTTTAATGCCCTTTTATTTTTGTGTATTTTTCCAGATATCTGTAAAACTAAATCTTCACATGGTGTTAGCTCTCATAGAGACTGTGAATTTGAATCTGAGGTCTTTACATTTTCCCTTTGCTGTATTGAGTGCCGCCGACTTTGGTTTAATACAACATTTTCAGTTGACCTTCAGTTTTACTCTAGACTCCCAGGGTGAGATTCACTTCTAACTTTAGAAGTCTGCAATGGCAGCTAAAGAAGTTTTTCTACACAGTTGTGGAGATGTATAGAAACCCCTGCTTTTGATGTTTCAAAGATCATTTGGTACCAATAATTCACTACTTTTTGCAAAAAGAGATACATCTTAGTTATATCGGTTAACTTTTATGTCTGTTTAGAATCATAGAATCATAGAATGTGTTGGGTTGGAAGGGACCTCTAAAGGCCATCTAGTGCAACCCCCCTGCAGTCAGCAGGGACATCTTCAACTAGATCAGGTTGCTCAGAGCCTCATCCAGCCTGGCCTTGAACACCTCCAGGGATGGGGCCTCCACTCCCTCTCTGGGCAACCTGGGCCAGTGTCTCAACACCCTCCTGGTAAAGAACTTCTTCCCAATGTCTAATCTCAACCCACCCTGCTCTAGTTTAAAACCAGCCCCTCCCCCCCTTTCTTGTAGGCCCCTTTCAGGTACTGGAAGGCCGCTATCAGGTCTCCCTGGAGCCTTCTCTTCTCCAGGCTGAAAAAGCCTAGCTGTATCAGACTGTCTTTGTAGGAGAGGTGCTCCAGCCCTCAGATCATCTCTGTGGCCTCCTCTGGTCCTGCTCCAACAGGTCCATGTCCTTCTTGTGCTGAGGGCTCCAGAGCTGGACACACTACTCCAGGTGGGGTCTCACAAGAGCAGAGGAGAGGGGCAGAATCACTTTTCTGGATCTGCTGGCCACAGTTCTGTTGTTGCAGCCCTGGATGCGATTGGCCTTCTGGGCTGCAGGCTCACATTGTTGGCTCATGTCCAGCTTTTCACCTACCAGTACCCCCCCGGCTTTTTTCCGCAAGGCTACTCTCTATCACATCATCCCCCAGCCTGTATTGATAACCAGGATTGTCCCGACCCAAGTGTAGGACATTGCACTTGGTCTTCTTGAACTTCATAAGGTTTGCTCAGGCGCACCTCTCCAGCTGGTCCAGGTCCCTCTGGATGGCATCCTCTCCCTCTGGCCTGTCAACTGCACCACTCAGCTTGGTGTCATCAGCAAACTTGCTAAGGCTTCACTTGAGCCCACTGTCTATGTCATTGATGAAGATATTAAACAGCAATGCTCCCAAGACAGATCCCTGAGGGACACCACTTTTCACCCCTCTGCATCTGGGCATCGAGCCATTGACCACTACTCTCTGGATGTGACCCTCCAGCCAGTTGCTTATCCACCGAACAGTCCTCCCATCAAATCCGTAGTCTCCAACTCAGAGAGAAGGATGTTGTGGGGGGACAGTGTCAAAGGCCTTGCAGAAGTTCAGACAGAGGATATCCATTGCTCTTCCCTTGTCCACTGATGCAGTCACTCCATTGGAGAAAGCTGCCAGGTTGGCCAGGCAGGACTTGCCCCTGGTGAAGCCATGCTGGCTGTCTCGAATCACCTCCCTGTCCTCCCTGTGCCTTACCATAGCTTCTAGGAGGATCTGTGCTGTGATCTGCCCAGGCACGAAGGTGAGGCTGACAGGGCTGTAGTTCCGGGGTCCTCCTTTCTACCCTTTTTAAAAATGGCTGTAATGTTTCCCTTCTGCCAGTCACCGGGGACTTTACCTGACTGCCATGACTTTTCCAATATCATGGAGAGTGTCTTGGCAACTACATCAGCCAATTCCCTCAGGGCTCTGGGGTGCATCAGGCCCCATGGACTTGTGTATGTTCAGGTTCCTCAGGTGGTCACAAACTTTGTCTTCACTTACAGTGGGAGGGACTTTGTCCCCCAGGTCCCCGTCTTGAAGTCCTTCAACTTGGGACGTGTGAGGAGAGAGGCTGGCAGTGAAGACTAAAGCAAAAAAAAATGTTGAGAACCTCAGCCTTCTCCTCGTCTGTTGTTACCAGTTTGCCATTCTCAGTCATCAGGGAGGGCACGCTTTCTTTAACCTTCCTTTTCTGGTTTGACCAGCAGGTCCCAACTCAGCCATGCTGGTCTCTTCCCTTTCTTGCTTGATTTCTGACACCTGGGGATCGAGAGCCCTTGTGCTCTATGGAAAGCATCCTTGAAGATCTGCCAGCTCTCTTCTGCCCCCTTGGCCCTGAGGACCATTTCCCAGGGGGTCCTATTGACTAACTCCACGACGATCCGGAGGTTTGCTTTCCTAAAATTCAAGGTCCTGACTACGCTCCTTGTCTGACACGTATCCCTTAGCACTGTGAACTCCACCAGTGTGTGGTCACTGCACACCAGGCTGCCTCCAATCTTGACATCCCCAATGAGCTCACTCGCATTGGTGACTGTCAGGTCCAGTATGGCATCCCCTCGGGCAGGGCTGTCTATTTCCTGTCTTAGGAAGTTATCGTCGAGGCACTCCAGGAACCTCCTGGATTGTCTACAGCTCACCCTGTTACTTTTCCAGCAGGTGTCAGGGTGGTCAGGTCCCAGTGCATCCCTGCCCCCAGCAGGATGAGAGCCTTCGAGCGCGATGCCTCCTGTAGCTGGAGGAAGAAGGCTTCATCAGCAGGTTCCCCTTGATCAGGTGGCCTGTAGTAGACACCAACCACCAGGTTCCCCTTGTTGCCTCGGTCTCTAATGCCTACCCATAAGCTTTTGACTTCCTCTTGGCTGTTCTTTAGGGACATCTCTTCACACTCTATCCCTTGCTTAACAGAGAGGGCAACACCTCTGCCCCTCCTTCCTCAACAGCTTGTAGCCATTGATAGCCACACTCCAGCCACAGGATTCGTCCCACCAGGTTTCAGTAATGGCCACTAGGTCATAGCTTTCCAGCAGCATGGTAGTTTCCAGCTCCTCCTGTTTGCTACCCATGTTGCGTGCGTTTGTGTAGAGGCACTTCAGCTGGACTGTTGCCTGTGTTACCTTCTTAGAGGAGATCACCTTGAGGTGTTTCACGGGTGTTTCCCTCTTGAATCCAACTACCTCAGAAGCCCCCGGCTCGTCTCTGTAAGACTTTGACTATGATGCAGTGTTCCCAGCATGCCCCCAGGCAACAGGTTGAAGGCCCTTACTAGCGCCCCATCCCCCTAACCCTGACGTGTTATCCCACAGCTGGTCACAGACAAGCCTGATATTATCATCCCCCTCCCCCTTCACATCTAGTTTAAAGCCCCATCGATCAGCCCCACAATCTTTTGAGCAAAGACCCTCTTCCCCCTTTGAGAAAGGTGTCTCCCAGGTGATGCCAGCAAGCCCGGTGCCATGTAGGCCATCCCATTGTCAACAAAATTGAAATTGTGGCAGTGACACCAGCCACGGAGCCATGTATTAATAGACTGGATCCGTCTGTTTCTTCCAATGTCACTGCCTGCAACTGGAAGGAGTGAGGAAAAAATAACCTGTGTCCCAGATTCCCTCACCAACCTTCCCAAGGCCCTGAAGTCCCCCTTGATTGCTATTGGTCTATGAGTCGCAGCTTCCTCTCCACCTACAAGGAGGATCAGTAATGGGTAATAGGCTGAGGACTGTATCAAGCGAGGAAGTTTCCTGGTGATGTCCTTCAGCCGGACTCCAGGAAGACAGCAGACTTCTCCATGAGGAGGAGTATTGGACATATATTGGTCCTGGCATATTGGACGCTCTGTTCTCCTCAGGAAGGAGTCACCAATGACCATAACCCTTCTTTTCTTCCTTGGGGTTGTGGTTGTGATACGGGTGGTACGCCATTCTGACTGTGGAGACATCTCTGGTGTGGATTGCCCATCATCCACATCCTCATTTGACTGGCCTTCCTCAACCAGAACCTCAGATCTGTTCTTCAGAGGTACCAGGATGGGGGACAAGGTGGGCAAGGAGAGAATTCGCCTGCTGCCCCGACCATGAATTTCCCTCCATTCACTCTTTTCATTTAGGCTTCTGCCTTCTGCCTGACAGGGCAGGATACAGGGGTCCCTGGATCCCGGTGACTTTCTGATAGGTGCTCCTGCTTCTGTTTCAAGGAGGGCAGAGCCTGGCTCCACCAGTCTGTTTCTTGTTCAGCCTCCCTAATGCTCCTTAACCTTTTGACTTCCTCTCACAGCTCTGCCACCAGGCTGAGCAGATGGTTCACCTGTTCACAAGGCACACAGCAGCTGTTACAGCTGCCCCGCGTTACCAGTGAAAGGCTCTGGCACCCCCTGCAGCCTGTGACCTGGATGGCTGTATGTTCCTGTGGGAGCTCTCTCTGGGTTCCCACATCCATCCTGGCTAAGGTTGAGAGCACGACCTTCTGCCGGGTGGAGACCAGAGCTAAACTCCATCCGAGAGGGTGATGACCGCCTTGTTGTGGTGCTCCCCGGTGATGCCCTGGGTGATGCCCATGCGCTGCGTGCTTACTCAGTGCGCAGTGACCAGGTCGCTGTGCTCCCAAAAGGCTTCTTTTATGAGGGGGGAAGTGGTCCCAGCGAGTACGCCTCCTTTAGATCTGCCGCCCGTGGTGCTGGCTCTGCCCACACCTCCTCAGCAGACCACCCACGAGCGGCCGGTTTCCAGCACAGGCTGGCCGCTTTTCCCCGCTTCAAAAAGCCCCAAAGGAGCCCCTCGCTGGCCCTTTTTGCCATGATTCCCTTCCCCAGTGCGGACTTACCTGCACAGAGATGGTCACCTCAACGACTTTCTGTGTGTGCAACTCGATTTAGGAAACTACTGTAAGTCTTGTGGTTGCGAGTGTCTGATTTGATTCAGGAAACTGTCGTACGTGTCCGGTGAACCTTTCCTTTTTTGAATCTTTAAATATGTCACTGTGTTGGTTATAGCAAATTTTGATAAATCACTTTGAGAACTGGCAAATGATGAAATATTGTTAGAATCATACGACTTAACCCCGTGTTACTAAATCTGAAATTGCTGCCCCCTCAAAGTTGGGCAGGATCCCAAATCCACATTCACAACGAGACTGGACATGAGGAGAAAGAAATGTCCCATGAAGGACAGTGCTGTGACTCCTGAGGTCACCCAGAGGGAGCCTGGATCAGCACAACGCTGGGTGTTCCAAGGAACAGGCAGGGAGGAAGACGAGCTGTCAGGAAAGGCGAGGAGATGCCCCAGTGGGAGCAAGGGGAGGAAAGAGGTTGGGTGTCCACAGCCTGCAGGTCTTTGTCCCCTTGGCTGTGGCTGTTGTCTTTGCTACCAAGGCCTGAAAGGAGACACCTTAATCTCATGGAACCGGGGCCTCACTGCTTCCTCGCACACCCCAGGGAGGCCGGGAGGTGTGGTGCCGTTGTCCTTCACTCGGCATTGCCTACCCCACACCTCACTGCCCCGGGAGGAGCCCTGAGCCAGTGTGAGGGACAGGATCCCCCTTCCCAGGGCTGGCTGCTTGGCGGGATAAAATACATCACGGCTTTACTCAGCATCAGCTCCACCTGCACAGTGCCTTTGCCTCCCTGTAATCACAGCCTCCAGTTGCCTGCTCGAACAAATCCATGGGGAGGATTGGTCTGTCATGGCCCTCAGTGGGGACAATTAATGCTCCAAGACACTTTGGCGTTTGCTTCGGACTTGAATTCCTGCACAGGTTGTTCAGGCTCCTCTCAGTATCTGGCATTCCTGGGCTCAGCAGCAAATGCCCCATGGGACTCGTTAAAGTGCAGAAAGCCCTAAGGAGCCACAGCTCTTGCATGATTTTCTTCAGGGCTTCTAGCCTGGTACAGCTCAGTGGAGAGGTCTCAGGAGTCTACTTAAAGTGGAAGGTTTCAAGAAGCACTTAACAACAAGGTAATTTTTCATTTGGAAAGGTCTTTTCATTAGTCTTTTTATTTTTCCAGAGGAAATGCTTGCAGCTTTCTCCAACTGATACTGAACCAGAGGGTCTCCTAAGGAGGACCGGAGAGGTAGCAACTGCCATCTCCTCGAGGTCCCCCACTGTATGGACAACTTGCCCCCCCACCTCCTCCTCCCCACCGTTTCTCTTGGGGCTGCCTGGGACTTGCATTCTTTTCCTACATCAGACTTGTGCGCTGAGTCTGCAGCTGCATGTTCACAGCTCCTTTGCAGCAATTCCTGCCCGATTCCCCCGCAGACTTGGCTGTAAATAGACAAGGGATTCTTATTAAATTTGTACAACCAGAAGGACAAAATGATACTAATTAATTAAAGAAACCCAATGCATTCCTCCACTATATGCCAAGTCCAAGCCTCCAATAAGGTCCACCTCCCTCAAACCACCACCATAAAAGAAATACACTGGAGAGATTGATAGGAAATTCTAAATATACACACAGTTAGTGAGTTGGCTAAAGAGACAGTGTGGCAGATTAAGTAAACTGCCTTATTCTTGGCCAAATTTCCATCCCAGAGCC
This sequence comes from Rissa tridactyla, assembly GCF_028500815.1. Taxonomy (NCBI): domain Eukaryota; kingdom Metazoa; phylum Chordata; class Aves; order Charadriiformes; family Laridae; genus Rissa; species Rissa tridactyla. Next base: position 1,517,652 of record NW_026529545.1, read on the forward strand.
TTGTCACCAACTCATGTCTCTAGTGATGTCCCTGCCCATGTTACATTATGTGCTTGTTAAACAAAACTTTTCTTCTCCAGCAAACTCTAGCAAAACTCTTCCTTGGAGACAGTCTCTCCTCAAAGTCCCCTTGCAACCATACGGTGAATTGAGATGCAAGAATAAACTCATTACAGTTCCTTCACGTTAACAAGCTCCCGGGGGAAAGTCACGCAGTGTGGAGGGCCCTGGCAGGAATAAAGAGTCTTGGAGGTTCAGCAGGGTCTGCTGAGGGCTGTGGGTGACGAAGCTGCTTCAGGAAATTGAAGCGTGACTCCCTGGGGACTGGTTAGAGCAGAAAACCAGAGGCAGTGATTTCAGGGTGACAAAGAAAGGAGGCAGAGACATCCTGTGTGCTGTAGCCCCCTGGATGTGCCCTGCCAAGCCAAGGGGTCCAGTGCTAATCCCCAGCTCATTGCAATGGGGATGCTTTTGGCCATCACCACATGAGCTTTCCCTCTGCTCACCACCAGGGCCCATACACGCTGAGTGCCTTCCACACTCTTGCCCCTCAGACTCGGCATGACGCAGCTCCCCCTAAGCCTTTGCCTGGACCCTAACCCTAATCCCTCACCTGCAGCTCTCATCTGTAGCCCTTCCCTGAACACCAACGCCAAAGCTGAAGCCCTCACCACATGCCTCACGCCTAAACCCAAACCCAGCTCCTTCGTCCTGTCACCAACTCAGAGATACTTATTGGAGAGGCCAAGACTGGTGGCCGCCTGGGCTGCAGCGTTCAGCCCCTGGTGGAATTCATGATCTGAAGGGATATATGCCAGCTGAAAACTACAGTCAAGACCCTAAACCTTGGGAAAGGAACTCTCAGCTGTTTTGGTCACTGGTAAATGGGACACGTGTGACCCTCTGGAAGTGCAACAAGGCCACGTCCAAGGTCCTGCACCTGGGTCGGGGCAATCCCCAGTATCAATAGAGACGGACTGATGAATGGATTGAGAGCAACCCTGTAGAGAAGGACTTGGGGATGCTAGTGTGTGAAACATTGGACAGGAGCCGGCAATGAGCACTTGCAGCCCAGAAAGCCAATCATAGCCTGGGCTGCATCTACAGAAGCTGGACACAGTACTCGAGGTGTGGCCTCACCGGTGCCAAGTACAGGGGGACGATCACTTCCCTACTTCTGCTCACCACACTGTTCCTGATACAGGCCAGGATGCTGTTGGCCTTCTTGGCCACCTGGGCACACTGCTGGCTCATATTCAGCCGGCAGTCGACCAGCACCCCCAGGTCCTTTCCTGCAGGGCAGCTCTCCAGCCACTCCTCCCCAGGCTTGTAACGCTGCATGGGCTTGGTGTGACCCAAGTGCAGGACCCGGCACTTGGCCTTGTTGAACCTCAAACCATTGGCCTTGGCCCATCGATCCGGACTCTGCAGATGCCTCTGCAACACCTCTCTACCATGAAGCAGGTTGACACTCCAACCAAACTTGGTGTCATCTGCAAACTTACTGAGGGGTCGATCCCCTCGTTCAGATCATTGATAAAGATCTTAAAGTGAACTGGCCCCAATACCGAGCCCTGGGGAACAAGCATCAGGGTGACCATCTGCACACAAACATTAACAGCTGACCAAAGGGAGCTTGAGTCCAGGGGCAGCTGGAGAGACGCTGGGATTTGGCCAACAGAAATGTCTTGAAGTCTTTCAAGGAGAAGTGTCCAGTCCTGCATCCCGGGGAAGAATAACCCCAATGCAGCAGGACAGGCTGGGACCTGATGTGCTGAGCAGTGACCCTGCGGAGACGGGGCTGGGCACCCTGAGGGACGCCTCATGAGCCAGTGGTGCACGCTCACTATGAACAAGGCCGGCTGCCTACGGGGCTGCAGGAGGAGGAGCGTGTGCCCCCCAGGCAACTTGAGTCACCTTCCCCTTTGACTCAGCACTGCTGTGGCCCAACGCACACAGCTGTGTCCCAGTGTGCGGCTCCCCATTTTGGAGAAGTGGAGAGGACCTGGAGAGTGTCCAGAGGAGGTCTGACAAGATGGCCTTTAGGGCCCAGTGCACATGTGCTTGGTGGAGAGGCTGAGGGACCTGGGCTTCTCTGGCCCAGTGGCAGGGAGGCTCTGGGCACTATTGGAATGGCCTGAACCTGGTTGGAGGGTTGTTTGTGAGATGATGGATCTTTTCTTCGGTGGGAAACAGCAGGAGAAAGAAATAATGCAACAAAGGGCAGCTTGGGAGGTGGACACTGGACAGCAGGAGAAAGAAATGCCACTGCAAGGGCAGTGCTGTGCTGCAACAGATCACCCAGAGGGAGTCAGGATCAGCCCAAGGCGTTGTGTTTCAGGAACAGCCAAGGACGATGGAGAGAGATGAGTAAAGGCAGTGAGATGCTGAGGGGAGAGCAAGACGGGGAAGCAGGGGGGATGTCTGCAGCCTGCAGGGGAAGAGGAGCAGATGTGGGACACCATAGCACAGCCAGGGGTGGAGACGATCAAGGGAGTTGGCAAGGCTGAAAGCCCCCAACAGTGCTTATGTCTTTCTCCTCTTGGCTGTGGCTGTTGTCTGTGCCACCAAGGCTACCAGAAGACACCTTATCCTTACAGCACTAGGGCCTTAGCGCCTCCTCTTCCCCACCCGGGAGCCGTCATTCTGTCTTTCTGCCCTTGGCATTGCACGTCCTCCCATCACAATGCCCCAGGAAGAGCCCTGAGCTGTGCTTGTGGGGCAGGATCTCCCTTCCCAGGGGCTGGAGGCCAGGGCTTGGCCCTTTGCCTTACTCTCACACATTCAGCATTAGCCAGCATCAGAGACACCTCTCCATTGCCTTTGCCTACCTGCCCTCACTGCCTCCAGTTTTCCCTCGAACGATCCCCCAGGAGCATTTGGCACTAATGGCCCTCAGTGGGACCCATTAACGCTACAAGAAACTTTCAAAATTACATCTGATGTTGAATTCTGGAGAGGTTTCATCAGCTTCCCCTGGGTCTGAGCTTCATGGACTCAGCACCAAAACCACCAGAGAGGTCAATAAAATGCCTTGGGCTGGTCCTGCTCAGTACAGAAATGGGGGTTGGCCGGGCGGCAGGAATCCCTGTTCGCTGCTCGGGATGGGCATCGGGGGGTAAGCAATTGTACTGCATCACTCCTGGTTTCCTATATTCTTTTCCAATGATTGTTATTTTCTTTCCCGTTACTGGTCTATCAAACTGTCTCTATCTCAACCCATGAGATTTTTATTCCTTTTTCTCCCATTTCTCCCTATCTCTCTGCAGGGGGTCGGGGGCCAGTGAGTCAAGAGCTGCGTGGTCTTTCCCCCCCTGAAAAGGCTCAGAGGTGAGCTGGCTCTGCTCATGTCACTGCAGTTTGAGGACAACCAGGAGTTTCCTTGAGGTTTTCCTGCAGGAATATGCTGAGCAGCTCCTCTGCGTTACAAGTGGATTACAGATGAGGTAACTAGTGAATGGCAGAAGCTGTAACCCCTTTCCCCAATCCCCGCTGCTGTGGAGCAGGGATGACTCCTTGGGAGCCCACAAGCAGAGCTCTGCTCCTCATGGCACACTTGGCCAGCAACAATGAGAGCTCCAACAAGGGCAATGCAGAAAGCTCCCGCAAAAAAGGACACGGGCAAAGGGTGTTTCCGGGGCTTGGGTTTGGAAAGGCAGGCAATGGGAAGAGATTTGCTCAGAGCTGTCCTGACCTGTGAGTGTGCTTTCCTCCTTTGGCAGTACCTCGGGAACAAAGGGATGCGATGTCCAACGGCAGCTCCATCACCCACTTCCTCCTCCTGGCATTCGCAGACACGCGGGAGCTGCAGCTCTTGCACTTCTGGCTCTTCCTGGGCATCTACCTGGCTGCCCTCCTGGGCAATGGCCTCATCATCACTGCCGTAGCCTGTGACCACCGCCTCCACACCCCCATGTACTTCTTCCTCCTCAACCTCGCCCTCCTCGACCTGGGCTGCATCTCCACCACTCTGCCCAAAGCCATGGTCAACTCCTTCTGGCACACCAGGGCCATCTCCTTCTCGGGATGTGTTACACAAGTCTTTGTGTTTGTCAGCTTCATCTCAGCAGAGTTTTATCTTCTGACAGTCATGGCCTATGACCAGTATGTTGCCATCTGCAAACCCCTGCACTATGGGTCCCTCCTGGGCAGCAGAGCTTGTGTCCACATGGCAGCAGCTGCCTGGGGCAGTGGCTTTCTCTATGCTCTGCTGCACACAGCCAATACATTTCCAATACCTCTCTGCCAAGGAAATGCTGTGGACCAGTTCTTCTGTGAAGTCCCCCACATCCTCAAGCTCTCCTGCTCAGACTCAGACTACTTCAGGGAAGCTGGCCTTCTGGTTAATGCTTTTGGTTTTTTGGGATGTTTTGTTTTCATTGTGGTGTCCTATGTGCAGATCTTCAGGGCTGTGATGAGGGTCCCCTCACAGCAGGGAAGACACAAAGCCTTTTCCACGTGCCTCCCTCACCTGACCGTGGTTTCCCTGTTTATCACCACAGGGGTGTTTTCCTACCTGAAGCCCCCCTCCGTCTCCTCTTCATTCCTGAATCTAGTGGTGTCATTTCTGTACTCGGTGGTGCCTCCAGCAGTGAACCCCCTCATCTACAGCATGAGGAACCAGGAGCTCAAGGATGCCCTGAGGAAACTGATTGGACATTTTTCAGCAGCCATGGACTGTGTGCCTTCCTCTGCAAAGGATTCACAGCATCTGGTGTGACAAGTAAGCTTTCCTTATTCATCCCCTCCTCATAAAGTATCCAGATGTCTTGTGTGACAGAAAAAAGTTGTGTAAATAAAGACTCAGTCTCTCTGTGTGTTTAAATAAAAAAAATAAACCAGCTAGAACTACTTTTTCTGAGACCCATCAGCAGCAGGGCTGAATAAATGGGAGATGAGAAGACCTTTCTGGCTGCAGCAGCCTGGGGCAGGCTGTCCCAGTGCCACTCTGTCACTGGGGCGGCAGGAGCTGCCTGAGGGTCCCCAGGGCCAGGGCTCTTGTACTGGGCTGGGCAGAGGGGATGGCACAGAGGGGCTGCAGACCCCTCAGAATATCCTGGGGAGGAGGACACAGGGGCCCACTGACTGCCTTTTCCTTGTGCCCAAATGCCCCCCGTCTCTGGGGCTGACCCTCCTCTGCCCCCCAGCAGCTGCGGTGCCCTTCAGGGGGGCTGTGGCTGTGGAGTGAGTGCCCAGAGCTCTGCAGCACCCTGGGGCAGGCTCTGCTGTTGGGCCAGCGCAGACTGGGCTGGGATGGAGAGAGGGCAGGGGAGGTGGCAGAGCTTGGAGGGAGCTGGGCTGGGCTGGAAAGTGCCCAGGAGGAAAAATCCTCGGAGTACAGCTTGTACAGTGTGCCCATGTGGGGTGAGGACTCACACCAGAGTGTTTGTGGTGCAGGGCCAGGGCTTGTGGAATTGGTGTCCGTCTCCAGGGTTTGGTAGTGGTGGGGCTGAAGGCATGGGCCTCTGTGAGAAGAGACCAGGGGCTGCTTCCGTGCCAGAAAGAGCTGGTTCCAGACGGCTCCAAAAGAAACCCACCGCTGGCCAAAACTGAGCCCATCAACGAGGATGGTGGAACCTCTGTGAGAGTGTATTTAAGAAAGGACACAAGTGCTCAAGTGGGAGAGGAGTGAGGGAAAAACCAGTGTGAGAAACAGCCCTGCAAACACCAGGGTGAGTGAAGAAGGAGGGAGAGAAGGTGCTCCAGGTGCCAGAGCAGATGGTCTCCTGCAGCCTGTGGAGAATACCACAGTAGAGCAGGTATTTCCCTGCAGCCTAAGGAGAGGAGCACAGCGGAGGAGGTAATCCCTGCACTTTGGTGGAGGACCCAACTCTGGACAGGCTGGACATTTCCTGAAAGAATTTCAGCTTGAGGAGAGCCCATGCTGTAGCAGGTTTATCTTGAAAGACTGTAGCCAGTAAGAGGGACCCCATGGGAAAAGTGGTAGAAGGAAGGAGCAGCTGAGAGGAATTGTTATGGACTGACCAGGACCCCCTTTCCCCATCGCCCTGCACTGCTCAGGGGGAAGGAGGGAGAGGAGTTGGGAACAAAGCAGGAAATTTCAGCAAGGAAAAAACGTGTGGGAGGAGGCTTTCCAGGTGATAAGGTCTTCCATCGGTCCTATGCTTCTTTGACCCTCAGCCTTTGCAGTTGCACATGCCTGGCTTGCCCACTTACCTTCACTCCTGTCCCCTTTGTAGGAGGCCCACACACATCTTGGCACGCCCAGCGTAACGTGGCCTCCACCAAAGCTGGAGCCCACCTGGCCTTGGAGGCAGGGAGGGGCCCGTTCCCCTCTGTCCGGGGCTGGGCACAGCTTTTCCCTGGGAACCTCCCTGAGGAGCACTGCTCTTCTGTGTCAGCCTGGGGCCCGGCAGGGGTGGCCCAGGGACAAGGGCTGCTGGGGCAGGGCTGAAGGAGCTCAGCTGGGAGAGCGTTAGACTGAAGATCTAAAGGTCGCTGGTTCAGCCCTGGGCTTCAGCAGTGATTTTTCTCCCTCTGCTTTTTGCAGAGCCTGTCTGCCGCCTTCCAGCCTGCCCCAGCCCTGCTTGCTCCTTCACCTCTTGCCAGAGCACTGTCCCTGCCCTGGACCTGCACATCTGCGGCTTAGAAGGAGCCTTCCTCCAGCCCCACAAGTCCCCAGCCTCCCCCTGGGCAGGACTCTCCACTCAGGGCTGCTGTGGGGTGGTCTCCAGCTGTGCCCCCTTCCCTGCTCCACAGGATCGGGATGTGTCCTCTGCGGGGTCTCTGCACGACCCAATTCCTCTCCTCTTTGTCATGCTCAAGGGTGCAGAGTCTGTTCCCCTCCTCAGGCGCCTCCTGCACCTTGTCTCCATTCCCAGAGCAGAGGCCACTGGACCCATCATCCCAGGGAGAGGCACTCCCTGAGCTGCGGCCTGAATGGCAGCATCCTTCCCCCGGGGGGGTGTTGCAGTGAGACCTCTGATGTGCCCAGGACAGCTGACAAAGCCACGCTGAGGATCACCCACCAGAGTGCATGGCCATCGGTATTGTTTAGTCACACGCTGTCCTGAGCAGAATTTCTAGACGTTCCTTAAACACCTCTAGGGATGGTGACTCAACCCCCTCCCTGGGCAGGCTGTTCCAGTGCCTGACCACTCTTTCAGTAAAGTCATTCTTCCTAATATCTAACCTAAACCTCCCCTGCCGCAACTTCAGACCCTTTCCTCTGGTCCTGTCGTTATTCCCCTGGGAGAAGAGGCCAACACCCACCTCTCTACACCCTCCTTTCAGGGAGTTGTAGAGGGCAATGAGGTCTCCCCTCAGCCTCCTCTTCTCCAAACTAAACATGCCCAGCTCCCTCAGCCTCTCCTCATATGCCCTGGTCTCCAGACCCCTCACCAGCCTGGTCGCTCTCCTCTGGACACGCTCCAGCACCTCAATGTCCCTCTTAGACAGAGGGGCCCAGAACTGAACACAGCACTCGAGGTGAGGCCTCACCAGTGCCCAGTACAGAGGCACCATCACTTCCCTGCTCCTGCTGGCCACGCTGTTCCTGATACAAGCCAGAATGCTGTTGGCCTTCTTGGCCACCTGGGCACACTGCTGGCTTACGTGAAGCTGGCCGTACACCAGGACCCCCAGGTCCTTTTCTGATGGGCAGCTTTCCAGACACTCTGCCCCAAGCCTGTAGCGTTACTTGGGGTTGTTGTGACCGAAATGCAGGACCCGGCACTTGGCCTTATTAAACTTCACACAGTTGGCCTTGGCCCATCGATCCAGCCTGTCCAGGTCCCTCTGTAGAGCCTTCCTACCCTCAAGCAGATCAACTCTCCCACCCAGTTTGGTGTCATCTGCAAACTCACTGAAGGTGCACTCAATCCCCTCATCCACATCATTGATAAAGATATTAAACTAAACTGGCACCAAAACTGAGCCCTGAGGGACACCACTGGTGACCAGCCGCCAAGAAGATTTCACCCCATTAATCACAACTCTCTGGGCACGGCCATCCAGACAGGTTCTTACCCAGCGAAGAGTACACTTGTCTATGCCATGATTCACCGGCTTCTCCAGGAGAATGCTGTGGGGGACGGTGTCAAAGGCCTTACCAAAGTCCAGACAGACAACGTCCACAGCCTTCCCCGCATCCAGAAGGTGGGTGACATGGTCATAGAAAGAGATCAGGTTTGTTAAGCAGGACCTCCCCGTCCTAAACCCCTGCTGGCTGGCCCTGATCCCTTGGCTGCCCTGCGCTTGCCGTGAGAGCTCACTCAAGGTGATCCTCTCCATGATCTTTCCTGGTACCGAGGTCAGGCTGACAGGCCTGTAGTTCCCCGGATCCTTCTTCTGACCCTTCTTGTAGATGGGCGTATTATTTATTGAGAATAGCTGCAGAGTTAGCAAAACTGCTCGTCAGGTTGTGTCTATGTATTAATAGGGGATTGATTAACAGTGATTTAGCATGTTGAACACTCCATCATCACGCTGACTTCCTTTGACAGTGGTTCATTCCTGCTGGCAGAAAGTATCAGAATAAGTGAGTTCTGCACATAACTCTTCTGTGTCCAAAATAAACGCGTTACACTGTCATATATTTTATTTAATATTAAAATATGTTGGAGTTGGCGTGGCAAAAATGACAATAAACGTGACATTAATTCTTTCAGTTAATAATTGAGAAAACGGCAGGGGAAAGAAAAAGAAAGGATCCGGCTGTTAAGCGAATAAGCAATGCACGTCTAGCAAGTCCAGAAAAGTTGCCAGGGTGATACATTTTTAATGAGATGTGCTAGTGACGACCTGTGCCTCAGCATTTGATCTCATGTTTCCTTCTCTTCTGTGGGAGACAGGGTGTTGTTTTATGCTCTTGTTTAACATCAAGGTGGACTTTGATCATCATCTAGCTTACCTGCCAGAGGTCTAAAGTTTAGTTGGTGCAATGAGGAATTTTGGGGGCTACCCACACACCTTTTCCGTCCTTACCTCTAATACTGATGGGTATCTTTTGTCTTTCGAGAAACCAGAACAACTCCGAGCAGAGCTGGAAGCCGAGCAGGAGGCAAGGCTGTCAGCAGGGCAAGTAGCCGCCGAGGCAGTGACGCCTCTGACATTTCAGAGATCCAGTCTGTGTGCTCGGGTATGTCAGAGGCTGTTCCTGTTACACGCAGACCCACACCCCGAGCAGGTTCTCGGCCAGCATCATCCAAGCTTCTAAAATTCCAACTCCCCAGGGAAGGCCACTAGCCAGCAAATCGTACAGATCCTGGGAGAGATGATGTGATTGGCTCCATAAAGGTCTTTTCCATTTGCGTTAAGTATTTAAGTTCGTAAGGTGTAAAAGAGTAGATAGAAATTATTGTGAAACATGGCAAGAGGTGGGTTTTGAATTCTGCAGACGGCCTTATTTGTGTGTTTGTCTTCTTCTTTTACGTGTATAATTTTTGTGTCCGGGTCTGGGCTCTCCAGGTCAAGGCTTGGACATTCTGGAGCGAGCCCAGCAAAGAGCCACACTGAGGAAGGGACTGGAGAGTTTTACACACAAGGAGTGGCTGAGAGAGAGGGAGCTCTCTGACGGGGAGACACGTGGAAGCAGACTCTCCTCAGTGGCGTCCTGTGGAAGGACGAAAGGCAACGAGCACAAGTTTAACTACAAGAGGAGGCCTTGGAAGTACAGGTTCAAACCTGGACTCTGGGTGCCAGGCACTGAAAGAGAGAACAAGCTCTTCTTTCTACAGCTCCTGGAAAAGAAAAGTCATTCCTGTTGTCTAAAAGGAGATCCAAATAACAAGCTCTCTCTAAGGATGCTCTGACTCTGGACGCTGTCAAGGAGCTCAGACCAGGAAAAGATTTGGAAAAGCTGCATTTATAAAGAGCTCTTCCAGCGCCAGAACCTACGTCCAAACAGAGAGCCCATCTGATGAGATGTTCTGTATCCTCAGTGTCACATCTGAGTGTAAGGAGACGTGCCTCTGTTTAGCGGCTGTTCTGTAGAAGTGTGAACAGCCCATTTGTGTTCTCTGAGGAGAGATCTGGCTGTGAACAGATACACAAGTGGCAACGTCTGTGCCGCAGGCGGTTCCTACAAGGCAAAGGAGGCCCGTTTCTATCTCTAAGGCTTCCGTGACTTTTTTATCAGGTAAAGGAGTTCAGGCTGGGAAAAGGCTGTGGGAAGATTTCTTTAGAAAGAGCTATTCAGGCCTCAAAACCCGCGTGTAGGCAGAGAGCGAGTGGAGGGCACTCGCCTGCCGTGCGGCTGCACTGCGCATGCGCGGACACCCCCCACCCCAGCACCGCCCACCCCGGTACTACGCTCCCATTGGTGGGAGCTCCCACTGCTGGGATCGCCACGGCGCCCTCCCATTGGTGGGATCGGCTCAGCGGGGGTGGGGCACAGTGGGGATTGACGGCAGTGACGGACCAATGGAGCGGCGCTGCCCAAGGAGGAAGGGGCGGGCGGTGGGGCGGCGGCGGCCAATGGGTGCCCGTCGTGGCCGGTCCAGAAGCTGAGGGGGCCGGGGGCAAATGGCGGCCGCCTGGCAATGAGTGCGGGGCGGTGTGGGGGGAAAGCGGGGCTGGGCCCGCGGGGCTGCCGTGAGCACGTGGTGAGGCAGCTGGAGCGCGTCAAGGTGAGTGGGCGGCCCCGAGGGGTGATGGTGGGGGCGGGAGGGCCCTGAGTGGGGCTGGGGGCAGGGGGGGCCTGCGGGGGGGCATTGTCGGGTGGGAGGGGGGTGTCTGGGCCCGGCTCCCTGCGGGGTGCCTATGTCCTGGGGGGTTTGGGGTGCTGTGGCGTGTCTGCGCTCCCTCAGTGTTGCCCGGGGGGCTGCCGAGGGGCTGAGGCAGCAGAGAGGGGGAGCTGGTTTGGGGCCTGCCAGGGAGAGCGGGACTCCTGCTGGCGGGGCTGGCAAAGGGGCTGGCGTGGCTGGTTTCGGGGCTGAGAAAGAGAGGGGGTTGTGTGGCTCTGGGCTGAGGAAGAGGGCTCGAGGTGCAATGCGTGCCAGGCCCCTTGTCTCTGCGCAGAGGGTCCGTGCCGGCCCCGCTGCCGAGGGTAGAGGTGGGGTGGGGGTCCCCCGGGTCGTCCCCCTTGGCTGGGTGTGACAACCAGGCTCGTTTCTCTGCTCTTCTTTTCCCAGGGTCACCTTCTGCGGCACGGCAAGAAAATCCTGCACGGCTGATTCCGCTCACTGCTCAGGTAATGGCACGCCTGGGGCGAGATGTGTTTGCGAGTTCAGGGACACTACAGATGCTCCCTGCCAAAGCCACAGAAAACGCAAATTTGCTGCCAGTGCAGAAAAGCTGACGAGGAGTTTTGCGCTCGTTTTTGTGCGGATTTTTAGTGGTTTGAGGGCCGGAGCCCTCCAAGAGAAGCGTTCTAAAAAAAGGTATTTTTATTAATACTAAAGTGAGCAGTGTAGAGTAATGCGAGGAATGAAGTGCGTGCTTTTTATTAGCGTTGACAGCTCCAGATTGGCCACTAACAGCACTTCAGAAGCTCTCGCGTCCAGAGTGCTCTGAAAACCATTGAGTGATTAATCCAGCGCTTTTTTAATTGCTCACAACTGGAATGGGGAAGAAGGATTTTACTGTTGGCCATGGCTCTGAGATCAGCCCAGCCTGTTCCTGGAAGCTGGGGGCCACCTGAGGGACCTTTTCCATGGCCGCTATGGAAAGGAACCTGATTTTGGGGGCAAGAGTGAACAAGCGGGCACGTGGAGCCATGTGGGGAAGATGTGGGTGTCCCTGGAGGAGGAAGGAGAGGATGAGAGGCCTGGAGGGCACCTACCTGCAGGGGCAGTGGAGACCATGCGAGCTTCCACCCAGGGCCAGAAGGGACCAGGGAAGGAGACGGAGCAAGGCTGAGCGCCTGGTTGAACCTCATGAGGTTGGCACGGAGCCACTTCTCCAGCCTGCCCAGGTCCCTCAGGATGGTGTCCCCTCCCTCCGGCGTGTCACGCCTCCACTCATCCCGGTGTCATAAGAAGGTCCTTATTCCAACAGCTGACTGTTTTCCGTTATTCTCCTGCCCAGCACCACTGTTAGAAGACTGGCTTCATCTTCCTGAAAACCTCCCCGTAGGGACCAGCAGGTCACTATGAGGTTCCCAAGGCCACCTTTTCTGCAGCTTGAACAAGGCCCTTTCACTCAAGTTCTCCTCCCAGGCAAGTGCCCCAGCCCCTGAGCATCCAAAGGACTCTCCACTGAACTCGCTCCCACTTACGCCCATCTTCCTTGCTCTGGGGACTTCTCTCTGCTCTGGCCAGTAGCCCAGCAGCCACCCAGCTGCTCCCTCCCTCCTTCCCTTCCCCAGTGGAGGCCCAACAATTAACACCGTAGCGTACAGGTGCTCTAACGAGTGGTGAGCCGGGGGAGACAATTGTGCGCCTCACTCTTTTGGCAAGGCTCCTCTTCCTATGCTCCTTGACGCTGCTGGCCGACTTTGCTACCGCTTTGCATGGTGGGACCATGGTTGGCCTTCTGTCCCCCAGCACCACCAGGGCCTTCTCTGCAGAGCTACTCCCCAGCCAGGAAGTCCACAGGCCCTGCGACTGCAGGCTGCCAGGCTAGGCCAGGTGCAGCATCTGGCCTTTGTCCTTCTTTGTACCTCATGAAGCTCCTGACAGGACAGTCACCCCACCTGTCAGGTTTCCCCTCAATGGCATCCCTAAGACATAGGAACGGTCCTCCCCATTTAGTGCCATCGACAAACGCCGGGAGAGTTGCCTCCTCCGGGTCATGGATGCAGGTGTTCAACTGCACAGAGCCCAGCAGAGTCCCCTCTGCAGCCCCACAACGCCCCAGTATGTCCCAGTGGCCTCAAGGTAGGGGACGAGCCCTTCACCACTGCTCCCTCAGCCTGATCATGCAACTACTGTTTTACCCACCTGTTTCTCTGCCCATCCAGGCTGTGATACCCTAACTTGGGTAAAAGAATATTGAGGGACATCATGCAAAGCGTTTTGCTGAAGCTGACCCACACTATCACAGAATGGTAGGGGTTGAAAGGGGCTGCTAGAGATCATCTCTAGTCCAGCCTCCCTGCCAAAGTAGGTTCACCTACAGGAGGTTGCACAGGATCGTGTCCAGGTGGGTTTGGAAGATCTCCAGAGACGGAGACTCCACCACCTCTCTGGGCAGCCTGTTCCAGCGCTGTCACCATCAAGGTAAAGAAGTTTTTCCTTATGTTCAGATGGAACTTCCCATGGTCCAGTTTGTTCCCATTGCCCCTTGTCCTGTCCCCGGGCACCACTGACAAGAGCCTGGCCCCATCCTCCTGACACCCACCCTTTAACTATTTATAAGTGTTGATAAGATCCCCCCTCAGTCGTCTTTTTTCCAGGCTGAAGAGACCCAAATCCCTCAGCCTTTCTTCATAAGAGAGGTCTTCCAGTCCCCTCAGCATCTTGGTAGCCCTTTGCTGTCCCCTCTCCAGCAGTTCCCTGTCCTTCTTGAACCCAGAACTGGACAAGGTACTCCAGGTGCGGCCTCACCAACGCAGAGTAGAGAGGGAGGATGACCTCCCTCCACCTGCTGGCCATACTCTTCTTGATGCACCCCAGGATGCCATTGGCCTTCTTGGCCACAGGGTCCCATTCCTGGCTCATGGTCATCCTGTTGTCCACCAGGACTCCCAGGTCTCTTTCCACAGAGCTGCTCTCCAGCAGGTCAGCCCCCAACCTGTCCTGGTGCATGGGGTTAGTCCTCCCCAGGTGCAGCACCCGACACTTGCCCTGATTGAATTTCATAAGGTTTCTCTCTGCCCAATTCTCCAGCCTGCCCAGGTCTCTCTGGATGGTGGCACAGCCTTCTGGTGTGTCAGCCACCCCCCCCAGCTTTGTGTCATCAGCAAACTTGCTGAGGGTGCACTCTGTCCCCTCATCCAGGTCGCTGATGAAGATATTGAAGAGGACTGGAGCCAGCACTGACCCCTGGGGAACACCACTCCTCACAGACCTCCAACTAGACCCTGTGCCCCTAATCACGACCTCTGAGCTCTGTCTTTCAACCAGTTATCTATCCATCTTACTGTCCACTCATCAAGCCCGCTCTTCCTAAGCTTCCCTATGAGGATGCTGTGGGAGACGGTGTCGAAAGCCTCGCTGAAGTCAAGGTAGACACCATCCACTGCCCTCCCCTCATCTATCCATCCAGTCACGCCATCACAGAAGGCTATTGGGTTAGTCACACAGGATTTCCCCTTGGTGAATCCGTGTTGACTACTGCCCATAGCATTCTTTTCCTCCACATGCCTTGAGATGACGCCCACAACGAGCTGTTCCATCATCTTTCCAGGGATGGAGGTGAGGCTGACCGGCCTGTAGTTCCCCGGCTCCTCCTTCTTGCCCTTTTTGAAGACCGGAGGGACATTGGCTTTCCTCCAGTCCCCAGGCACCTCGCCTGTTCTCCAGGACCTTTCAAAGATGATGGAAAGGGGCCCATCAACAACTTCCACCAGCTCCCTCAGCACTCTCGGGTGCATCCCATCAGGACCCATGGACTTGTGGATATCCAGCTTACTTCACTGATCTCTGACTTAATTCTCCTCAACCAAGGGGAAGTCCTCCTTCGTCTAGACTTTCCCTGTCACTTCCAAAGTCTGGGGCTCCAACTTTTCCTGTTGGCCTTGACCTCCCTTGCCAGGTTTAGTTCCAAGGAGGCCTCGGCTTCCCTCATCAGTCCCAGCTGTTAAGAGCGGCTAGATGTTTGGGGCCATATGCTACCTCCGACAAGACGAAAACAAGGCCACTTGGCACATGGAAAACGTGCACCTCCTGCCAACGCCTCCCCACATTGCATCAGTTCCAAAGATTTAACGTCCTGCCAATCTTTTCAAAACTAAACCCGTGGATATGTTATTTTTCATACGCGTTAGCTACCAGCAAGCTTTTACTGGCAGCTTTTTCCTGTCACTGACCTTTGCTAATGTTCAGCTATCACTGGAAATCTCCTCACATTGGACAGTTTACCGAAAACGTTTTATTCTCATCAAAAAGTGACATAAGAGGGCTGTAATGTCTCTGCAAATCATTCCGCTGGTATTTTATAACTGATACCAGCTGCTTCTGCCAGGCAACTAAACAAACCTTCAACTAGGAAAATTTTCACATTACAGACAACTCCACCTAAACTATTTAACGGTGGCTAAAAATAAGATGCCCCAGTAAACCTTCCGTGTTACATGGTCACAACTAACAACTCCGTACAAAATACTCACTCTTACAAAGCTCTGATGTAAAAATCAAGCAGCAAAATTGGAACTGCAGCACAGGCTCTTTCGTGTCATTATCTGCAATGCCCAAATTTGTTTACATTTTAGGAAAAATTAGTACAGATCCCTTGGGAATTCAGTCTTTTTAAAATTATCTGTCATTCTGTGTAGTGACGGATTTCACTTTTTGGTCCTCTTTCTTTCTCTTTGCTCATCTTCATTGTTTTCTTCTTGTGCTGGTGTTTTTGCCTCTTTCCCAATTCCGTGTTGTTTCCAATGTGTTTCTTGTGCTTCTTGTGCTGCTGCTTCTCTTTTTTCTTTTTCTTTTTCTTGCTGCCGTGACTCGCTGCTGAGCTGGCACTGCCCCTGTGCCTTCGAGTCTGACTCTCAGAAGGGCTTTGACCGCGGCTGCGGCTAACACGGGGACTGCTTAGACTGTGACTTCCCCTTGCTTCAGGCTTCAGCTTCACGACGTCTTCAGCTGGGGCTGGGATATCATTACTGTGCTCCTCCATTGCCTCAACGACGCCTCCTTTTGTATCTGGCTCTTCTTCGGTCTTTCTAACGGCACTTCCTCCAGTAGAACTACTGCTGAGAGGAAAAAAGCGTACCTCAATAATGGCTGGGATACACGATCTTTTGTAACATTTTATAAAGGAGCTTTTCTTTCAATTCTCTGCCTGCAGCACTTCTTCAAAGGATGTTCAATTAGGGGAACAGGCAAGAGACAGAACGAGTCCACTAGCTAACATGAGGAGCAATCAATTAATTTAGTGTCTTCCTACTCCACATTTCATTAACAAAGACACAGGATTATCGGATTGGGGTCTGTCTGAGCTGCTAATTCCTTCACATCCCACTTCTACCAATTGTAGATGAATTAGATACACGTTCCCGTTTCAACGTGGAAGCAAGCAATTACGGAGAGGTACACACAACCCAAATTTTATCCTCAAGTCCCATGTTCTTCTTTAGAAAAAATTACGTTTTGGAAACTTTTTAGACTATCAAGACACTGTCTTAAGCCTACAGCGATGTCTTCAATGTTTTGAGTTTGCTTTGTTGTGCTTCTTTAGGTGCTGGACTGTAAGGAACAGCAGCCCCACACCAGATCACTTTCCTGTTTTTCACATGTCGCACAATGGAATATAGAAGACTCATCTCCAAGGTAAGAGCCAAAAGAGTCGGCACTGAGCTGGAAGCAGTGCAGCTGTGTCGCCGTGGCACTGTGCTCAAAGCTAAAATCAGTGCAGTGTGTTGGCGACCAAGCTGCTATTTCTGCAAGGATCTATTTCATGTCACACTGACAAAGGCAGATCATTACAGCACCCTGCAATTGTTAATGTCAAAGTATTGCACGGTATAGACGTGTCTGTTATCCTTGCCTTTAGCAGTAAGCTGGATGGAAAGGAAGACATGGGGAGGGCTCCTCAGAGTCACCATGTAATGAATAAGAAGAGGGGGAAAAAGTCCCAGAGGAAAGGTCAAACACGTCAGCAATGAATTAACCTCATGAGCTTTCTGCGCAGTACAGACTGTTTGTTTTCTTTAACAAAATTTGATTCTGACCCAAGGACCGTTTAACAGGAAAAGTCACGGATTATTCACTCATGTAGCATGGATTTAGCTGTTCCTTTCATTAGTCACCACAAATAATTTGACATTTTTGGGGTGCAGGGAGGAGGAAAGAAAGAATAGGAAAAGAAATGATGAGGTACCTGGTGTAATTTACAAGAGCTGAACTAGATCCATCAGCTGCTGTTACTTTTCTTCTCACTTCTCCCTTTGCTTTCTTTTGTTTAACTTTGCTGCTGCTCGGCTCAGGTTTCTCAGCAGGTTCTTTTGCAGGTGGCACATTTTCTCCACTCACCATCGTTTTGCCAGCTTCTTGGTTAAGTTCAATCTTTTTTGCAGGGTTGTTAAGAAAAGCAGATTTATCCCCTTCTGGAGGTCGCTCTCCTTTTTCACCATCAGGCTCAGTCTTCCCCTTCGGCCATGTTTTCGATTCAGCAGTTTCTGGTTTAGAGGCCTTTATGGAGGTGGCTTCATGATCTTTATCAACCTTTTCATCTACTTTTCTTTTCCTTTTTTCAGGTTTTGCATCAGAATAGTATCTTGGGTATGGGGGTGACGTTGACTGTGAATGGTGATAACTACGGGACCTTGATCTAGAACGATAGTTACGACTGTTCCCTTTGCCTCTTCTTGGACAGGGTGGCGATCGCGAGTAGGAACGAGAATGGGAATGTCTAAATGATCGAGAGTAGGAGCAGGAGTGGGAAAAACCCCATCTTGACTTGGAGTAGGTATGTGAACCTCTGGAGTAGGATGAAGCACCACAGGGAGACTTGGACCTTAAAACATAACACCAAAAAAAAAAAAAAGAAGTTAATTCAAAACCATCACTCTCCCCAGTTTTTTTTCCTCCCAAATTTGATTTATTTTTTTTTCCCCCTCTCCATATGCTTACGGCAAAGCTTTTTTCAGCTGCTGACATAACGCTACTGTGAATTGAAGAACTTGATAACACGTAGAAGTTTCTGCTTACAAGACAGAACACCTGCTGCCTTGTTAATGTAAAAACATACCGGAAGGGGAAGTCTATTTCCGCTCACTTCTACCACGTGAGCTACCATAGCTATTGACTGACGTAAGGCGATGTATACTGGCCTATACTGGTAGGTGAGCACACACACTTTTCACTACCCAGCAACCACGTGCAGCGCAAATCACTTCTGTTGCAGCAAGATGCAAAAAGTGCAAGTCTTTATGGCTACAGTGCAGCATCAAATATCAAGAAAACACGATTTAGCCTGACGCCAGGAAAGCTTAATTTTAAAATGCCAGCTTAGTCGATTTAACCTTGCTGCTTATTTGGCAAGGATGCAAAATGCTCGTACTGCAATCTTACATACAGGACTATTCAATCAACACCTCGAGACGGACGAGAGTCCCGGCAAAATTTTGCACAGGCCTCTAGCTCTGACCAAGGGTTGTGACCACATTTCAAGAAAAATCATACCTAAAAGCTTCTAAACTCAGCCTCTAGTAGTACAACTCAATGCCATTCCTCCAGGAAAGAGACTGACCGCATTGCTACTAAAGAGCTATTCAGACACCTGCCCAAGTCATCTTTTGGGACAGAAACCATCAGCTACCCTGAGGCTTTTCTTCACAAGCTTTTCTTTTCTTATTTTTTAAAGAAGCGTTTCACATTATCCCGCGTATGTTCATCAGCATCATTCCTCCTCTCAACGTCCCTCACAAATTTTAGATTTCCTTACGAACAAGCCTGATCTTTTAATTCCTAAGGAAAATTTAACAGTGTCAACAAAATACTAGCGAAAGCCACCAGTTTGCGATCCAGGTTAAAAACTCTCCGTGTATCCACATGAGACAGACAAAAGAGGAAACGAAGACAATTTCCCTCATGTATCTCCTCCAAAGTGCTTTGAGGTAATGGTTGCAATCAGACCAGGGAGACGCAGAAAATCCAGCAACTGCTCCTATTCGGTCTCGAGCCCTCTCAGGTTGTCAGGAGGTGAGGGACGTCACTGCAGCTAAACTCTACTAAAAGAGACCCTTGTTCCTGAACAACAACTGCCAAATTATACCTGTCAGCCAACTGCAACCTCTGCCATGTATCTGAGCTAGTAAGCTACATATGAAACTCCTGTCACTGCTAACGCCTCGAACCATCCAGTCCATCGAATGACCGAGGGGTGGAGCGGAACTCCTCCTGATTCTTCTAGACAATCTGCTTCTCCGTTATGGACATGTCAAACACTTACCTGGAAAATGAACGCCTGCGCTCCTTTTGCACCTTTTGTATTCCATCAACTCCTTAGCAAAAGCATTTGTTTGACCTTTATTACAATTAGAGTTTGACCTTTAGGACAAAACGACACCAAGAAACAAACCGTGCCCAACGTGAGAAAACGTATACTGCATGCAAGCGCAAAAGGTGCATGTCCTATTTAAGCAAAACCAGTTTAGAATTCCTGTAAGTTGAAGGGACAGTTTTAGAATTACGTTTGTCTTCTTTTAGTTTTGCACGTTTGCCGTCTGCAAGAAAAACGCCTGTTGAAAAAAATACTATGTCATTTTTGCTTATGTCAGATGCACTTCAGTGTAACTGCAGTCCAGTACGCTCTCAAAATACAAAAATGAAAAAGAACAAACACAACTTCCTTGAGCCAAGTACTTACTCCTCTTCCAGTCGCTGGTGTTCTCTGTAAAACTCCTCCCTAGATAAAGGAGGAGCTTGTGTCACTGGGATGGGATCGGAATGCGCCGTTGGTACTGCTGTTGGTACCCAGGCTGATGACGTGTTTGCAGGAGCTGGGGGATATCCTGGAGGGGAGTCAGTGTAGCTGGCAGATGGCGGCTGACCAGGTGGAAACTGGGGAGGAAACTGTGGTCGTAGTGCCCCCGGTAGAAGAGGAAGTGCTTGGGGTGGTGGAGGGTACAAGGAAGGCGGAGGCGCTGGCACGAAGACTGCTGTTGATGCTGGTAGCGTTGGGGCTTGGGTGCTCTGGGTACGTTCACCACGCAGGCGTCCTCGACTGGAACTTCTAAAGAAACCCAAATACACGTGTCACCGTTTGTTACACTCTGCTCTGATTTCAGAGAGAAAAGCGAACGAAGCCGGAGCGTGGTGGCGAGCACTGCGTGTTCTCAGCCTAAGCATTTTTCTCCCTGCTTCCATTTGAGACTACGCTCATTTCTTGTTCCTCACACTTGCCTCCCACATCCTCACCCCCAGCAGTTCCCTCAGTCTTCTCTCCCTATACGCTGCTTTGCGACTGTGGATGGAGGCTGCCCGTGCTTAGGAGAGACTCCCACGTGCCAAGTGCCCACCGCTCCTCTACCAATCCTTGATACACCTCATACTTCACACTTCTGACCTTCAAAGTACTGCACAAATAATAACTAATCTTCTCTCAAACGTCTTTGGACTTCTTCCATGTACGCTTCCTATGTTGTGGACTCATGATGATGTATTTGGCCTGTTCTCACCCCCAAATTGTTATTTTCTTGCTTACTGAATTTGAGATTTTTAGATAATCTGTGGCATGGACCCTGGCTTTTGTTTTCATTTTTCCTCAAGATTTTATAAACACAATGCACCCTTACAATCTGTCTAGAACAAATATATACCAAAAGGGAGGACTCACTTGACGCGGCAGTAATAGATCAAACAGACTCTTCTCTCTCTCTCCAACTGAGAGAAAGCAGCTTGGCTATTTGAGATGACTAAATGGAAGGAATTCAAAATTGTCATCATATAAGAACGTTGACTTTTCCAATAATTTGCTCAATCAGTATCAACTAGGTTGTTAAAAAAAGAATGCTGGAGGCCAAATTCTATGGGGAAATCAATTTCTTCAGCCCGATTCAGCCAGTAATCAAGAGGGCATCTTTCCACCTGATTCTTCAATTGTATTTCATTTGTAGATGTACTTACGGTTTCCTTAAAAAGTGTTAATTTTTCAGAGTCCTCTTTTCAATCGTGTACTGGAGTTTTACTTTAAATCATCTTAGTGCCATCACATATGCTCTTTGTCAAAGACAATTAAAATCAAGCCATTTCAAAACTAATTAGAATCACAGCATCATAGAATGTGTTGGGTCGGAAGGGACCTCTAAAGGCCATCTAGTGCAACCCCCCTGCAGTCAGCAGGGACATCCACGACTAGATCAGGTTGCTCAGAGCCTCATCCAGCCTGGCCTTGAATGTCTCCAGGCATGGGGCCTCCACCACCTCTCTGGGCAACCTGGGCCAGTGTCTCACCACCCTCATTGTAAAGAACTTCTTCCTCATGTCTAATCTAAACCTGCTCTGCTCCAGTTTAAACCATTGCCCCTCATCACTACATGCCCTTGCAAACAGCCCCTCCCCAGCTTCCCTGTAGGCCCCCTGCAGGTACTGGAAGGCCACAATAAGGTCTCCCGATTACCACTTGTATTCTCCACAGCTATCTGGGCACACTTACCTCATTATAAATCAGCTGTTATCTAAGTTACGTGCTACGGCCTCATTTAACAGGTTTCGAGCAGTAATATACTGAATTTCTGCAGAACACTTACAGGTCCCAGCCTGGTCTGCCACCCGCCGAGCGAGGTGTACTGGCTCTCGTTGGATGACCTTTCAGAGTGGGGAGAGGAAACAGAAAAAAATCCCGTTCACTTTATCTGATGATAATTTCTGAAAAGAAATTCTAAAGTTTTAGTTACTTACCAGTCGTGGGCATTGATTGCCCTTGGGGGCCCAGAAGACTTGGTAATGCTGGTTGTCTTAGTACAGGAATCTGACAGCCCTTGTGAATAAACGCAAACAGTTGGAAAATGAGCTCTACTAAAATACAGGACTCACTGCATATGTTGAAATAAAATTTACCTTCTCTTCCAACAAACTGCTGACTGACAGAGAGGAAGATCTAGAAAGCTCAGCAGCAGTCACCAGAGCACCAGGAGGTGTAACAGTATCAGCACTGCTACAAAAAACATGAATTTTGGTTATTCAAACAGTGTTTTGATGTGCTACTGAAAATATAAAGTCCAAGGTGAGAAAAGGCTGACTACTGTAAATGGAAACAAATAAAGAAAAAGTAATCTTCACCAGATCTACCAATCGGAAGTTGGGCGATTCCACATGAAGCCCTGAAGAGAAGTCTACGTGGAATACCGGCATTCAAAGAGACAGCTCACTGGAAACAGAATTTGTTAAGCTGGCTGCACATGGGAGGATTAGAGTACGTATAACCCACGTGCTGAACCTCAGTTTTGGATGATGCAAGAACGGAAATTCTATTAGGAATCGGCTGTGTTCTAGTTCGGAGGCTGCCTGAGAGGTTCTTTTGAATTGTGAGCCCCTGTATTCAACGGTACGGCGGAGCCTGACAGCCTTCTGGACAGAGTGGCTGTTTGCATTCAAGGCATCGAGCTGAAAGAAGATAAACCCTAAACTAGAGTTCAGATTTTTCACGTGTTTTCATATTAATTCACTGGGTTGCAAAGTTAGACTGTCATGTTTGTAAATACTTCAAATGTAGTGTTTCAATGTTTGTTATCCAATCTGCATGCATCACTGACTACCCTGTGACTACTGAGGATGGCTCTGACTTATCGTCCCATTGATGGCAGAAATACTGTAGGAAAAAGTAACATGAAAACACCTGATCAATGTTACCTCCAGCTGTTTTACACTTTTCATGGGAACATGAGATCCTCAGTACTACACAGAAATGAATGCACTCAAGAAGGTCTGGCATAACCGAATGGTTACTTTAGGAATTCCTAGCCACTTCAAATCAGAGGGCTCCTGGGGAAGAAAGGTTCCTCTCTCGGGGTAAACCTGGACTGAACGACTGATAGGGGAACCAAACAACAAATACTTCTGAGAAGCTTCTTGCATGAGGTGTACTTCCAACTTATCAAAGTGTCCTCACTCAAAGTAAAAAAAAATAGCTGGAACTGTCACTGATGTCACTAATGAATGTCACTAAACGTCACTCGCTAGCAGAGGAGCGCAAGAAGAAGAATCTAACTTCAGCGTTTCATATTCATGTTGCTCTATAGCTTTACTTACCGAGAAGGTCTATCTGGCTTTTCAGCACGGAGAGGTAGGGGCACTGCTGGAGGGAGATCAGGGACAATGACAGAAGAGGGACTTACTGGCAGCCAGGCTGCCACAGGTGACAGACCAGGGGCCAACGATGCCAAAGCAGAAGGAGAAGCCAGAGAAGCTAACGAAATCATTAGTGGCACCTGCTGTCTGGACATTTTTGGCCGGAGCAGAGGCTGCAGGTTGCGGGTTATTGCTTGTCTCACGAGTGGTGGTGAAGGTGGTGGCGGTGGCGGCTGCCGCTGCTGTTGCTGCTGAATCCGCTTTCTGTAGCCAGTTCCACTTTTGAAGTTGTTCACAGCCTAGAGGCAGAAAAATTACAAAAACGTACTACGAAACGTCAGTAGATAGGCGAAGAAAAACCTCCACAGAGTAAAATTACTGGTGTATTCCTGGAAATGCCACCAACCCTGAAATAAATCAACGTGCGGATACACAAACACGGGACGTTAAACAGTGTCAGTAACAATTGGCACCTCAGAGTATCTGCACTTAAAGTAATTCTGTGTTAACATCGAATTGGAAAGGGAGGCAATCACGTTAAACAAAAGTGTGACCCGAATTTGCCAGACTGTCTCTAAAGGTGTAAGCTTCTGTAATAACAGATGAAGCATTTGAAAAGTAAATTTAGCCTCATTCAATTTAGCCTTTCTTAAGGAGACGTAAATTATTATTTTCTTACCTTTCAGCTTTTTACAAATAGACTTTTCATGCAAACAGTTTACATCAAAGTCATCACGTTACCTGGCGTAGGCACTTGTTGGCAACTAAAGCATCAGGAGAAACATCTGCCTGATGACACGCTGGGCACGTATGTTCCTCCGATTGCAGTAATGCTGTTCTAATACCTGCAAATCATTAGAATCATCAAAATAGTTTTTAGCCAAACTAAGGAAATGTTGAGGGTTCTAATCATTTATAAAAAGACGTATATGCTTAATGGGTGAATCTGCTCTTGCCCTGAGAGCATCAAGCTATAAACGTTCCAGAGTGTAAAAAATTCCTAGTATGCAGTAAATAGCTACGCAGTTTTGGTACTTCACTATTGAACATTTGAAGATGTAGGGCAGGCTGCGTCTTGATGGTTCAACTCCTCTTTTTTTCCAGGCTCTATGGTGACAAGTCACCAACCTCAAGGTTCTTGAAAAAAACTCATCTCAAAAAAACGATAGTAGGGTTGAGTTCTGCCGGCTTTAACCAACTCTCCTGTGGAGAAGAATGTGGATTAAATGCCTAACTATCTGCTTGTTGCAGACCACAGCAAGTCACCAGAGTTGGCCACATAATTTTGTGTGAGAGAAAGACACTAAATGCATTCACTATCTAATCCTGTAATCACCTGCACAATTACGCACTCTTCTCATAATCATTCCTCCGCGTGTAAAGAGGATTTAACTACATGCATAAAAAGCAAAAAAAGCTTTCTGCCTTATTTTTCTTTCCTTTATATGAGAAAATTCTTTTCCTACTCAGGGGATACTTAAGTAGCAAATAGAAGTGGTAACACAATCATTCAGTTCTCTCCTATTTCTGCTTTCAGAAGATCAGGTTTTGAATCAACAATCAGGGGAGTAACACTTATATTCACCACAAAAACTGTTTCCGCAGCAGGCAATAACAACTGCATCGGTCATTGTATCTCTACAAATGGGACACAGCAACTCATCTGGAATCGGATCATCAGAGGACGAGGGTAAAAAGGGCGGCTTTTCCTTCTTTCCTCTAGCAGAAGCTTCCCTGGAGGGTGGGGTGGGGAAGGAAAAAGAAAAAAGTTAAAGATGTGGATATGAAAACTGTTCCAAGCTTTTAATTTTATCAAAGGAAGATAACGGATGGAATTATTCTCACTCCGCATTAGCCTTATAAAACACAGGCATTTAGTTTCAACTGCCAGAGAAGGGAGGGGGGGACAATTTTCCTTCTGCAGAACTCTACCATTCATTGGATCAACTAAGAAATTAGCTCAGACTAGAAAAATCATTTTTTGACGGCTAGAAATCAGGGGAAATGAATCCCAGCCCTCCTTTGCCAGAGGGTAAATCTAAATTGCAGGCTCAGGATAGAGTTGGCCTTCGAGTAATTGCATTTTATAAGTGAACGAAGTCTATGTTCCAGCTCCTACCAAAGGAGATCCGTGACAGAAAAACAGAAGTGCTACCGATTCCTTTTTAAGAGAACCACTCTTGTCAGCACACAGTAGCATTTTTAGTTTGGAGCAACAGGAAAACTTCAGTCTGTTTCACACGTGAGATTTGATAAAAGGCAGAGGGGAAGGAAATCTCAGCCCAATAGTCCAATTTGATAAATTTTGCAAGAAGCCTTTGAAACATAAACCAGATGCAAAACGAGCTTTCTGATAGAATGACTCCAAGTGTAAACACTACGGAAATGTTTTGCAGAAATAGATTCTCAGCCTACCACACGTTTAACCAACTTCCAGGGGCACGAACAGTAGGACCACCCTGTTTTCATATTAGAAAGTATGGCAGATTTTAAGGTTAAGATACGGTGACAATGCTTCCTCCCCTGCAATTACAGATGCCGGCCAACTCGGCTGCATTGCCACTCAGACATTCACTCGTGGTTTCTCTCCTTCGGTTTCTGGTCAGTCCAATTAATTCCATACTTACGCATTAATAGTTGGTATGGCGTATTTTCCAGTGTTTGTCAGCATAGCACCCTTTGTTTTGGGATCTTTCACCTCCATCGTGAAACTCCTTGGAATTCCTGTGCTCTTTTTAATTCTGGGAACAGACTCCAAACTTTTGTCCTGCTAAGAAAAGAAATGCAGGCACGTCTCATCTCAAGACCCACACTTAAAGTGATCTGTCAGCGATTCTGTTAAGCGGCAAAAGCCTTTCATCCTCTCCTTTTACCCAGCAGAAGGGTTGCTTGACTCAAATACTTATGTTCCTAAATGAAGATAGCCAGGATGTTCCAAAGGCTTGAGCAGTGGTTTGAACTCATCTGACATCCTTTGCCTTAACTTCAGGTTCCTTAAGGGTGAAATATCCCTTAGCTCACCATCCACTCCGAGAAGAGACACAAATCCGCTCCTCCTCCAAAGCACAGTTCAGAGGGAGATCTCAATTCAGGGCTCTGAGCCAGTCACTGGGGAAACTTAGATTCACCATCTCTGTAGGAAGGCCGAGTTCATACCTCACGCACATACGTTCAGTGACTAACGTTAAATGGCATGAATACGCAACCAGAGGCTTGTGTAATTAAAACATGCAAATATTCAACAGATGACGTCAGGGAATTATTTGACAGGCACATTAGAAACACAGTTAAGCTCACACAGATTGTCATATCGACCTTATGCAGAATCAGATTTTCAAATTATTGAAGCCATCTGATTAGTAGAGACGTATTAGTTCAAATGTTCAAATTACACACTAGTCCAGATACGAGCAGGGTCTAAGGGAGTGACTCTCAGTGATCTGGACCTTCAAGCACCTATCGGTCAGATCAGCCACTCATGGTTTTGGTTTTAATGGCATTCATGCACAAAAGCAGCCAACTAGTTTCAACATTTTCTTAAATGCTTGTTTCACATACACAGCTTTTGCTCAACGGTAACATAATCCAGAATGACATCTATGAAATCACTGCCATTTACATTTCCAGAAAACTTTAGAGATCATTGACTAATTTGTTTGAACCCAAACGGTTTACAAAACACGTCCAAAACCCACAAAACATCACTGGCAATACACCAACATTCAATTATGGCCTTTAATGCACAGTAATAAAAAAACAGAGAACTCTGAACACCTTGCCTCCATGCTAAGCCAGCCTGCACCGAAGAGGTTAGAGTAAGTAATGGCTTTGACCTGCTTTATGGTATGTTCCTGCATTTTTCTGAAATAGTTAAAATCTCTCAAAAGCTTAAATGTGTACACCGCTTGGACGGTTTTTCACTTTTTCGAGCAAAACTTCACAGGAGTTTACAGAACCAAGGACACGTTTAAGGACAGCGCTAACGGAGACCAATTTCTTTTGTTGGCTGCTTTCCAAACTATTTTTTTTTCTCAATTGTACACAATTGAATTTCTGCAGTGAGAGAGGGAAGAAGTTACCAGCAGGAAGAGATCTCTCCTTCTTGGAAATGAATGCCGGCCTTTATTTTCAGAAGAACGAACTGTCTCCTCTGCATAAGGCCCTGCCTCCTCTAATCTTTGTGCTCTTTCAAGACGAGTAATTTCATTGCACAGCACTACGTCTGTGCACCAAGGGCCATCACTAGTGCTCTCCCGGCCAAAGTCACACGTTATTGAGCCAAAAATGCAAGCGATTCCATAGCCAAACATGGCATTACAACAGTTTCAGAGGGCCACATCTGCTATTATGCCACACAGACACATTGGTATAATCTTAGAAACAACTGGGCACATTTTCACAATTCACAGTTTGCGTTCAACCAAATTAGATTGCATTCTCCACTGTACATATACTACAATTTATGAAATTGTGCAGCATTCAAAGAATGGTTCCGTGACTACCATCCCTAGAAATTCAAAAATAGGGATGCAATTGTCCACGTTACAGAAACGCTTCTATTTTGGCTGTTCAAAACACCCCTTAAATGTCCACAGCTTACAGACAAATCAAGTCTTCCGTAAAAATTGTGTTTGTTTCCAACGCAAAATTAACAAAACTTATCAAAAACGGTAGACAGCTAAAGTGCTGCTCCTCTGGGTCCTGAAGAAGACCAATACTACAACATCATCTTGAGGCTGATAAGGTACTCTGCTTTTATCTTCCAAAATGGGAACTACTCTTTACAGGATGGTATCAAAATATACACACATTTTAAAGTTAAAGTAAATATTTTAAATTAGTAGAAATTTTATTAAAGTCTTGTTCAAATTACAAGTGCTAGCCAGATACAGATGACAGTATGAGATTTAACAGTACAAAGAAAATGCTTTTTTATTTTTTAAGTATTTGACGAGAATATTCATATACCTTAGCAAGCTGGGCCACAGAAATAGATGCAGGAGAGTCACCAATCTGTTCACAAGAAAAGAAACACACAGTCGAGTTCTACAATCGAAACACGGCAATAGCTAACCTCTACTGTAGTCCCAAAGCCTGCACTATAGCCTCTGACTGTCACTGAAAGCGGCATTTCCAACCCACTGGAACTTGTATTTGTTCAAAGCAAAGCCCAGACCTACGACAGCTTAAGAGTGTGGTTAATGAGGTTAATGAGAAGAAACTACAATTACCAAGCCCGTTTGAGATCAGCTTACTGCTCCAGAATATCTCAGAGAGGGACCCTTCTCAAATGCTCACGACTGCTTAAAAGTCAAAGGGGTAAGGAAGCTGTCAATTTCCAGCTAAAGAGCATTCAGAAAATAAATTCAAGTTTACTCAAGAAGGAAGCAGCACTACAGGAAACTTATCTTCAGTGTAGTTTGAAAATTAATCAGTTCATGTCTCATCATTTATAAATGCACACGGTTACACTTGGATGAAGACAGCAGGTGCCTCTCAAAATAAAGCACCGGCATACCAGCCCCGAAACGTGAACTCTGCCTCTCCTGTCACTACGTTTAAAAATGCCAAACTCACCATACCCCATGAAACCCAAATAAAAACACCAGTCCAAAACATCAGCCATAAAAGTAACACACCACCTAGTCTAGAAAAAAATTTACTGCTCCAATTATTGAAATAAAGGTGTTTACCAGGACAGAGCAGACACTGAGAAAACTGATTTCTTGTATTTTATTAGACCACAAGCCATACTACCCAAATCAGTTTGGGAAGTGTGAGAAATTAGTCTAGTCTGCCAATGAGTCGCTTTTTGTAAAATATGAAAGCTTACAACGTGTACGCCAAGGTGTGCTAGCTTTGTGGAGCTCCCCCCAGCCCCCACCTCTGTGCAGACACGAAATAAACACCCGTCTCCACTCCGTGTGTGGCTCAGCTCTTCGCACACCCAGATTTGGGCCAACAGCTTCATGCTCCGTCTGCCACTCTCTTTCCCATGCGCAAAACAGGCCCGTGCTCTCTCACGGCAGGCACAATCACCACCGTTTTGCAGTTTTTCAGAGAGTGGGAAGGTGCTCTCTTGGAGTCTGGCATTAAACAGTCCTGTACTGACCAGGAACTGAAACATAACCGTTCATAAACTATTAAGTAGTTCCGGTATTTTTTTAGGGAGCAGTTATTATATGGCCTGCAGGCAAGAGTCTGATTTCTTAAAGGTGGCGATAGCACTCCTTTCTACTAAACAGTTATCAAACGCAGGCGATAGATAATTCGTGTACTAGTTAGTACATCTGCCCAACAGCCATCTTCCTCTTCCAATGATCCTACATTCTCGTGACTTTTTTTTCCCTCTAAATTTCTACTGAAGTATTTCCTGCCAGTCCCCCAAATCAATCAAGCAGAAACAACACCTCCATGAAACTTGTACACAGCCCTAAGGTAATACTGCAGAAGAACTGGGGGGAAAAAATCCAAACCCAACCAGCCAACGCAACCCTCAAAAACCAAGAACCGACAGTGAATTTATTAACTCCCATTTCAAACACAAGACTAGACAGAAACTCACACGAAGCACGTGGGAAAGGGCACCAAAAATAGGAGGAAAAGGCTAGTCGCACTGCTGGAATGTTACGTGTAAATTACAGCGGTTTCCTAAAATCCGATTGCTTGGCTGAACTAAACATTCAGCCAGGAAGGATCACAGTTGTGCCTGACGGTGCTAAAACAATGGGCCCGGCGCTGCGTTTCTGCAGCCTTTAAGGACAAGCCCTAACTAGAAATCCTCGCAGTTACCGCAACAGTAATACTAAACCAAAACGGAGGCACTTTCTTGCTTTGGCTGTAGTAACAGTAGGACAGCAGCGCAAATTTGGATGTATAGAATGACAGCTAATACAAGAGCGAGACAAGGAAGAAATACTCAAAGTAAAACCTTTTGTGCATCCTGTTCAGAAAAATCATGACTAATTTTAATTTTGCTGCTTTACTGTTCAACAGTGATT
The DNA here is from genome assembly GCF_028500815.1 of Rissa tridactyla. Lineage (NCBI taxonomy): Eukaryota > Metazoa > Chordata > Aves > Charadriiformes > Laridae > Rissa > Rissa tridactyla. The sequence continues at coordinate 1,547,449 of NW_026529545.1, forward strand.
GGCAAGCTTTTTGGTGATTTCTTCCTCCCACACTAAGATCCAGGTTCGTCTTTGAAATACATGCAGAAATACAGGTATTTAAAAAACCAAACCGAAACAAAAAGCCCACGCTTTGAACCAAGAGTGAGTTAGCTTTAAGAATAAAGTTAATTGTGTCTCCAACACCAGAAGCACCCGAGGCTGCAGTGCTTTTACAGGGAGCGAGAGAGAGAGGATTTGTAAAGAGCGATGCAAGGCTTCCACCCTCCCCACGGCTACCCACAACCCAAATCAGGTCCAGGCAGAGCAAACTAGAAGGGAACGTTTCTGCTTCGTCTTTCATTTACTTTAAGTAGTTCTAGCTAACGCTGAGGCTTCCCTCCCACTCCAGGATTTTTCCTTTTCTTGGAGACATCTGTGCTAGCGGATGGTGAGATGCTACTCAGAAACGTGACACAGACACGCCAGGGAAGACGCGAGGCGAAAAGAACGTTAACCTTCTTTTGGAACATGTGATTTGTGTTTATGCACATGGTAGTAAACAACAAGAAAAATAACCCTTTTCAAGAAATAAAAACTCGTCTGAATTAGATGAAATACTATAAACGTGGTTTACATAAATGCATAAAATTAACTACTTGGGTCACTGGGCCAGTAAACTAACTCAAACTCACAACGCGAGGCATTCATGCATTCATGGCCAAAAAGGAATTCGAACCACTCGGTGACAGAATTACAGGTGTCAGATTAAGACGTAGTGGTTTTAGACCTACATACAACAAGCTTACAATTTTAAGTTGATTGGATACTATTCCATGAGCATCAGAGGCTGCATTCTTCACAGAACACAGAGCCAGAGCTCATCTGTTTCTAGATTTAGGTGATCCTACCAGCTTATCAAGGCATCAGATCCAGCGGTCCAGGGTTAGTGTAATGCCTCACACCACAGCAGTGAAGTACTTAAAATAAAGATGAAAAATGAAAACCACCAAATAGTGTTTTTTATGCTGTAGGGACTATTTTGAAATGTGTAGTTACGCATAGCATTCAACCCAAGTGGCAAATCAAGATTACCAGTCAAGTATTTCCTTGTGTTACTTAATTATATTTCAGCAGCCGAATGACAGTGTTTTCAAACCTGAAGGAAAATGCTGCTCCTTTTCCAAACGTAAAAAAGTGAGATTGTGATTTTACATACCGCTTTTGATGTTCCACTCACTGGCTCAGTTCGACTTCTAGAAGAAGAAAGAAAGGTGATCAGAATTTAAAATAAAGCACTTGTGCCCAGCATCAAGCAGCAAAAACAGATTGTAAAAGTGGACTGTCAAAATGTTACGTTCTGATAGTCTACTGAATGTGGAAATTTATCCGTATACATAAACTGTTCTCTCTTGTACACTCAGTGCAAAGAAAAAAAAACCCAAATCACATTTCACCTTTGTCACAAATTACTCCAAGACTTACAGACACAGAACACAACAGCACAAGAGGAAGTCCTCAGGTATTTTGTCTCTGCTACCTAAGTATCAAACCCATGATATCTGTCCTATATTTTGTGTTCTTAAATAATCAACCATCAAAACAGGAAGGTAACGTTAGCCAGTCTGTATATCCCTAGTATCACAAATAGGGCCATACACAGTACTTTAGTTTCTAAGCAAGAACAGTGATGGTCTAGACCCTTCAAAGTGCACCTTTCCTTAAGCGAACCAGAAATCAGTCATCCGACAAAGACATAACAAAAATGTCAGCAGCAGAGTCTTTACAAGAGCGTTTCTTTGTGGAAGCCCAAGCACTGTGCTCAGACGGCTACCATATTTAGCCACTAAACGTGTTACATATGCTATGTGGATTCAAAATAGTACTAGAAATGTCACCTGACAGCAGTTTCTAGAATTTTGTTCAATTGAGGAGTCCCGTGACAAAAGGAAATAGCGGCCTCGATTGCCAGAATTTGTTTTAAGATGATCTTGAAAATGCTACAGTATTTTAGGAACCATTTATTACGTTTGAAAACTTGCTGAGATTCCACATACTCATTGATCCGTATCGCAGAGGCAATTCAAAGGCTGCTGTGGAATTCACGTACAAAGAGAAAGGCTCGTGCTTCCTGCCACTGCTAGACCACCACCAGGCTCACAATTACAGCCACACAGCTCCCGAAGGGGAGCAAGTACAAGGAAACACTGTCAATGACCACCCAATGGTTTCTTCATCCACTTACCTCGAAGAACATACTACAAGGTGAGTAACACATTTTTGAAGGCCTCTCCACCCTTACAGCATCCGTTCATCATTCCCAAACTTTAGCCACTCTGCCAGTGGCTTCTGCAATGTTTCCAGCTGGAGGAGCAGAAAGCTCATCTGCCTGGTGAATTGTCAATGCTAGAACAGCAGTGCCGTTCTTCCCTTATCCCCACGTACAGGTATTTACCTGATCTTTGAAGCTAGCAGCATCTATCCTCTCATTGTGGGGCAGCATTACAATACCAGGAGAGGGTGCCGTCCAATCAGAAACGGAGGATGCACTGACAACGCAGCACTAAGCATACACTTTTTAATTAACCCCCAGTGTTTAGAAGCACGACTCTGTGGCCTCCAGAATTACTAGGGAGTACCTGAAAGCACTGCAACAACTACGGCAGTAACATGCCCAAAGCTGACATGCAGAGCCACGTAAATTCAGGGGGTTTTGCTTGCAGACACTTCATGAGTACCAGGATGCTGCTGTACTATTGGTGCGAGACACGCTGTAACTCATCACTCTACTCTGTTGAGAACCAACACTAGAAAGACATGGCAAAACCACAATTTAATAACATCTTTTAATGGTGGGGGAGAGGGATATCTTTAAGAAGGCCGGAAAATATGACCATTCAAACAGCGCTAATGTAGCTGACATAGAACGGGTCTGTATGAATGCAGAAATGACAGCAATAATCCTGTAGTCGGCAGTGCATTTGAGCATCTGTAATTTTAATCAATACACCCAATTCTCTGTCCTCCGTAAATCTTAGGAATACAGAATTAAAACCTGGAGCACAGACATCGGCTTAGGGTAAAAACAGACTTAGAAAGATAACTAGTAACATTTGGTAACCTGCTCAACTGCTTACTGAGTTTCAAGTTTGGAAAGGATTAACTATTCCTTCATCGTACTCACACAAAAGGCTTTAGGACACTGTTCTTTTCCTCTGGCCTTAAACGGACATTGTCTTTAGGAAACTACTAGGAATCCTTTATGAATTAAACTTCTTGTTTGCATTGCTCGCCAGCTGGCAACCCTGGGTCTTTCCTCTATAGCTAGTACGCAAAAAACCCAGATTTGGGCCGTAAGAATACCCTCCAGCCCAAATGCAAGAAATAGTCAAACACTGAGACGCAGGCTCTGCTGAGATGGGAACAAATCCTAAGATGACACTACAATGTGTATCTGCCTGTACTATAAAAGCAATAAAAGCAAACACATATAATAAGGAATTTCTCCATATGGAGATCCATGTAGAGACCATGGGTCTCAGAACAATCAGCCCCAAGAACAAACCCAGTAGAGGCATCTGAAAAGTTACAATTGGTGGAGTGTGAACCCCATGTCCCAACAGGACTAAAAATGTCAGCCTGCTTTGGGGCAGATACATTAAAATCTAGCCCATGACAACAAAAATTAACAGCAGCTTTAACAAGAAAGATACAAGCTGAAAGCCCCTGTAAACTAGTATAAATTTAAAAAGCTATCACACCAAAACCCCTTAGAAAGAATACAATGGTTTATGGATACTTACCTAACAGAGGTTTTGCTGGTAGCTTTCACTCCTCCAACAGGGATTCTTCTGACAATCACCGATGAGTTCTTAGGAATCAGGGCATTGTCATCTGTGTATTCTGAAAACAAGAGAAACACAGGAAAAAACCCTAGTCCATTCATAAGGATTAAGGATTAATACGTAATTACACAGCACTTCAGAGAATCCCTTGACAGATACAAAAGCAAACTTTTGTATGTCACATCGCGCTTTTATCGTCTCAACACACTAACAGTACATTGCAAGAAATCTTCAGGTTTGAGAACCAAACACATGCAGCAAAATTTGTCTCCTTTTTTAAAAAAAGTTGGAATGCCAACAGCAAAACACTCTCAATGGTCTGCTAATGCATGAGGTTCTGTCCTGATCTAACTCAAGTTGCTTTTGCTTCTGTTAGGCTACAAAGCCAACAGATCTTTGGAGCAGAACAACCCCCAGCAAAGTCTCACCTGCATAAACCAGAGTCTAAAGTCTGTCTAGCTTGCCCTGCAACAAAACAGGCACCGAGCTAAAGCATGAAAACGCCATTGCTTCCATAGCTGTTAACTCAAACGATTCACCTAATGCCACCAGTGCTCAAGACTGACGGAACGCAGAAGAGACCCTGCCATCTCTGTCTTGGAGCATCTTCCACCAACAACCACACTTCTCGGCCTCTCAGTGCTTTACATTTGAATGGAACCCAAACTGGCAGTGCTAGAATTTGCATCACAGAACTTTTGGCCTTTTTTGAGCTTGCTTTCACAAGTAGGGCAGAATTGGCTCAAACTAAAGTGGTATCTCCCCTCTGAAGCTAATCATCTCCTTTGAATTAAACGTGAAGGGACGTGAACTCTTTCAATTCCCTTCTTGCAGAGCAGAGAGACTCAAACAAAACTACATACGAAGACAGCCTCTAAAAGCCTTTAGAAAACAGTATGTGCCTGACGCTACCCGTGCCTTGCCTTGGCTTACACCCTGTCAGTCTTTTGAAACGGAGGAAAGCCTTCTGACCTTTTACATACGACCCAAAAAACCTGCCCTTACTACCTGAGACACTCGGACTGAGCAAGCTTAAAATGCAAAGCCCTTCCCATGAGAATGGTTGTCTATTGTACTTACACCAGCTGGATATGACTGTTTTAAAGCACTACCAGCAGCCATTCCCCGTAATCTGCCTACAGTTTCAAAGGTTAAAAGCCCTTACCTTTGCAGAACGATGGTCTGAAAACCAAAGATACTGGATATGAAGCCAAGCTCTGTCAGGGAGATTTTGCTCAGGGATCAGACACAAAATAGGAATAGTTCACAATTTAGGCATCATTTTTCAGTATATTCTTCCTATGGGCATGACTTCCTTTGGAGTTAGCGGGAGTTTGTTTTGAAGACATCGCATCACAGCATTACTAAAACCGTCAAGTGCGTGCTGTAACACTGAACTCAAGCAAGTTCTGAGCTGCAGAGACAGTCTTAGAAGAGCACTCTTCTTCCTTAAAACTAATCACCCAAGAGCGTTCAGAGTCCCATTTTTGGTTTTACACTTTTTTGTCTTTTGCCTGATAAGCAGAATAGCACATTCTCCAAGGGGTTTGAGACAGAATGTTACAGGGCAGGAAAGAGTACTCAAGAAACCTGAGTTCTGGAGTTTACTGTTCTACCACGATATTGTGAGAACATCTATGATAAGAAATTCAGATCAAATTAAAAGGAGGCAAGTTTAAATGCGCTATTCTTGAGTATGGGCTTTTTGAAGGGAATTCTGCCCTTACAGAACACGCCTCTAGAGTAAGCGTGGAAGAGGACATCCCCCCACCCCCTCTGTAAAATAGGTCCCAACCATCCCTTTGCCTTCCTGGCATCTCTAAAAGCATCATCTCGTATTTTTCCACTGAGCTTTAAAATCCTGTTTACTTTTACCTCATACTAGCTTTGCTTCTATTACTAGATTTCCATTGTGAAAAGTAGCAGTTACTGAACTGTAAGAGCTTGGAGTACTCAGAAAAATCTGAACAAGGAGGCCATCTTCACTCAAGCTTCACTTTGTTCTTTCCAAGATCATTTCAACATTTTGTCAGGACTGCTGCACAGACAAAGGTATAAAATGCAATACTGTATGTCCGCATATAGGAATTCCAAACATCCCACTGAGGCAGAAAATCCCGGTCTGTTTTTTTTTTCCCTTTTTTTCCTGAAGGTGAGTTTAAGCATCTACATCTGACGAATAACAACTGGAAGTAACGGTTATGCGTATAAACCAAAAAAGTTGGCATTCATACATATTACACCAAAACGTATTCTCTAGCTGTGCTCTGAAAACCACTGGGGTATTTTGGTGTTTTCGCATGGAAAACACCCTTACCTTCACTAAGTATCTGTGCCACCAGTGTACCAAGTTTAAAAGATTACACTCATTTTACAAAGGTCAAAGTGCAACACAACCTACCTAGAGGAGGATCGTGTCACTGCCACACACGACTGATGCTCTTTGAAGCAGGAAAGTTAGCCCCTTTCGGCCCTTTAGGCAAAGCCCCTTTAGGCCCTTTAGGCAAAGCCCCTTTAGGCCCTTTAGGCAAAGCCCCTTTCGGCAACCCCACGTTTAAGGGAACCTAGTGAAGCACATGCTTTTTCCTCACTGCCCTGAGGCCCCGCGCCCCCACGCACCTTCGTCAGTCTGGGCGTTGCTGATCTGCAGGTCACAGTTGGCCGCCTTCAGCTTCTCACGGCCCATGATCCGGCACTTGAGGTCGCGGAGGGAGATGTGGAGGCCGTCGAAGGTGACTATATCGTACTTCAGCTTGGAGAAGAACTTATAATGCACAGCAGACATGGTCGGGGGAGAAGACTCGGCTGGGGGAGGCCTCAGGAAGGCCCCGCCTCCCAGCCCCACAAGGTCTCCAGCCTGGGGCTGTCAGCAATGGCGCTGGGCTGTGGCGGCGGGGCCAGCCCGGCTCCTCCCGGCAGCCCAGGCGGAGGGTGGGCGAGGGGGAGCGGCCCCCGTGGCCCTGGCTCGGCCTCCCCTCCCTCTCTGGCAGCAGACAAAACCAGTATCTGATGAAACACAACAAATTTATTCCATGAACTGGGTGCGGAGAGCACAGCCCCGCAGCTCGGGGCTGGCACTGGCTGGGGCTTTGCTGGGAAAAACCAGGCGAGAGTCACCCTGACGTCCCACACACGTACCTCGTGCCGGGACCTGCCAACCCGTCCCTCTGCCCAGCGCCCCCACGGGATGCAGAAAGCAGCGCTGCTGGCCCTGGTGTGGTCCTGAGCCATGTCGCAGCAGACGAGTCCTTAACCAGCAGGCCTATCATGTTAAACTGACATTTGAGAAGTGATGAGACCCTAGTGGTGCACGAAAGCCTATTTTAAAAGTCGGGTTCTGTACAGGACTGCCATGGAAATTGACTGTTTGGAAAACAGTCTGTTCCCCCGCTCAATTTGCCAGCAGTCCAACAAACCCACGCTCGGATTTCTGTGCCTCGGCCTACCTTCCTTGCCCGCTGGAGTCTTGCAGTGCATTACCAGCTCAAGTGATCTAGCCCCAAAGGTAACCCTACTGAGGCGAGATCTTTCTATGAGAAACATCTTTCAAGGTCCTGTACATAATGGCACAGGAGGGATAAAAACCTTTTCCCGTGTCTAATTGAAAACACCTGGGTAAGTCCGGCTGCTGGCAGGAAACGCCCCAGAATTGCCTCTAGATTGTCAGCAAATCAACAGTCAGGGATGGAGCACCAGCCACATCCCTTGCCTTTGGGGATTCACAAAAGCCCAAGCCTGCTGGTGAAGTCGTTACTCACAGGAGTCGTTCCCCATTGCGGCCATGGCTCCTCGTCAGGAACAGAACAGAGGGAAAGCTCTGGGTGACAAAGGACGCCAGGACGCGCTCCAGAAAGAGAAGATCAGCACCAATCCCCTCACCTGACTGCAAAGAAATAGTTGCACCCCTACAAAATAGTTAAAAAAAGAACCCCAAGCCAAACCCACAGCACAGCATCCCCCTCTACAACAGTTTCAGCGGTAGTTACAACCGCTGCACAGCTGCAGGCTGATGGCCCTGCTGGCCCTGTCACAGGACTCTCACAGCAGTTACCAAGGCCCTTTTGGAAGACTGCACTGTGCGTCACCTTCACTGGAGAGGACCTGCTGCTTCCCTGTGGCTGCCTTTAGCAGCAGAGCCCTCTGGTTCTCCAGCCCACACTTTCCCACCTTGGATGCAGGAGGGACCGGCTTTCAGCCGCTGCTTTAACAGCTGCCTTTGCTGTGCTCCTCTGCTGTCTCCCTTCCCACCGCATCAGTCAGGGTGGGCTTCTTGTCATTCCGGACTGAGCCCCCAGCACATGCTAAAGAAACAACAATTAGCAAATAGGAACTCTACCCATAGCGCCTATCTGGACAGCCTATGAAGGTGTAATAGCTCATCCTACCCTTCCCAAGGTAGAGACCAGCCTATACTTTGATCCCGTATCTACCTACTGTACCATCTCTCCTAAAGCTCAAATCGTAATTACCTTTGCAAGAGGATGGCCGTTGAGGAGCAGTGGGCAGTAAACCATCAATGGTTGGAAAAAAGTAGCCAAGCAAGTGGCAAAGGAAGGAGCCGAGTTATCCCGAAGGCCAGCTCAGCCCAACAAAGCTCAGAGAGCTTTGGTCCTCCCTGTCTCCCATTTGTGTGTTGATGGCTCACCATTTGTGTGTCAGAGCCATCAGACGGACGACCCCATCCTCCTTGAGACACCCCTTGGGGCAGCCGTACCCAGCGCCGGGTGGCTGGATATGGCCTTTGCTCCATGGGGAGGCGCTTCCTGGGAGCAGTATCTCTCACTGGGGCACTGGGAAGCCCTCCTGAGGCCTGCATGCCTGAGGGACGGCTCTGCACTGCTCCATCGCTCACCAAAACCAGGGGCGGAGGAAGGCTGCCCTGGTGGCCTCCAAAAGAATCAGCTCCCCTGGGCTCCTCTGCGGCCACCGGGCACCTTTGCTGTCAGGCGGCTCTCCGCGCTGCTCTGCCAGCTTAACCAGCATCTCTTGCCCTCCATCTCTTCCCGCTCCTCACCAGCACTTCTCCTCCCTCCCCTCCCTGACCAGCTCCCCCCTGCTCTCCCCGGCCCTCTGGCCCTTCCCGCCCCTCTCCGCCCACCCCGCCGCCCTCTCCCAACCTTCTCTCCCTCCCTGACCTCCTCCTCCCGGCCCCAGCCGTGCTCCAGGGCCTGGCCCTGGGCCAGGGCAGCCCCGGGGAGGCGGCCATGGTTCCCGCGGGGTCAGAGGGCAGGAGGGGGCGCCCCGGGGCACGCTGGGAGTTGTGGACCCGGCACAGGGTTCCCGGCGGCCATCTTGTGTCGGCTGAGGGGAGGCTGGCACAGGCCGACAGGACAGATCTGCAGAGCCGGGAGCTGCGGTGAGTCCTGGGCCCTTGGGCTCCTGTCAGCCCTCTTCTGCCTCCCTGTTCCTCCCTGCCCTTCCCCTTTCCCTCTGGGTCCTGTTTTTCGCCTCCCTGTACCTCCCTTCCTCTCTCCTGCTGTGCTCTGCTCCCTGTCGCCCTTTCTCTTTTCTCCAAGTCCCTCTCTCTCTCTGTCATCCTTCCTCTCCCTCTACTTTCCCTGTCACCCTTCCTTCCTGCTCCCTGGGCCTCTTGGTTTCTCTCTCTCTCTTCTGCACAGAGGCCCCAGGCTGAGTGTGCAGCTCGCACTGTGCAGTGAGGTCAAACCCATGTGGCTACTGGACAGACCTCTCTCTCCCTGCTGAGCACAGAGTAACTAGGTTTGGGGGTTTTTTAGCTGCCTCAGTTAAGCGACTCCAGTTAGATAGGATGAACCCTGGCTTCAAAGTTTTACTCTGTTTTTTTTTTTTTTGTTTACTCTGGGACCAGTTAATGAAGATATGCCACTATTATGTACTGGTAAACAGTGGGTTCACTCATTTGTCTTCCTGTTATGTCCACAATGAACAAACAGGCTCTATTAAGAGTAGCTATATAACATGAGCTTGACAAACTAGCTTGATCAGTTACTGTGAGCCAAATCATGCTTGCTTTACTTCCAGGATTGTCCCCCCAATCATTCTGCTTGCATGAGAGGCCCTTCAGATGAGCTTCTATTTTTGCATTTTCCCTGGGCTATGCCATTAGCTGGGATTTGTTTGTTAAGTAGAAGATTAATGTCAGGCAATTTTAACACGTAATCTGATCTGGAATACTTGTTTACTAGAATTGTTTACCCAATGGTAGATCGTGGACAAGATCAAATGATTTTTTGTTCTATTAAAAAAAAAATGGTTCTTAATGTGAATGGAAAACCGTTTTCTGTATTCACTTACCTTTCTGTTCTGATGTATTTACTGATGCCTGTCTTTATTCCCAGTCATGGAATTCATAGAGTCGGTTCTGTGTGAGTAGCACGCAGTCAGTTTGGTTTGAACTAAGCCGTGGGCAGAGCACTAGCGTAAGGTTTGGACCCAGAAATGTGCACTCTTGTGGGCCTTGTGTCACTTTCCCAAGTGTAGTCAAGAGTGCTTTTTGTAGATCCCGGAGGGATTGTTAAATGCACCCAAGGTTTACTAATTTCTGTAAATTGAAAGGGGCACGGTGGTGAGGTGTTTTTAGGAGTCTCTAGGGATCCAAAAGCATGTAGTAAAGGCTGTCTTTGGACCTATACCAAAGGGTGAACCATGTTACAGAGCTGTAATTGAGTTTCTGGACACCTCCCTGGGCTCAGTCAACTGTGGGTCAACATAACACGCGCTGTTGTGTGCTTTTAGTTGCAGAAAGTAACGTTCCTTTACTGCAGTAACAAGCATCACCTGGGCACTAAGAGACGTCTTTTTGAATGACCAGACATATCGAATCTTAACCAGTGGTTATATGCCAGTGTATTGGCCCTGATATGAAAAAGTATGTATTTACTACTCAGGTAAACAGCTTGCTAAAATGATGAAATGGCTCATGAAAGAGCCAACGAGTCATGGCTCTCCAAAATAAGGTACAACCTACTGTATGAATGACACAGGAGTAAAGGCAAGTAGATTCTCCTCTATGTATAGTATCTTCAGATGGAACGTCTCGGGACTGAAACCGGACTTCATAGTAAAATTCTTCAATCTGAGAGGAAGTACCATTTTGCAAGGTCATTTTTGTAATGTAGATATTGAGAGAGGGGAAGAACCACGAAGGGCAGTCTTGCAAGTGGCACATACCTCTGTTGGCTAGAGATGTTAAATATGTTAATTTTAAAGTACCTTTTTCCAAGAGAATTTCAAATGCCATTTTTCAGTTGTTTTTTTTTCCTAATTTCTCTGCCACTTCTTTCTGTCCTTTACCACCCTACTAGTTTCATGACAAGATGGATTCAACTCTTGAGAGTCTGAAAGGCACAGCTGAACGTCTGAGGCAGCCACCTTCAACCTCAGCAGAGGTTGAGAAGATTAAAGAGCAAATCAGTGAAAATAAGAACGTGTCAGTGGATCTGGAAAGACTTCAGCCGGTGTAGGAGACGCTTAAACAGAGAGGGAAGGAAATGATTGCTCGCTCAGAAGGAGCCGATAAGGATATATCTGCTAAAGGTAATAGATGGAGGAAAGTTTCATGTAGTGGAAATGCAGCAAGCTGCAGCATATAAAAATCTTCATTTCTGATGACCACTGCTCTGGGGATTGTGTTCTCCTGGAGAAGCTGGAGAAGATGTATAAAAGCAAAGTATTTGTTTAAAACAATTCATCGTGGATATGACCTTTGTTTTATTTTTTAAGGTTGTGGTGGTTGTTTCCACTTAAGGTTATGAGTCATCCTGTAAAGAAACAATTTTACAGTCTAAATTTTAAAAGATACCCATATGTTTCTGCTGTAGAACTGTAGAGAGATTTATGGCCAAGAATCGTTTGCCAAGGTAGTAATCTAGTTCCTCTGTTGTTTAGCTGTTCAAGATAAACTAGACCAAATGGTCCTCGTTTGGGAAGACATCCAGACCTTGACTGAGGAGAGGGAGGCCAAATTGCTGGATGTAATGAAACTAGCCGCAAAGTTGTGGTGTAGTCACGTGGCTCTTGCAGCTACTATTAAAGATACTCAGGAGCTCATTGGAGAACTGGAGGGACCTGGAGTTGACCCATCTGTAGTCAAGCAACAGCAAGAAGACGCTGAGGTCAGTGGAAAGTATTTTGTTGACTTAAAGTATGTTATTTACGGTATGCGGAGAAAAGAGAGACTTACTATGAAATACCACAAGAGGCTATTTTTTTAGAGACCAAGAGGGATAATTGTGTAGGAATTTACTATAGTGATATCTCGAGAGTCTGTGGTAAATAACATGTACCAGTTCTGAATTGCAATGAGCATGCAACATGTGCCTGTCGTTATATTTGCATATCTGCTTATAAACACGTATATAATAAGCACGTCACTGAGACTTTTGAAAGTGATACGTACTTGAGATTCCCTGAGTAATAGGTAACATCTAAATGAAAGGTGTACGCATGTATCGTGCTCTATGTATTATGCTCTAAGCCTGTAATTATTCATGCTGATAGTTCAAGATTTGAGGGTTGACTGAACCTCTGAAAAAGAAAACACTGATTAAAGAAATCTAATTGAAAACTTCCTGTTTATTTTTTTTCATCTCATGCAAAGTGACATCATAAGCCATTGTTCTAATTTAGACTGGTGTCAGATGATTTCACTCTGACCCTGCAAAGGGATGCTTGTGTTTTAAGCGTCAGATTGTAAGTCCAAGGGACTTTAAAGAAACCACAGGCCGAATCCTGCCATGTCCTATCTTGAAAACAAGCTGTACATAGATTATTAAAGTTAGTGTGAGCAGCATTGAATTTTTTTCTCTTTGTAGGCTGCTAAAGACGAAATTGATGGACTGCAAGAGGAACTAGCAACAGTTCTGAGCCTTGGCTCTGACCTTGGAGCTGCTTGTGGAGAGCCTGACAAACCTATTGTCCACAAGAGCATAGATGAGGTATGGGAAATGCAGGTGCTTGGATCTGCTACGCCAGGTGCTTGTTCAGCTGAAATTGGTATATCCTCCCTGCCCCCAACACATTTTGCAAATAGACATTTTGCGGCAAATGTAAGATACCCGTGAAGCTTTTATGATAACGTAAGGTTTGCTTTTCAAGTAAATGGATCTTGGCTCGTATTAGTTTAGAATGTATAGACAATTTTATTGTATTGATTTATGGGTTAAAAGTTCTGTAAAAGACAGAAAGGTTTTTTGTGGAAATAGTCACTGATGAATGCAATAGATGGCTACTTTTTGCAATAGGAATGCTGGAATAAATTTGAAACGTATCTGGTTTATGCCAAGTGCGACATCTTGACTGAGACAATGCTGCTTGGATGACTACAGAGTACTGTCAATTTCTCCAGTGTTCAGCAGTGTGTTTCTTTTAAGCTACCTTTTTGATAAGGATGCAATTCCAAATGATTTAATAATACTATTTCCCATATTGACTGTAATCCGTAGGTTAATAAAACTATTCAATAATCAGTATTGAATTTTACAGCTTTTGCCATCCAGAACGTCAAGTGCATTCTGAAGGAAAGTAACTATGCAGTGATAAGGAGAACAAGAGTTTTAACATGGAATTAATGTGAACTATTCATGCTTAGTTTATTGGTGTTATTGATGAGTGAGTAATGAGTGAACGCACATTATACAGCAGCAGTAACATTCTTTTGTCCGTTGGAGTAAATTTCACCTACTTGCAGCTGAATTCTGCCTGGGATGCCTTAAGAAAAACATGAAAGACCGGGCAGATGAGCTTGTTGAAGCTCTGCAGGCAGCTGTTCCATACCAAGAAGGACTGCAGGTAAGATGGTGTGATACACCTAACCCAATCTTGAGTCAATAGGACTTAATGTGGTTGTAGTAAAAAATGTTACGTGATTGGGAAGGTGACATGTGTCACTGATTCTAGCGACTGTTTTCTTCAGTAGGCAGATATTTTTTCTCGGGGTTGGTTGGGTTGGAGGTTTTTCTTCCATTGAAGGCTAAGTCTGTTCTTTTCTGCATGTAGTTGTTCATATACTCTTCTATGTATAGATTCGAAATTGATGTCCCCTTTATTGGTAAGACACAAGTTTATAGTAATCCTGCTCACATTTCCTGGTGGCAGTCAGTACGTAACATAATAGGCGAGTTGAAGGTGTGACATGTTTACATGATCTGAAAGGAACAGAATACAGGTCCGTATACTCACTTGCTGCATTTTTCTTTGAGTGGAGGACAATGAAAGAACTTCAGTTTTATTCCACCTTTTTTATAAGTGAAATATTTCAGTTTGACTATTTTAAGCCCAAAATATTAACATAATGTTACTGGACCATTACAGGAATTCTTCGCGTAATTATACTAAGAATATAGACATACTGGACCATCATACTAATTCTTAGCGTAATTTATCAAATCACAATACTTTGGAAGATGATTCACTTTTAAAATCAGTAGGTAAACTTTCCAGCAGTTTTTTAAGATATCTTTTCTCTATATGTGCTGTATCTTATTTCATTTTTTTGCCTATTCTTTGCAAGTTTTGGCTGAGTGGCAGGCCTCATGTCTTTTGTCAGTGAATGGCTGGAAGATGGAAACAGTAGAAAAGTTTTCATGGTCAGATTTTGCAAAGCTGTCTTTTTGCCCAGTGGAATTACTGTCTGTCTTGGTTCATTGGATCTTTAAAAACAGAGTTTCACCTGACACTGAGGGCAGTTGCTTGTGTGTTCGGTGCAGATCGAGCAGCAGAACACATCTTAATAATAATGTAACATCTTGTTTTCCGGTGCACCCTGGCTATGTTTTTTTCTCCAAGGTCTCTTATTTTCATACTGCCCAGAGGTTGACTTGTAGGGTTACATTAGGAACATTGCCGTTGCTTTAAGAGCTTTGTATTTCCTGGGGCTGCACGTTGTGCATCCTACAAGCTTGGTACTTTGTACAAGAACTGTATTTAACTGCCGCCTTATGCTCATTTCAATAGACAATATTAAAAGTATTGTGGGCAGATTGTTAGCTACAGGTGCCTCACCCTGTTGAGCGTGTTGGGGGGGTTAGTTCTCCTTTTGCCAAGGAGTTGTGTAGCAGTGGGCAGCTCTGAGAAGCCGTCCTAAGCCCTTCTCCGTCATGAATCACAGATAACAGGCAGGAGGAAAAAGGGCCTGGCAGAGGTATTTTTTCCTCTATGTAATTAATTGCCCAGAGTGCTATAGGTGTTCTTAATCTTTAACTGGAGTGTTCTTGAGGCTGTTCTGCATTATATCAGGAGTAAGGGAAGTACCCACAAAGCCTCAGAACTGGGGAGACTTCATTTGTTTTTGGAAGTTCCAGCTGCCTTATCCTGAGGAGATTCAGTCAAGCTCAGGTATTGGCCATCACTGTCTAATCTGTACTGAATGGGTCGCGTTCCATCTTCCTGATACAGATACCGTTATCCTTCAACAGAAGTTCTTTTGTCATCATCATTTAAAGTGTGTTATCATTCAGCTACCACCTTCCATCTTTGCTCCGACGGAGTGCGGAACAGAGTTTGTCTTGTATTTACCTTACGGGGTATTCATAAAAATTGCTGATTTTACTCCAGAAGTAGAGTACTAGTCCGCATGAATAGTACTGGCAGGATATTGCTGCTAATAGGGGTTCAGTCTTGCAGCATGTACATTCTCGTAACCATTACGTGCAATACTTTAGTTAATACTGGATCCCTTGTATTGCAAAAACCCCTAGGTTCCGCTGGAGGAAGCTGTTTGGTTTTGTTTTGCTTTGTTTTGTTTTCAAAGCGCATAGCAATCTTGTTCTCTGGAGTAAAAAATTCTGGTATTTTACTTAATGCGACTTTGAAATCTGACACTATTTCTCTGCTCATGCTTCAATTTCATACTGTGATTTTCAGGCAATGTTTGACTGGGTGGACATTGCTGGCAGTGGGTTGGCATCTATGTCCCCAGTTGGAACAGGTCTGGAGACAGTGAAGCAGCAAACTGAGGAACTTAAGGTATGAACGAGCAATTTATTTCATTTCTATTTTCATTGGTCTGCATTTTCCTGTGGTGTTTAGTGTTTTTCTGTATTTTTCAAGAGTCAAAAGCAATTTTCAACCTCTAGTAGAAAAGAATCTGTGTGAAAATTTCAGATAACATTTCATTGCACACTTTTCATTGTAAAATGTGTTTAATTTTAAAATCTATTCCAAATTTTGGTGAAAGTACATTTTATTTTGTGACTATGTTCCGATAGCCGAGAAATACTTGTAGTGGCATTCCTTGTCTTTCACAGGCTGTAAGGTTATTATGTGCAGGGTTCTTTTGCTGTGACTTTTACGTGTTCTGGTTTCTACCGTGAACAGCTTCCTTGAGGCTCTGAAAGAATGCCTCCCCAGCTTCACTTTTGCAATTACAGGCTTTACCTAAATGCTCACACAGATCACAACATTCCCAGTACATTAGTAAGCTGAAAATCAAAATTTCAGGCTAACTTAGACCTTCAGAAACCTGTCTTTGTGGATCTGTGACTTGAGTATGCTCCTGACGTCGGTAGGCTGTTATGCAATATATAAAAACCAGGGATGTGTAACGATCAGGTAATGTCCTTGGTTTCATGGCTCGCTTGTACTTTTTTTGGCTGTGGGCAGGTTGTTTAGTCTATCTATTTTATGATGTAACTTCAAATGACCCATAATCTTACGTACTTCAGAAGAACACACCTAGGCGAGTTGCTCAGAGTGCTGTCCCAGTTGCATGTACCAGAGAGGGTGTTCTACTGAAGAAAATTTGCTTTCAGGTCTTCTGAAAAGCAACTCTATCTGAAGTTTCAAGGATGGTGTTATCACAACCCCCAGAGCTAGAAGTGACTCCAGATGCGTTCTGCCTTTTGTACAGACCAGAGAGATCGTTGGAGAATACTTTCCTATTAGCCCTCTTTGCCATTCTGACATTTAGCAATACCTGCTAGACCATTAAGACACTGCTGCAGATTCTCAGTTTGCTGCGACCGTTGGGGTGATTGATCGGTGTCTTACAAGCATTTTTACCCTGGATGACAACGCCCCAAACGTACGAAAGCTGAGAGGGATGCATTGGTATTGTAAATACTGCTGTACTGTGCTGTATTCCAGAAGGTCACTACTTGTGATAAGTTTACGTGTATTCTTTTTCTATTTACCGTAGCAATTTCAGACAGAAGCTTGTCAGCGGCAGATGGAAATGGAAGGACTGAGGCATCAGGCAGAGCTGTTGCTGCAGAAGGTAACAGAGGAGAGTGACAAGCAGCAGTTCAAGACCTTGTCTCAGAGCTCAAACTAATGTGGGACAGCCTAGAAGAAAAAGTCATCAATAGACAGGTAAATAAACTTGAAGGTGGGGTCTTTCTTCATGACTTAGATTTTTGAGAAAAGCTTCTTAGTGTGTATGATGTTTGCGTCAATTTACACATTTATTCCTTTTGGTTTGGAAATTACAGAACTATAATCCAAAGGGAAATGGTGAGGGACCTGCTTCAGCACCTGGAGGTGCACAAATCTATGGGGCCGGATGGGATCCACCCAAGGGTACTGAAGGAGCTGTCGGAAGTGCTCGCCAGGCCACTTTGCATCATTTATGAGCAGTCCTGGATCACCGGGGAGGTCCCAGCTGACTGGAGGTTGGCAAATGTGACACCCATCCACAAGAAGGGCCGGAAGGAGGATCCGGGGAACTACAGGCCAGTCAGCCTGACCGCGGTGCCTGGGAAGGTCATGGAACAGATCATCCTCGGTGCCATTGCATGGCACATGCAGGAGAAGAGGGTGATCAGGCCCAGTCAGCATGGGTTTGTGAAGGGCAGGTCATGCCTGTCAAACCTGATCTCCTTCTATGATAAGGTGACCCACTTAGTGGATGAGGGAGAGGCTGTGGATGTTGTCTACCTGGATTTTTGCAAAGCTTTTGACACCATTTCCCACAGCATTCTCCTGGAGAAACTGTCTGCTCATGGCCTGGACAGGTGTACTCTTCGCTGGGTAAAAAACTGGGTGGACGGCCGTGCCCAGAGAGTGGTGGTAAATGGAGTTAAATGGAGTTGGTGTCCGGTCACAAGTGGTGTCCCCCAGGGCTCGGTGCTGGGGCCGGTTCTCTTTAATATCTTTATCAATGATCTGGATGAGGGGATCGAATGCACCCTCAGTAAGTTTGCAGATGACACTAAACTGGGTGGGCGTGTTGATCTGCTTGAGGGTAGGTTGGCTCTGCAGAGGGATCTGGACAGGCTGGACCGATGGGCTGAGGCCAATGGTATGAGGTTCAACAAGGCCAAGTGCCAGGTCCTGCACTCGGGTCATACCAACCCCATGCAGCGCTACAGGATTGGGGCGGAGTGGCTCGAAAGTTGCCCGGCAGAAAAGGACCTGGGGGTGTTGGTGGACAGCCGGCTGAATATGGGCCAGGAGTGTGCCCAGGTGGCCAAGAAGGCCAACAGCATCCTGGCCTGTATCAGGAATAGTGTGGTGAGCCGGACTAGGGAAGTGATCATCCCCCTGTACTCGGCACTGGTGAGGCCCCACCTGGAGTACTGCCTTCAGTTTTGGGCCCCTCACTACAAGAAGGACAGTGAGGTGTTGGAGCGTGTCCAGAGAAGGGCGACAAAGCTGGTGAGGGGTCTGGAGGACAAACCTTATGAGGAACGACTGAGGGAGCTGGGGTTGTTTAGCCTGGAGAAGAGGAGGCTGAGGGGAGACCTTATCACCCTCTACAACTCCCTGAAAGGAGGTTGTAGAGAGATGGGGGCTGACCTCTTCTCCCTGGTGACAAGTGATAGGATGAGAGGAAACGGGTTCAAGTTATGTCAGGGGAGGTTTAGATTGGATATTAGGAAACATTTTTTCACTGAAAGGGTTATTAAACATTGGAACAGGCTGCCCAGGGAGGTGGTGGATTCACCATCCCTGGAGGTGTTTAAAAAAAGGGTAGATGCGGTGCTTAGGGACATGGTTTAGAAGTGGTTTTTGTCAGGGTGGGTTAATGGTTGGACTTGATGATCTTAAAGGTCCCTTCCAACCTCAGCGATTCTAGGATTCTATGATTCTATATATAATATAATTTGAATTTTACAATTTATTGAGTTGCTTTTGTGGTTTTTAAACCCTAAGCAGTATTTTTTGTCACTTCCTCTGTCAGCAGTGCCATCTTGAATCATTTTTATTTCATTTTCATTAGTTGATGATATCTTAAGTAGCGGTTGAAAACATGTTTATATGTGCAAAAGTAATATTAGCTGCTGAACTGAGCAGTTTAAAAAAAAAAAAAGACACAACTTAATCCTTAACTGTTTCAGTGCTCTTTCCTTAAATTATCAAAGTGAAAGAGGGATTTAAAGACGCAGTGCTTTGAAGTGTATTTTGTTTTCATAAATTGAATCTTTTCACAAGAAAGAAAAGGTTTTAAAGATCATGCAGCAAATGGCATTTCTATTGAAATTCTGTTGTAAGTGATAAAAAACTACTGTCGTATCTCCGACGAGAGAACCTTCCAGCTTAACTCTGCTCTGGCTACATGGGGTCTCTGAAGATTAGGGATTTAAGCCTGGCGTGTGAGGCTTTACAGGGGAATGGCAACCTCGGCTCTGAGTACGAAGCTGTTGCTTGTCTTGGATGACTGTTTCTCCCTGGGTTTATGATATCAGATGCACGGACGCTGCTCTGGATTGTGGTGACTAATGCTAACATAAGCCAATTCAATAGCATTGTGAAACCATTTCCTTGTTAATTTTATTTTTCCTCTAGCGCAAGCTGGAAGGTGCCTTGTTCGCCTTGGGGCAGTTCCAGCGCGCCCTGGATGAGTTGCTGACGTGGCTGACGCATACAGAAGACTTGCTGAATGAACAGAAACCTCTGGGTGGAGACCCCAGGGCTATTGAAATTGAACTTGCCAAACATCATGTGTGTAATTATGATGAGCGTTAACCGAAATGTTCCTTTGATGTTTATCTGAGTGATGAGTCTTGCAGTAAAACTTAGCACTCCGTAAATAATTCTCTAGAGATTTTCAAGATGCAGAGTATAGCTGAAACGCAGGCTTGGAATAACTAATATTTTTCCTCTTACTCCTCCATATTCTTTCCTTCCTTTGCGTGTGCCATGCAAGTGACATAGGTTTTAGCTAAACGGAGCAACTCACCCTAGTCTCCACTTTTATTCACCTTAATTTGACCCAGGGAACTTAAAAGTTATTGAACCTGCTGCTGTCCCTGAAGCAGTAACCTCCTTGATTAGTTCTGCTTAAGCCAGGTCTCACAAAATGTATGCGGCCATTACGCATCTTTCGTTCTTGTTTCTTCCTTCTCAGAAAATAGCCATTTGCTGTTTTGAATTCTGCAGAATTTTATCCCAATTGGATCCAACTAACAAGAAGAATGGAATGCTTCTCTGAAAATCTCAGCCAACTTTAGGAAGGTGTCCATGCCCCCATCTTCTTCTCTTGTTACATACAATTTATGTATCTTACAAATACATAACCTCCTAAATCCCCTCCTTTCCTTTCAATCTGCTATTTAATTTTTGGCCTGCAGATGATGTGAGAAGTATTCAGAGTCCCTTTTGGATGTAGAGAGAATTGATTGAAATTGACGGGACACGGATAATTAAGGCGTTTTCCTTGTTTGTGGTAATGCAGCTCTGCAGCTGCTGAAGCCTTTTGTGTGGTCGGTTGGAACTTGAGCAGAGAAAATACCTACGTGCCCTGTGCAACTACTGTTAGAAACAGGCCCTCAAAAAAAATAAAGTCACAAATCCAGCGTCCCCTCCATGAACCTTTTATATTCTTATCTAACGGAAGCGGTTTATTCTGAAGAAGCGTCCAGACGTCGTTTGTGGTTTCATCTGCCTTCAGTGCTGAAGGAGTTCAGCAAACACATGAATGAATCTGCCTCCTTTTTGTAAAACGGAGTTTATAGGTTAGGAAGTTCACACAGGAGTGCATCCTGTGGTAGCCTGGAAAAACGTCCATCTCTGGAATAACTTTGGCAAGAATAGACCTTGTTCCTAGTGAGCCTCATCAGGAAGGACGGGAAAAGATGCATCTGCTTCTGTGAATATCCCTCTTTTTCGCCCTGTTAGGAAAATAAAATAACGAATAGCTTCCAGTGCTTAGCTTAGAAGAACTAAATCAAATGAGACGCGCATTTATCCATTTATGTGGATCCAGTTAGGAAGTGTGTTCAGTGAAGTCGAATGGAAAGTGAATCACCAAGTGAGGAAATTGCTTTTTTCGTTTCTAGATATGCTTACCCGTTGTACTTTATACTTACCCGTCCGTGGAACCTGCTTCCAAAATCAGGTTGTTTACCTTTCAGCTCTCTGGGAGGTCTGCAAAGATTCAATTTAACCTGTGTGGCTTCACTAGTGCAGCCACTACACAAAAAATACTTCAAGCACCACGTGGTCCTTCCTTCCCCAGCGATGGTAAAATAATACAAACAAAAAATCCCACCCGATGCAATCCGATCAGGGTATGGGCTCGTTATCTGGGACAGGAAGGAGTAGTTTGAGGAAGGTCAAGTACCCTTCCTGTGATGTTTGTTTTGTTTGAACGGAGTGAGACTTAACCCATTTTGTCATGTTTTAACAGGAAAGCGTTCCCCAGCACCAGGCACGTATCTGTCAGCAGCCCAGGCGCAAATGGAAACCCAGAATCCACGGGCAAACCTTCTAGTCAGCAAATGGCAGCAAGTCTGGCTTCTGGCCTTGGAAAGAAGAAGAAAACTGAACGATGCTTTGGGCAGACTTGAAGAGGGCAGAAAAGGAATATATTTACTTTATGCATAATTTTGTTTACCCTGGGTTAAATGGTAAATACTGTCAACGACTTCCACATTTGTTGCATTCTATTGTATGATGCAGCTAACTGAAAACATTGCGATACACAGGGTCCCACCCGCAGGGAGGAGCAGAGGGGACAGGTGACCCCAGACTGACCAACAGGGTATTCCATCCCGTCTGCATCACGCTCAGTGTAAAAGCTGAGGGATCAAAGGGGCAAAGGGGGCTCTGGCTCGTTTTTTCTTCAATGGCCGACGTCTGAGGAGGACCCTGTCTGTCCGTCTGCCTTTGATCCCGATCCGAGCACTCCTGACTCTAGGTCCGGAATTCAGCTCCTGTCTGTCGCTGAGTCCAGTCTGGGACTTTCCCTGTGTCTGCTGCTGACGCCATCGTCATCCTGGGAGCTGGATACGGTTTTGTATATATTGTACGCTTTTTTCTTTAATTTGTATTATTCTATTACTATTTACTATTTTCTTATTTATTATTATTTTCATCAAAGTAGTTTAGTTCTTTTTCTAAACTCGTAAATCTCCTTATCTCTTCCTCTCCTCCCTGAGGAGAGGGTGGGGGGAGGGCCATCTGTCGTTCTGATCGGCCAATCTGGCCAAAACCACGGCACATTTTTACAGAACTATTTTTACAGTCAACACAGAGTACTACAGCGGTAGCTGAAAACATAAAACAAGTGTTTTTGCTGATCAATGTGCAAGAACATGTCCCAGTGAACGGGTGACTATGTCAGTTCTCTTGAGGGAAGCGTCCCATTTATTATCGGCACATTTTTTAGTAAGACTGTGGTTAGGAATAAGATCCGTCCTGTAAGGTAGCAAGTACCTTCCCCTTCACGCTGGAGTGCGTGAGTCTGTCGTGGCTGTTTCCTCAGCTGTGCCTGTTAAATGTTTCCGTGTGCTCAGGATGCAGTCATTGGTGCTTGGTTGAGGATTTCTGCTGATTTGCAGGATTGAACTTTGGTGAAAGTTTATCGTGTGGCTGTTGGTTTTCTTTCTGTTTTGAGTAGGGATGCACATCCACTGTTATTAAAGCCATCGCCAAGAGATTCTGCATCAGCCAAGTGACCTGTTCCCAGAGCTTCTCTGTGGGGTGCCGCTACTGGGAAGTAATTGCCCAGGCCAGCGATGGGTGGGCTGTTGGAGTTGCTGATGAACTTCTTGGAAAAAGGGACAAATTAGGAAGAGCGGAGCATTCCTGGTGCGTAGAATGGCTAGGTCCCAAAGAGCAGCTGTCAGCACGGCACAGAGATCAAGGAACATTATTCTGCAAGGATAAACCATTGAAGGTTGGAGTTTTGCTGGAGCTACAAAAGAAGACCGCGTCCTTTTATTCCATCGCTGACAAAGAAACGCAGCAATTTGTTGCGCTTTGATCATAAATCACGGTGCCATGTAAAAGGGAGTGTGTTGTGTCGCTCCTGGTGTTCCTGTGCGTCGGAGGCGCTCACTTGGCAGGCGCAGCACTGCAGCCAGCGCCGTTCCATGACAGCGCTTGAAATCTGCATCGTGGCTCCCAATGGCAGAAAGCTGCGTCACCATCCCAGGGAAGCCCAGAGCAGAACTCCCGCGCAGAGGCGACAGGAGCCCACAAGCCCACTGCCTGCTGTATTTCCCACTGGGCTCTGAGGGGGGAGAGCGGAACTGGGGGCTGTGATTTATCAAGGGGATGCCCCTTCTGTCCCTGTGACTGCTGTTCATGGCCCAGAAAAAAGGGAAAAAAAGCCCCAACAAAAAATAAGGTCAAAGACTTTTTATTAATTAAATAAGAAATCACTTTCTGGATAGCAGCTGTCCCTGCCCAGCTGCCCGGCTCCTGGGTCTGTCCCGCGGGGGCCTTGGTGCGTGAGGGAGGTGGCAGTCGGACGAGTCGCTCTTGCTCTCCGCTGCCTTGTGCAGCCCGGGCTGGTGCTGTGCTGGCCCTGTCAGGCAGCAGGGGTGGCAGGAGAGAGCAGTGTGAGCTGGGGTGGGGGCAGTGGGGGGGACACGGGTGGGGAAAACCCAGCACCTCGTGGGTGCCCTGCCCTCCCCACTGCCCCTTCACACCCATGGGATCCTCTCCCCAAGCCAGCCCCGGCCGTACCCTCTTTGTCCGTGAGCACGGGACTGTCCAGCTGCTCCCTGGACATGCAGCCGTCCTTTGCCAACAGGTCCACCACGTTGCACTGGGAATGAGAGAGCGGGCTGGCTGAGCCACGGGGCCGAACTCGGCATCCCTTGGCAACCCTCCCACAGCCAGCTCTCCCTGGGGAAACTGAGGCACAGATGCCCCCGCCGCCCCCGCAGAGGCTCGGCCTCAGTCGCCCCCGCCGTATCCCTACCTTTGTCATCCCTACCTTGTTGGGGAGCAGGAGCGGCTGGAGGCGCCGGGGGAGCTGGAGGCCCTGGCGGCGCTGCAGCGGGGTGGTGAGAGTGTGGCGGCCCCCGCAGCTCCGCGGCACGGTGGGGTACTTGACCTCGGCTGGCGGCTGCCTGTGGGACGGGGTACGCGGATGCTCAGTGCCCGGCACCGTGGCAGCCCGTGCTTCAGCCTGCTACGCCAGGGAGGGGGCCACGGGCTGCTCCCCGGTGGGGTCTGTCCCTCCCGGCTCCCCTCTGCCTGCTGCAGGAGACCCCCCGGCCATCCTGCTGGATCTGCTCTTTCCCCACAGCCCCCGGGAACTGGCCGTGGCAGTGGCAGGTCCCTGCACCCCACGCCAAGGACAGCAGGAGGCAGGAGCTGGGCTGTCCCGGCTGCAGCGCTTGATTTCAGCAACTTGTTCCGGAGAAGGAACCTGACCTCCCTAAGCCCGAGGTCAGGCTGAGACCAGACACAACTCATCGCACGTGGCTTCAGCGCCCTTGAGACAGAGACTTGGGCCAGACGGGCAGCGAGGGGGGGCTGTAAAACCCCCCAGAGGCGGGGTAAGCACAGCTGACCCTCTGCAGCACAGCTCTGCTCCCCTGCCCTGCCCAGGTCCGCCCGGACCCCTGCGCCCCCACCTGGGGAAGAGCTCTCCCTCGCCGGGGCCAGGCCACCCTGCACCCCAGTGGGACAGGGATGGGTCCCCGTGTCCCCTACCTGTGCTCGTGCTGCTGTTGCTGCTCTGGCTTGAGAATGGGACGGGGGTGCTCGGCAAGGCGGGGGGACAGCGGCGGCAGGGATGGGATGGTCACGATGTGCCTGGGGAGGGCAGGAGCCGTAGATGGGTGACGGGGCAGTGCCCTGAAACCCATGGGCTTGTAGCCCACGGCACCCCCTGCTCCCCGGGGAGGGCTCTGCGTCCCCCTGCTGCCAGGCAGGGCCGCGAGGGGGCTGGGCAGGGTCAGACCCCCCAGGCAGAGCCCTGAACCCCTGTGCCTGGCACAGCGGGGCACTGCCAGCACCCATCGCCCCCCCGTCCCGCCCACAGCGCCAGGTGCTACTCACGGGCCAGGCACCGACATGTCGAGGGGCCGGTCGCAGGAGAGGCAGTGGAAATGGGTCAGCAGCGGGCTGGAGTGGGGAGAAAAGGGCTGGGTGAGCTCCTGGGGGGGACACAGGCAGGCAGCTCGCAGGCAGCAGCGAGGTGTCCCTGAAGCCGCCGCCGTCCCCGTTGCACTCACTTCTTAATGCCAGCTGCATCATCAGCCCCTGCCTGTGAGCCCTTCTGGAGCTGCTTGAGGTTGCTCTCCCAGTGCCCCTCCAGCTGCTTCTGCAGAGCCCCCAGCTCCTGGCGGTCCAGCTGTGGACAGGTGCCCCCCCTCAGCCAGCTGCCCCGGGATGGGACATGGTGGTCCCTGGCTGGGACAGCTGGCAGAGGGATCCTCGGAGGGATGCCAAGCCCTGAAGGAGCAGGTTTTGCGTGGCAGAGACGAGACACCCCTCACCTTGGAGGCCACCTCTTCACTAAGCTGTTGCTGGACCTTCTCCTGGCCCGTCTGCCGGCTCAGCACCTCCTCGAGCATCTCAGTCAGCCGCTCCATCCTTGTGTCGAACTCGCTGCGGTTGACTTTGCCAGCCAGGCTGGTTTTGTCTGCTTTCTAGCAAGAGGGAAGGGCAGGAGAGCGGTGGGGAGAGGACGAAGGTAGCCTAGGCAGGGCCAGCTCGTGTTGGGAGGAGAGGGAGAAGTGGCTACGTGGCCCTGCTTGCCCCATCACCCCCATGGGGTTGGTGCCAGCAGCCAAAGGGACCCGTGGGGAGACAGAGGGACCTGGCGAGGGACGCGCAGCCAGTCTGGAAATCTTCCCTCCCCCCGGCAGGTGCTGCCACCAAGCACCCAAGGGACAAGGGGTGATTGTCACCCTGCCTGGGACCCCCTTGGCTGGTGCTGGGCACCCTCGAGGCCATACCACATCGAGTGCCAGCATCAGGTCATTCTTGTCCGCTTTGCCCTTCACCAGCTTCTCCAGGGACTGGAACAGAGCCTGCCAACACAGAAAGCACCCCATGATGCCACGGCAGCGTCGGAGCTGCCTCCCGGCCAGCTCAGCACCCCCCATCTCCCACCCCCCTTAAAAACCTGCGGGAAAGGGACAAATCCCTTGTGGTGCCCAGGCTCTGCCTGGAGGATGCTCTGACCCCGTGGGGCTTTCAGCCACCCACCTTGGTATCTTGCTGCTGCCGCTGACTGTCACGCAGGAGGTTCCCCACGACGGAGCTGAGCTTTTCGTAGCTGCCTTGCACCTGCACAAGGGTGGCCTGGACGCGCTTCAGCACCTCCTCATCCTGCTGCAGGGAGGAAGATGACAGGGCGGTGCTGTGCAAGGGGGGACTGGCTGCCCCGTGGGGACAGAGCCAGGTTACTTGGCCGGTGGCCAAAGGCTCTCGGTGCCAGCAGGACATTTGCACCGAGGCTTTCATTTCCTTCCGTGCTGCTGACTTGTACAAGGCAATGTGGGGAGCAGCGAGGGGCTCCCCCATGTTACAGCAAAGCACGACCAGCCAGGGGAGTCCCGGCAGCCCCCTCCCAAGCCCCCCATGCCGCCATCTCCCTACCTGGCTCTGCCTCGGCAGCTGCCTCGGCACCTTGCCCACGGCCCGCCGGGACATCAGGGAGTCCACCACCTCCTGGAGCTTCTCGTAGCGCTGCAGGAGCTGCCCCACCTGCGCTCCGGTGTCCCCACAGCAGGCAGGACATGCTGCCTGCACCTCTGCCTGCTCCTGCCCTGTGCTCTCCATCACCTTCAGCTTGTCCTGCTGCAGGAAGGGGAGAAGGGATCGGCTCTGAGATGGAATGGATGCAGCCTACAAGCCAAGGTGCTGTGGAGGCTCGATGGCTGCAGCCGGCCAGGGGCCGTGGCCGGGAACCCTGCCAGGACCCCCCCACCCAGCCGGCGGGCAGTGGGAGCACTCCCCCTAGACCTCACCTGAGCCTGCATCAGCTGGGCCACCTCTGTCACCAGCTGCTTCAGCGTGGCCTCGGTCATGTCCTGGTGTTCTCCCAGCTCCTTCAGCTCACACTTTATCTTCTGTAATTCCAGCTCTTTCAGCTCCAACACCTCTTGCTTTATCTCGTGCAGTCCCAGCTCCTTCAGCTCCAGCATCTCTTGCTTTAACTCCTGCAGTCCCAGCTCCTTCAGCTCCAACACCTCTCGCTTTACCTCCTGCAGTCCCAGCTCCTTCAGCTCCAACACCTCTCGCTTTAACTCCTGCAGTCCCAGCTCCTTCAGCTCCAGCACCTCTGGATTTAACTCCTGCAGTCCCAGGTCCTTCAGCTCCAGCACCTCTCGCTTTAACTCCTGCAGTCCCAGCTCCTTCAGCTCCAACAACTTTCGCTTTAAGTCTTCCAGTCCCAGCTCCTTCAGCTCCAACACCTCTTGCTTTGTCTCCTGCAGCATGGACCTGGCCAGCAAGATGGGCACACAGGTAGGCTTAGCCTCATCAGGGCCACTCAGGGGGGTGTCCCTCGCCCCCCAGACTGGGATGCTCCCAGCCACTGGGCTCCCTTGCAGCCCCATGGGGTAGCAAACCCTCTCCCATCCTTTTACCCCAGTTGCAGGGCGATCTGGTCACTGCCATCTGCTCTCCAGTCCGCTCCAGCCACCCACAGCTTTCCAAGGGCATCCTCCAGCTGCCTGATCTGGGAACGGCGGTGGTGGCAGAGTCAGGGCATGGCACCCCGTGCTGTCCCTTTGCAGGGGGGGCCCTTTGGCTGTCCCCTCCCTCTCCAAATCCCCCCTGGCATCCCTGCAGCCCCCTCGGGCACTGCCACCGGCTCACCTTCTCCTTCACCTCCTGCAGCTCGCTGGCGAGGCTCTGCAGGGAGGACACCTGACCCCGGAGGGCGATGCTGTTGTCATCTAGAGGGACATGGTCCAAGGGGACATGCTGTCAGTGAGGGGGTCTCGCCCTTGGGGCCAGCCTCTGAGCACGATGAGCCCCCAGCCCAGGGTGTTCCCACGCTAAACACCCCCCACCAGCCCCCTCAGGGTTCCTACCTCCCTCCGGCAAGAGCAGGTGCGTCTGCTCACGCTCGGCGTAGTCTGACTTGGTGGCTTCCGGGTGGGCCACCTGCTCCTTCGGTTGGCCAAGCTGCCCAGACTGGCCGAGAGCCTCCACTGTCTCCATGCCATGGCCAGAGGCACTGCTGAAGGCTGAGGACCCCCAGGGCATTGCTGGCTCTTGGAAATGGGACGTGCTGGGGGATCCTCGCTGCACCCCTGGGGTGGCGGTGCAGGTGCCAGGGGACCCTGGCTGCTTTCCTGGGCTGGTGGTCTTGATGCCAGGGAATGCTGGCTGCATGCCCGGGGTGGTGATTTGGGTGCTGGGGGATCCTGGCTCCGTCCCCTGTGTGGTGCTCTGAGTGCCAGGGGACCCTGGCTGCATCCTGGGGGCTGTGGCGCTGGCATCAGAAATGCTCTTCCCATCTGAAGGAGCGCCTGCCGCCTTCTCAGGGCTCACTGGTGCTCTGTGTGTCCCTGCTTGCGTCTCCTCGGAGCCAGGCTGTGTCCCGGGAGCCCCCTTGCTTGTGCTGGGCACAGGCTGTGGCCCTGGTTCCTCCGTCCCCGGCACGGAGCTTGCCCCGTGCTGGGTGTCCACGTCCGCCTGGGGGGACTCGGTGGGGGAAGAAAGGCTGCCACTGCCCTCCTGGGAAGAGGAGGCCAAGGGGAGCAGGGTTACAGGCAGCCATGCAGCGGCAAGGACAGAGCCCAGGCCCCCCCGCCATGTCCCCACTGCCTGTCTCCAAGGCACCGCCTCCCGGGGCCAAACCCAAGGACACCACGAGAGCCCCAAGGCAAAGGCTGCCCCCCCCGCACAGAGCCCCGGGGCCCACGGCCACAGCCTCCCGCAACCTCCCCAGCCCCCTTAGTGCTTTGCTGGCCTCTGGGCCGGCAGCGTCTGAGCAGTCGAGCCTGGGGAGCGGCAAACCCTCCCTGACTCCCCGGGCCACGGCAGCGAGGCCTTTTGCTCTCCAGCAAGGGCATTCGGTGCTCCAGGCCTGCTGCCCAGACCCGCTTCCCAGCCCAAGGGGCTGCGCTGGTGTTTCAGGAGCAGCAGCCCCCGGCGGGACTTGGAAACCATCTCACGGTGCCAAATGCTGGGATCTGCCCCCTCCTCCTCCCCCTTCTGCTTCGCTGCCCACCAGGCGAGCCACCCCCCAGCACCTCCCAGCCCACCATGCTGCGCACCTCCTCCGGGACTGGGCTGAGGCTCCGCATTTCCTTCAGGCTTTTCTGGGGAAGGAAGGCATCAAGGGCTCAGCCCGGCCACGTAGCTGGCAGGGACGGCCCCCTCGGGGACAGGACCCCCCAGCATCACTGCCCAGCACCCACCACCCATGGACCATGCCCCGGCACAGGAGGGATGGTCCCCCCAGGGGAGCTGGGGACACAGCTACCTCCTGTCTCAGTGCAGGATCCAGGACCCCCCGCGGCCATACTTCACCACGACACTTCTTGTGAGGGGGGCCTGGCAGCTGGCTGGCGGCGTCCTGGAGTTTCCCCTGGAGCAGGGAGAGGACAGGGACACCAGTCTGGCTGTGGGAGCGCATTGCAAAGGAGCATCCCCACATTGCCTTGGGCACAAGAGAGAGGGGCGCTGGGAAGGGCTGTGCCCGGGGGCTGTGGCTGTGGTGCCCGGGGGCAGAGCTTTCTCTCCCTCCTTCCCAGCCCCCAGGTGTCTTTTTTGATGGCTCTTTGGTTCCAAAGCGCCTGAGCATCCCTTTGGGTGATGGCCACAGTTCCTTCTAGCCCCAGCCTGAGCTGCAGGCAGCGGTGCCCGTTTGTACCCTCCCTGGGGCCGTGCTGGCGGGCAGAGGGTGGGGAGCTCTGGGTGGGGGTGGCTGAGCTGCCCTGCTGCCCTCCTTGGGACATCCTTCCCACTCTGCCCTCCTGGTGCCCTTCCTGCTGGGGGACAGGGAGGGCTGATGGCCGCGGGGCAGGGGCTGGGGTGGTGATGGGGAGAGGGGCAGGGAGGGGGCGAGGGCCCAGCTCCCTCTCGGGGCACTGGCAGCAGCTCACCAAGCCGAGGGCCTCCTGCATGGCCCGGAGCTCCTCTTCCAGGTGGGACTGCGCCTCCTTCATTGCGCCCATCTCCTGGAGGAGCTCCTCGGAGAGAGCTGTGGCCTGGCAGAAAGGGGTGGTGGGGGTGAGCCCCAGGAGAGGGTCCCTGGGGACCAGGACCATTGCCGCCGCTGTGGCCTGCCCGGAGCCGGGGGGCAGTGCCAGGCTGGCAGGGCAGCGCGGGCAGCACGTCCCATCCATCACATCTTCAAGAGCTGAGATGGGGCAGCAGCTCCCCAGAGACCCCCACCCCTGCCCCGGGGGGACCCATTGCACGGCCCGGCTCAGCAGGGACGCCCCCAGCCCTGCTGCCCCTGCCAGGCTCCCAGTGAGATCCCTGCAGCCCATCCAAAGGGCAAAGAGCCGCTGCAGCCCCCTCGAGCACAGCCTGGCCAGGGCAGCAGCAGCCACTGCTAACAAAGTGGCCACCATCATCTCCAGCTGCGCGGGGAACCCTCCCTGCCGCCATCTCCCGCGGTGTCCCAGCCCTGGCAGGACCTGGCCCGGCAGTGCTGATGGTGGCTCTTTCCTTCAGCCCGAGCTTAGTTCTCCCCACAGGGGACGCTCTGGCGATGCATGGTCACCAGTGGCTCAGCACCATGCAGGGTGAGGCCCCTCTCCGGTTCCCACCAGTGCCGGCTTTAGCCCCTGGGCAAGCGGTGGGAGATGAGGCCCAGGAGGTGCTGGTGGAGCCTCTCAGCTGCCCCAGGAGTGGATGCGGCACTGGCTGAAGGTGAGGAGCGGGGAAGAGAGGGCTGGAGAGGGTGGTGAGGCTGGACCTCCAGGGTGCCGAGCCTCCATCCAAGGGAGCCAAGGGCACCAGGGACTCGCTGGGTATCGGCCCCACCAGAACTGGCTGACGGCAACGTGGGGAAGACCCAGAGCAAGCGGAGCAGCATTTCAGCCCCAGCTTTTCCTCCCCAAGACTTCACCCCTTTCCTTCACTGAAGCCCCACGTGCCACCCTCAGCTCAGGCTTATACCAGCCCTTGGTCTAAGGGCAGCACAACGGCGGCTGGACCCCGGAGGATGGGGTGTCGTGCAGGGGAGCAGCCAGGGGATGGGCAAGAGCCTCTACCTTGGAGATGCCGCTCTCATTGGCTTTGATCTTGTCCTTCATCCAGCCCACGTCGGTGGCCACGGAGGCCAGCGGGGGGCTGCTCGTGCTCTCCTGGAGCAAGTCCTTCCCAGGCAGCCACTGCCCCGGTTCCTGGGGCTGCTGCCCCCTGTCCTGGGCCCTGTCGCCCTCCTTCTCCAGCACAGGGGGTGCCTCTGCAGGCTGGTCCCCCTCCCAGAGCAGGGTCAGGCTGTCCCCCTGCTTCTGGGCAGGCAGGTCCTGCAGGCCCAGGTGCCCGAGCATGGCAAGCAGCAGGCTGCGCAGCGCCATGAAGTTGACTGCCCCGAGCTCGGGCGTCCCGATGGCCTCGTCCAGCAGCTGGTACAGGCTGAGCTGGGCCATGGCTGCTGCCCTGCCCAAAGCCATGGAGGCACCTGAGGGGGATGGGAACCTTTCTGCCTGAGGGGGGGCCTGGGATGGCTGGAAGGGATGGGAACTTGAAGCCTTCCTCTTCCTCTTCCTCTTCCTCTTCCTCTTCCTCTTCCTCTTCCTCTTCCTCTTCCTCCTCTTCTTCCTCCTCCTCCTCTGCTGGCTCCTCGCAGCAGAGTGGTCGCACCAGCGAGACGGGTGACAAGGGACAAGGCAGCGTCCCCTGTTGCTAGGCGATGCCCCGCCCCCCGCAGCCACCTACCAACGGGGACGCTGCATTGTCCATTGTCACCCGTCCCACCGCGGAGTGGACGCCCTCATGGCGAAGGTGGAAGCAGACAAGAACAACCTGATGCTGGGACTCGATGTGGTGGGACCAGCCCCATGGGGGTGATGGGGCGAGCAGGGCCACGTAGACACTTCTCCCTCTCCTCCCAACACGAGAATGTTTCTTCATCTCTGTGCCATGCTGACAGCTGCTCTTTGGGACCTAGACATTCTACACACCAGGAATGCCCCGCTCTTCCTAATTTGTCCCTTTTTCCAAGAAGTTCATGAGCAACTCCAACAGCCCACCCATCGCTGGCCTGGGTAATTACTTCCCAGTAGTGGCACGGTGCCATAGCTGCAGCGGCGGTTGCTGTGGCATTTCGTTCGGATTTTACCTGCTGTAAAGTATCTTTAATCAGCCTCCAGGTTGTCAAAACCTTTGTGGCAGTTGCATCCCCTTTTGTTGCAGTCTCAAATAAAGTTTCGCCCGCTTGCTCCCAACTGGATAATTGGAAAGGTGTTGTAGAATCAGCGGGAAGACCCTTGCTTTTTAGCCATGCCAGTAAAAGTTGAAAAGTTCCTTCATCGTATTGAATACCCCTTCTACTTAAAAACTATTCTAATATACATATGATTGCCTTTTCCTCTGAGGACTCTCTCGATCCCATCCTCACACGACCCCGGCTGCTCACCTTTTTCTGGTGATTATTCGTCCGGACTGCAGCTCTCCTATCCTGCTGCCTTTTTTCGTTCAGCCGGGCTGCTCCACCGGTCGTACATTCCTACGATTCAAGTCCCTCGTATGTCCCTCCAATTTCTGTCCCTCTTCGGGCACCATGTGTGGAGCATGGATTCACGGACTCTGGCGGGGTACAGACCAAAGACCTTTATTGCAACAATCTGACAGACTTTACAGCTATACACACTCTCCATGCGATAGTTGTGTCCTGCTGATAGGTTGAAGGTCGACTGCCACGCACTTCTCTACTTCTTCCGATTGGTTTCTGCTGTCTGTTCACGAGGAGCAACAACGTCATTCTCACGTCCTGTTTCTTGCTAGTTCTTACTTGTTTTTCTGTTCTCTCAAGCCCTCTCTCAACGACACAGCTTTATCTCATCAAGGTCGAACAGACCTATGCTGCTCTCTATTCCCACATCCCACCACCCTCATTGTGAAAAATTTCTTCCCTATGTCCAGTCTAAATCTACCCTCTTTCAGTGTAAAGCCATTGCCCCTTGTCCTGTCATTACTGGCCCTGGTAAAATATCTCTCTCTCTTATAATCCTGCCTCACAGATTAAAAGGCCACAGGAAGTTCTCCTGGGTGCTTTTTTGTTTCCAGGCTCAACAACTTCAACTCTCTCAGCTTCTTTTCCATCCCTTCTAGTCTTCAAGCCCTCCAATGATTTTTGGTGATCCCTCCCTTGACCCTCTCTAGCAGGTCCATGTCTTTCTTGTGCTGGGGCCCACAGAACTGGACACAGCATTTCAGATGAAGTCGTATGAGATTGGAGTAGAGAGGGGGAATCCCCTCCCTCCACCTGCTGGCCACACTTCTGTAGATGCAGCCCAGGCTATGATTGGCTTTCTGGGCTGCAAGTGCACGTTGACGGCTCTTGTCCAATGTTTCACACACCAGCATCCCCAAGTCCTTCTCTACAGGGTTGCTCTCAATCCATTCATCAGTCCGTCTGTATTGATACTGGGGATTGCCCCGACCCAGGTGCAGGACCTTGGACGTGGCCTTGTTGCACTTCCAGAGGGTCACACGTGTCCCATTTACCAGTGACCAAAACAGCTGAGAGTTCCTTTCCCAAGGTTTAGGGTCTTGACTACAGTTTTCAACTGGCATATATCCCTTCAGATCATGAATTCCACCAGGGGCTGAACGCTGCAGCCCAGGCGGCCACCAGTCTGGGCCTCTCTAATAAGTATCTCTCAGTTGGTGACAGGATGAGGGAGCTGGGTTTGGATTTAGGCGTGAGGCATGTGGTGAGGGTTTCAGCTTTGGCGTTGATGTTCAGGGAAGGGCTACAGATGAGAGCTGCAGGTGAGGGATTAGGGTTAGGGTCCAGGCAAAGGCTTAGGGGGAGCTGCGTCGTGCCGAGTCTGAGGGGCAAGAGTGTGGAAGGCACTCAGCGTGTATGGGCCCTGGTGGTGAGCAGAGGGAAAGCTCATGTGGTGATGACCAAAAGCATCCCCATTGCAATGAGCTGGGGATTAGCACTGGGCCCCTTGGCTTGGCAGGGCACATCCAGGGGGCTACAGCACACAGGATGTCTCTGCCTCCTTTCTTTGTCACCCTGAAATCACTGCCTCTGGTTTTCTGCTCCAATCAGCCCCCAGGGAGGCACGCTTCCATTTCCTGAAGCAGCTTCATCACCCACAGCCCTCAGCAGACCCTGCTGAACCTCCAAGGCTCTTTATTCCTGCCAGGGCCCTCCACACTGCGTGACTTTCCCCCGGGAGCTCGTTAGCGTGAAGGAACTGTAATGAGTTTATTCTTGCATCTCAATTCACCGTATGGTTGCAAGGGGACTTTGAGGAGAGAGTGTCTCCAAGGAAGAGTTTTGCTAGAGTTTGCTGGAGAAGAAAAGTTTTGTTTAACAAGCACATAATGTAACATGGGCAGGGACATCGCTAGAGACATGAGTTGGTGACAAGGCTCTGGGATGGAAATTTGGCCAAGAATAAGGCACAGTTTACTTAATCTGCCACACTCTCTCTTTAGCCAACGCACTAACTGTGCGTATATTTAGAATTTCCTATCAATCTCTCCAATGTATTTCTTTTATGTTGATGGTTTGAGGAAGGTGGACCTTATTGGAGGCTTGGACTTGTCATATAGTGGAGGAATGCATTGGGTTTCTTTAATTAATTGGTATCATTTTGTCCTTCTGGCTGTTCAAATTTAATAAGAATCCCTTGTCTATTTACAGCCAAGTCTGCGGGGGAATCGGGCAGGAATTGGTGCAAAGGAGCTGTGAACATTCAGCTGCAGACTCAGTGCACAAGTCTGATGTAGGAAAAGAATGCAAGTCCCAGGCAGCCCCAAGAGAAACGGTGGGGAGGAGGAGGTGGGGGGGCAAGTTGTCCATACGGAATCACGGAATCACGGAATCTTCAGAGTTGGAAGGGACCTCTAGAGATCATCTAGTCCAACTCCCCTGCTAGAGCAGGGTTGCCTAAAGCACATCCCTCAGGGCTGCATCCAGGCGGGTCTTGAAAATCTCCAGAGAAGGGGACTCCACAACCTCCCTGGGCAGCCTGTTCCAGTGCTCTGTCACCCTCACTGTAAAGAAGTTTTTCCGTGTATTTGAACGGAACTTCCTATGTTCTAGCTTGTGCCCATTGCCCCTTGTCCTGTCGCTGGGAACCATTGAAAAGAGCCTGGCTCCGTCCTCCTTAAACCCACCCTTTAGATACTTGTAAACATTAATCAGGTCCCCCCTCAACCTTCTCTTCTCCAGGCTAAAGAGTCCCAGCTCTTTCAGCCTTTCCTCATAAGGGAGGTGCTCCAGTCCCACAATCATCTTGGTTGCCCTTCGCTGGACTCTCTCCAGTAGTTCCCTGTCCCTCTTGAACTGCGGAGCCCAGAACTGGACACAGTACTCCAGTTGTGGCCTCACCAGTGCAGAGTAGAGGGGGAGAATGACCTCCCTCGACCTACTGGCCACAGTCTTCCCTATGCAGCCCAGGATGCCATTGGCCTTCTTGGCGACAAGGGCACACTGCTGGCTCATGGATAATTTGCTGTCTACCAGGACCCCCAGGTCCTTCTCCTCAGAGCTGCTTCCCAGCATGTCCGCCCCTAACATATACTGGTGTTTGGCATTCTTCCTTCCCAGGTGCAGGACCCTACACTTGCTTTTGTTGAACCTCATTAGGTTCTTCTCTGCCCAGCTCTCCAGCCTGTCCAGGTCACGCTGGATGGCAGAACGGCCCTCTGGAGTGTCGGCCATCCCTCCCAGCTTGGTATCATCAGCAAACTTGCTGAGGATACACTCTGTCCCCTCATCTAGGTCATTAATGAATATATTGAACAAAATTGGTCCAAGTATTGACCCCTGAGGAACACCACTCGTTACAGGCCTCCAACTGGACTCTGTGCCGCTGATCACAACCCTCTGGGTTCTGTCACTCAGCCAGCTCTCGATCCACCTCACTGTCACCTCGTCTAGCCCATACTTCCTCAGCTTCCTAATGAGGATGTTATGGGAGACAGTGTCAAAAGCCTTGCTAAGGTCAAGGTAGATGGCATCTACGGCTCTCCCCTCATCCAGCCAACCCGTTATAACATCATAGAAAGCTATCAGATTGGTCAGGCATGATTTGCCCTTGGTAAATCCATGCTGACCACTTCCAATAACTTCCTGTTCCTCTATGTGTTTGGAGACGACATCCAGAATGAGTCGCTCCATTACCTTCCCAGGGACAGAGGTGAGACTAACCGGCCTGTAGTTCCCTGGGTCCTCCTTCTTGCCTTTTTTGAAGATTGGAGTGACGTTAGCCTTCCTCCAGTCCTCAGGCACCTCTCCTGTTCCCCATGACTTTTCAAAGATGATGGAGAGTGGTCTAGCGATAACATCTGCCAGCTCTCTCAGCACTCGCGGATGCATCCCGTCAGGGCCCATGGATTTATGAATGTCCAGCTTGGCCAAGTGGTCTCTGACCTGGTCCTACTCAACTAAGGGAAAATCTTCCTCTCTCCAGACCTTCCCCCTTGCCTCCAGGGTATGGGATGTGTGAGGGACGGCTTTATCAGTGAAGACCGAAGAAAAGAAGGCATTCAGTAGCTCTGCCTTCTCTGTGTCTTCCACCACTAGGGCACCCGTCTCATTCATACAGTGGGGGACCTCGAGGAGATGGCAGTTGCTACCTCTCCGGTCCTCCTTAGGAGACCCTCTGGTTCAGTATCAGTTGGAGAAAGCTGCATTTGCTCTGGAAAAATAAAAAGACTAATGAAAAGCCCTTTCCAAATGAAAAATTACCTTTTTATTAAGTGCTTCTTGAAACCTTCCACTTTAAGTAGACTCCTGAGACCTCTCCACTGAGCTGTACCAGGCTAGAAGCCCTGAAGAAAATCATGGCAGAGCTGTGGCTCCTTAGGGCTTTCTGCACTTTAACGAGCCCCATGGGGCATTTGCTGCTGAGCCCAGGAATGCCAGATACTGAGAGGAGCTTGAACAACCTGTGCAGGAATTCAAGTCCGAAGCAAACGCCAAAGTGTCTTGGAGCATTAATTGTCCCCACTGAGGGCCATGACAGACCAAGCCTCCCCATGGATTTGTTTGAGCAGGCAACTGGAGGCTGTGATTACAGGGAGGCAAAGGCACTGTGCAGGTGGAGCTGATGCTGAGTAAAGCCTTGATGTATTTTATCCCGCCAAGCGGCCAGCCCTGGGAAGGGGGATCCTGTCCCTCACACTGGCTCAGGGCTCCTCCCGGGGCAGTGAGGTGTGGGGTGGGCAATGCCGAGTGAAGGACAACGGCACCACAGCTCCCGGCCTCCCTGGGGGGTGCGAGGAAGCAGTGAGGCCCCGGTTCCATGAGATTAAGGTGTCTCCTTTCAGGCCTTGGTAGCAAAGACAACAGCCACAGCCAAGGGGACAAAGACCTGCAGGCTGTGGACACCCAACCTCTTTCCTCCCCTTGCTCCCACTGGGGCATCTCCTCGCCTTTCCTGACAGCTCTTCTTCCTCCCTGCCTGTTCCTTGGAGCACCCAGCGTTGCGCTGATCCAGGCTCCCTCTGGGTGACCTCAGGAGTCACAGCACTGTCCTTCATGGGACATTTCTTTCTCCTCATGTCCAGTCTCGTTGTGAATGTTGATTTGGGATCCTGCCCAACTTTGAGGTGGCACCAATTTCAGATTTAGTAACATGGGGTTATGTTGTATGATGTTAACAATATTGATCACCTGGCAATTATCAAAATGATTTAACAAAATTTGCTATAACCACCACAGCGACTTATTGAAAGATTCAAACATGGCAAGGTTCACCTGAGACATACGACAGTTTATACAGTTTAAAGGGGAGTTATACGTAAGATAGGGACTGTTTACCAAGGCCTGTAGTGACAGGATAAAAGGCAACAGTTCTAAACTGAAAAAGAGTAGATTTAGAATAGGCCTAAGGAAGAATTTTTTTATGAAAAGGCTTGTGAGATGGTGGAACAAGTTTTCCAGAGAAGTTGTAGGTGCCCAAGGTATCGAGGATATCAGGCTATCAAAGCATGCATGAGGATAAGAGGATATGAAGATATCAAAGTGTGGATTTTCCAAGGATATCAAAGTGTAGGTTTTGCAAGGATTTCAAAAGTAGATTTCACGAGGCTTTTGAAGATTGGATTTCAGAGTAGATTTCACAAGGAATTCAGAGATCATCTGCTGACAAATGCAGACGAAGGAAAAGAGTGAGTCATTCACTACGATTGGATTTCTCGAGGTGACCAAGATCATTTGGTACCAGGAATGTACTACTTTTTGCAAAAAGAGAAACATCTTCATTATATAGGTTAACCTCTGTATCTGTTTGTGTGGGTGCAATTTGATTTAAAAAGCTCTCTTGTAAGCCTTGTGTTTGTGTGCGTGTGTGTGATTTGATTTTGGAAGCTCATTAGAATGATGATGCCTTTGGTCATCAGCAGCTGAGGTTTCCCCCTGGTCATCACGAGGGCAGAAACACGCAAAGTGGCTACACACCCTTCCCCTCTGACCCAGCACTGCCCAGCTCACACTGAGACTTTGCCTGGACCCCAACCCTAATCCCTCACCTGCAGCGCTCATCTGTGGCCCTTCCCTGAACACGAATGCCAAAGCTGAAACCCTCATCAGACGCCTCACGCCTAAACCCAAAGCCAGCTCCCTAATCCTGT
Source organism: Rissa tridactyla (assembly GCF_028500815.1). Classification (NCBI taxonomy): domain Eukaryota; kingdom Metazoa; phylum Chordata; class Aves; order Charadriiformes; family Laridae; genus Rissa; species Rissa tridactyla. The sequence goes on from NW_026529545.1 coordinate 1,586,094, forward strand.
CCCTCAACACACTTCCATCTCCAGCCCCTCCCCTAAGTGTTACTCATGTTTCCCAGGATGCAGAAGGAGGGCAGGGATTGTGAAGTTCTGGAGGGAAAGGCCAGGGAGATGATGAGATGTTAGGGGCAGGCAAGAGGAAGATGAAGGCAAAGGTGCCATTGCTGGCGAGTAGATCGTGATGCCATTATTGCTGGAGGAAGCTGCGTGTGAGGAGCAGCGTTGTGAAGTGCTCGACATGCCTGAGAGTTTCATCAAAGAGAGAAGGGAGCATGGGATAGGTGAAGGGAGAAGCGTGTGGGAGGGACAGCACTTGGTGAGGTTCCTGCTCTTGAAATGCCTTAACTCTGGCCTAACCCTAAGCCTCTAGCCCTAACCCAACCCCCTAACCCACAAAGCTGAGCAGGACTCAGATCAATTACAAGAAGCCCTAAGAACAATCCCAAACCTTCATTTTGAGCCTCACCATGACCCCCACCCCCACCCTGATCATGAAGCAGAAACTCTGACCAGAGTTTTTGGTTCACATGGAAGAAAACTGGTAACAGAAACCCCTAACCCAAAAGCCCTAGCGGCCTCCCTCGGAACCCCTAACGTTCCCTTGCCCTCCAAACCTCTCTCTAAGCTGTTTTTCCCCCAGAGGCAGAGTGAATGCAGAGCCTGTGAGGTCCTGGAGCAGTCGCCTGACATTGGAAGACGAAATGTGAGATGACGTGTATCAGATCAGCTTGTGGGTGACAAGGTGGGTGATGGTGGGGAAGCTACTCTTATGTCAGCTGTGCCTCAGAACCTCACAGGTGAGTAAGAGGCAGGTGTCTGTGAAGGTGCCTGAAGTCAATTCTGTCTGAGAACCTCACAGGCCAGAACTGGGAAAATGACTTGGCTGTTGATTGTGAAGTCACAATCTATCTCTGCAAGGAAGAAAGGTCCCATGGCTGGGTCAAGCACTGGGATAAGCTTGGCTACAGCCTTGGTCACCAGGCAGGCCAGGCAGGAGGGCAGGGCAGGGACACAAAAGGACTTTCTTTGGGTATTTTGGCCCTCTAGCAATGCTGGAAATCTCCCTGGAGATCCCTCCAGTGGTAGTGGTGGGAAGGGATTCCCCTGTCATGGGGAATCTTTGGCCAGATTATCTCCAGCACCTCCAGTTTCTCTTCATGGAGTCAGAGCTTGGGCTTTCTCCTCCTCTTGTTACCTTGGACTTTGCTGGGAAACCCTCTCAGTATTGCTGCAGTCTCCACAGAGTGCCCTTCCTGGAGAGCGAACAGCCGAGCCTGAACTGGGGGCCATCTAGAGCCCTAACGCCCCCCTGGGAGAAGGAGTTAACATTAAGGGGAACAGGCCATTCACCACGAACCACAATAAGGTCACCTGCCTAGAGGATGAAGGGAAGGTGGTGGATGTAGTTTTGCTGGATTTTAGTAAAGCTTTTGACAGTGTCCCTCAAAGTATCCTTCCGGACAAGTTGTCCAACTTGGAGATGAGCAGGTGGAGGGTGCGGTGGGTGAAGAACTGCTGAACGGTAGGGCTCGACCCATGCGTAGAGTTGCAGAGTAAGAAATCAAGGGCTGCGTGAGCCTCACAGGAGGGCAGGAGGTGCTCTCTTCTGGAAGGGTCATTTGTGCTATTGGCGATAGAGCCACGCAAGGCTGCCTTGGTCAGACACGCTCATCCATTGTTCGTGTCACGTTAAACTGTACCAACATAGACATCTGCAGTGCAGTGACAGGACACAGGCCTTCTAACCTTCCCATGAACCTCCAACCTGAGCTTTCTCTCTGCACCCCCTTTGGAGGTGAACCTGAGCACAGAGCATGAGCCATTGGACTTTGACCACTCAAGACCGTCTCCACCCTGGAGCTAATACGGGGCACAGCCAAGGTGGAGGCCCAGGGAGGAGGTGTTGCGGAGCAGCCTTTTCTGTTGCTGCAAACTAACCTTGGTAGCTCTCTGCTGCACCCTCTCCAGCAGTTCCCTGTCCTTCTTGATCTGGGAAGCCCAGAACTGGACACAGTGCTCCAGGTGCGGCCTCAGCAGTGCAGAGTAGAGGGGGAGGATGACCTCCCTCCACCTGCTAGTCACACTCTTCTTGATGCACCCCAGGATGCCATTGGCCTTCTTGGCCACAAGGTCCCATTGCTGGCTCATGGTCATCCTGTTGTCCCCCAGGACTCCCAGGTCTCTTTCCACCGAGCTGCTCTCCAGCAGGTCAGCCCCCAACCTGTCCTGGTGCACGGGGTTATTCCTCCCCAGGTGCAGCACCCTACATTTGCCATGGTTGAATTTCATGAGGCTCCTCACTGCCCAACTCTCCAGCCTGCCTAGGTCTCTCTGGATCGTGGCACAGCCTTCTGGTGTGTCAGCCACCCCTCCCAGGTTTGTGTCATCAGCAAACTTGCTGAGGGTGCACTTTGTCCCTTCATCCAGGTCGCTGATGAAGATATTGAAGAGGACCGGACCCAGCACTGACCCCTGGGGAGCACCACTCCTCACTGATTTCCAACTAGACTCTGTGCCCCTAATCACAACCCTCCGAGCTCTGTCTTTCAACCAGTTTTCAATCCACCCCACTGTCTACTCATCTAACCCACATTTCCTAAGCTTCCCTACAAGGATGCTGTGGGAGACCGTGTCGAAAGCCTCGCTGAAGTCAAGGTAGACACCATCCACTGCCCTCCTCTCATCTATCCATCCAGTCACGCCATCACAGAAGGCTATCGGGTTAGTCACACAGGATTTCCCCTTGGTGAATCCGTGTTGACTACTGCCCATAGCATTCTTTTCCTCCACATGCCTTGAGATGATGCCCACAACGAGCTGTTCCATCATCTTTCCAGGGATGGAGGTGAGGCTGACCGGCCTGTAGTTCCCCAGCTCCTCCTGCTTGCCTTTTTTGAAGACTGGAGGATCGTTGGCTTTCCTCCAGTCCTCAGGCACCTCGCCTGTTCTCCAGGACCTTTCAAAGATAATGGAGAGCAGCCCAGCAATGACGTCTACCAGCTCGCTCAGCACTCTCGGGTGCATCCCATCGGGGCCCATGGACTTGTGAATATCTGATTGATCTAATTGATCCCTCACTCGATCCTCCTCAACCCAAGGGAAGTCTTCTTCTTTCCCTGTTACTTCCACCAATGCCTGGGACTCCAGAGGGCTGGGCCGAGCAGTAAAGACCGAAGCAAAGAAGGCATTCAGTAACTCCGCCTTCTCCGCATCCTCTGTCCCCATGGCTCCTGCCTCATTCAACAGTGGGCCCACAACTTCTCTGCTCTTCCTTTTGCTTCCAATATACTCGTAGAAGCCATTCCTGTTGAGCTTGACATCCCTGGCCAGGTTTAATTCCAAGGCGGCCTTGGCTTTCCTTGTTTCATCCCTGCACGCTCTGGCAGCATTCCTGTAATCCTCCCAAGGGGTCAGTCCCTTCTTCCACGTATTGTAGACTTCCTTCTTCCACTTGAGCTTTTTCAGAAGCTCCCTGCTCAACCATGCAGGTCTCCTGTGTCCCTTGGCCGATTTCTTTCTCTTCGGGATGCACCGATCCTGAGCTTGGAGGAAGTGGTCTTTGAATACCAACCAGCTCTCTTGAGCCCCTTTGCCTTCCAGAGCCCCAGCCCATGGGATCTCTCCAAGCAGTTTCTTGAAGAGGTCAAAGTTAGCCCTCCTGAAATCCAAGGTTGTAATTTTACTTCTTGTTGTTTTGTGCGTAGTACCCATGATCCTGAACTCCATCATTTCATGATCACTACAGCCTAGGGTGCCCCCAACCTTAATGTCCCCCACCAGTCCCTCTGTGTTTGTCAGTACCAGGTCCAGGAGTGCTCCTCTCCTTGTTGGCTCCTGCACCACCTGTGTCAAGAAGTTGTCATCAAGTGAGATGACAACTAGTGAGAGCCCGATGCATTCCAAATGCTCTCTCCCATGGAGTGCAACTCCACCACCACGCCTCGCTGGCCTGTCTTTCCGGGAAAGGACGTAGCCACCCATGACAGCATTCCAGTCACGCGAGCTGTCCCACCACGTCTCAGCGACTGCAATGAGATCGTGGCCCTGCGACCACGCACAGACCTCCAGCTCTTCCTGCTCATTCCCCACGCCGCGTGCACTGGTGTCTCAGCATTTCAGAGAGGGAGTCGTGTGTGTAGTTGTGACCCTTGAGATGTGCTGTGCCTTCTGGCTACCAGAAATACTGGCACACTGGCCCACGAGCGCTGAGCAACTGCCCCCAACCTGTCATGGTGCACGGGGTTATTCCTCCCCAGGTGCAGAACCCGACAATTGCCCTGTTTGAATGTCATAAGGTTCCACTCCTCACTGGGAGCACAGGGGGAGTCAGGGGGTTGCTCTGGGAGCACTGGGACCGTACTGGGAGGACTGGGGGGAGTCAGGGAGTCATACTGGGAGCACAGGAACCGCACTGGGAGCACTGGGGGGAGTCAGGGAGTCATACTGGGAGCACTGGGACAGCACTGGGAGCACTGGGGGGAGTCAGGGGGTCATACTGGGAGCACTGGGACCACAGTGGGAGCACTGGGGTTAGTCAGGGAGTCATACTGGGAGCACTGGGAGGGCACTGGGAGCACTTGGGGGAACGAGGGAGTCATACTGGGAGCACTGGGACACCACTGGGAGCACTGGTTGGAGTCAGGAGGTCATAGTGGGAGCACTGGGAGTGCACTGGGAGTACTGGGGGGAACCAGGGAGTCATACTGTGAGCATTGGGACCGCACTGGGAGCACTGGGGGGAGTCAGGGAGTCATACTGGGAGCACTGGGACCGCACTCGGAGCACTGGTGGGAGTCAGGGGGTCATACTGGGAGCACTGGGACCGCACTGGGAGCACTGCGGGGAATCATGGAGTCATACTGGGAGCACTGGGACCGCACTGGGAGCACTGGGGGGAGTCATGGAGTCATACTGGGAGCACTGGGACCACATGGGGAGCACAGGGGGAATCAGGGGGTTGCACTGGGAGCACTGGTGTGAGTCAGGGGGTCATACTGGGAGCACTGGGACTGCATTGGGCGCACTGGGGGGAACCAGGGAGTCATCCTGGGAGCACGGGGACCGCACTGGGAGCACTGGGGGGAGTCAGGGGGTCATACTGGGAACACTGGGACCGCACTGGGAGTACTGGGGGGAACCAGGGAGTCATACTGGGAGCACTGGGACCGCATTGGGAGCACTGGTGGGAGTCAGGGGGTCATGCTGGGAGCACTGGGACCGCACTGGGAGCACTGGGGGGAGTCAGGGGGTCATAGTGGGAGCACTGGGACAGTACTGGGAGCACTGGTGGGAGTCAGGGAGTCATACTGGGAGCACTGGGACAGCACTGGGAGCACTGAGGGGAACCACGGAGTCATACTGGGAGCACTGGGAGCAGTGGGTGGAGTCAGGGAGACATACTGGGAGCACTGGGACCATGCTGGGAGCTCTAGGGGGAATCAGGGAGTCATACTGGGAGCACTGGGAGGACACTGGGAGCACTGGTTGAAGTCAGGGGGTCGTACTGGGAGCACTGGGACAGCACTGGGAGCATTCGGGAGAGTCAGGGGTTCATACTGGGAGCACTGGGAGGACACTGGGAGCACTGGTTGAAGTCAGGGGGTCGTACTGGGAGCACTGGGACCGCACTGGGAGCACAGGGGTGCATCAGGGGTTCATACTGGGAGCACTGGGATAGCACTGGGAGCACTGGGGGGAATCAGGGAGTCATACTGGGAGCACTGGAATTAAAATGGGAGCACTGGGGGGAGTCAGGGGGTCATACTGCGAGCACTGGGAGGGCACTGGGAGCACTGGGGGGAGTCAGGGAGTCATACTGGGAGCACTGGGATAGCAATGGGAGCACTGGTTGAAGTCAGGAGGTCATACTGGGAGCACTGGGACCGCACTGGGAGTACTGGAGGGAATCAGGGAGTCATACTGGGAGCACTGGGACCGCACTAGAAGCACTGGGGGGAGTCAGGGAGTGATACTGGGAGCACTGGGACTAAACTGGGAGCACTGCGAGGAGTCACGGGTTCATACTGGGAGCACTGGGACCACACTGGGAACGGGCCATGCTGGTCCATACTGGGATCACTGGTCCATACTGGGGTGACTGGCCCGTACTGGGATGGCTGGTGCGCACTGGCCCGTACTCCATCTCCCATCATCCCCTGCGCCGGAAGTGGGTCCGGTTTCCGGCTTGAGTGGTCGTTGCCCCAACGCCCGCTGGCATCATGGCGCAGCTGGGTTTGCCGGGGGAGGAGGCACAGGTCGGGTGGGACGGGGACACCGTGGGGACACACCTTAAAGCCCTGGTCCTCGTCCTGTCACTGCAGGCCTTGGTACACAGTCTCTCCTCGACTGTCCCATGAGCCTCCTTTTTGTGTTGGATCCCTGCAATAAGGTCTCCCTGGAGCCTTCCCTTCTCTGTGCTGAACACCCCCAACTCTCTCAGCTTTTCTCCATGAGAGGTGTTCCAGTTTCACAGCATGTTTGTGACCCTCCTCTACACGCACGCTAACAGGTCCGTGTCTGTCTTGTGCTTGGCACCCCTGAGCTGGACGCTGTTCTCCAGCTGGGGTCTCACCACAGCAGCGTAGAGGAGGAGAATCCCCTCCCTCCACCTGCTGGCCACGCTTCTTCTCATGCAGCCCAGGATGCGCTTGGCTTTCTGGGCTGCCAGCGCACGTGTCCAGCTCATGGTCAGTTACTCCAGCCCCAGCATCCTCACGCCCTTCTCTGCAGGGCTGCTCTCAATCCCTTCGTCAACACACTCCATGAGTCTCCTGCACTGCTCACAGCTTCATGGGATGCTCTTCCAGCAGCTGCCAGGGTGACTGGAGTCCCCCAGTAGATCTCAGCCTCTGAGTGTGGTGCTTCCTGGAGGTGAAGTAAGAACGCTTCGTCAAAAGGCTCCTCTTGCTCGGGTGGCCTGTAGCAAACCCCAGCCGTGAGGATTCCAGCTGCACAAGGGTGCTCAGCTCCTCCTCTTTGTTCCCCAGGCTGCGTGCGTTGGTACAGAGGCACTTCAGCTGGGCCACCGACCATGACAACTTCTTTAGAGGAACACAGCCCCTGGGATTGGCTGCCTGCCTCCTTTGGCCCAGAAGTGCTTGGGTATAAAACTGTAAGATTGGTAGGCAATATATACACCTAGAGGAATGTATCTATGAAAGGAAGTGTATAATTCTATTAATGAATTTATTTATTCATTTATAAATAGATACACTACTTATATATATATCTATATATGTGTATATATTTTGATCTAGGTAAACATTAATAAAGGTATAGAAATTAAATTAATAATTTTGAATTGAAAATTTTGAATGTTTCTAAATTTGAATTGTTTTTAATTGGATAAATCCTTCTTCAATAAGATTTAGTGTAGTGAAGAATTAGAGTTTAAATGTGAACGGAAGCAGAAGGAAAAGGCCGTGTGGGGGTCCCCCACTTTACCAGGCTGCAGAACAAGCCCTGACAGGGTGGGCTGGGGGGAATTCAAGAGGGCGGAGGGGTGCCCGAAAGGTGGTGGGGCACGGACACGCTGGAACATGCCCAGGGGCTACGGCCCCCTTCTAGGAGGGGTGAGCAAGTGACGGAGAGGGGGGTCAGTACTGGCTTGGGTCCCCCCAAAAGACGAGCACGCAGCAAATAGGTTGGTCTGTGCTTGTGAGGAGCTGCTGCCTGAGTAGCCAACAGGCCAAGAGGAGGCTTCTGGTCTGTGTAGGAGCTTGTGAGGAGTCGTATCTCAGAGGTGATCAGACAGCAAGCAGGGGGAGATGTGGGGGTCAGGTCTCTGGTGCCTGAGTAGCTGATAGAGCAGGAGCAAGGCCAGGGCTCCTGTAGGGGCTGGTGAGGTCACTGGTGCTGGTGTAGCTGATAGGAGACATGTGGCTCGGGCTTGTCCTCGTGATGTCACTCTTGGCTGAGTAGCTGATAAGGCAGGCCCAGGTGCACAGCTCGTGTAGGTGCCTGGAGGTCACTGGTGCCTGCGCAGACGAGAGGCCAGGAGCTCTCACCTGGCTTGTGGATGTCTCTGCGATGTCACTGGTGCCTGCGCAGACGAGAGGCCAGGAGCTCTCACCTGGCTTGTGGATGTCTCTGCGATGTCACTGGTGCCTGAGGAGCCCAGGAGAAACATGTCTTGTGCTGGGTGTTTTGAGGTCCCAGGTGCCTGAGAAGCTGGCAGGCCAGGACTAAGCCCCCATCTTGTGTAGGTGTTTGCAAGGTCACCTGTGACCGCTGAGCTGACAGGCCAGGAAGAGGCCCATGGGTTGTGTAGGAGCTGGTGAAGTCACTGCTGCCCGCGTACCTGGTAGGGCAGGAGCAGGAACATGGGTGGTGTAGGGTGTTGTGGTGTCGCAGGTGCCCGAGTAGATGACAGGTTGGGAGCCAAGCAGTAGTTTATGTAGGTGTTTGTGAGGTCATTGGTGTCTGAATACCTGATAGGCCAGGAGCAGGAACGTGGCTTGTGAATGTCGCTCTTGTGATTTCACCGCTGCCTGTGTAGCTTTTGGGCAAGGAGCAGGCATATGGCTTGTGTGGCCGCTTCTGATGCCATTAAAATAATACTTGGACCCCACCCCAATACGGCTTTTTGGAAGAACCATCGTCATCAAAAGCCTGTACACAACACACACACACGTGTGACAGCGGGACTCCTGAGCACGCAGCAGCAGCAGCAGGAGGGTGCGAGGTCACGGTCACTGTAACCCCTGCGCACACAGGGGTGGCGGCAGGAGGGACGGGAGCTCGTTCTTCAGGCTCCTCCCGCGCCTCCAGGAACTCCAGCTCCTGCTGCAGCTTCTCCTGCCACAGCTGGAGGTCGGGGGAGGTCCTGCCTGCCCCCACCATCTGCCTGCACCCCCTCCTGCCCGCCGCCCGCCTGCCTGGACCCTCTCCTGCCTGCACCCCCCTGTGCCCGCACCCACCTTGTGGCGGGTGTCAAGGTCCTCCAGGTCCTCGGGTTCGGGCACCAGGAAGGACAGAGACGGGGGTGGGCGTGGGGCGGCAGCTCCTCCTGGGGGGGCGTGGGGAGGCTGCACCCAGGGGTGGCGGCACCCGGGGGGAGGGTGGTGGTGGTGAAACCCAGATGAGAGAGGACACCTGGGCAAGGGGGGGCACCCGGACATTGCAGGGGGACAGTACCCATGGGTTGGGGAGAGCACCCAGAGGTGGTGGTGGGGGGTGCCCAGAGTATGGGGGGGTGTCACCCTTGGGGGCACCCAGAGATTGGGGGGGGAGGGAGCACCACCCATGGAGGGGGGGAGCAGAGGTGGGAAGGGCACCCAGAGACTGGGGGGGGCCCCATGGGGAGGAGTCGCCCAGAGACTGGGGGGCTGTCACCCATGGGGGGGCACCCAGAAATTGGAGGGGGGCGCCAGAGATGGGGGGAGGCACCCAGATATTCGGGGGGGCGCAGCCAGAAAGTGGGGGGGCACCCTCGGATGGGGGGGAGACCCAGAACCGTGGCGGGACCCGGAAGCGGGTGCGGGATCACGCTGACATGGCGGGGGGGGACCGAGCGATGAGCGCGACCCGGTAGCGGGGGCCGCCCACGGGCGGGTGGGGGCCGGGGGGTCCCGGGAGAGTCTCAGCGGTGTCCCGTCCCCCCCCAGGGTGTCCCCAGGGTGTCCCCGGGCCAACCGACCTGCGCGACCTCCCGCGGCGACCCCAGCTCCGCCATGCTGCCGCGCGTCACAGGGCAACGCCCACCGCGGCCGGAAACCGGTCCCACTTCCGGCGCAGGGGATGATGGGAGATGGAGTACGGGCCAGAGCGGACCAGTCATCCCAGTACGGGCCAATACTCCCAGTATGGACCAGCATAGAGCGATCCCAGTGCGGTCCCAGTGCTCCCAGTATGACTTCCTGGTTCCCCACTTCTCCCAGTTACGGTCCCAGTTCTCCCAGTACGACCCCCTGACTCCCTGCAGTGTTCCCAGTGCAGTACCAGTGCTCCCAGTATGACTCCCTCACTCCCCCCAGTGCTCCCAGGGTGCTCCCAGTGCTCCCAGTATGACTCCCACTACTCCCCCCAGTACTCCCAGTGCGGTCCCAGTGCTCCCAGTATGACCCCCTGGCTCCCCCCAGTGCTCCCAGTGCGGTCCCAGTGCTCCCAGTATGACTCCCTGACTCCCCCCAGTGCTCCCAGTGCGGTCCCAGTGCTCCCAGTATGACTCCCTGACTCCCCCCAGTGTTTCCAGTGCTTTCCCAGTGCTCCCAGTATGACCCCCAGGGATCCCCCCAGTGTTCCCAGTGTGGTTCCAGTGCTCCCAGTATGACTCGCTGACTCCACCCAGTGCTCCCAGTGCGGTCCCAGTTCTCCCAGTGTGAATCCCTGAATCCCCCCAGTGCTCCCACGGTGCTCCCAGTCCTCCCAGTTCGACGCCTGACTCCTCCAGTGCCCACAGTGCTGACCCAGTCCTCCCAGTATGATCTCCTGACTCCCTTCAGTGCTCCCATTGCTCCCAGTATGACCCCCTGACTCTCCCCAATGCTCCCAGTGCTGTCCAAGTGCTCCCAGTGTTGTCCCAGTTCTCCCAGTATAACCCCCTCACTCCCCCCAGTACTCCCAGGGTGCTCCCAGTGCTCCCAGTATGACTCCCTGGCTCCCGAAAGTGTTCCCACTGCTGTCCCAGTGCTCCCAGTATGACCCTCTCACTCCCCCAAGTGCTCCCAGTGTGGTCCCAGTGCTCCCAGTATGACTGCCTGACTTCCCCCAGTGCGCCCAGTGCTGTCCCAGTGCTCCCAGTATGACACCCTGACTACCCACAGTGCTCCCAGTGACGTCCCAGTGCTCCCAGGATGACACCCTGACTACCCACAGTGCTCCCAGTGCGGTCCCAGTGCTCCCACTATGACCCCCTGACTCCCCCCAGTGTTCCCAGTGCTCTCCCAGTGCTCCCAGTACGACATCCTGACTACCCACAGTGCTCCCAGTGCTGTCCCAGTGCTTCCAGTATGACTCCCTCACTCCTCACAGTGCTCCCAGTATCTCTCTCTGGTTACTCCCAGTGCTCCCAGTATGGTCCCAGTTCTCCCATGGTGTGTTTTAGCCTCAGACGACAACAAAGAACCACGTGCTGCTCGCTCGGACCTTCCCAATACGGGAAGAATCGGAAGAAAAAAGGCAAGACTCTTGGGTTGAGACAAAGGCAGTTTCACAGAAGAGCAAAGGGAACAAGAAAACAACAACAATCACATGGACAGAGGAATGTACAAACACGATTACGGAACCCACGCTCCCCGCCGCTCCCCGACCGGACCGGGACGCCCCAGCCCGCTCCAAGCGGAGATGTCCTGCCCCCTCCCCGGCAGCTCAGGGTGGGCATGGCTCACATGGCATGGAATACCTGCGTCCTGGGGAGAATGAACCCTGTCCCCGCCGCAACCAGGACATTATCCACTCCTTATTCCAGACCATCTATGCCATGCCCACATCTTACAGGTTCCAATGAATTGCCACCACTTTCCCCTGTCATGTATATACATACGTATATATTCATGCAGATATAGTGCCCGTAGTCTATGGGCCATCCCTCCAAAGTGCCCATTGAGTTCATTTCATCCATGGCTCTGCGCTCCATCTGTTAGAACAGTCTGTGTCCTGGAGAGAATTAACCCTATCCCTGCCGGAACCAGGACAGCAGCCCAGAAAGCCAATCATAGCCTGGGCTGCATCCACAGAAGCCTGGCCAGCAGGTGGAGGGAGGGGATTCCCCGTCTCTACTCCAATCTCATATGACTTCATCTGGAATACTGTGTCCAGTTCTAGAGGCCTCAGCACAAGAAAGACATGGACCTGTTAGAGACGGTCAAGGGAGGGATCAGCAAAAATCATTGGAGGGCTGGAAGACCTCTCCGAGGAAGAAAAGCTGAGAGAGTTGGAGTTGTTGAGCCTGGAAACAAAAAAGCACCAAGGAGACCTTCTTGTGGCCTTTTAACCTATGAGGCAGGCTTATAAGAGAGAGAGAGAGATTTTACCAGGGCCAGTAATGACAGGACACGGGGCAATGGCTTTACACTGAAGGAGGGTAGATTTAGACTGGACATAGGGAGGAAATTTTTCACAATGAGGGTGGTGAGACACTGGAAAAGGTTGCCCAGAGAAGTTGTGGATTCCCCATCGTTGGCGGTGTTCAGGGTCAGGTAGGGCAGGGCTTTGAGCATCCTGATCGCAGATGTCCCTAAAAAACAGGGATTGGACTGGATGATCTTTAAAAGTCCCTTCAAACCAAAACCATTCTGGGATGCTATGAGGGCAGATGTGGCCACACCAGTCCTGACTCAAGGGGGACAATAACTCCCCTTGTCTGGGTGGCCACAGCCCTTCTAACACCACCCCATATGCAGCCGGCCTTAATGGTGCTGAGCCTTTACCAGAGGCTCATATGGCATCCCTCAAAGTCCGCAGGCCCCTCTCCTCAGACTAACTCCTCACCTGGTCCTGTCCCACTTTGCCCCTTCTCCTTCAAAAACTTGAGGAGGTTTCTGTTGGCCACGTCCCCAGGTGTCTCAAGGTCCCTGTGCACTGAAGCTCCAGCACGGCAGCATTTAAATTGCATGTGCAGATGGCTCATGCTGAGTCGTGGTTCCTCTAACAAGACAATTGAGTAGCTGTAGGACAGCAGAGGTCAGAAAAGGGGTTACTAGTGTCATGGATGTCATGAGGAAGGTGGAAAGTGCCACTGTCACCATCTCAGAAACACCAAGGGAAGGGCCAACAAGGAAACGGTGAAAAAGAGTTGGCTCTTTGTAGGGGAGGGGATGAGGATGATCCAAGAGAAGAACTTGAGAGTGGAAAAAGAGTGGAAAAGGGCATGAAAGGAAAAGAGGAACATCAAATTGCTTGGTTGGAAGGGAGCTTTCAGATCACCTAGTCCAACCATCAACCTACCTCTGACAAAAGCCATCACTAAACCATAGCTCTAAGCACTATGTCTGCCCGTCTTTTAAATACCTCCAGGGATGGTGCCTCAAAAACTTCCTGGGCAGCCTGTTCCAATGCTTAATAACCCCCTCAGTGTAAAAAGTTTTCCTAATATCCTGCCTAAACCTCCCCTGGCACAACTTGAGGCCGTTTCCTCTGGTCCTATCACCTCTTACTTGGGAGAAGAGACCGATCCCTACCTCTCTACAAACTCCTTTCTGGGAGTTTTAGAGTAAGAAGGTCTCCCCTCAGCCTCCTTTTCTCCAGGCTAAACAATCCCAGCTGTCTCAACTGCTCCACATAATGTTTATTCTCCAGATCCCTCACCAGCTCCGGTGCCCTTCTCTGGACCTGCTCCAGCACCTCAATGTCTTTTTTGTGGTGAGGGGCCCAAAACTGGACACAGTACTCCAGGTGGGGCCTCACCCGTGCCGACAGGGGGACAATCACTTCCCTACTCCTGCTCACCACACTGTTCCTGACACAGGCCAGGATGCTGTTGGCCTCCTTGGCCACCTGGGCACGCTGCTGGCTCATATTCAGACGGCAGTCGACCAACACCCCCAGGTCCTTTCCTGCAGGGCAGCTCTCCAGCCACTCCTCCCCAGGCTTGTAACGCTGCATGGGGTTGGTGTGACCCAAGTGCAGGACCCGGCACTTGGCCTTGTTGAACCTCAAACCATTGGCCTTGGCCCATCGATCCGGACTCTGCAGATGCCTCTGCAACACCTCTCTACCATGAAGCAGGTTGACACTCCAACCAAACTTGGTGTCATCTGCAAACTTACTGAGGGGTCGATCCCCTCGTTCAGATCATTGATAAAGATCTTAAAGTGAACTGGCCCCAATACCGAGCCCTGGGGAGCAAGCATCAGGGTGACCATCTGCACACAAACATTAACAGCTGACCAAATGGAGCTTGAGTGCAGGGACTGCTGGAGAAACGCTGGGATTTAGCCAACAGAAATTCTTGAAGTCTTTCAAGGAGAAGTGTCCAGTCCTGCATCCCGGGAAGAATAAACCCAATGCAGCAGGACAGGCTGGGACCTGATGTGCTGAGCAGTGACCCTGCGGAGACGGGGCTGGGCACCCTGAGGGACGCCTCATGAGCCAGTGGTGCACGCTCACTATGAACAAGGCCGGCTGCCTACGGGGCTGCAGGAGGAGGAGCGTGTGCCCCCCAGGCAACTTGAGTCACCTTCCCCTTTGACTCAGCACTGCTGTGGCCCAACGCACACAGCTGTGTCCCAGTGTGCGGCTCCCCATTTTGGAGAAGTGGAGAGGACCTGGAGAGTGTCCAGAGGAGGTCTGCCACGATGGCCTTTAGGGCCCAGTGCACGTGTGCTTGGTGGAGAGGCTGAGGGACCTGGGCTTCTCTGGCCCAGGGGCAGGGAGGCTCTGGGCACTCTTGGAATGGCCTGAACCTGGCTGGAGGATTGTTTCAGAGACAATGGATCTTTTCTTTGGCGGAAAACAGCAGGAGAAAGAAATAATGCAACAAAGGGCAGCTTGGGAGGTGGAGACTGGACAGCAGGAGAAAGAAATGCCACTGCAAGGGCAGTGCTGTGCTGCAACAGATCACCCAGAGGGAGTCGGGATCAGCCCAAGGCATTGTGTTTCAGGAACAGCCAAGGACGATGGAGAGAGATGAGTAAAGGCAGTGAGATGCTGAGGGGAGAGCAAGACGGGGAAGCAGGGGGGATGTCTGCAGCCTGCAGGGGAAGAGGAGCAGATGTGGGACACCATAGCACAGCCAGGGGTGGAGACGATGAAGGGAGTTGGCAAGGCTGAAAGCCCCCAACAGTGCTTATGTCTTTCTCCTCTTGGCTGTGGCTGTTGTCTGTGCCACCAAGGCTACCAGAAGACACCTTATGCTTACAGCACTAGGGCCTTAGCGCCTCCTCTTCCCCACCCGGGAGCCGTCATTCTGTCTTTCTGCCCTTGGCATTGCACGTCCTCCCATCACAATGCCCCAGGAAGAGCCCTGAGCTGTGCTTGTGGGGCAGGATCTCCCTTCCCAGGGGCTGGAGGCCAGGGCTTGGCCCTTTGCCTTCCTCTCACACATTCAGCATTAGCCAGCATCAGAGACACCTCTCCATTGCCTTTGCCTACCTGCCCTCACTGCCTCCAGTTTTACAACGAATAAGCCCCCAGGAGCCTTTGGCACTAATGGTCCTCCGTAGGACCCATTAACGCTCCAAGAAACTTTCAAAATTACATCTGACGTTGACGTCTGGAGAGGTTTCATCAGCTTCCCCTGTGTCTGAGCTTCATGAACTCAGCATCAAAACCACCAGAGAGGTCAATAAAATGCCTTGGGCTGGTCCTGCTCAGTATAGAAATGGGGGTTGGCCGGGCGGCAGGAATCCCTGTTCGCTGCTCGGGATGGGCATCGGGTGGTAAGCAATTGTACTGCATCACTCCTGGTTTCCTATATTCTTTTCCAATGATTGTTATTTTCTTTCCCGTTACTGGTCTATCAAACTGTCTGTATCTCAACCATGAGATTTTTATTCCTTTTTCTCCCTCTTCTCCCTATCCCTCTGCAGGGGGTCGGGGGACAGTGAATGAAGAGCTGGTGGTCTTTCCCCCCCGACAAGGCTGAGGAGTGAGCTGGCTCTGCTCATGTCACTGCAGCTTTAGGACAACCAGGAGTTTCCTTGAGGTTTTCCTGCAGGAATATGCTGAGCAGCTCCTCTGCGTTACAAGTGGATTACAGATGAGGTAACTAGTGAATGGCAGAAGCTGTAACCCCTTTCCCACATCCCCGCTGCTGTGGAGCAGGGATGACTCCTTGGGAGCCCACAAGCAGAGCTCTGCTCCTCACGGCACACTTGGCCAGCAACAATGAGAGCTCCAACAAGGGCAATGCAGAAAGCTCCCGTAAAAAAGGACATGGGCAAAGTGTGTTTCCGGGGCTTGGGTTTGGAAGGGCAGGCAATGGGAAGAGATTTGCTCAGAGCTGTCCTGACTTGTGAGTGGGCTTTCCTCCTTTGGCAGTACCTCGGGAACAAAGGGATCCGATGTCCAACGGCAGCTCCATCACCCACTTCCTCCTCCTGGCATTCGCAGACACGCGGGAGCTGCAGCTCTTGCACTTCTGCCTCTTCCTGGGCATCTACCTGGCTGCCCTCCTGGGCAATGGCCTCATCATCACTGCCGTAGCCTGTGACCACCGCCTCCACACCCCCATGTACTTCTTCCTCCTCAATCTCGCCCTCCCCGACCTGGGCTGCATCTCCACCAATCTGCCCAAAGCCATGGCCAACTCCCTCTGGGACACCAGGGCCATCTCCTTCTCAGGATGTGTTTCCCAGGTCTTTTTCTTTGCCTTCTTGATGTCAACAGAGTTTTATCTTCTCACCGTCATGGCCTACGACCACTACGTTGCCATCTGCAAACCCCTGCACTATGGGTCCCTCCTGGGCAGCAGAGCTTGTGTCCACATGGCAGCAGCTGCCTGGGGCAGTGGCTTACTCCATGCTCTCCTGCACACTGCCAATACATTTTCAATACCTCTCTGCCAAGGCAATGGCCTAGACCAGTTCTTCTGTGAAATCCCCCAGATCCTCAAGCTCTCCTGCTTACAATCAGACTACCTCAGGGAAGTTGGGCTTATTGTGTTTGGTGCCTGTTTATTCTTTACGTGTTTTGTTTTCATTGTGGTGTCCTATGTGCAGATCTTCAGGGCCATGCTGAGTATCCCCTCTGGGGAGGGACGGCACAAAGCGTTTTCCACGTGCCTCCCTCACCTGGCCGTGGTCTCTCTCTTTATCAGTTTTGGCATGTTTACCTACCTGAAGCCCACCTCCATCCCCTCCACAGATCTAGACTTAGTGGTGTCAATTCTGTACTCGGTGTTGCCTCCAGCAGTGAACCCCCTCATCTACAGCATGAGGAAGCAGGAGCTCAGGGATGCCCTGACTAAACTGTTGCAATATACTCTATTTCACCCTCAATGAGGTATCTGTCTTTCTCCTACAACTCCCAGCATATTCACAGAAAATAGCGGGACGACCTTTTGTTCATAACCTTTTTACGTGCTTGCTTTCTTTCTTTTCTTTCTTTCTTTCTTTCTTTCTTTCTTTCTTTCTTTCTTTCTTTCTTTCTTTCTTTCTTTCTTTCTTTCTTTCTTTCTTTCTTTCTTTCTTTCTTTCTTTCTTTCTTTCTTTCGTCCCTTCTTTCTTTCTTTCTTTCTCTTTCGTTCCTTCTTTTTTCCTTCCAATATTACTTGCTTTCTTTTCTCTCTTTCTCTCTTTCACTGTTTCTCTCTTTCTCTCTTCCTCTTAATTTAGGCTTGTGATAATATTATTCCTAAGCTCACATTTTTAGCATCCCGATGATGAGACGTACATGAGAAGTCAGACTCCCTCCATACTTGAAACAAAATAAAGGCAGCAGCAGAAAATCAAGCAGTGAACGAATGCTTTATTTTGCTTTGCTTACACACGCAGCTTTGTCTTTGCCTGGGCTGAGCTGGGAAGTGCTCGGGAGAGGAAAACACCAGTGCAGAGCTCAGCTGTGTGAGTGCGAAGGCTGGGTGCACACAGCAGTGTTCTCACACAGCCAGGCCTTCTGGAGAGACAGGAAGGACCAGCAGAGCAGGACCTGCTCTGTGCCACGGTCCCTGGACACCCCGGGGAACCTGCCCCAGGGTAATCGTCACCAACCAGCCCCTCACAGCTGCAGCAGCAGCCACTCACCTCAGCTCAGAGAGCTGCTCTGTCCCTCCATGGAGGGACACAAAATGACTGCATCAGAAGTTTGTTCTTGCATCACAGACTTAGGAATACAAATTTCATGTGTGTGATGAGATGAATTTGAGGGAGCACAAGTGCCAGCAGCTACTCCTAGGAGTGTCCTCTTGTGGGAAACTCAGCTTATTGAGATCACTTCAGGTTTGGAGTAGCATCCGCTGGGTAACCACCACTGGCATGTGCTTCCTTGGGTGTAGGTCACAGAGACATCAAATCATAGAACCACAAAATGGTTTGGGGCCGCCAGCGCACGTGTCCAGCTCATGGTCAGTTACTGCAGCCCCAGCATCCTCACGCCCTTCTCTGCAGGGCTGCTCTCAATCCCTTCGTCAACACCCTCCATGAGTCTCCTGCACTGCTCACAGCTTCATGGGATGCTCTTCCAGCAGCTGCCAGGGTGACTGGAGTCCCCCAGTAGATCTCAGCCTCTGAGTGTGGTGCTTCCTGGAGGTGAAGTAAGAACGCTTCGTCAAAAGGCTCCTCTTGCTCGGGTGGCCTGTAGCAAACCCCAGCCGTGAGGATTCCAGCTGCACAAGGGTGCTCAGCTCCTCCTCTTTGTTCCCCAGGCTGCGTGCGTTGGTACAGAGGCACTTCAGCTGGGCCACCGACCATGACAACTTCTTTAGAGGAACACAGCCCCTGGGATTGGCTGCCTGCCTCCTTTGGCCCAGAAGTGCTTGGGTATAAAACTGTAAGATTGGTAGGCAATATATACACCTAGAGGAATGTATCTATGAAAGGAAGTGTATAATTCTATTAATGAATTTATTTATTCATTTATAAATAGATACACTACTTATATATATATCTATATATGTGTATATATTTTGATCTAGGTAAACATTAATAAAGGTATAGAAATTAAATTAATAATTCTGAATTGAAAATTTTGAATGTTTCTAAATTTGAATTGTCATTTTTAATTGGATAAATCCTTCTTCAATAAGATTTAGTGTAGTGAAGAATTAGAGTTTAAATGTGAACGGAAGCAGAAGGAAAAGGCCGTGTGGGGGTCCCCCACTTTACCAGGCTGCAGAACAAGCCCTGACAGGGTGGGCTGGGGGGAATTCAAGAGGGCGGAGGGGTGCCCGAAAGGTGGTGGGGCACGGACACGCTGGAACATGCCCAGGGGCTACGGCCCCCTTCTAGGAGGGGTGAGCAAGTGACGGAGAGGGGGGTCAGTACTGGCTTGGGTCCCCCCAAAAGACGAGCACGCAGCAAATAGGTTGGTATGTGCTTGTGAGGAGCTGCTGCCTGAGTAGCCAACAGGCCAAGAGGAGGCTTCTGGTCTGTGTAGGAGCTTGTGAGGAGTCGTATCTCAGAGGTGAGCAGACAGCAAGCAGGGGGAGATGTGGGGGTCAGGTCTCTGGTGCCTGAGTAGCTGATAGAGCAGGAGCAAGGCCAGGGCTCCTGTAGGGGCTGGTGAGGTCACTGGTGCTGGTGTAGCTGATAGGAGACACGTGGCTCGGGCTTGTCCTTGTGATGTCACTCTTGGCTGAGTAGCTGATAAGGCAGGCCCAGGTGCACAGCTCGTGTAGGTGCCTGTGAGGTCACTGGTGCCTGCGCAGACGAGAGGCCAAGAGCTGTCACCTGGCTTGTGGATATCTCTGCAATGTCACTGGTGCCTGAGGAGCCCAGGAGAAACATGTCTTGTGCTGGGTGTTTTGAGGTCCCAGGTGCCTGAGAAGCTGGCAGGCCAGGACTAAGCCCCCATCTTGTGTAGGTGTTTGCAAGGTCACCTGTGACCGCTCAGCTGACAGGCCAGGAAGAGGCCCATGGGTTGTGTAGGAGCTGGTGAAGTCACTGCTGCCCGCGTACCTGGTAGGGCAGGAGCAGGAACATGGGTGGTGTAGGGTGTTGTGGTGTCACGGGTGCCCGAGTAGATGACAGGCTGGGAGCCAAGCAGTAGTTTATGTAGGTGTTTGTGAGGTCATTGGTGTCTGAATACCTGATAGGCCAGGAGCAGGAACGTGGCTTGTGAATGTCGCTCTTGTGATTTCACCGCTGCCTGTGTAGCTTTTGGGCAAGGAGCAGGCATATGGCTTGTGTGGCCGCTTCTGATGCCATTACAATAATACTTGGACCCCACCCCAATATGTCTTTTTGGAAGAACCATTGTCATCAGAAGCCTGTACGCAACATGCACGTGCATGTGTGACAGCGGGACTCCTGAGCACGCAGCAGCAGCAGCAGGAGGGTGTGAGGTCATGGTCACTGTAACCCCTGAGCACACGGTGGTGGCAGCAGGAGGGACGTGAGGTCACTGTCGGTACCACTCATGAGCACACGGCAGCAGAAGTAGGAGAGTGTGAGGTCACCATCAGTATAACCAATGAACACACAGCTTTGGCAGTAGGAAGGGTGTGAGGTCACGTCACTGATGTCACCCCGTGCCCGTGGAGCTCGGTGCAGAGCGGCCGTGTGCGTGACAGGGGCATGACGGGGGCTGGGAGCTGCCCGTCCCCGTGTCTGCGAGGCCGAAGGAGCAGCCCCTGTGGCCCTGGCTGGAGCAGTCGGGGTGGGGGTGGCTCGGGGGCACCCCAGGGATGTGCCTGGGCATGGCGCCAGGAGGAAACCACAGACTTCCTGCCCGGGCGCTGCGGGGGGAGCGGGGGGAGCGCGGCGAGGCCACGTGGGCTGTGGTTTGTGCACCTGCAGGCTCCAGCTCCCGCTCCGCCCGTGGGGAATAACGGCCCCTGGGTGACACACTGAGAGTCAGGGACACGTCTGAGCCTCTGGGCTGTCTGTCTGCTGCCAGGGCAGGGACATGATCCAGCTCCGGCTCCTGCGAGGGACTCACTGTGGGGCCCTGCAGGGAGGGACGGACAAGCCAACACTCCTGGGATGGAGCCCTTGCCCTGGATGAAGACCTCTCCCAGCTGCTGCTCCCAGCACAGCGAGGTCCATGGCAGGGGCAGGGGCTGTTTCCTCCCCATCCTGACACAGACCCTGGTGCAGTCCCCGCTCCATGGTCACCGCAGCTTGGGGGCAGCTGGACACTTGCCTCATGGCTTCTTGGATGAGCCCAGCACAGGAGATGCTCAGTGCTTCCAGGCCCACAGCAGGGTGCAAGGGGTGACTAACCAAATTCCCCTGCACACCCAGCTTGTCCCATGATGAGCCGCCACCACAGCGACCATGACACCGGCAGCGGGACATATATGTCCCTCATATATGGTCATGAACGGCGCTGGAGAAGTTCATTGGCGGGCTGGGCTGTGTCGGAGGGGAGATAGCTCCCGATAACGTCTAAAAAGGTGCTGCTGCTTCGATTGGCTCCTTCCGCAGCTGGGTCGGCATCTGCAGAGATATATCACCCTCCCATCATCGACGTCCCCCTGAGTCCCCAGGGGCTGTGACAGGGAGTGGGGAAGAGCGGGTCTGTGCCAGCAGGGCAGGAGGCTCAGGATGGGAATGGAGGGACTCCTGTCCCCTCGGGTGCTGTGGCTGCTCCTCTGGGTGCAGCTCTGCAGAGGTAAGTGCCGGCTCCCTTTTCCCACAGCCCAGGGCCATCGGGTACCAGTGGGGTCATCAAGAGCCCTTTGGGAAGAGGGTTTCTTTCCAAGTGCCGCTGAGATGAGGGTCAGGAGGAGCTCAGGTCTATGGACCCTGTGCCTTTGCCTGTGTCCACCTGGCTGGGAGAGGGTATCTACACTTCCTGTGCCTGGTTGCATTTAAAGACAACCCATCCTGGGGTACCCTTTTGGGATGACTTATTCCCCAGTACTGTGCCCCTGAGGCAGTAGAGAGTCCTGACACCAGGAAGGCAGTTTGTGTCCCAGAGAGAGAGGGGGACTGGACTGTCTGCACCCACAGGTGGTAGAGAAGTTCCCTTCTCAGGGGCTCCCACCAAGCACAATGGCAGGGCTGCCACCAGGGGCCAGGAGGGGACATGAGTTGGGGGGATCCTTGGGATCATGTTGGTGTTCATGAGAACACAGAAAGGCCTGGGGAGGTGTGAGCTTGGGTGGTGCCAGGGTCGGTGGTCGGTAGGGGAAGTTGTGGGGCTGGGGGCATGGGGCTGTTATGGGGTGTTGGGCTGGGGAGGAGCGGGTTCCCTGTGCAGGGCCTGGGGGCACAATGAGTGAGTGGTCATGGGAGGGGGCCATGGGAGTGGGAGGAGGTTCCCAGGGCTGTGTTATGGTGAATAGCCCATCCCAGAAGGGCCGGAGTACTGCACCCCTAGCCTTCACAGGCTGTGGGGAGAGCAGGGACCCCCACACTGGCCAAGGGACAGCCTGGAGGGGTGAGGACTCCCACCCTCCCACCGTGGTGCTTCGGACTCAGCCTGGGCAGGGGGGGCCTTCTAGACCTGCACTCTGGGGCTCGGTGCTCTCCTGAGCGGTCCCATGTCGATGTTTGAAGGGGCTGCGGAGGTGAAGCTGGAGGATGGCCGCGGACCCTGTACTGGGAGAGTGGAGGTGAAACACCAGGGCCAGTGGGGGACTGTGTGTGGCATCAGCTGGGACATGGACGATGCTGCAGTGGTTTGTAAGCAGCTGCGCTGTGGGTCTGCTGTTAAAGCTCATGCTGAAGCACACTTTGGGCCAGGATCTGGCCCCATTTGGATGGCTGGTGTTGAGTGTCATGGCAACGAGTCAGCCCTGTCTGATTGCACAGACACAGAATGGATTCGACAATACTGTGATCACAGTCGGGATGCTGGAGTGATGTGTTCAGGTACGGTGCCAGCCTGTTCCCCACCTTTGTGACCAGGACGGGGGAAGGGACCTGGCTGTGCCCTCAAGGAAACAAGGGGTTACTGGAGAAGGGCCTGGTGTAGCTGGTCACACTGCTGAGCTGGGACTGGCATTGCTGGTTTCCCCGGTCCCTGAGGAAAAAACAGTGGGAACCCGCCACTGCCTGACCCCTGATGTGTCTCAGCCCACCCTCCGTCAGTGCCTGGGGCTGGGAGATGGTGCCCTCATGCAAAAGGAACTTAGAGCAGCTCACGTGGCCACCCACAACCCTGGGCCCAAGGAGGTCAGGGACTTTTGGGTTGTGTCCCCTGGCAGACATGAGTCCCCCAAAGCAGAGGGGCTGCTCAGAGGGCAGGGGCCCTGGGCTTGGGCAGAAGAGCTGGGTGGCTCATGGCCACCCCATTCCCCTTCCAGAGCCACCCCATGAGAGCGAGCCCACAGGGAAACACCCCTGTGCAGGCAGCGCTGACCTGCTGCCCAGCCTCTCCTGCCTACCCCAGCCCCTGCCTGCCCTGTGCCAAGGGCACTTACCAGCACTTTCTGGCTCTCCTTGCCCTGGGAGCTCGTGTCAGCCCAGGGCTGCTCCTCTGCCCCCTCTCCTGCCCTCTACCCAGCTGGGGGCCAGGGATGTGCACCCCTGGCAGTGTTCTCTGGCCCTGGCTGAGGACCCTCCCCAGCCAGGTGCAGGAGCTGGGGGCTGGTGGAGACAGCGACTGGAGGTACAGCTGCACATCTGCTCCCTCTGACATGTCCCATCTAATAGCAGTGCCCCAATGGGCTCCATTTCTGGTGGCTCCAAGGGGTTCCTCAGCCTGGCTCTCAGCTTGGTGGGGCAGAGCAGGCTGCAGCAGCCAGCAGAACCTCAGCCCATCTCCTTGGGCTCAAGTGCTCGGGGCGCTGCAGTGCCTGGGGCCAGTGCCAGGTAGCCCAGGGTCTCCGGGAGGGCAGCAGTTTTTCTGAGCGCTTCCTGTGGCTGTGGGTTTGGGAGAAAAGCCAGCCCACGAGTGCTGTGATGATGCTGGGGGAGCAGCAGGGGGTCCATGGTGTGTTTGTGCCATCAACACCCACTGGGAGCTGCTGGGAGGGTCGTGGGGCTCTTTGCCTGTGGCCACCTTGCAGGCCAGGTGGGACATGGGTATGTAACTGCCAGAGGGCTGTGGGAACTCACAGGGTTCTTTGGTTACTCCAGGATTTGTCCGGCTGGTTGGAGGGGACAATCCCTGCTCAGGACGAGTGGAGATCCATGATAGGAACAAGTGGAA
Organism: Rissa tridactyla; assembly: GCF_028500815.1. Taxonomy (NCBI): domain Eukaryota; kingdom Metazoa; phylum Chordata; class Aves; order Charadriiformes; family Laridae; genus Rissa; species Rissa tridactyla. The sequence continues at coordinate 1,609,728 of NW_026529545.1, forward strand.
AACTGTCTGTGACTCCGCCTTTGGTCCCAAAGCTGCCGACGTGGTCTGCAGAGAGTTGCAGTGTGGCACAGCCCTGTCTGTCCCCGGGGCAGCTCACTTTGGAGAAGGGGCTGGTCCCATGTGGGACAGAGAGCTGCAGTGTGTGGGGAATGAATCCCTTCTCAGCTCCTGCCCCACGGGGTCCCCCAGGGAGCAGCCCTGCACCCACGCGAATGCTGCCGGTGTCACCTGCACACGTAAGGACTCAGGGCAGGGTGTTACCACCGGGGGTGTGCCGATGATGGGGGAGCAGGGACGGGACTGTGCTGTGCTGGGTGTGAGGACAGAAGGGGTGATCACAGAACCATAGGATGGTTTGGGTTGGAAGGGACCTTTCAATGTCATCTAGTCCAACTTGCCTGCAACCAGCAGGGACCTCTTCAACTAGATCAGGTTGCTCAGAGCCCCATTAGACCTGACCTTGAATGTTTGTCTGCAGCCCTAAAATGGTGCAGAAGGAGGAGAAAGGCAGGGTGTCCATTTGGCCTCTACTCCACCACCCAAGGCAGCAAAAGCACAAGTCTGCCCTGTCTCATCCTTCTCTGTCCCGAGTTCACAGGGTTCAGGCTGGTGAACGGCAGCACGGCGTGTGAGGGGAGGGTGGAGGTCCATGTGCAGGGGACCTGGGGCACCCTCTGTGCCTCCCGCTGGGACCTCTTGGACGCCCACGTTCTCTGCCGTCACCTCAACTGCGGGTTTGCTGAGTCCATTCCTAAAGGAGGGCGTTTTGGGAGAGGAAGCGGCCCTGTCTGGAGAGACTCCTTCCACTGTGACGGGACTGAAGCCCACCTGGGAGAGTGCCCAGTGACTGCCCTGGGGGCCTCGCCGTGCTCCCATGAGAACGACGCTGCTGTCATATGCTCAGGTGAGTGCAGGAAAACACTCGGTTACTCTGTTTTCCTCTTAAATGCTCCCAAAGCAGGGGACCCTGTGGCAGTGCAAGGCTCTGGCTCAGAAGGTCCCCACAGAGGGCTGGCGGCAGGCAGGCGAGCTCCAAGGCCCTCCTGCAAGGGTGCCAGAGCCTGGAGACATGCTGCAGGCTGCCGGGCTCCCTGATGCCGCCAAGGGCTGGGGCATGGCTGCTCTCCCCAGGCCCAGCTCGCTTCGCATCCCTGCGGCTGGTGGGTGGAGGAAGCCCGTGCGACGGGCGAGTGGAGATCTTCCAGCACGGGACGTGGGGCAGAGTCCTGGATGAGCAGTGGGACGTGCAGGAGGCCAGCGTGGTGTGCCGGCAGCTGCAGTGCGGAGAGGCAGAGGCAGCCTACAACCCCCCGAAGGCTCAGAGAGGGACGGGTCCCGTGGGGCTGCGCGGGGTACGGTGTGCAGGGCACGAGGCCAACCTGACCCTCTGCAACACCTCCCTGCCTGAGAGTGCGCTGGAAGCAGGGATTGCCGAGGACGTGGGGGTCGTTTGCTGGGGTGAGTGGCACTGCACGGCCCCCCCAGGCTCTGGGCTGGGTGGGCAGCCGGCCCTTGACGGCAGCCGGGGTTTCCTCCTGCTACAGGGAGCCGTCAGGTGCGGCTGGTGAACGGGCCTGGGCGCTGCGCTGGGAGAGTGGAGATCTACTACCAGGGCAGCTGGGGGAGCGTCTGCGATGACGGCTGGGACCTGTCTGATGCTGCCGTCGTTTGCCGCCAGCTGGGCTGCGGAGGGGCGCTGGAGGCGGTTGGCTCCGCTCGCTTCGGGGAAGGCTCCGCTCAGATCTGGCTGGAGAGCGTGAACTGCTCCGGGGCCGAAGCTGCTCTCTGGGACTGCCCGGCAGGGTCCTGGGGGCAGCACGACTGCGGGCACAAAGAGGACGCAGGAGTCGTCTGCTCAGGTGTGTGCCGGGAGCTGTGGTGGGAGCCCAGTCCCCAGGCAGGCCGGGACGAGGGGAGAGCCGGACACGGCCGAGGCTGTTCCTGGCCAGCTCTGAGCCCCTGACAAAGGCCACCGTGGGGACACCCATGCACAGGTGCCCTCAGTCCCACCGGGGGTCCCTGGGGAGCTCCGCTGTCCCTGACGGGCAGCAGGGAGGGCAGGGGTGTCTGTCCATCAGGGACATTTCTCTGTCCGTGGGTGCAAGGGGGACTTGCTGGACGTGCCTTTGCCTGTCTGAGGGCCTGGCGGGTGCAGGGGTGTCCCTGCTCCCCCAGCCCCAGCCCAGCCTGTTCCCCCTCGCTGCCTTTCCTCCCAGAGTTCATGGCCCTGAGGCTGGAGAAGGGCACCAACTGCTCCGGGCGCCTGCAGGTTTTCTACAATGGGACGTGGGGGAGCATTTGCTCCAACTCCATGACTCCTGAAACTGTATCGCTGGCATGCAAGGAGCTGGGCTGCGGGGACAGAGGGTCCCTGGAAACACAACGGCCCTACGGCAGGCTGTCTGGCACGGCCTGGCTGGATCGTGTGGAGTGTGGGGAGAGAAACAGCTCCTTCTGGCAGTGTCCCTCCGCTCCCTGGCACCCGCAGTCATGCGACGACCTGCGAGAGGAGACCCACATCACCTGCAAGGGTAATTCTGAGCTAGCCGGGCACCAGCATCCCCTGCGTTCCTGCTCCTGGCTGGGCATGGTCAAATTCCTGGGCCTGCGGGGGCCTTTCGTTTCCAAGGCAGACGCTGCTGCTGCTGGTACCAAAAATGGGACTTCCTCTCCCGGAGCCCCACACATTCACCAGCGGTTGCCAGCCGGGCTCCCAGCTTCGCCTGGTTGAGGCAGAGGTTTCTCGAGGCAAGGTCCCAGAAGGGAACAGCCAGGGCTCTGAGGAGTGTCCCTTCCATGGACACCCTCCTGCTGCTCTGTGACCCAGGGTCCCTTTGGGGCTGAGCAGTCAGGGTCCCCCACGTTGCCGAGTGTGTGTCCCCCGAAGGACCGGGGTTCAGCTGCTGCCATGGGTGGGTGGCACGAGCTGAGCTGAGCCCCGCTCTCTGCTGCACGCCCCCCCTGCAGCAGCCCCTTCACCACAGCGTTTCCCTCTGCAGGGAGTCAGCCAGAAACGCCCCCGGCCCCAATGGCTGCGTGCCCCAGCACCCCGAGCTGCACAGGTAGCTGCTCCTCTGCATGCCCCTCTCGCCTGGCAGGGCTCTGCCTGCTGTCCCGCGGCCCTGGGAGCTCTCTGCCTTCTCCAGACAGGGAGAAGATTCGTGCCGTGGGAGGGGAGAAGGGGTGCTCTGGCCGAGTGGAGGTGTGGCACCGCGGCTCCTGGGGGACGGTGTGTGACGACTCTTGGGACATGCGGGATGCCGAGGTGGCATGCAGGCAGCTGGGCTGTGGCCCTGCGGTGTCTGCCCTGGCCGAGGCTGCATTTGGGGAGGGGAGCGGCCCCATCTGGCTGGAGCAGGTGGAGTGCCGGGGGACAGAGCCATCTCTGCAGGACTGCTGGGCCCAGCCTGGGGACAGCGGTGCCTGCCGCCATAAGGAGGACGCGGCCGTGAACTGCTCAGGTGAGCGGCAGGGCTGGGACACCTCACAGGGAGCCCTTTTCCCCATTGGCTGCCATCATGGCTCCAGAGCTCCTGAGAGCAAGGCCATCCCTGCAGAGCAGGAGAGCCTTTTGCCGAGTGGGCAGCAGCTTCTGTGGGGCTGGGTGTCCTCCAGCTTCTGCCCGCAGGGCCCTGCAGCCCCCAGGGGCATCTCCCGGGCTGCCGGCTCTGTCCCTGCTCTGGGCCCTGCGCTCCTTCCTGGCCATGCTCACCAGTCGTGCAGGAGGGGCGATTTGGGTGGGATGTGGCAGGGATGTCTGCACATGCACATGTGCGCACACACACACGCACACACGGTGTGTCAGAGAGGAGGCTCCCTGGTACCTGCATCCCCACCCTCTCAGTCCAGCTCTCCTTCTCCTCCTCTGCAGATGCACCCAGGACGGCAGCACCAACCCCTCCAGCAGGTAACCCGTCCTCCCCACCAGTGCTGGGTCTTCTTGGGGCCAGGCTGTGACCCACAGCCGGAGGGAAGGAGCTCCTTGCTGGGCTGTGAAACTCCCAGGAGGAGGCACCGGGGTAGCGGTGGGGCGGGAGGCTGGGGAGGGCTGTCATTCACCCACTCAGGTGGGAGCTTCCCCATCCCTCGTCCCCTGAAACCCGGTATGTAATGGGGGTCAGGACTGGGGTGTGCCGGCCCCTCACCTCTCCCAGGCCTGGTGCTGCCCTTTCTGTGTTCCTGCCATGCAGATCCCACGCGGGGCCGTCTGACCGGCAGCGGGAGAGTCTCATTGCCCGTCATCATGTGCATCATCCTGGGAGCCCTTGTCTGCCTGCTCCTGGCCCTCCTGGCCGGGCAAGTGCGAAGCGCCAGGGCTGGGCGCAGAGGTGGGTCCCTTCCCAGGGGAAGATGCCTGCTGGCAAGGCCAGGGGTGCCGTGGGGTGTCAGTGAGTGGGAGAGGCAGAGCTGGGGGGACAAGAGTGTGTGCTCTCTGCGGGATCCCATCCCCTCTCTGACCATCCCTGGGCCAGCCCTGCCTCTGTCCACAGGCTCTGAGAGAGCTCAGGAGCCCTTCCCTGAGGCCGTGTACGAGGAGATCGGTTCCAGCCCAGCATGGCAGAAGCAGGCAAGGTTCAGCGGCTCAGGTTGGTGTGCGTCCCTCGTTGAGGACACATCTACAGTGCTCTTTCCCCTGGCTGCCACGCAGGGTTGACCCCTGCAGCCCCCTAACCCATGGTTCGTGCGGTTGTGGGGCTGTTGGATCTGTGTGGGGAGCACCCATGTCCTGGGCCCAGGAGAGAAGCTTTCTCCCCACCTGCTCTGCGCGTCCCATTTGGGGACAGCCCCTCTCTGCCTGCCCCTGCACCCTGGGGGACACCTGAGGGGTGAGGGAAGGGGCTGTCCCAGGGCAGCTCTGGCAGGCCCTTGGAGATGGGCTTTGTCCCAGGGCAGCAGGGTGAGTCCTGAGCCCTCGTCCCCGTGCAGCCGTGGCTCTGTGGGTCCCACGTCCCCAGCAGCACTGAGCACAAGCTGGGTCAGCAGAGCGCACTCCCCTGACGCCCGCTGGGCCTCTCTCCAGGCTCCTATTCAGAGGGGTCCCTGAGCAAGCTGCAGCCCTACCCCGGGGACAGCGAGGAGGAGGATGGTCCAGGGTCAGCACCAGGTAATGGGGGGCAGGAAGGGGTGGATGTCTCCTCCCTGCAGACATGTGATGGACAGCAGTGTCACTGAGCGTCACCCTCGGAGCTGGGAGGACAGTCGGGATCTCCTGTGGGGCTGCAAACACCGATGTCGGAGCCCCATGTCCCTGCGCATCCTCCCATCCTCTGCTCTGCAGAATGCATCTTCTCACTGTCACCAGCTCTCCTCTCCTTTCAGACGTCCCTGTCCTGCCTGGAGGTGACCCAGCTGATGGCTATGATGATGCCAGGGAGGTTTCTGACCCTGGGGAGGATCCTTCCCCTGGGCAGGAAGACTGCGAAATGCCCAGGGTGGCAGAGGAAGGATCTGGACCCACGGATACCCCTGGAGGTGAGAGGGAAAGAAAGTGCTGCTGGTTCCTGGAGTGGCATCCCCGGTGCTGGATGAATCGCTGTCACACTGAGAGCCCACTGTGCTGGGATGGGGCAACCTGCCCCAGGAGTTTTTCCTTGGGGGCTCCATGGGTGGGAGAGGGAGCTGAACGTCTCAGGACTGGTGAGGAGAAGGGAGGAAGGTGATGTACAGCCCAGGAGAGGCACCCCATGGGGTGAACATGCAATGGCCTGCCTTGCTTCTTGCAGGGCCAAACCTGCTCTCCCAGAGAGGTGCTGGTGCCCCCGGAGCTGAGGCGGATGCCTGGTCCCTGTCCCCAGAGAGCACGGGCTATGACGATGCTGAAGAGGTGTCTGTGGCACATCCCCCTGAGGACACAGAGGCTGTGACACCGGAGCTCAGTGCACAACAGTCCCTGAGCCCCGGGCCAGGAGAGCCCATCCCTGCAGTGCAGCTGGGGGCAGCCAGGAGGGAGGAGAGGTCTGTGCAGCTGGGAGAGCTGTGAGCACCAGGGAACCCTCTCCCTTTTCCCACGGGCAGCAGAAACTGCCAGGGGTTTCCTTGATTTTGATTCCCCTGTTTTTACACAGGGGCCCCCATATCGGTTCTTATTAAAAGCCTTTGAGCCAGAGCTGTGCTTGCCTGCCCAGGTGCTTTAGTGTCTCCCCGAGGGTGGCTGGAGGAAACCAGAGCCCAAAGACATGGCGGTGGGGAAGGGGCATGTCTCGGGTGGGTGTGTGGTGCAGGGCAGTGAGCTGAGCTCAGGTCCAGCACAGCTGCCCGCCTCTCTCCTGAGAGGGGACTCCAAAGAGGCAGCGCACACAGCCCTCCTCACCCCACAGCCAGACCCTGGCTGGGCAGGGCAGGCCCACAGTGCCTGCAGAGGACCAGAGGCTCCAGCTCCAGCCTTTCCCTGAGGCTGGGCATTCAGGGAAGAACTCCCTTGGAGATGCTGGGGATGGAAGCCAGGATCTCCCACATGCAAAGTGGGCACTCTGCCACTGAGCTACACCCTCTGGAGCCTTCCCAGCAGGAGACACTCTCCTCCCATGAGGGGTCTGTGACAGGCACAGCCCCGTTGTCCCCTGGGTGCCCAGGGACCCTCTGCAGCAAACAGCACTTGAGCCCTCCTGAGATGGGGGAAGTCCGCAGTGCCTCTCCGCTGGGGCCTGATCCTGGCACAGGGCTGCACTGCAGAGCACTGCCCCTCCAGCGTCTCTGAAGAGCGATGGGGCAGAAGGAGGCTCTGGCTGCAGGTGCTGCTCCCACGCTCTGGCCCCCTCCAGGGCCAATGGAGAGGAGAAAACTCCTGAGCCTCCTCTGCCCCCCAGGGCAAGGGCAACCCCCCTGTGTGCCACATCTGTGCGCAGCGGCACAGGAGGAGAAGTACAACAGGGTGAGGGACATGCCCTCCCTGGGGTGAGGTGCCCCCAGGCTCTGATGGCACCCCAGGGTGTGCGATGGGGCAATATGGGGGCAGAAAGCTCACACGCCCTCACCCATGTAGCGGGCCTCCTCCTGCACCCCTCTGCCCCGCAGCATCCCTGGAGGTGGGGTGAAGGGCAGGTGTCCATCTCCATGGGGCTGATGCCCAGAGAGGAGCATATTGGTGTGTTACCAGTCATTGGAGCAGGGGGGCAAAGGGGGACAAGAAATTCTGCTCAGGACAGCGTGTGACTAAACAATACCGATGGCCATGCACTCCGGTGGGTGATCCTCAGCGTGGCTTTGTCAGCTGTCCTGGGCACATCAGAGGTCTCACTGCAACACCCCCCCGGGGGAAGGATGCTGCCATTCAGGCCGCAGCTCCAGGGAGTGCCTCTCCCTGGGACTATGGGTCCAGTGGCCTCTGCTCTGGGAACTGAAGACAAGGTGCAGGAGGTGCCTGAGGAGGGGAACAGACTCTGCACCCTTGAGCATGACAAAGAGGAGAGGAATTGGGTCGTGCAGAGACCCCGCAGAGGACACATCCCGATCCTGTGGAGCAGGGAAGGAGGCACAGCTGGAGACCTCCCCAAAGCAGCCCTGAGTGGAGAGTCCTGCCCAGGGGGAGGCTGGGGACTTGTGGGGCTGGAGGAAGGCTCCTTCGAAGCCGCAGATGTGCAGGTCCAGGGCAGGGACAGTGCTCTGGCAAGAGGTGAAGGAGCAAGCAGGGCTGGGACAGGCTGGAAGGCGGCAGATGGGCTCTGCAAAAAGCAGAGGGAGAAAAATCACTGCTGAAGCCCAGGGCTGAACCAGGCACCTTTAGATCTTCAGTCTAACGCTCTCCCAGCTGAGCTCCTTCAGCCCTGCCCCAGCAGCCCTTGTCCCTGGGCCACCCCTGCCGGGCCCCAGGCTGACACAGAGGAGGAGTGCTCCTCAGGGAGGTTCCCAGGGAAAAGCTGTGCCCAGCCCCGGACAGAGGGGACCGGGCCCCTCCCTGCCTCCAAGGCCAGGTGGGCTCCAGCTTTGGTGGAGGCCACGTTACGCTGGGCGTGCCAATATGTGTGTGGGCCGCGTACAAAGGGGACAGGAGTGAAGTTAAGTGGGCAAGCCAGGCATGTGCAACTGCAAAGGCTGAGGGTCAAAGAAGCATAGGACCGATGGAAGACCTTATCACCTGGAAAGCCTCCTCCCGCACGTTTTTTCCTTGCTGAACTTTCCTGCTTTGTTCCCAACTCCTCTCCCTCCTTCCCCCTGAGCAGTGCAGGGCGATGGGGAATGGGGGTCCTGGTCAGTCCATAACAATTCCTCTCTGCTGCTCCTTCCTTCTACCACTTTTCCCATGGGGTCCCTCTTACTGGCTACAGTCTTTCGAGATAAACCTGATACAGCATGGGCTCTCCTCAAGCTGAAATTCTTTCAGGAAATATCCAACCTCTCCAGTGTTGGGTCCTCCACCAAAGTGCAGGGATTACCTCCTCCGCTGTGCTCCTCTCCTTAGGCTGCAGGGAAATACCTGCTCTACTGTGGTATTCTCCACAGGCTGCAGGAGACCATCTGCTCTGGCACCTGGAGCACCTCCTCTCCCTCCTTCTTCACTCACACTGGTGTTTGCAGGGCTGTTTCTCACACTGGTTTTTCCCTCACTCCTCTCCCACTCGAGCCCTTGTGTCCTTTCTTAAATACACTCTCACAGAGGTTCCACCATCCTTGTTGATGGGCTCAGTTTTGGCCAGCGGTGGGTTTCTTTTGGAGCCGTCTGGAACCAGCTCTGTCTGGCACGGAAGCAGCCCCTGGTCTCTTCTCACAGAGGCCCATGCCTTCAGCCCCACCACTACCAAACCCTGGAGACGGACACCAATTCCACAAGCCCTGGCTCTGCACCACAAACACTCTGGTGTGAGTCCTCACCCCGCATGGTCACACGGTACAAGCCGTACTCCGAGGATTTTCCCTCCTGGGCACTTTCCAGCCCAGCCCAGCTCCCTCCAAGCTCTGCCACCTCCCCTGCCCTCTCTCCATCCCAGCCCAGTCTGCGCTGGCCCAACAGCAGAGCCTGCCCCAGGGTGCTGCAGAGCTCTGGGCACTCACTCCACAGCCACAGCCCCCCTGAAGGGCACGGCAGCTGCTGGGGGGCAGAGGACGGTCAGCCCCAGAGACGGGGGGCATTTGGAGACAAGGAAAAGGCAGTCAGTGGGCCCCTATGTCCTCCTCCCCAGGATATTCTGAGGGGTCTGCAGCCCCTCTGTGCCATCCCCTCTCCCCAGCCCAGTACAAGAGCCCTGGCCCTGGGGACCCTCAGGCAGCTCCTGCCGCCCCAGTGACAGAGTGGCACTGGGACAGCCTGCCCCAGGCTGCTGCAGCCAGAAAGGTCTTCTCATCTCCCGTTTATTCAGCCCTGCTGCTGATGGGTCTCAGAAAAAGTAGTTCTAGCTGGTTTATTTTTTTTATTTAAACACACAGAGAGACTGAGTCTTTATTTACACAACTTTTTTCTGTCACACAAGACATGTGGATACTTTATGAGGAGGGGATGAATAAGGAAAGCTTACTTGTCACACCAGGTGCGGGGAATCCTTTGCAGAGGAAGGTACACAGTCCATGGCTGCTGAAAAATGTCCAATCAGTTTCCTCAGGGCATCCTTGAGCTCCTGGTTCCTCATGCTGTAGATGAGGGGGTTCACTGCTGGAGGCACCACCGAGTACAGAAATGACACCACTAGATTCAGGAATGAAGAGGAGACGGAGGGCGGCTTCAGGTAGGAAAACACCCCAGTGGTGATAAACAGGGAAACCACGGTCAGGTGAGGGAGGCACGTGGAAAAGGCTTTGTGTCTTCCCTGCTGTGAGGGGACCCTCATCACAGCCCTGAAGATCTGCACATAGGACACCACAATGAAAACAAAACATCCCAAAAAACCAAAAGCACTAACCACCAGAAGGCCAGCTTCCCTGAAGTAGTCTGAGTCTGAGCAGGAGAGCTTGAGGATGTGGGGGACTTCACAGAAGAACTGGTCCACAGCATTTCCTTGGCAGAGAGGTATTGAAAATGTATTAGCTGTGTGCAGCAGAGCATAGAGAAAGCCACTGCCCCAGGCAGCTGCTGCCATGTGGACACAAGCTCTGCTGCCCAGGAGGGACCCATAGTGCAGGGGTTTGCAGATGGCAACATACCGGTCATAGGCCATGACTGTCAGAAGATAAAACTCTGCTGAGATGAAGCTGACAAACACAAAGACTTGTGTAACACATCCTGAGTAGGAGATGTCCCTGGTGTGCCAGAAGGAGTTGACCATGGCTTTGGGCAGAGTGGTGGAGATACAGCCCAGGTCGAGGAGGGCGAGGTTGAGGAGGAAGAAGTACATGGGGGTGTGGAGGCGGTGGTCACAGGCTACGGCAGTGATGATGAGGCCATTGCCCAGGAGGGCAGCCAGGTAGATGCCCAGGAAGAGGCAGAAGTGCAAGAGCTGCAGCTCCCGCTTGTCTGCGAATGCCAGGAGGAGGAAGTGGGTGATGGAGCTGCCGTTGGACATCACATCCCTTTGTTCCCGAGGTACTGCCAAAGGAGGAAAGCACACTCACAGGTCAGGACAGCTCTGAGCAAATCTCTTCCCATTGCCTGCCCTTCCAAACCCAAGCCCCGGAAACACACTTTGCCTGTGTCCTTTTTTGCGGGAGCTTTCTGCATTGCCCTTGTTGGAGCTCTCATTGTTGCTGGCCAAGTGTGCCGTGAGGAGCAGAGCTCTGCTTGTGGGCTCCCAAGGAGTCATCCCTGCTCCACAGCAGCGGGGATTTGGGAAAGGGGTTACAGCTTCTGCCATTCACTAGTTACCTCATCTGTGATCAACTTGTAACGCAGAGGAGCTGCTCAGCATATTCCTGCAGGAAAACCTCAAGGAAACTCCTGGTTGTCCTCAAACTGCAGTGACATGAGCAGAGCCAGCTCACCTCTGAGCCTTTTCAGGGGGGGAAAGACCACGCAGCTCTTGACTCACTGGCCCCTGACCCCCTGCAGAGGGATAGGGAGAAGAGGGAGAAAAAGGAATAAAAATCTCATGGGTTGAGATACAGACAGTTTGATAGACCAGTAACGGGAAAGAAAATAACAATCATTGTAAAAGAATATAGGAAACCAGGAGTGATGCAGTACAAATGCTTACCCCCCGATGCCCATCCCGAGCAGCGAACAGGGATTCCTGCCGCCCGGCCAACCCCCATTTCTGTACTGAGCAGGACCAGCCCAAGGCATTTTATTGACCTCTCTGGTGGTTTTGGTGCTGAGTCCCTGAAGCTCAGACACAGGGGAAGCTGATGAAACCTCTCCAGAAGTCAACGTCAGATGTAATTTTGAAAGTTTCTTGTGGCGTTAATGGGTCCCACTGAGGGCCATTAGTGCCAAATGCTCCTGGGGGCTCGTTCGAGGGAAAACTGGAGGCAGTGAGGGCAGGTAGGCAAAGGCAATGGAGAGGTGTCTCTGATGCTGGCTAATGCTGAATGTGTGGGAGGAAGGCAAAGGGCCAAGCCTGGGAAGGGAGATCCTGCCCCACAAGCACAGCTCAGGGCTCTTCCTGGGGCATTGTGATGGGAGGACGTGCAATGCCAAGGGCAGAAAGACAGAATGATGGCTCCCGGGTGGGGAAGAGGAGGCGCTAAGGCCCTAGTGCTGTAAGGATAAGGTGTCTTCTGGTAGCCTTGGTGGCACAGACAACAGCCACAGCCAAGAGGAGAAAGACATAAGCACTGTTGGGGGCTTTCAGCTTTTCCAACTCCCTTGATCGTCTCCTCCCCTGGCTGTGCTATGGAGTGCCACATCTGCTCCTCTTCCCCTGCAGGCTGCAGACATCCCCCCTGCTTCCCCGTCTTGCTCTCCCCTCAGCATCTCACTGCCTTTACTCATCTCTCTCCATCGTCCTTGGCTGTTCCTGAAACACAACGCCTTGGGCTGATCCCGACTCCCTCTGGGTGATCTGTTGCAGCACAGCACTGCCCTTGCAGTGGCATTTCTTTCTCCTGCTGTCCAGTCTCCACCTCCCAAGCTGACCTTTGTTGCATTATTTCTTTCTCCTGCTGTTTCCCACCAAAGAAAAGATCCATCATCTCACAAACAACCCTCCAACCAGTTTCAGGCTATTCCAATAGTGCCCAGAGCCTCCCTGCCACTGGGCCAGAGAAGCCCAGGTCCCTCAGCCTCTCCACCAAGCACATGTGCACTGGGCCCTAAAGCCCATCTTGGCAGACCTCCTCTGGACACTCTCCAGGTCCTCTCCACTTCTCCAAAATGGGGAGCCGCACACTGGGACACAGCTGTGTGCGTTGGGCCACAGCAGTGCTGAGTCAAAGGGGAAGGTGACTCAAGTTGCCTGGGGGGCACACGCTCCTCCTCCTGCAGTCCCGTAGGCAGCCGGCCTTGTTCATAGTGAGCGTGCACCACTGGCTCATGAGGCGTCCCTCAGGGTGCCCAGGCCCATCTCTGCAGGGTCACTGCTCAGCACATCAGATCCCAGCCTGTTCTGCTGCATTGGGGTTATTCTTCCCCGGGATGCAGGACTGGACACTTCTCCTTGAAAAACTTCAAGACATTTCTGTTGGCCAAATCCCAGCGTTTCTCCAGCTGCCCCTGGACTCAAGCTCCCTTTGGTCAGCTGTTAATGTTTGTGTGCAGATGGTCACCCTGATGCTTGTTCCCCAGGGCTCGGTACTGGGGCCAGTTCACTTTAAGATCTTTATCAATGATCTGAACGAGGGGATCGACCCCTCAGTAAGTTTGCAGATGACACCAAGTTTGGTTGGAGTGTCAACCTGCTTCATGGTAGAGAGGTGTTGCAGAGGCATCTGCAGAGTCCAGATCGATGGGCCAAGGCCAATGGTTTGAGGTTCAACAAGGCCAAGTGCCGGGTCCTGCACTTGGGTCACACCAACCCCATGCAGCGTTACAAGCCTGGGGAGGAGTGGCTGGAGAGCTGCCCTGCAGGAAAGGACCTGGGGGTGTTGGTCGACTGCCGTCTGAATATGAGCCAGCAGTGTGCCCAGGTGGCCAAGAAGGCCAACAGCATCCTGGCCTGTATCAGGGACAGTGTGGTGAGCAGAAGTAGGGAAGTGATCGTCCCCCTGTACTTGGCACCGGTGAGGCCACACCTCAAGTACTGTGTCCAGCTTCTGTAGATGCAGCCCAGGCTATGATTGGCTTTCTGGGCTGCAAGTGCACGTTGACGGCTCCTGTCCAATGTTTCACACACTAGCATCCCCAAGTCCTTCTCTACAGGGTTGCTCTCAATCCATTCAGCAGTCCGTCTGTATTGATACTGGGGATTGCCCCGACCCAGGTGCAGGACCTTGCACGTTGCCTTCTTGCACTTCCAGAGGGTCACATGTGTCCCATTTACCAGTGACCAAAACAGCTGAGAGTTCCTTTCCCAAGGTTTAGGGTCTTGACTGTAGTTTTCAGCTGGCATATATCCCTTCAGATCATGAATTCCACCAGGGGCTGAACGCTGCAGCCCAGGCGGCCACCAGTCTTGGCCTCTCCAATAAGTATCTCTGAGTTGGTGACAGGACGAAGGAGCTGGGTTTGGGTTTAGGCGTGAGGCATGTGGTGAGGGCTTCAGCTTTGGCGTTGGTGTTCAGGGAAGGGCTACAGATGAGAGCTGCAGGTGATGGATTAGGGTTAGGGTCCAGGCAAAGGCTTAGGGGGAGCTGCATCGTGCTGAGTCTGAGGGGCAAGAGTGTGGAAGGCACTCAGCGTGTATGGGCCCTGGTGGTGAGCAGAGGGAAAGCTCATGTGGTGATGACCAAAAGCATCCCCATTGCAATGAGCTGGGGATTAGCACTGGACCCCTTGGATTGGCAGGGTACATCCAGTGGGCTACAGCACACAGGATGTCTCTGCCTCCTTTCTTTGTCACCCTGAAATCACTGCCTCTGGTTTTCTGCTCTAACCAGTCCCCAGGGAGTCACGCTTCCATTTCCTGAAGCAGCTTCGTCACCCACAGTCCTCAGCAGACCCTGCTGAACCTCCAAGACTCTTTATTCCTGCCAGGGCCCTCCACACTGCGTGACTTTCCCCCGGGAGCTTGTTAACGTGAAGGAACTGTAATGAGTTTATTCTTGCATCTCAATTCACCGTATGGTTGCAAGGGGACTCTGAGGAGAGACTGTCTCCAAGGAAGAGTTTTGCTAGAGTTTGCTGGAGAAGAAAAGTTTTGTTTAACAAGCACATAATGTAACACGGGCAGGGACATGACTAGAGACATGAGTTGGTGACAAGGCTCTGGGATGGAAATTTGGCCAAGAATAAGGCACAGTTTACTTAATCTGCCACACTCTCTCTTTAGCCAACGCACTAACTGTGCGTATATTTAGAATTTCCTATCAATCTCTCCAACATATTTCTTTTATGTTGATGGTTTGAGGGAGGTGGAGCTTATTGGAGGCTTGGACTTGGCATATAGTGGAGGAAAGCATTGGGTTTCTTTAATTAATTGGTATCATTTTGTCCTTCTGGCTGTTCAAATTTAATAAGAATCCCTTGTCTATTTACAGCCAAGTCTGCGGGGGAATCGGGCAGGAATTGGTGCAAAGGAGCTGTGAACATTCAGCTGCAGACTCAGCGCACAAGTCTGATGTAGGAAAAGAATGCAAGTCCCAGGCAGCCCCAAGAGAAACGGTGGGGAGGAGGAGGTGGGGGGGCAAGTTGTCCATACAGTGGGGGACCTCGAGGAGATGGCAGTTGCTACCTCTCCGGTCCTCCTTAGGAGACCCTCTGGTTCAGTATCAGTTGGAGAAAGCTGCAAGCATTTCCTCTGGAAAAATAAAAAGACTAATGAAAAGCCCTTTCCAAATGAAAAATTACCTTTTTATTAAGTGCTTCTTAAAACCTTCCACTTTAAGTAGACTCCTGAGACCTCTCCACTGAGCTGTACCAGGCTAGAAGCCCTGAAGAAAATCATGGCAGAGCTGTGGCTCCTTAGGGTTTTCTGCACTTTAACGAGCCCCATGGGGCATTTGCTGCTGAGCCCAGGAATGCCAGATACTGAGAGGAGCTTGAACAGCCTGTGCAGGAATTCAAGTCCGAAGCAAATGCCAAAGTGTCTTGGAGCATTAATTGTCCCCACTGAGGGCCATGACAGACCAAGCCTCCCCATGGATTTGTTCGAGCAGGCAACTGGAGGCTGTGATTACAGGGAGGCAAAGGCACTGTGCAGGTGGAGCTGATGCTGAGTAAAGCCGTGATGTATTTTATCCCACCAAGCGGCCAGCCCTGGGAAGGGGGATCCTGTCCCTCACACTGGCTCAGGGCTCCTCCTGGGGCAGTGAGGTGTGGGGTGTGCAATGCCGAGTGAAGGACAACGGCACCACACCTCCCGGCCTCCCTGGGGGGTGCGAGGAAGCAGTGAGGCCCCGGTTCCATGAGATTAAGGTGTCTCCTTTCAGGCCTTGGTAGCAAAGACAACAGCCACAGCCAAGGGGACAAAGACCTGCAGGCTGTGGACACCCAACCTCTTTCCTCCCCTTGCTCCCACTGGGGCATCTCCTCGCCTTTCCTGACAGCTCTTCTTCCTCCCTGCCTGTTCCTTGGAACACCCAGCGTTGCGCTGATCCAGGCTCCCTCTGGGTGACCTCAGGAGTCACAGCACTGTCCTACATGGGACATTTCTTTCTCCTCATGTCCAGTCTCGTTGTGAATGTTGATTTGGGATCCTGCCCAACTTTGAGGTGGCAGCAATTTCAGATTTAGTAACACGGGGTTAAGTCGTATGATTCTAACAATACTTCATCATTTGCCAGTTCTCAAAGTGATTTATCAAAATTTGCTATAACCAACACAGTGACATATTTAAAGATTCAAAAAAGGAAAGGTTCACCGGACACGTACGACAGTTTCCTGAATCGAATCAGACACTCGCAACCACAAGACTTAGAACAGTTTCCTAAATCGAGTTGCACACACAGAAAGTCGCTGAGGGGACCATCTCTGTGCAGGTAAGTCCGCACTGGGGAAGGGAATCATGGCAAAAAGGGCCAGCGAGGGGCTCCTTTGGGGGTTTTTGAAGCGGGGAAAAGCGGCCAGCCTGTGCTGGGAACCGGCCTCTCGTGGGTGGTCTGCTGAGGAGGCGTGGGCAGAGCCAGCAGCACCGGCGGCAGATCTAAAGGAGGCGTACTCGCTGGGACCACTTCCCCCCTCATAAAAGAAGCCTTTTGGGAGCACAGCGACCTGGTCACTGCACACTGAGTAAGCACGCAGCGCATGGGCATCACCCAGGGCGTCACCGGGGAGCACCACAACAAGGCGGTCATCACCCTCTCGGATGGAGTTTAGCTCTGGTCTCCACCCGGCAGAAGGTCGTGCTCTCAACTTTAGCCAGGATGGATGTGGGAACCCAGAGAGAGCTCCCACAGGAACATACAGCCATCCAGGTCACAGGCTGCAGGGGGTGCCAGAGCCTTTCACTGGTAACGCGGGGCAGCTGTAACAGCTGCTGTGTGCCTTGTGAACAGGTGAACCATCTGCTCAGCCTGGTCGCAGAGCTGTGAGAGGAAGTCAAAAGGTTAAGGAGCATTAGGGAGGCTGAACAAGACACAGACTGGTGGAGCCAGGCTCTGCCCTCCTTGAAACAGAAGCAGGAGCACCTATCAGAAAGTCACCGGGATCCAGGGACCCCTGTATCCTGCCCTGTCAGGCAGAAGGCAGAAGCCTAAATGCAAAGAGTGAATGGAGGGAAATTCATGGTCGGGGCAGCAGGCGAATTCCCTCCTTGCCCACCTTGTCCCCCACCCCAGTACCTCTGAAGAACAGATATGAGGTTCTGGTTGAGGAAGGCCAGTCAAATGAGGATGTGGATGATGGGCAATCCACACCAGAGATGTCTCCACAGTCAGAATGGCGTACCGCCCGTATCACAACCACAACCACAAGGAAGAAAAGAAGGGTTATGGTCATTGGTGACTCCTTCCTGAGGAGAACAGAGCGTCCAATATGCCGGGTAGACCCTCCTCATAGAGAAGTCTGCTGTCTTCCTGGAGCCCGGGTGAAGGACATCACCAGGAAACTTCCTCGCTTGATACAGTCCTCAGCCTATTACCCATTACTGATCCTCCTTGTAGGTGGAGAGGAAGCTGCGACTTATAGACCAAGAGCAATCAAGGGGGACTTCAGGGCCTTGGGAAGGTTGGTGAGGGAATCTGGGACACGGGTTATTTTTTCCTCACTCCTTCCAGTTGCAGGCAGTGACATTGGAAGAAACAGACGGATCCAGTCTATTAATACATGGCTCCGTGGCTGGTGTCACTGCCACAATTTCAGTTTTGTTGACAATGGAATGGCCTACACGGCACCGGGCTTGCTGGCATCACCTGGGAGACACCTTTCTCAAAGGGGGAAGAGGGTCTTTGCTCAAGAGATTGTGGGGCTGATCGACAGGGCTTTAAACTAGATGTGAAGGGGGAGGGGGATGATAATATCAGGCTTGTCTGTGACCAGCTGTAGGATAACACATCAGGGTTAGGGGGACGGGGCGCTAGTGAGGGCCTCTGACCTGTTGCCTGGGGGCATGCTGGGAACACTGCATCATAGTCAAAGTCTTACAGAGACGAGCCAGGGGCTTCTGAGGTTGTTGGAGTCAACAGGGAAACACCCGTGAAACACCTCAAGGTGATCTCCTCTAAGAAGGTAACACAGGCAACAGCCCAGCTGAAGTGCCTCTACACAAACGCACGCAACATGGATAACAAACAGGAGGAGCTGGAAACTACCATGCTGCTGGAAAGCTATGACCTAGTGGCCATTACTGAAACCTGGTGGGACGAATCCTATGGCTGGAGTGTGGCTATCAATGGCTACAAGCTGTTGAGGAAGGAGGGGCAGAGGTGTTGCCCTCTCTGTTAAGCAAGGGATAGAGTGTGAAGAGATGTCCCTAAAGAACAGCCAAGAGGAAGTCAAAAGCTTATGGGTAGGCATTAGAGACCGAGGCAACAAGGGGAACCTGGTGGTTGGTGTCTACTACAGGCCGCCTGATCAAGGGGAACCTGCTGATGAAGCCTTCTTCCTGCAGCTACAGGAGGCATCGCGCTCGAAGGCTCTTGTCCTGCTGTGGGATTCAACCACCCTGACACCCACTGGAAAAGTAACACGGTGAGCTGTAGACAATCCAGGAGGTTAATGGAGTGCCTCGACAATAACTTCCTAAGACAGGAAATAGACAGCCCTGCCCGAGGGGATGCCATACTGGACCTGACAGTTACCAATGCGAGTGAGCTCACTGGGGATGTCAAGATTGGAGGCAGCCTGGTGTGCAGTGACCACACACTGGTGGAGTTCACAGTGCTAAGGGATACGTGACAGACAAGGAGCGTAGTCAGGACCTTGAATTTTAGGAAAGCAAACCTCCGGATCGTCGTGGAGTTAGTCAATAGGAACCCCTGGGAAATGGTCCTCAGGGACAAGGGGGCAGAAGAGAGCTGGCAGATCTTCAAGGATGCTTTCCATAGAGCACAAGGGCTCTCGATCCCCAGGTGTCAGAAATCAAGCAAGAAAGGGAAGAGACCAGCATGGCTGAGTTGGGACCTGCTGGTCAAACCAGAAAAGGAAGGTTAAAGAAAGCGTGCTCTCCCTGATGACTGAGAATGGCAAACTGGTAACAAGAGATGAGGAGAAGGCTGAGGTTCTCAACAATTTTTTTTGCCTTAGTCTTCACTGCCAGCCTCTCTCCTCACACCTCCCAAGTTGAAGGACTTCAAGACGGGGACCTGGGGGACAAAGTCCCTCCCACTGTAAGTGAAGACAAAGTTTGTGACCACCTGAGGAACCTGAACATACACAAGTCCATGGGGCCTGATGCACCCCAGAGCCCTGAGGGAATTGGCTGATGAAGTTGCCAAGACACTCTCCATGATATTGGAAAAGTCATGGCAGTCAGGTAAAGTTCCCAGTGACTGGCAGAAGGGAAACGTTACACCCATTTTTAAGAAGGGTAGAAAGGAGGACCCCGGAACTACCGCCCTGTCAGCCTCACCTCTGTGCCTGGCCAGATCACGGAACAAATCCTCCTAGAAGCTATGGTAAGGCACATGGAGGACGGGGAGGTGATTCGAGACAGCCAGCATGGCTTCACCAGGGGCAGGTTCTGCCTGACCAACCTGGCAGCTTTCTCCAATGGAGTGACTGCATCAGTGGACAAGGGAAGAGCAATGGATATCCTCTGTCTGAACTTCTGCAAGGCCTTTGACACTGTCCCCCCGCAACATCCTTCTCCCTTGTTGGAGACTACGGATTTGATGGGAGGACTGTTCGGTGGATAAGCAACTGGCTGGAGGGTCACATCCAGAGAGTAGTGGTCAATGGCTCGATGCCCAGATGCAGAGGGGTGAAAAGTGGTGTCCCTCAGGGATCTGTCTTGGGACCATTGCTGTTTAATATCTTCATCAATGACATAGACAGTGGGATCAAGTGAAGCCTCAGCAAGTTTGCCGATGACACCAAGCTGAGTGGTGCAGTTGACAGGCCAGAGGGACGGGATGCCATCCAGAGGGACCTGCACCAGCTGGAGAGGTGTGCCTGAGCAAACCTTATGAAGTTCAAGAAGACCAAGTGCAATGTCCTACACTTGGGTCGGGACAATCCTGGTTATCAATACAGGCTGGGGGATGATGTGATAGAGAGTAGCCTTGCGGAAAAAAGCCGGGGGGGTACTGGTAGGTGAAAAGCTGGACATGAGCCAACAATGTGAGCCTGCAGCCCAGAAGGCCAATCGCATCCAGGGCTGCAACAACAGAACTGTGGCCAGCAGATCCAGAGAGGTGATTCTGCCCCTCTCCTCTGCTCTTGTGAGACCCCACCTGGAGTAGTGTGTCCAGCTCTGGAGCCCTCAGCACAAGAAGGACATGGACCTGTTGGAGCAGGTCCAGAGGAGGCCACAAAGATGATCTGAGGGCTGGAGCACCTCTCCTACGAAGACAGTCTGATACAGGTAGGGTTGTTCAGCCTGGAGAAGAGAAAGCTATGAGGAGACCTGATAGCGGCCTTCCAGTACCTGAAGGGGGCCTACAAGAAAGTGGGGGAGGGGCTGTTTGCAAGGGCATGTAGCCATAGGACAAGGGGCAATGGTTTAAACTAGAGCAGGGTGGGTTGAGATTAGACATTGGGAAGAAGTTCTTTACCATTAGGGTGGTGAGACACTGGCCCAGGTTGCCCAGAGAGGGGGTGGAGGCCCCATCCCTGGAGGTGTTCAAGGCCAGGCTGGATGAGGCTCTGAGCAACCTGATCTAGTTGAAGATGTCCCTGCTTACTGCAGGGGGGTGGGACTAGGTGGCCTTTAGAGGTCCCTTCCAACCCAACACATTCTATGATTCTGTGATTCTAAATAGACATAAAGGCTAACCAATACAATTGAGATGTATCTCTTTTTGCAAAAAGTAGCGCATTATTGGTACCAAATGATCTTTGAAACCTCAAAGGCAGGTGTTTCTATATTGTAGGTGGTATTGTAGGGGACAGGTGGTTCATATTGTAGGGAGGACACTGCATTAGGAGGAGCGTGGGTCACCCACACCAGGGGAGCTGTCATCTCACTCCACTGAAACCTGGAGTGGCCACCTCGGGGCTCGTGTGCCCCTCACTGGGGCTTCCTGTTCTAGACAAGTGGGGAGGAATGGAGAGTGTCCAGAGAAGCTCTGCCAATATGGGATTCATGGCCTCAAGCACACGCCCCGTGAGGGGAGGCTGAGGGTCCTGGTCTCCTTCAGCCTGGTGAAGTGGGGGCTCAGAGCGTCACAGTCATAACCTGTAACTGTGTGAAGGGTGGTTTCAGAGATGCTGGAGCTTTTCTTCATGGTGGAAAAAAAAGCAGGAGAAAAGAAGGATGCCACAAAGTTTGGATTGGGAGGTTGAGACCAGAAATGACCAGAAGAAACTGTCACCCCGAGGGCAGTGCTGTGGTACAAGAGGACACCCAGGGGGAGGCTGGACCAGCCCATGGCTTTGTCTTTCCAGGAACAGCCAGGGAGGATGGAGAGATATCAGTAAGGGTAGTGAGATATTGGGGTGAAATCAAAAAGACAATTGGACGCCTTCAAAGAAAGAGGTGCAGGTATGGGACACCAAAGGAGTAACACCTTCAGGTTTGCTCAGCATCAGAGCCACCTTTAATTTCCCTTTACCTACCTGTCATTATTGCTTCCAGTTTTCTGCTCTAATGAGCCCCTGCGGAGGCTTTGTTGGTAATGGTCCTCAGTGGGACCCATTAACACTCCAAGAAACCTTGGAGTTTACATCTGGGTTTGTCTTCTTGAGAGGTTTCTTCAACTTCCTCTCAGTGTCTGAGGTTCAGGGACTCCACCCCAAACCCACCCGAGGGGTCATTAAAATGCCTTGGGCTGCTCCTCTGGTGCTGAGCTGGGCCAGGCTCTTGGGACAAAGGAAGCTGATGTGAAACAGGCAGCAGGGCTGAGGGCGCTGCCTGCAGGCACTGAGGATGGGACCATCAATGCAGAGAGAGCGTGAAGGCAGTCGTGATTGGGAGGAGAGCTGAGAGCTCACTGTGGGAGAAAGCTTCCCAGCCCTCTGCCCGGTAAGTGTGAGGCTGCAGGGCAATGCCGCTGCCGATCCTGAAGGGTTCTCATAAAGCTGTCGTAGCCCACAGCCTGTGGGATCTTTCTCTGGTGTAGAGGAGGAGAAGGGTGTGCTGCAGAGCAGGGCTTCCCTGCAGCACCGTCAGAGGGACAGGACACGGTGGCTGCCTTCTCCTGGGGATGGTTGCAGGGGCATGAAGGCAGGTGTGCAGCCAGGGGTGCCCAGGGCTGTCCTTCAGAGCAGGGTCCCGGTGCTTCTTGGCAGGCTGGCTTCCCGGAACTGGCAGGCTTCCCGGAACTCTGCCTCCTGCCAGTGCCAACTCTAACCCTGCCCAGTGAGCTTCTGCCCTTAAGGACGTGGGATCCAGGGCAGCAGCTGCCTCATCTGTGGCCATAGCTGCAGCAGAAGGGACTCTCCTGAGCACCCTCTGTCCTTCCCAGGCCGTGTCTCCCTTCGGAAGAAGCATCGGGGCATTTCTCCTTGCTTCTCCACCCGTCCCTCCTGCTGCTGCTGTTGCTCTTGTTTTCAGTCTCTCTGGGGTGGGGGCTTCATCAGCAGCTCAGCCACTGACCCTGCAGGTCCTGCCATGCAGATGTGTCCCTGGTGCCCAAGGCCTCTTCTAACCTCTGGGTGTCTAGGCAATGCAGTCCATGGGGTGAGGATAACGTTAACTCTCCCCAAAGGGCGCCCCATCTTCTGGGCATCCAAAAGCTGACAGCTCTTCACTGGGGAGGGGAGTTTTTAGATGGACTCCCTTGGAGATGGGCTTTGGAACTGGATGACTCTGCTCTCCATGGGATCATCCTCCAGACCAAAGTGGGGCTGGCAAAAAGCAGCTGAGAGCAGGATGGATGGAGAGACCAGCTCTCCTCCTTCAGCACTAAGGGTCTGTCCTATTGCCTCCCAGGACTCTCACAATAGCACTCGTAGGATAGTAGAAATGCCAGGGATTTCTACCTTCAAACATGACTCCTCAAGTGGGCCAGGGGTAACAGGATCAAAATAAACAAAACAACCCCCCAGCTCTGTTCTGCAGCCAGGGGACCTGGGAGTGACAGTGGTCAAAAGCTCTTTTATATCATAGTGAGATTTAACCTGTGATCACTTCTGGTTCCCATCTGCTTGGACGTTACTGTGACAAATGCAACAGGTTGTGCTCAGAGGTGTTTGTCCTCACTCTTCACTGCTGTTTCCTTCTTGGACAGGCCCCCATGTGCAGAGGGATCTGATGTCCAACGACAGCTCCGTCACCCGCTTCCTCCTCCTGGCATTCGCAGACACGCGGGAGCTGCAGCTCTTGCACTTCTGCCTCTTCCTGGGCATCTACCTGGCTGCCCTCCTGGGCAATGGCCTCATCATCACTGCCGTAGCCTGTGACCACCGCCTCCACACCCCCATGTACTTCTTCCTCCTCAACCTCGCCCTCCTCGACCTGGGTGCCATCTCCACCACTCTGCCCAAAGCCATGGCCAACTCCCTCTGGGACACCAGGGCCATCTCTTACTCTGGATGTGCTGCCCAGGTCTTCTTCTTTGCCTTCTTTATCTTAGCAGAGTTTTATCTTCTGACAGTCATGGCCTATGACCGCTATGTTGCCATCTGCAAACCCCTGCACTATGGGTCCCTCCTGGGCAGCAGAGCTTGTGTCCACATGACAGCAGCTGCCTGGGGCAGTGGCTTTCTCCATGCTCTGCTGCACACAGCCAATACATTTTCAATATCTCTCTGTCAAGGGAATGGCCTAGACCAGTTCTTCTGTGAAATCCCCCAGATCCTCAAGCTCTCCTGCTCACACTCAGACTACCTCAGGGAAGTTGGGCTTCTTTCTTTTAGTATCTTTTTTTCTTTTGTGTGTTTTGTTTTCATTGTGGTGTCCTATGTGCAGATCTTCAGGGCTGTGCTGAGGATGCCCTCACAGCAGGGACGGCACAAAGCCTTTTCCACGTGCCTCCCTCACCTGGCCATGGTCTCACAGTTTATCAGTACTTCGTTTTTTTCCTACTTGAAGAACCCCTCCATCACCTCCCCCATTCTAGACCTAGTGCTGTCAATTCTGTACTCGGTGGTGCCTCCAGCAGTGAACCCCCTCATCTACAGCATGAGGAACCAGGAGCTCAAGGATGCCCTGAGGAAACTGATTGGACATTTTTTCATCAGCCATAGACTGTGTACCTTATTCTGGAAATGATTCCCTGTATCTTTGTGACAAGCATTCACTATTCCTCCCCTCCTCCTTAACTTTTCACCTCTCGTCTGTGACAAAAAATATTTCTGTAAATAAAGACTCAGGCTCTCGTTTTGTTTAAATAAAATAAATGAACCAGCTACAACTACTTTTCCTGAGACCCATCAGCAGCAGGGCTGAATAAACGGGAGATGAGAAGACCTTTCTGGCTGCAGCAGCCTGGGGCAGGCTGTCCCAGTGCCACTCTGTCACTGGGGCGGCAGGAGCTGCCTGAGGGTCCCCAGGGCCAGGGCTCTTGCACTGGGCTGGGGAGAGGGGATGGCACAGAGGGGCTGCAGACCCCTCAGAACATCCTGGGGAGGAGGACACAGGGGCCCACTGACTGCCTTTGCCTTGTGCCCAAATGCCCTCCCTCTCTGGGGCTGACCCTCCTCTGCCCCCCAGCAGCTGCGGTGCCCTTCAGAGGGGCTGTGGCTGTGGAGTGAGTGCCCAGAGCTCTGCAGCACCCTGGGGCAGGCTCTGCTGTTGGGCCAGCGCAGACTGGGCTGGGATGGAGAGAGGGCAGGGGAGGTGGCAGAGCTTGGAGGGAGCTGGGCTGGGCTGGAAAGTGCCCAGGAGGAAAAATCCTCGGAGTACAGCTTGTACCATGTGACCATGCGGGGGGAGGACTCACACCAGAGTGTTTGTGGTGCAGGGCCAGGGCTTGTGGAATTGGTGTCCGTCTCCAGGGTTTGGTAGTGGTGGGGCTGAAGGCATGGGCCTCTGTGAGAAGAGACCAGGGGCTGCTTCCGTGCCAGACAGAGCTGGTTCCAGACGGCTCCAAAAGAAACCCACCGCTGGCCAAAACTGAGCACATCAACGAGGATGGTGGAACTTCTGTGAGAGTGTATTTAAGAAAGGACACAAGTGCTTGAGTGGGAGAGTGGTGAGGGAAAAACCAGTGTGAGAAACAGCCCTGAAAACACCAGGGTGAGTGAAGAAGGAGGGAGAGGAGGTGCTCCAGGTGCCAGAGCAGATGGTCTCCTGCAGCCTGTGGAGAATACCACAGTAGAGCAGGTATTTCCCTGCAGCCTAAGGAGAGGAGCACAGCGGGGGAGGTAATCCCTGCACTTGGTGGAGGACCCAACACTGGAGAGGTTGGATATTTCCTGAATGGGATGGGCTATTCACCATAACACAGCCCTGGGAACCTCCTCCCACTCCAATGGCCCCCTCCCATGACCACCCACTCATTGTGCCCCCAGGCCCTGCACAGGGAACCCGCTCCTTCCCAGCCCAACACTTCTTAACAGCCCCATGCCCCCAACCCCACACCTTCCCCTGCTGACCACCTGCCCTGGCACCACCCAAGCTCACACCCCCCCAGGCCTTTCTGTGTCCTCATGAACACCAACATGATCCCAGGATCCCCAAAACCCATGTCCCCTCCTGGCCGCTGGTGGCAGCCCAGCCCCTGTGCTTGGTGGGGGCCCCTGAGAAGGGAACTTCTCTACCACCTGTGGGTGCAGACAGTCCAGTCCCCCTCTCTCTATGGGGCACAAACTGCCTTCCTGGTGTCAGGACTCTCTACTGCCTCAGGGGCACAGTACTGGGGAATAAGTCATCCCAAAAGGGTACCCCAGGATGGGTTGTCTTTAAATGCAGCCAGGCACAGGAAGTGGAGACACCCTCTCCCAGCCAGGTGGACACAGGCAAAGGCACAGGGTCCATAGACCTGAGCTCCTTCTGACCCTCATCTCAGCGGCACTTGGAAAGAAACCCTCTTCCCAAAGGGCTCTTGATGACCCCACTGGTACCCGATGGCCCTGGGCTGTGGGAAAAGGGAGCCGGCACTTACCTCTGCAGAGCTGCACCCAGAGGAGCAGCCACAGCACCCGAGGGGACAGGAGTCCCTCCATTCCCATCCTGAGCCTCCTGCCCTGCTGGCACAGCCCTGCTCTTCCCCACTCCCTGTCGCAGCCCCTGGGGACTCACGGGGACGTCGATGATGGGAGGGTGATATATCTCTGCAGATGCCAACCCAGCTGCGGAAGGAGCCAATCGAAGCAGCAGCACCTTTTTAGATGTTATCGGGAGCTATCTCCCCTCCGACACAGCCCAGCCCGCCAATGAACTTCTCCAGCGCTGTTCATGACCATATATGAGGGACATATATGTCCCACTGCCGGTGTCATGGTCGCTGTGGTGGCAGATCATCATGGGACAAGCTGGGTGTGGAGGGGAATTTGGTTAGTCACCCCTTGCACCCTGCTGTGGGCCTGGAAGCACTGAGCATCTCCTGCGCTGGGCTCATCCAAGAAGCCATGAGGCAAGTGTCCAGCTGCCCCCAAGCTGCGGTGACCATGGAGCGGGGACTGCACCAGGGTCTGTGTCAGGATGGGGGGGAAACAGCCCCTGCCCCTGCCACGGACCTCACTGTGCTGGGAGCAGCAGCTGGGAGAGGTCTTCATCCAGGGCAAGGGCTCCATCCCAGGAGTGTTGGCTTGTCCGTCCCTCCCTGCAGACCCCCACAGTGAGTCCCTCGCAGGAGCTGGAGCTGGATCATGTCCCTGCCCTGGCAGCAGACAGACAGCCCAGAGGCTCAGACGTGTCCCTGACTCTCAGTGTGTCACCCAGGGGCCGTTATTCCCCGTGGGCGGAGCGGGAGCTGGAGCCTGCAGGTGCACAAACCACAGCCCACGTGGCCTCGCCGCGCTCCCCCCGCTCCCCCCGCAGCGCCCGGGCAGGAAGTCTGTGGTTTCCTCCTGGCGCCGTGCCCAGGCACATCCCTGGGGTGCCCCCGAGCCACCCCCACCCCGACTGCTCCAGCCAGGGCCACAGGGGCTGCTCCTTCGGCCTCGCAGACACGGGGACGGGCAGCTCCCAGCCCCCGTCATGCCCCTGTCACGCACACGGCCGCTCTGCACCGAGCTCCACGGGCACGGGGTGACATCACTGACGTGACCTCACACCCTTCCTACTGCCAAAGCTGTGTGTTCATTGGTTATACTGATGGTGACCTCACACTCTCCTACTTCTGCTGCCGTGTGCTCATGAGTGGTACCGACAGTGACCTCACGTCCCTCCTGCTGCCACCACCGTGTGCTCAGGGGTTACAGTGACCATGACCTCACACCCTCCTGCTGCTGCTGCTGCGTGCTCAGGAGTCCCGCTGTCACACGTGTGTGTGTGTTGTGTACAGGCTTTTGATGACGATGGTTCTTCCAAAAAGCCGTATTGGGGTGGGGTCCAAGTATTATTTTAATGGCATCAGAAGCGGCCACACAAGCCATATGCCTGCTCCTTGCCCAAAAGCTACACAGGCAGCGGTGAAATCACAAGAGCGACATTCACAAGCCACGTTCCTGCTCCTGGCCTATCAGGTATTCAGACACCAATGACCTCACAAACACCTACATAAACTACTGCTTGGCTCCCAACCTGTCATCTACTCGGGCACCTGCGACACCACAACACCCTACACCACCCATGTTCCTGCTCCTGCCCTACCAGGTACGCGGGCAGCAGTGACTTCACCAGCTCCTACACAACCCATGGGCCTCTTCCTGGCCTGTCAGCTGAGCGGTCACAGGTGACCTTGCAAACACCTACACAAGATGGGGGCTTAGTCCTGGCCTGCCAGCTTCTCAGGCACCTGGGACCTCAAAATACCCAACACAAGACATGTTTCTCCTGGGCTCCTCAGGCACCAGTGACATCGCAGAGACATCCACAAGCCAGGTGAGAGCTCCTGGCCTCTCGTCTGCGCAGGCACCAGTGACCTCACAGGCACCTACACGAGCTGTGCACCTGGGCCTGCCTTATCAGCTACTCAGCCAAGAGAGACATCACAAGGACAAGCCCGAGCCACATGTCTCCTATCAGCTACACCAGCACCAGTGACCTCACCAGCCCCTACAGGAGCCCTGGCCTTGCTCCTGGTCTATCAGCTACTCAGGCACCAGAGACCTGACCCCCACATCTCCCCCTGCTTGCTGTCTGCTCACCTCTGAGATACGACTCCTCACAAGCTCCTACACAGACCAGAAGCCTCCTCTTGGCCTGTTGGCTACTCAGGCAGCAGCTCCTCACAAGCACATACCAACCTATTTGCTGCGTGCTCGTCTTTTGGGGGGACCCAAGCCAGTACTGACCCCCCTCTCCGTCACTTGCTCACCCCTCCTAGAAGGGGGCCGTAGCCCCTGGGCATGTTCCAGCGTGTCCGTGCCCCACCACCTTTCGGGCACCCCTCCGCCCTCTTGAATTCCCCCCAGCCCACCCTGTCAGGGCTTGTTCTGCAGCCTGGTAAAGTGGGGGGCCCCCACCCGGCCTTTGCCTTCTGCTTCCGTTCACATTTAAACTCTAATTCTTCACTACACTAAATCTTATTGAAGAAGGGTTTATTCAATTCAAAACTATAGCTCCATTTCAAATTTACAGTTATGCAAACTTTAGAAACAAAGATTATTAATTTAATTTCTATATGTTTATTAATGTTTACCTCTGTAGAAATCTATACACATATACATAAGTACATATATAAAAATAATGGGTGCATTATTAAAAAAAAAATTTCATTTGTAGAATTATACACTTCCTTTCATAGATATATTCCTCTAGATGTATATATTGCCTACCAATCTTACAGTTTTATATCCAAGCACTTCTGGGCCAAAGGAGGCAGGCAGCCAATCCCAGGGGCTGTGTTCCTCTAAAGAAGTTGTCATGGTCGGTGGCCCAGCTGAAGTGCCTCTGTACCAACGCACGCAGGCTGGGGAACAAAGAGGAGGAGCTGAGCACCCTTGTGCAGCTGGAATCCTCACGGCTGGGGTTTGCTACAGGCCACCCGAGCAAGAGGAGCCTTTTGACGAAGCGTTCTTACTTCACCTCCAGGAAGCACCACACTCAGAGGCTGAGATCTACTGAGGGACTCCAGTCACCCTGGCAGCTGCTGGAAGAGCATCCCATGAAGCTGTGAGCAGTGCAGGAGACTCATGGAGGGTGTTGACGAAGGGATTGAGAGCAGCCCTGCAGAGAAGGGCGTGAGGATGCTGGGGCTGGAGTAACTGAACATGAGCTGGACACGTGCGCTGGCAGCCCAGAAAGCCAAGCGCATCCTGGGCTGCATGAGAAGAAGCGTGGCCAGCAGGTGGAGGGAGGGGATTCTCCTCCTCTACGCTGCTGTGGTGAGACCCCAGCTGGAGAACAGCGTCCAGCTCAGGGGTGCCAAGCACAAGACAGACACGGACCTGTTAGCGTGCGTGTAGAGGAGGGTCACAAACATGCTGTGAAAGCTGGAACACCTCTTGTGAAATGTGCTGAACTGATTCGTGTCAGTGTGGAACAGTGTTAGGGCCACAGGGTGAAGTGTGACCTTTGACTGTTCTGTCTGTATGGCCGCAGACGAGACGGTGTGTCTATCGCAGACGAGACGGTGTGTCTGTCGTGTCTGTGTTTTGCAGGAGCCACCTGGCGAACATTCTAGAATACCAACTTAAACCGGTCCTGTTGTTATCCGCATAGTGACCTGTAAGGGGGGGATACACCCATTTTTGGCAAGGGCCAACCACTTTAGAGGCAGTTATGAATATGTATTAGTATAGGAGATATAAACCAAAAATGGGGTCTGTAAGGTGTGTGTCTTGGTTGGGCAGAGACCCCCGGCACACCCAGCGCTGTTTGCTTGCCTTTGTTCCTTTAATAAATTATAAATTCTAATTGGAATCCTGTTTGCGATTAAATCATTTATCACCCCTCTCATGGAGAAAAGCTGAGAGAGTTGGGGGTGTTCAGCACAGAGAAGGGAAGGCTCCAGGGAGACCTTATTGCAGGGATCCAACATAAAAAGGAGGCTCATGGGACAGTCGAGGAGAGACTGTGTACCAAGGCCTGCAGTGACAGGACGAGGACCAGGGCTTTAAGGTGTGTCCCCAGGGTGTCCCCGTCCCACCCGACCTGCGCCTCCTCCCCCGGCAACCCCAGCTCCGCCATGATGCCAGCGGGCAGTGGGGCAACGACCACTCAAGGCGGAAACCGGACCCACTTCCGGCGCAGGGGATGATGGGAGATGGAGTACAGGTCATTGACCCCAGTATGGACAAGTGATCCCAGTATGGACCAGCATAGACCGTTCCCAGTGTGGTCCCAGTGCTCCCAGTATGACTCCCTGACTCCCCCCAGTGCTCCCAGTGCGATTCCAGTGCTCCCAGTATGACCCCCTAACTACCCCCAGTGCTCCCAGTGCTGTCCCAGTGCTCCCAGTATGACCCCCTGACTCCCCCCAGTGCTCCCAGTGCGGTCCCAGTGCTCCCAGTATAATCCCGTGACGCCCCCCAGTGCTCCCAGTGTGCTCCCAGTGCTCCCAGTATGACTCCCTGACTCCCCCCAGTGCTCCCAGTGCTATCCCAGTGCTCCCAGTATAAGTTCCTGAGTCCCCCCAGTGCTCCCAGTATTACTCCCTGACTTCCCGCACTACTCCCAGTGTGGTCCCAGTGCTCCCAGTAGGACTCCCTGACTCCCCCCAGTGCTCCCAGTGCGGTCCCAGTGTTCCCAGTATGACCCCCTGACTCCCCCCAGGACTATCAGGGCATTCCCAGTGCTCCCAGTATGACCCCCTGACTCCCCCCAGTGCTCCCAGTGTGTTCCCAGTGCTCCCAGCATGACCCCGTGACTCCCCCCAGTGCTCCCAGTGCTGTCCCAGTGTTCCCAGTATGACCCCCTGACTCCCCCCAGTGCTCCCAGTGCTTTCCCCGTGCTCCCAGTATGACCCCCTGACTCCTCCCAGTGCTGTCCCAGTGCTCCCAGTGCAACCCCCTGACTCCCGCCAGTGCTCCCAGTGCGGTCCCAGTGCTCCCAGTATGACTCCCTGACTCCCCCCAGTGCTCCCAGTGCGGTCCCAGTGCTCCCAGTATGACCCCCTGACTCCCCCCAGTGCTCCCAGTGCGGTCCCAGTGCTCCCAGCATGACCCCGTGACTCCACCCAGTGCTTTCAGTACGGTCCCAGTGCTCCCAGTATGACTGCCTGACTCCCCCCAGTGCTCCCAGTGCGGTCCCAGTGCTCCCAGTATGACTCCCGGTTTCCCACCAGTGCTCCCAGTAAGGTCCCAGTGCTCCCAGTATGAATTCCTGAGTCCACCCACTGCTCCTAGTGCGGTCCCAGTGCTCCCAGTATCACCCCCTGACTCCCCCCAGAGCTCCCAGTGCGGTCCCAGTGGTCCCAGTATGACTCCCTGAGTCCCACCAGTGCTCCCAGTGTGGTCCCAGTGCTCCCAGTATGACTCCCTGTCTCCCCCCAGTGCTCCTAGTGCGGTCCCAGTGCTCCCAGTATGACTTCCTGGTTCCCCCCAGTGGTCCTAGCGCGTTCCCAGTGCTCCCAGTACGAATTCCTCACACACCCCAGTGCTCCCAGTGCTGTCCCAGTGCTTCCAGTATGACCCTCTGACTCCCACCAGTGCCCCCAGTATGACCTACAGACTCCCCCCAGTGCTCCCAGTGCGGTCCCAGTGCTCCCAGTATGACTCCCTGACTCCCCCCAGTGCTCCCAGTATGAATTCCTGACTCCAACCAGTGCTCCCAGTGTGGTCCCAGTGCTCCCAGTATGACTCCCGGGTTCCCCCCAGTGCTCCCAGTATGAATTACTGACTCCCCTCAGTGGTCCCAGTGCGGTCCCAGTGCTCCCAGTATGACTCCCGGGTTTCCCGCAGTGCTCCCAGTGTGGTCCCAGTGCTCCCAGTATGACTCCCTCACTCCTCCCAGTGTTTCCAGTGCGGTCCCAGGGCTCCCAGTATGACGCCTTGACTCCCCCAGGGCTCCCAGTGCGGTCCCAGTGATCCCAGTATGACCCCCTGAATCCCTGGTAACTCCCTGAGTTCTCAGGGCTCATTGAGAGGCTTTGAACTGGATTTGAAGGGGGGGTGGGGACGGTCCTGGGCTTGCTGGGGAGCTGCCAGGGCGCAGTTGCTCAGCGCTCGTGGGCCAGTGTGCCAGTATTTCTGGTAGCCAGAAGGCACAGCACATCTCAAGGGTCACAACTACACACACGACTCCCTCTCTGAAATGCTGAGACACCAGTGCACGCGGCGTGGGGAATGAGCAGGAAGAGCTGGAGGTCTGTGCGCGGTCGCAGGGCCACGATCTCATTGCAGTCACTGAGACGTGGTGGGACAGCTCGCGTGACTGGAATGCTGTCATGGGTGGCTACGTCCTTTCCCGGAAAGACAGGCCAGCGAGGCGTGGTGGTGGAGTTGCACTCCATGGGAGAGAGCATTTGGAATGCATCGGGCTCTCACTAGGGGCGGATGACGAGAGGGTTGAGAGCTTATGGGTGAGGATTAAGGGGCAGGCCAACATGAGGGACACTGTTGTGGGTGTTTATCACAGGCCACCTGATCAGGATGGGGAAGCTGATGAGGCTTTCTAGAGACAGCTGAAGGTACCTCGCAATCGCAGGCCTTGGTTCTCATGGGGGACTTCGATCACCCCGATATCTGCTGGGCAGACCACGCAGCCAGGCACGCACAGTCCAGGAGGCTCCTCCAGTGCATTGATGACAACTTCTTGACACAGGTGGTGCAGGAGCCAACAAGGAGAGGAGCACTCCTGGACCTGGTACTGACAAACACAGAGGGACTGGTGGGGGACATTAAGGTTGGGGGCACCCTAGGCTGTAGTGATCATGAAATGATGGAGTTCAGGATCATGGGTACTACGCACAAAACAACAAGAAGTAAAATTACAACCTTGGATTTCAGGAGGGCTAACTTTGACCTCTTCAAGAAACTGCTTGGAGAGATCCCATGGGCTGGGGCTCTGGAAGGCAAAGGGGCTCAAGAGAGCTGGTTGGTATTCAAAGACCACTTCCTCCAAGCTCAGGATCGGTGCATCCCGAAGAGAAAGAAATCGGCCAAGGGACACAGGAGACCTGCATGGTTGAGCAGGGAGCTTCTGAAAAAGCTCAAGTGGAAGAAGGAAGTCTACAATACGTGGAAGAAGGGACTGACCCCTTGGGAGGATTACAGGAATGCTGCCAGAGCGTGCAGGGATGAAACAAGGAAAGCCAAGGCCGCCTTGGAATTAAACCTGGCCAGGGATGTCAAGCTCAACAGGAATGGCTTCTACGAGTATATTGGAAGCAAAAGGAAGAGCAGAGAAGTTGTGGGCCCACTGTTGAATGAGGCAGGAGCCATGGGGACAGAGGATGCGGAGAAGGCGGAGTTACTGAATGCCTTCTTTGCTTCGGTCTTTACTGCTCGGCCCAGCCCTCTGGAGTCCCAGGCATTGGGGGAAGTAATGGGGAAAGAAGAAGACTTCCCTTGGGTTGAGGAGGATCGAGTGAGGGATCAATTAGATCAATCAGATATTCACAAGTCCATGGGCCCCGATGGGATGCCCCCGAGAGTGCTGAGGGAGCTCGTGGACGTCATTGCTGGGCCGCTCTCCATTATCTTTGAAAGGTCCTGGAGAACAGGCGAGGTGCCTGAGGACTGGAGGAAAGCCAATGTCCCTCCAGTCTTCAAAAAGGCAAGCAGGAGGAGCCAGGGAACTATAGGCCGGTCAGCCTCACCTCCATCCCTGGAAAGATGATGGAACAGCTCCTTGTGGGTGTCATCTCAAGGCATGTGGAGGAAAAGAATACTATGGGCAGTAGTCAACACGGATTCACCAAGGGGAAATCCTGTGTGACTAACCCGATAGCCTTCTGTGATGGCGTGACTGGATGGATAGATGAGGGGAGGGCAGTGGATGGCGTCTACCTTGACTTCAGCAAGGCTTTCGACACTGTCTCCCACAGCATCCTCAGAGGGAAGCTTAGGAAATGTGGGTTAGATGAGTGGAGAGTAAGGTGGATTGAAAACTGGTTGAAAGACAGAGCTCAGAGGGTGGTGATTAGGGGCACAGAGTCTAGTTGGAGGTCAGTGAGGAGTGGTGTTCCCCAGGGGTCAGTGCTGGGTCCAGTCCTCTTCAATATCTTCATCAGCGACCTGGATGAAGGGATAGGGTGCACCCTCAGGAAGTTTGCCGATGACACAACGCTGGGGGGGGTGGCTGACACACCAGAAGTCTGTTCTGCCATCCAGAGAGACCTGGGCAGGCTGGAGAGTTGGGCAGAGAGGAGCCTCATGAAATTCAACCAGGGCAAGTGTAGGGTGCTGCACCTGGGGAGGAATAACCCTGTGCACCAGGACAGGTTGGGGGCTGACCTGCTGGAGAGCAGCTCGGTGGAAAGAGACCTGGGAGTCCTGGGGGACAACTGGATGACCATGAGCCAGCAATGGGACCTTGTGGCCAAGAAGGCCAATGGCATCCTGGGGTGCATCAAGAAGAGTGTGGCCAGCAGGTGGAGGGAGGTCATCCTCCCCCTCTACTCTGCCTTGGTGAGGCCGCACCTGGAGCACTGTGCCCAGTTCTGGACTTCCCAGATCAAGAAGGACAGGGAACTGCTGGAGAGGGTGCAGCAGAGAGCTACCAAGGTTAGTTTGCAGCAACAGAAAAGGCTGCTCCGCAACACCTCCTCCCTGGGCCTCCACCTTGGCTGTGCCCCGTATTAGCTCCAAGGTGGAGACGGTCTTGAGTGGTCAAAGTCCAATGGCTCATGCTCTGTGCTCAGGTTCACCTCCAAAGGGGGTGCAGAGAGAAAGCTCAGGTTGGAGGTTCATGGGAAGGTTAGAAGGCCTGTGTCCTGTCACTGCACTGCAGATGTCTATGTTTGCACAGTTTAACGTGACACGAACAACGGATGAGTGTGTCTGACCAAGGCAGCCTTGCGTGGCTCTATCACCAATAGCACAAATGACCCTTCCAGAAGAGAGCACCTCCTGCCCTCCTGTGAGGCTCACGCGGCCCTTGATTTCTTACTCTGCAGCTCTACGCATGGGTCGAGCCCTACCGTTCAGCCAGTTCTTCACCCACCGCACCCTCCACCTGCTCATATCCAAGCTGGGCAACTTGTCCGGAAGGATACTTTGAGGGACACTGTCAAAAGCTTTACTAAAATCCAGCAAAACTACATCCACCACCTTCCCTTCATCCTCTAGGCAGGTGACCTTATTGTGGTTCGTGGTGAATGGCCTGTTCCCCTTAATGTTAACTCCTTCTCCCAGGTGGGCGTTAGGGCTCTAGATGGCCCCCAGTTCAGGCTCGGCTGTTCGCTCTCCAGGAAGGGCACTCTGTGGAGACTGCAGCAATACTGAGAGGGTTTCCCAGCAAAGTCCAAGATAACAAGAGGAGGAGAAAGCCCAAGCTCTGACTCCATGAAGAGAAACTGGAGGTGCTGGAGATAATCTGGCCAAAGATTCCCCATGACGGCGGAATCCCTTCCCACCACTACCACTGGAGGGATCTCCAGGGAGATTTCCAGCATTGCTAGAGGGCCAAAATACCCAAAGAAAGTCCTTTTGTGACCATGCCCTGCCCTCCTGGCTGGCCTGCCTGGTCACCGAGGCTGAGGCCAAGCTTATCCCAGTGCTTGACCCAGCCATGAGACTTCCCTTGCCTATCACCAGCAGAGACAGATGACAGAATGGAAGGGGTTGGAAGGGTCCTTCCGAGATCATGTAGTCCAACCCCGTGCCAAAGCACAATCAACAGCCAAGCCATTTTCCTACTTCTGGCCTGTGAGGTTCTCAGACAGAATTGACTTCAGGCACCTTCACAGACACCTGCCTCTTACTCACCTGTGAGGTTCTGAGGCACAGCTGGCATAAGAGTAGCTTCCCCACCATCACCCACCTTGTCACCCACAAGCTGATCTGATACACGTCATCTCACATTTCGTCTTCCAGCACCATGTGACTGCTCCAGGACCTCACAGGCTCTGCATTCACTCTGCCTCTGGGGGAAAAACAGCTTAGAGAGAGGTTTGGAGGACAAGGGAAGGTTAGGGGTTCTGAGGGAGGCCGCTAGGGCTTTTGGGTTAGGGGTTTCTGTTACCAGTTTTCTTCCATGTGAACCAAAAACTCTGGTCAGAGTTTCTGCTTCATGATCAGGGTGGGGGTGGGGGTCATGGTGAGGCTCAGAATGAAGGTTTGGGATTCTTCTTAGGGCTTCTTGTAATTGATCTGAGTCCTGCTTAGCTTTCTGGGTTAGGGGGTTGGGTTAGGGCTAGAGGCTTAGGGTTAGGCCAGAGTTAAGGCATTTCAAGAGCAGGAACCTCACCAAGTGCTGTCCCTCCCACACGCTTCTCCCTTCACCTATCCCATGCTCCTTTCTCTCTTTGATGAAACTCTCAGGCATGTTGAGCACTTCACTAATGCTGCTCCTCACACGCAGCTTCCTCCAGCAATAATGACATCACGATCTACTCGCCAGCAATGGCACCTTTGCCTTCATCTTCCTCTTGCCTGCCCCTAACATCTCATCATCTCCCTGGCCTTTCCCTCCAGAACTTCACAATCCC
This sequence comes from Rissa tridactyla, assembly GCF_028500815.1. Lineage (NCBI taxonomy): Eukaryota > Metazoa > Chordata > Aves > Charadriiformes > Laridae > Rissa > Rissa tridactyla. The sequence goes on from NW_026529545.1 coordinate 1,645,746, forward strand.
TGCCCTCCTTCTGCATCCTGGGAAACATGAGTAACACTTAGGGGAGGGGTTGGAGATGAAAGGGGGTTGAGGGAGAGGATTAGGGAGCTGGCTTTGGGTTTAGGCGTGAGGCGTCTGATGAGGGTTTCAGCTTTGGCATTCGTGTTCAGGGAAGGGCCACAGATGAGCGCTGCAGGTGAGGGATTAGGGTTGGGGTCCAGGCAAAGTCTCAGTGTGAGCTGGGCAGTGCTGGGTCAGAGGGGAAGGGTGTGTAGCCACTTTGCGTGTTTCTGCCCTCGTGATGACCAGGGGGAAACCTCAGCTGCTGATGACCAAAGGCATCATCATTCTAATGAGCTTCCAAAATCAAATCACACACACGCACACAAACACAAGGCTTACAAGAGAGCTTTTTAAATTGAATTGCACCCACACAAACAGATACAGAGGTTAACCTATATAATGAAGATGTTTCTCTTTTTGCAAAAAGTAGTACATTCCTGGTACCAAACGATCCTGGTCACCTGGAGAAATCGAATAGTAGTGAATGACTCACTCTTTTCCTTCGTCTGCATTTGTCAGCAGATGTTCTCTGAAATCCTTGTGAAATCTACTCTGAAATCCAATCTTCAAAAACCTCGTGAAATCTGCATTTGAAATCCTAGCAAAACCTACACTTTGATATCCTTGGAAACTCCACGCTTTGATATCTTCATATCCTCTTATCCTCATGCACGCTTTGATAGCCTGATATCCTCGATACCCTGGGGCACCCAAAACTTCTCTGGAAAACTTGTTCCACCATCTCACAACCCTTTTCATAAAGAAATTCTTCCTTAGGCCTATTCTAAATCTACTCTTTTTCAGTTTAGAAATGTTGCCTTTTATCCTGTCACTACAGGCCTTGGTAAACAGTCCCTGTCTTACGTATAACTCCCCTTTAAACTGTATAAACTGTCGTATGTCTCAGGTGAACCTTTCCTTTTTTGAATCTTTAAATAAGTCACTGTGGTGGTTATAGCAAATTTTGTTAAATCATTTTGATAATTGCCAGGTGATTAATGTTAACATCATACAACTTAACCCTGTGTTAATAAACCTGAAATTGCTGCTGCCTCAAAGTTGGGCAGGATCCCAAATCCACATTCACAACGAGACTGGACATGAGGAGAAAGAAATGTCCCGTGAAGGACAGTGCTGTGACTCCTGAGGTCACCCAGAGGGAGCCTGGATCAGCGCAACGCTGGGTGTTCCAAGGAACAGGCAGGGAGGCAGAAGAGCTGTCAGGAAAGGCGAGGAGATGCCCCAGTGGGAGCAAGGGGAGGAAAGAGGTTGGGTGTCCACAGCCTGCAGGTCTTTGTCCCCTTGGCTGTGGCTGTTGTCTTTGCTACCAAGGCCTGAAAGGAGACACCTTAATCTCATGGAACCGGGGCCTCACTGCTTCCTCGCACCCCCCAGGGAGGCCGGGAGGTGTGGTGCCGTTGTCCTTCACTCGGCATTGCACACCCCACACCTCACTGCCCCGGGAGGAGCCCTGAGCCAGTGTGAGGGACAGGATCCCCCTTCCCAGGGCTGGCCGCTTGGCGGGATAAAATACATCAAGGCTTTACTCAGCATCAGCTCCACCTGCACAGTGCCTTTGCCTCCCTGTAATCACAGCCTCCAGTTGCCTGCTCGAACAAATCCATGGGGAGGCTTGGTCTGTCATGGCCCTCAGTGGGGACAATTAATGCTCCAAGACACTTTGGCGTTTGCTTCGGACTTGAATTCCTGCACAGGTTGTTCAAGCTCCTCTCAGTATCTGGCATTCCTGGGCTCAGCAGCAAATGCCCCATGGGGCTCGTTACAGTGCAGAAAGCCCTAAGGAGCCACAGCTCTGCCATGATTTTCTTCAGGGCTTCTAACCTGGCACAGCTCAGTGGAGAGGTCTCAGGAGTCTACTTAAAGTGGAAGGTTTCAAGAAGCACTTAATAAAAAGGTAATTTTTCATTTGGAAAGGGCTTTTCATTAGTCTTTTTATTTTTCCAGAGGAAATGCTTGCAGCTTTCTCCAACTGATACTGAACCAGAGGGTCTCCTAAGGAGGACCGGAGAGGTAGCAACTGCCGTCTCCTCGAGGTCCCCCACTGTATGGACAACTTGCCCCCCCACCTCCTCCTCCCCACCGTTTCTCTTGGGGCTGCCTGGGACTTGCATTCTTTTCCTACATCAGACTTGTGCGCTGAGTCTGCAGCTGAATGTTCACAGCTCCTTTGCACCAATTCCTGCCTGATTCCCCCGCAGACTTGGCTGTAAATAGACAAGGGATTCTTATTAAATTTGAACAGCCAGAAGGACAAAATGATACCAATTAATTAAAGAAACCCAATGCTTTCCTCCACTATATGCCAAGTCCAAGCCTCCAATAAGCTCCACCTTCCTCAAACCATCAACATAAAAGAAATACGTTGGAGAGATTGATAGGAAATTCTAAATATACGCACAGTTAGTGCGTTGGCTAAAGAGACAGTGTGGCAGATTAAGTAAACTTTGCCTTATTCTTGGCCAAATTTCCATCCCAGAGCCTTGTCACCAACTCATGTCTCTAGTCATGTCCCTGCCCGTGTTACATTATGTGCTTGTTAAACAAAACTTTTCTTCTCCAGCAAACTCTAGCAAAACTCTTCCTTGGAGACAGTCTCTCCTCAGAGTCCCCTTGCAACCATACGGTGAATTGAGATGCAAGAATAAACTCATTACAGTTCCTTCACGTTAACAAGCTCCCGGGGGAAAGTCACGCAGTGTGGAGGGCCCTGGCAGGAATAAAGAGCCTTGGAGGTTCAGCAGGGTCTGCTGAGGGCTGTGGGTGACGAAGCTGCTTCAGGAAATGGAAGCGTGCCTCCCTGGGGGCTGATTGGAGCAGAAAACCAGAGGCAGTGATTTCAGGGTGACAAAGAAAGGAGGCAGAGACATCCTGTGTGCTGTAGCCCCCTGGATGTGCCCTGTCAAGCGAAGGGGCCCAGTGCTAATCCCCAGCTCATTGCAATGGGGATGCTTTTGGCCATCACCACATGAGCTTTCCCTCTGCTCACCACCAGGGCCCATACACGCTGAGTGCCTTCCACACTCTTGCCCCTCAGACTCGGCACGACGCAGCTCCCCCTAAGCCTTTGCCTGGACCCTAACCCTAATCCCTCACCTGCAGCTCTCATCTGTAGCCCTTCCCTGAACATCAACGCCAAAGCTGAAACCGTCACCACATGCCTCACGCCTAAACTCAAACCCAGCTCCTTCGTCCTGTCACCAACTCAGAGATACTTATTGGAGAGGCCAAGACTGGTGGCCGCCTGGGCTGCAGCGTTCAGCCCCTGGTGGAATTCATGATCTCAAGGGATATATGCCAGCTGAAAACTACAGTCAAGACCCTAAACCTCGGGAAAGGAACTCTCAGCTGTTTTGGTCACAGGTAAATGGGACACGTGTGACCCTCTGGAAGTGCAAGAAGGCCACGTGCAAGGTCCTGCACCTGGGTCGGGGCAATCTCCAGTATCAATAGAGACGGACTGATGAATGGATTGAGAGCAACCCTGTAGAGAAGGACTTGGGGATGCTGGTGTGTGAAACATTGGACAGGAGCCGTCAACGTGCACTTGCAGCCCAGAAAGCCAATCATAGCCTGGGCTGCATCTACAGAAGCTGGACACAGTACTCGAGGTGTGGCCTCACCGGTGCCAAGTACAGGGGGACGATCACTTCCCTACTTCTACTCACCACACTGTCCCTGATACAGGCCAGGATGCTGTTGGCCTCCTTGGCCACCTGGGCATACTGCTGGCTCATATTCAGACGGCAGTATACCAACACACCCAGGTCCTTTCCTGCAGGGCAGCTCTCCAGCCACTCCTCCCCAGGCTTGTAACGCTGCATGGGGTTGGTGTGACCCAAGTGCAGGACCCGGCACTTGGCCTTGTTGAACCTCAGACCATTGGGCTTGGCCCATCGATCCGGACTCTCCAGATCACTCTGCAACACCTCTCTACCATGAAGCAGGTTGACACTCCAACCAAACTTGGTGTCATCTGCAAACTTACTGAGGGATCGATCGCCTCGTCCAGATCATTGATAAAGATCTTAAAGTGAAGTGGCCCCAATACCGAGCCCTGGGGAACAAGCATCAGGGTGACCATCTGCACACAAACATTAACAGTTGACCAAATGGAGCTTGATCCAGGGGCAGCTGGAGAGACGCTGGGATTTGGCCAACAGAAACGTCTTGAAATCTTTCAAGGAGAAGTGTCCAGATCTGCATGCCGGGGAAGAATAACCCCAATGCAGCAGGACAGGCTAGGACCTGATGTGCTGAGCAGTGACCCTGCGGAGACGGGGCTGGGCACCCTGAGGGACGCCTCATGAGCCAGTGGTGCACGCTCACTATGAACAAGGCCAGCTGCCTACGGGGCTGCAGGAGGAGGAGCGTGTGCCCCCCAGGCAACTTGAGTCACCTTCCCCTTTGACTCAGCACTGCTGTGGCCCAACGCACACAGCTGTGTCCCAGTGTGCGGCTCCCCATTTTGGAGAAGTGGAGAGGACCTGGAGAGTGTCCAGAGGAGGTCTGCCACGATGGGCTTTAGGGCCCACTACACGTGTGCTTTGTGGAGAGGCTGAGGGACCTGGGCTTCTCTGGCCCAGTGGCAGGGAGTCTCTGGGAACTATTGGAATAGCCTGAACCTGGTTTAAAGGTTGTTTGTGAGATGATGGATCTTTTCTTTGGTGGGAAACAGCAGGAGAAAGAAATAATGCAACAAAGGGCAGCTTGGGAGGTGGAGACTGGACAGCAGGAGAAAGAAATGCCACTGCAAGGGCAGTGCTGTGCTGCAACAGATCACCCAGAGGGAGTCGGGATCAGCCCAAGGCGTTGTGTTTCAGGAACAGCCAAGGACGATGGACAGAGATGAGTAAAGGCAGTGAGATGCTGAGGGGAGAGCAAGACGGGGAAGCAGGAGGGATGCCTGCAGCCTGCAGGGGAAGAGGAGCAGATGTGGCACTCCATAGCACAGCCTGTGGTGGAGACGATCAAGGGAGTTGGCAAGGCTGAAAGCCCCCAACACTGCTTATGTCTTTCTCCTCTTGGCTGTGGCTGTTGTCTGTGCCACCAAGGCTACCAGAAGACACCTCATCCTTACAGCACTAGGGCCTTAGCGCCTCCTCTTCCCCACCCGGGAGCCGTCATTCTGTCTTTCTGCCCTTGGCATTGCACGTCTTCCCATCACAATGCCCCAGCAAGAGCCCTGAGCTGTGCTTGTGGGGCAGGATCTCCCTTCCCAGGGGCTGGAGGCCAGGGCTTGGCCCTTTGCCTTCCTCTCACACATTCAGCATTAGCCAGCGTCAGAGACACCTCTCCATTGCCTTTGCCTACCTGCCCTCACTGCCTCCAGTTTTCCCTCGAACGAGCCCCCAGGAGCCTTTGGCAGTAATGGCCCTCAGTGGGACCCATTAACACTCCAAGAAACTTTGGAGTTTGCATCTGACGTTGACTTCTGGAGAGGTTTCATCAGCCTCCCCTGTGTCTGAGCTTCATGGGCTCAACACCAAAACCACCAGAGAGGTCAATAAAATGCCTTGGGCTGGTGCTGCTCAGTACAGAAATGGGGTTTGGCCGGGCGGCAGGAATCTGTGTTCGCTGCTCGGGACGGGCATCGGGGGGTAAGCAATTGTACTGCATCACTCCTGGTTTCCTATATTCTTTTGCAATGATTGTTATTTTCTTTCCCGTTACTGGTCTATCAAACTGTCTGTATCTCAACCCATGAGATTTTTATTCCTTTTTCTCCCTCTTCTCCCTATCCCTCTGCAGGGGGTCGGGGGACAGTGAGTGAAGAGCTGTGTGGTCTTTCCCCCCCAACAAGGCTGAGGAGTGAGCTGGCTCTGCTCATGTCACTGCAGTTTGAGCACAACCAGGAGTTTCCTTGAGGTTTTCCTGCAGGAATATGCTGAGCAGCTCCTCTGCGTTACAAGTGGATTACAGATGAGGTAACTAGTGAATGGCAGAAGCTGTAACCCCTTTCCCCAATCCCCGCTGCTGTGGAGCAGGGATGACTCCTTGGGAGCCCACAAGCAGAGCTCTGCTCCTCACGGCACACTTGGCCAGCAACAATGAGAGCTCCAACAAGGGCAATGCAGAAAGCTCCCGCAAAAAAGGACACAGGCAAAGTGTGTTTCCGGGGCTTGGGTTTGGAAGGGCAGGCAACGGGAAGAGATGTGCTCAGAGCTGTCCTGACTTGTGAGTGTGCTTTCCTCCTTTGGCAGTACCTCGGGAACAAAGGGATGCGATGTCTAACGGCAGCTCCATCACCCACTTCCTCCTCCTGGCATTCGCAGACACGCGGGAGCTGCAGCTCTTGCACTTCTGGCTCTTCCTGGGCATCTGCCTGGCTGCCCTCCTGGGCAATGGCCTCATCATCACTGCCGTAGCTTGTGACCACCGCCTCCATACCCCCATGTACTTCTTCCTCCTCAACCTCGCCCTCCTCGACCTGGGCTGCATCTCCACCACTCTGCCCAAAGCCATGGCCAACTCCCTCTGGGACACCAGGGCCATCTCCTACATGGGATGTGTTTTCCAGGTCTTTTTCTTTGCCTTCATGATGTCAGCAGAGTTTTATCTTCTGACAGTCATGGCCTACGACCGGTATGTTGCCATCTGCAAACCCCTGCACTATGGGTCCCTCCTGGGCAGCAGAGCTTGTGTTCACATGGCAGCAGCTGCCTGGGGCAGTGGCTTTCTCTATGCTCTGCTGCACACTGCCAATACATTTTCAATATCTCTGTGTCCAGGGAATAGCCTAAACCAATTTTTCTGTGAAATCCCCCAGATCCTCAAGCTCTCCTGCTCACAATCAGACTACCTCAGAGAAGTTGGGCTTATTGTGTTTGGTGCCTGTTTATTCTTTATGTGTTTTGTTTTTATTGTGGTGTCCTATGTGCAGATCTTCAGGGCTGTGCTGAGGATGCCCTCACAGCAGGGACGGCACAAAGCCTTTTCCACGTGCCTCCCTCACCTGGCCTTAGTCTCACTGTTTATCAGTACTTCGTTTTTTTCCTACTTGAAGAACCCCTCAATCACCTCGCCCGTTCTAGACCTAGTGCTGTCAATTCTGTACTCGGTGGTGCCTCCAGCAGTGAACCCCCTCATCTACAGCATGAGGAACCAGGAGCTCAAGGATGCCCTGAGGAAACTGACTGGACATTTTTTCATCAGCCATAGACTGTGTACCTTCCTCTGCAAAGGATTCCCTGTAACTTCGTGACAAGCATTCACTATTCCTCCCCTCCTCATCTTTTCACCTCTCGTCTGTGACGCAAAACATTTGTGTAAATAAAGAGTCAGACGCTCTGTGTGTTTAAATAAAATACATGAACCGGCTTACACTTCTTTTCCTGAGACCCATCAGCAGCAGGGCTGAATAAACGGGAGATGAGAAGACCTTTCTGGCTGCAGCAGCCTGGGGCAGGCTGTCCCAGTGCCACTCTGTCACTGGGGCGGCAGGAGCTGCCTGAGGGTCCCCAGGGCCAGGGCTCTTGCACTGGGCTGGGGAGAGGGGATGGCACAGAGGGGCTGCAGACCCCTCAGAATATCCTGGGGAGGAGGACACAGGGGCCCACTGACTGCCTTTGCCTTGTGCCCAAATGCCCTCCCTCTCTGGGGCTGACCCTCCTCTGCCCCCCAGCAGCTGCGGTGCCCTTCAGAGGGGCTGTGGCTGTGGAGTGAGTGCCCAGAGCTCTGCAGCACCCTGGGGCAGGCTCTGCTGTTGGGCCAGCGCAGACTGGGCTGGGATGGAGAGAGGGCAGGGGAGGTGGCAGAGCTTGGAGGGAGCTGGGCTGGGCTGGAAAGTGCCCAGGAGGAAAAATCCTCGGAGTGCAGCTTGTACCGTGTGCCCATGCGGGGTGAGGACTCACACCAGAGTGTTTGTGGTGCAGAGCCAGGGCTTGTGGAAAGCATTAAAGCCAGGCAGGTGCAGGAGAGAGGAGGCTGGTCTGTGCCCCTGGTGGCATGGACAGCCTTTCTTACCCACCGGTCTGTCTCACCGACCGTTTCCAGCACTGGTTGCTCACCCCAGGTTTACGGGTGAGTGCGACTGCGAGGCCATCTTCATCCTCCTGCTGGGCTCAGTACCTGGATCAGGGGAACGTCCAGCCCTGCCCGGGCTCTCTCCTGGCCCAGACCTGGAGCAGGGCTGTCTGCACAGCCCCATGTGGGACATGGCTGGCACTCGGGAGGCATCGGGTGCTGGGGGAGCTTCCAAAATACGATGCTCATGGGGAGCTGGGACAAAGACAACTGCCCAGGTGATGGTGCTGGGGGGCTTTTACCCACCCCTGAAGGCACACTACTGTGTGGTGTGCCTTCACAGCAGGGCTGTGGGGCCGTGCATTGGACTCCTGGGGTAGGGACTGGTCATTGAGAGGGACCATGAAGCAGCTGCCCAGAGGTGACAGCAAGGACAGGTTACACAGAAGGAATTTATAAATTGCCTTTGTTGTGGAGGTATGCTTTAGGGAACAGCAAAGCTCGCCTGGAGTTGGTGGCTGTAAGAAGAGTGAAGAGCAAGAAGAGGAGCTTTGGTCACTCACGAGAGACCAAGGCTGAACATGGAAAATGCAGGGCGGCTGCAGAATGGGGAGGGGGATTTCATAAGAGCAGACACAGGTGCGGCTGAGGGACTCAAAGGCTTCTTTGCCTGAGTCTTCACTGGAAAGGTCTCCGGTCCTTTGTGACCAGGGAAAGGGTTCAAGGAGGAGGAGAGCATGTGTCGGCAAGAACCTCAGGAAACGCAGGAAGGGCCAGTGCCAGTTTCTGCCCCTGCAGGGGACTCACCCTCTATCACTGAGCTCCTCTTCTCTAGCCCAGGAGAAAGCATGGTGGGATGATGCTGAAGAACCTTTCCACCTGATGGGTGCAGGAGGTGATGTACTGATAATCCCATTGCCCCTCACAAGCCCACCCCCTGGCTGCTCCTGTTACCATCACTACAGGTGTAAGGTGATCAGCAGATCATATAACCACTGGTTAAGATTCGATATGTCTGGTCATTCAAAAAGACGTCTGTTAGTGCCCAGGTGATGCTTGTTACTGCAGTAAAGGAACGTTACTTTCTGCAACTAACAGCACCCAAGTGCGTGTGTTATGTTGACCCACAGTTGACTGAGCCCAGGGAGGTGTCCAGAAACTCAGTTACAGCTCTGTAACATGGTTCACCCTTTGGTATAGGTCGAAAGATAGCCTTTACTACATGCTTTTGGATCCCTAGAGACTCCTAATAACACCTCACCACCGTGCCCCTTTCAGTTTACAGAAATTAGTAAACCTTGGGTGCATTTAACGATCCCTCCGGGATCTACAAAAAGCACTCTTGACTACACTTGGGAAAGGTGCCAGAAAGAGCACAGCAAAACAAGATTGCCTGATGGGAACAAATAGCTACATCCTTTCTATTCAAAGGAATACAGGCAATGCAAATGTAATGACTTTTTCCCACCACACAACCCACTTCAAATCAGACACTGGGACCAACGTTATGGACTCAGTGTTTTTGGTAGAAGTGCGAATATCATACAAGCCAGCAAAATGTGTTATGGAAGATAAGTAGCCTTCCCACCTTCCGGACTTCTGGAAAACTGATTGCAGCAATAAAACCTTACAAAAGTGGTAAAGACGGGAATTAAATTGGCACTATCAAGGTCTAATTTTAGGAGATATATACATTAAATTTTAGAATTGTTGGTACATTCAGTGGGCTTCCTTGTACTCGTACTTCAATGAATGAGACGAGGTGTTTTAGAACTTCAAAGGAAGAAAATGCAAGTCATTACAACCTCTCATTCTGGCTCCATAGGTTATGGGGTGCCTTTGATACGTAGTGCTGCCACATATTCCTCTTGGATAGAAAAACCTTCCCCTGGGCTCAGCTCCACCAACTGAGGCCCAGGTTTGTCCATCTTACCTATATGAGGCTTGTGCTCAGCCATCAGCCCACGCAGTTGCTATAACAAACAAAACGACTTATCAGTTTCTTATGCTTGCACCACCACATTACAGCTGTCCACACTTCTAACACATCCAGCTGGCGAGAAATGCCAGACAAATACCCTTCATCCTAATGTCAAGCACAAATACTATCAAACAAAGGTAGTGATTGCTCTGCCAGTGATGGCTCCCATTCCAACAGAGAGCTACCCAGGCTTTAAACACCACAATTAGAGACGCACTGGAAAGGTCCAGGCAATACCCTCGTAGGACGGATGATTGATTACAGGCAAAATATAAGATGCTAACTATGCATATGATCTTGGCAACAGACACTCCCCATATCTAGTACCTATCAGGACAGAAATGGCAACAGTATTCCAGGCATGTGCATAACACCACTGCATATATACTTTTCATGGTGGTATTTGTCACTTGCCTCAAACCCTTCCATTGAAGAACATCACAGAAAGAGGTACTGGCATTGCAAGAATATGAATTCAAATTATCCTTGCTTTAAGAAGAGAGAAGTAGCACCAGGAAGAGTCAAAGAAACCAGTGAAAAGGAGAAAAGGACAAGGAAGACCGATTAGGAGAGACTATCAACCTAGTTTAGCAGTCTCCTCTCTGGCCACAAGACCCCTCTGTCTTCACAACAGCGCTACTTCTTAATTGACACAAAGTTTAGCAAGTAATTAATAAGTAAATTAAATCTGATCTCAGCTGTCTACTCCCTCTCATCATCCACCCCCTAAGTAAGTCAAAACTGTGCATAAAACTTGCGGAAGTGAAAGGTCACAAGGTGCCTTCCAACTTGCCGAAGGATTTGGGTTTTGTTGACTTGCACCCCGAGATCTGACAAAAGGGAAAGGTTTCTTGTGGGAGTAGCCCCATCCTTCCCTCCACTTTTATTTATTTTCTCAGCTCATTCCTCCCTTTTCAGGAAAATCCCACTCTCTTGTCAGGCACTGTCCCTCCCGGTGCTGTGAACTCCACGCGTTTCTACCCTATAGCCCCTGCGCAGGAACATGAGAGGCACATGCTCTGTTCCGCTCAGCTCAGACTTTGTTTAAGTTAATGAAGGCACAGAAAAGGGCCTGTGTCAGTCTCAGTGTAAATACATCCTCTTGTCTTCAACTAAGCTTCTTCCCTTAAAAAGGCATCCTGATACTGGTTCGCTTACTTGCTCCTCCCCAGAAGAGGAGAGGTTGAGAAGATTGACAAGACACTGACCATGACTCTCAGCAGCCCTCTGAGGGCAAAACAGCAATGAAAACACAAATCCCCCGTGACTCTAGCTCTTACCCAGAATGTAACTCCTTGTACACCTTGTAGCAAGAAAAATAATGTTGATTAGTGGAGAAGAGGCAAAGGTGAAACTAAGAGCAGCCTGAAGTTTTTTAGAAAACAATTTTGTGTGTTTTATTTCTGTGCACAAATAGATGATTTGTGCAAGGCCCACAAGAGTGCACATTTCTGGGTTCAAACCTTATGCTAGTGCTCTGCCCACGGCTTAGTTCAAACCAAACTGACTGCGTGCTACTCACACAGAACCGACTCTATGAATTCCATGACTGGGAATAAAGACAGGCATCAGTAAATACATCAGAACAGAAAGGTAAGTGAATACAGAAAATGGTTTTCCCTTCACATTCAGAACCTTTTTTTTTTGAATGCAACAATAAAATCATTTGGTCTTGTCCACGATCTACTATTGGGTAAACGATTCCAATAAACAAGTATTCCAGATCAGATTATGTGTTAAAATTGCCTGACATTAATCTTCTACTTAACAAACAAATCACAGCTAATGGCATAGCCCAGGGAAAATGCAAAAATAGAAGCTCATCTGAAGGGCCTCTCATGGAGGCAGAATGATTGGGGGGACAATCCTGTAAGTAAAGCAAGCATGATTTGGCTCACAGTGACTAGTCAAGCTAGTTTGTCAAGCTCATGTTATATAGCTACTCTTAATAGAGCGCGTGTGTTCATTGTGGACATAACAGGAAGACAAAAGAGTGAACCCACTGTTTACCAGTACATAATAGTGGCATATCTTCATTAACTGGTCACAGAGTAAAACTTTGAAGCCAGGGTTCATCCTATCTAACTGGAGTTGCTTAATTGAGGCAGCTAAAAAACCCCCAAACCTAGTTACTCTGTGCTCAGCAGGGGGAGAGGTCTGTCCAGTAGCCACATGGGTTTGACCTCACTGCACAGTGCGAGCTGCACACTCAGCCTGGGGCCTCTGTGCAGAAGAGAGAGAGAGAAACCAAGAGGCCCAGGGAGCAGGAAAGAAGGGCGACGGGGAAAGTAGAGGGAGAGGAAGGATGACAGAGAGAGAGAGGGACTTGGAGAAAAGAGAAAGGGCGACAGGGAGCCGAGCACAGCAGGAGAGAGGAAGGGAGGTACAGGGAGGCGAAAAACAGGACCCAGAGGGAAAGGGGAAGGGCAGGGAGGAACAGGGAGGCAGAAGAGGGCTGACAGGAGCCCAAGGGCCCAGGACTCATCGCAGCTCCCGGCTCTGCAGATCTGTCCTGTCGGCCTGTGCCAGCCTCCCCTCAGCCGACACAAGATGGCCGCCGGGAGCCCTGTGCCGGGTCCACAACTCCCAGCGTGCCCCGGGGCGCCCCCTCCTGCCCTCTGACCCCGCGGGAACCATGGCCGCCTCCCCGGGGCTGCCCTGGCCCAGGGCCAGGCCCTGGAGCACGGCTGGGGCCGGGAGGAGGAGGTCAGGGAGGGAGAGAAGGTTGGGAGAGGGCGGCGGGGTGGGGGGAGAGGGGCGGGAAGGGCCAGAGGGCCGGGGAGAGCAGGGGGGAGCTGGTCAGGGAGGGGAGGGAGGAGAAGTGCTGGTGAGGAGCGGGAAGAGATGGAGGGCAAGAGGTGCTGGTTAAGCTGGCAGAGCAGCGCGGAGAGCCGCCTGACAGCAAAGGTGCCCGGTGGCCGCAGAGGACCCCAGGTGAGCTGATTCTTTTGGAGGCCACCAGGGCAGCCTTCCTCCGCCCCTGGTTTTGGTGAGCGATGGAGCAGTGCAGAGCCGTCCCTCAGGCATGCAGGCCTCAGGAGGGCTTCCCAGTGCCCCAGTGAGAGATCCTGCTCCCAGGAAGCGCCTCCCATGGAGCAAAGGCCATATCCAGCCACCCGGCGCTGGGTACGGCTGCCCCAAGGGGTGTCTCAAGGAGGACGGGGTCGTCCGTCTGATGGCTCTGACACACAAATGGTGAGCTGAAGCCCCGTGGCCATGGCTGGCTGGGTCAAAGTCTCCGAGTTTAGTGACATTTGGTGAACTCCTGCACTAAGTATCGCATGACTCGAAACATCCCTGAAAAAATGGTGGAGGTTTGTCTGCGTGTTCTGCATGCTTCTGGATGTTAGACTGTGGCTAGGAGGGAATGTGCTTAGTTATCTCTCAAAGGGAGACAAAAGAAGTGCAAGTAAGGGTCAGCGTACCTCTTCAGAGCTTTGGCTGTTTAAATGTTGACCTGAACTTCTACAGAAACGGTAAAACGCTTGCACTTTTCTTCTCTTCTAGTTCCTGCGTGGGTACAGGGAAGAAGGCAGCAGACGTACACATTAGCTAAACCCCTTTCTTATTGCCAGCCGTAAAGGCGCCTCTCGGCTGGGAGCCCGAGAAGGACCCCGTGTTACAATTCTTGCTCCCTTATGTGCCACCCTAAGGCGATTCACATATGCATTGTCACAGTCTAGGAAACCTATTGGCTTTGGCCATGAGGTCGTCTGTTACCGTTCACTTTGGAGGAGTTGTTGACGTGACCCGCTTTGCAAGCACGCTTAATTCATATTTAGTAGCTGAGTTTGCACTCTTTCGTTGCACCTTGGCGGCTTTCAGCTCGTTTCCATCTGGTTTCTTGTAAAAATAGACCCACTTGCATAGGTGAGCTCACTGCTGGTCAAGTTCTCTTGCGCGTGTCTCGGAAGCCATCTTTACCAAGGAGCTGCTTCTTTGTAGCCCAATGTGCTGGTCAGCTTTTTCAGCAGGGCTAGTTCAGAGCCTATGCGGCAGGACACAGCTGCTGCCTGAAAAGTTTGCCTTCTATCCCACAGGAGCTTGATGGTGAAAGCGCCATTTCTAGCTTTGCGAGGGAGACAGGGAGGACCAAAGCTCCCTGAGCTTTGTTGGGCTGAGCTGGCCTTCGGGATAACTCGTCTCCTTCCTTTGCCACTTGCTTGGCTACTTTTTTCCAACCATTGATGGTTTACTGCCCACTGCTCCTCAACGGCCATCCTCTTGCAAAGGTAATTACGATTTGAGCTTTAGGACAGATGGTACAGTAGGTAGATACGGGATCAAAGTATAGGCTGGTCTCTACCTTGGGAAGGGTAGGATGAGCTATTACACCTTGATAGGCTGTCCAGATAGGCGCTATGGGTAGAGTTCCTATTTGCTAATTGTTGTTTCTTTAGCATGTGCTGGGGGCTCAGTCTGGAATGACAAGAAGCCCACCCTGACTGATGCGGTGGGAAGGGAGACAGCAGAGGAGCACAGCAAAGGCAGCTGTTAAAGCAGCGGCTGAAAGCCGGTCCCTCCTGCATCCAAGGTGGGAAAGTGTGGGCTGGAGAACCAGAGGGCTCTGCTGCTAAAGGCAGCCACAGGGAAGCAGCAGGTCCTCTCCAGTGAAGGTGACGCACAGTGCAGTCTTCCAAAAGGGCCTTGGTAACTGCTGTCAGTGAGAGTCCTGTGACAGGGCCAGCAGGGCCATCAGCCTGCAGCTGTGCAGCGGTTGTAACTACCGCTGAAACGGTTGTAGAGGGGGATGCTGTGCTGTGGGTTTGGCTTGGGGTTCTTTTCTTAACTATTTTGTAGGGGTGCAACTATTTCTTTGCACTCAGGTGAGGGGCTTGGCGCTGATCTTCTCTTTCTGGAGCACGTCCTGGCATCCTTTGTCACCCAGAGCTTTCCCCTCTGTTCTGTTCCTGACGAGGAGCCATGGCCGCAATGAGGAACGACTCCTGTGAGTAACGACTTCACCAGCAGGCTTGGGCTTTTGTGAATCCCCAAAGGCAAGGGATGTGGCTGGTGCTCCATCCCTGACTGTTGATTTGCTGACAATCTAGAGGCAATTCTGGGGCGTTTCCTGCCAGCAGCCGGACTTACCCAGGTGTTTTCAATTAGACACGGGAAAAGGTTTTTATCCCTCCTGTGCCATTATGTACAGGACCTTGAAAGATGTTGTTTCTCATAGAAAGATCTCGCCTCAGTAGGGTTACCTTTGGGGCTAGATCACTTGAGCTGGTAATGCACTGCAAGACTCCAGCGGGCAAGGAAGGTAGGCCGAGGCACAGAAATCCGAGCGTGGGTTTGTTGGACTGCTGGCAAATTGAGCAGGGGAACAGACTGTTTTCCAAACAGTCAATTTCCATGGCAGTCCTGTACAGAACCCGACTTTTAAAATAGGCTTTCGTGCACCACTAGGGTCTCATCACTTCTCAAATGTCGGTTTAACATGATAGACCTGCTGGTTAAGGACTCGTCTGCTGCGACATGGCTCAGGACCACACCAGGGCCAGCAGCGCTGCTTTCTGCATCCCGTGGGGGCGCTGGGCAGAGGGACGGGTTGGCAGGTCCCGGCACGAGGTACGTGTGTGGGACGTCAGAGTGACTCTCGCCTGGTTTTTCCCAGCAAAGCCCCAGCCGGTGCCAGCCCCGAGCTGCGGGGCTGTGCTCTCCGCACCCAGTTCATGGAATAAATTTGTTGTGTTTCATCAGATACTGGTTTTGTCTGCTGCCAGAGAGGGAGGGGAGGCCGAGCCAGGGCCACGGGGGCCGCTCCCCCTCGCCCACCCTCCGCCTGGGCTGCCGGGAGGAGCCGGGCTGGCCCCGCCGCCACAGCCCAGCACCATTGCTGACAGCCCCAGGCTGGAGACCTTGTGGGGCTGGGAGGCGGGGCCTTCCTGAGGCCTCCCCCAGCCGAGTCTTCTCCCCCGACCATGTCTGCCGTGCATTATAATTTCTTCTCCAAGCTGAAGTACGATATAGTCACCTTCGACGGCCTCCACATCTCCCTCCGCGACCTCAAGTGCCGGATCATGGGCCGTGAGAAGCTGAAGGCGGCCAATTGTGACCTGCAGATCAGCAACGACCAGACCAAAGAAGGTGCGTGGGGGCGCGGGGCCTCAGGGCAGTGAGGAAAAAGCATGTGCTTCACTAGGTTCCCTTAAACGTGGGGTTGCCGAAAGGGGCTTTGCCTAAAGGGCCTAAAGGGGCTTTGCCTAAAGGGCCGAAAGGGGCTAACTTTCCTGCTTCAAAGAGCATCAGTCGTGTGTGGCAGTGACACGATCCTCCTCTAGGTAGGTTGTGTTGCACTTTGACCTTTGTAAAATGAGTGTAATCTTTTAAACTTGGTACACTGGTGGCACAGATACTTAGTGAAGGTAAGGGTGTTTTCCATGTGAAAACACCAAAATACCCCAGTGGTTTTCAGAGCACAGCTAGAGAATACGTTTTGGTGTAATATGTATGAATGCCAACTTTTTTGGTTGATATGCATAACCGTTACTTCCAGTTGTTATTCGTCAGATGTAGATGCTTAAACTCACCTTCAGAAAAAAAAGGGGAAAAAAAAACAGACCGGGATTTTCTGCCTCAGTGGGATGTTTGGAATTCCTATATGCGGACATACAGTATTGCATTTTATACCTTTGTCTGTGCAGCAGTCCTGACAAAATGTTGAAATGCTCTTGGAAAGAACAAAGTGAAGCTTGAGTGAAGATGGCCTCCTTGTTCAGATTTTTCTGGGTACTCCAAGCTTTTACAGTTCAGTAACTGCTACTTTTTACAATGGAAATCTAGTAATAGAAGCAAAGCTAGTATGAGGTAAAAGTAAACAGGATTTGAAAGCTCAGTGGAAAAATATGAGATGATGCTTTTAGAGATGCCGGGAAGGCAAAGGGATGGTTGGGACCTATTTTACAGAGGGGGTGGGGGGATGTCCTCTTCCACGCTTACTCTAGAGGCGTGTTCTGTGAGGGCAGAATTCCCTTCAAAAAGCCCATACTCAAGAATAGCGCATTTAAACTTGCCTCCTTTTAATTTGATCTGAATTTCTTATCATAGATGTTCTCACAATACCGTGGTAGAACAGTAAACTCCAGAACTCAGGTTTCTTGAGTACTCTTTCCTGCCCTGTAACATTTTGTCTCAAACCCCTTGGAGAATGTGCTATTCTGCTTATCAGGCAAAAGACAAAAAAGTATAAAACCAAAAATGGGACTCTGAACGCTCTTGGGTGATTAGTTTTAAGGAAGAAGAGTGCTCTTCTAAGACTGTCTCTGCAGCTTGGAACTTGCTCGAGTTCAGTGTTACAGCACGCACTTGACGGTTTTAGTAATGCTGTGATGC
This sequence comes from Rissa tridactyla, assembly GCF_028500815.1. Taxonomy (NCBI): domain Eukaryota; kingdom Metazoa; phylum Chordata; class Aves; order Charadriiformes; family Laridae; genus Rissa; species Rissa tridactyla. Next base: position 1,663,087 of record NW_026529545.1, read on the forward strand.
GATGTCTTCAAAACAAACTCCTGCTAACTCCAAAGGAAGTCATGCCCATAGGAAGAATATACTGAAAAATGATGCATAAATTGTGAACTATTCCTATTTTGGGTCTGATCCCTGAGCAAAATCTCCCTGACAGAGCTTGGCTTGCTATCCGGTATCTTTGGTTTTCAGGCCATCGTTCTGCAAAGGTAAGGGCTTTTAGCATTTGAAACTGTAGGCAGATGACGGGGAATGGCTGCTGGTAGTGCTTTAAAACAGTTAGTCATATCCAGCTGGTGTAAGTACAATAGACAACCATTCTCATGGGAAGGGCTTTGCATTTTAAGCTTGCTCAGTCCGAGTGTCTCAGGTAGTAAGGGCAGGTTTTTTTGGGTCGTATGTAAAAGGTCAGAAGGCTTTCCTCTGTTTCAAAAGACTGACAGGGTGTAAGCCAAGACAAAGCACGGGTAGCGTCAGGCACACACTGTTTTCTAAAGGCTTTTAGAGGCTGTCTTCGTATGTAGTTTTATTTGAGCCTCTCTGCTCTGCAAGAAGGGAATTGAAAGAGTTCCCGTCCCTTCACGTTTAATTCAAAGGAGATGATTAGCTTCAGAGGGGAGATACCACTTTAGTTTGAGCCAATTCTGCCCTACTTGTGAAAGCAAGCTCAAAAAAGGCCAAAAGTTCTGTGATGCAAACTCTAGCACTGCCAGTTTGGGTTCCATTCAAATGTAAAGCACTGAGAGGCCGAGAAGTGTGGTTGTTGGTGGAAGATGCTCCAAGAAATAGACAGAGATGGCAGGGTCTCTTCTGCGTTCCGTCAATCTTGAGCACTGGTGGCATTAGGTGAATCGTTTGAGTTAACAGCTATGGAAGCAATGGCGTTTTCATGCTTTAGCTCGGTGCCTGTTTTGTTGCAGGGCAAGCTAGACAGACTTTAGACTCTGGTTTATGCAGGTGAGACTTTGCTGTGGGTTGTTCTGCTCCGAAGATCTGTTGCCTTTGTAGCCTAACAGAAGCAAAAGCAACTTGAGTTAGATCAGGACAGAACCTCATGCATTAGCAGACTCTCTTTTAGTGACCATTGAGACCGTTTTGCTGTTGGCATTCGAACTTTTTTTAAAAAAGGAGACAAATTTTGCTGTATGTGTTTGGTTCTCAAACCTGAAGATTTCTTGCAATGTACTGTTAGTGTGTTGAGACGATAAAAGCGCGATGTGACATACAAAAGTTTGCTTTTCTATCTGTCAAGGGATTCTCTGAAGTGCTGTGTAATTACGTATTAATCCTTAATCCTTATGAATGGACTAGGGTTTTTTCCTGTGTTTCTCTTGTTTTCAGAATACACAGATGACAATGCCCTGATTCCTAAGAACTCATCGGTGATTGTCAGAAGAATCCCTGTTGGAGGAGTTAAAGCTGCCAGCAAAACCTCTGTTAGGTAAGTATCCATAAACCATTGTATTCTTTCTAAGGGGTTTTGGTGTGATAGCTTTTTAAATTTATATTAGTTTACAGGGGCTTTCAGCTTATATCTTTCTTGTTAAAGCTGCTGTTAATTTTTGTTGTCATGGGCTAGATTTTAATGTATCTGCCCCAAAGCAGGCTGACATTTTTAGTGCTGTTGGGACATGGGTTCACACTCCACCAATTGTAACTTTTCAGATGCCTCTACTGGGTTTGTTCTTGGGGCTGATTGTTCCGAGACCCATGGTCTCTACATGGATCTCCATATGGAGAAATTCCTTATTATATGTGTTTGCTTTTATTGCTTTTATAGTACAGGCAGATACATACTGTAGTGTCATCTTAGGATTTGTTCCCATCTCAGAAGAGCCTGCGTCTCAGTGTTTGACTGTTTCTTGCATTTGGGCTGGAGGGTATTCTTACGGCCCAAATCTGGGTTTTTTGCGTACTAGTTATAGAGGAGAGACCCAGGGTTGCCAGCTGGCGAGCAATGCAAACAAGAAGTTTAATTCATAAAGGATTCCTAGTAGTTTCCTAAAGACAATGTCCGTTTAAGGCCAGAGAAAAAGAACAGTGTCCTAAAGCCTTTTGTGTGAGTACGATGAAGGAATAGTTAATCCTTTCCAAACTTGAAACTCAGTAAGCAGTTGAGCAGGTTACCAAATGTTACTAGTTATCTTTCTAAGTCTGTTTTTACCCTAAGCCGATGTCTGTGCTCCAGGTTTTAATTCTGTATTCCTAAGATTTACGGAGGACAGAGAATTGGGTGTATTGATTAAAATTACAGATGCTCAAATGCACTCCCGACTACAGGATTATTGCTGTCATTTCTGCATTCATACAGACCCGTTCTATGTCAGCTACATTAGCGTTGTTTGAATGGTCATATTTTCCGGCCTTCTTAAAGATATGCTTCTCCCCCACAATTAAAAGATGTTATTAAATTGTGGTTTTGCCATGTCTTTCTAGTGTTGGTTCTCAACAGAGTAGAGTGATGAGTTACAGCGTGTCTCGCACCAAGAGTACAGCAGCATCCTGGTGTGGAATAAATACTAAATTGGCTAAAAAATACAAAAGTACAGCATTGTTCACACACTAAGGAAAAGTATAAAATCAAGAGGCTTCTGAGGTAGAAAATAGCCGCAGCTGGCATGAAGGACACAACACCTGTGGTTCCCTGATAAGGTACATGAGGTACGGGACGGGATGCAATTATTCTGTGGCTTTACCTTATGATGTATAGCGGATACAGGAATGGGATGATACCATGAAACAGAGAAGCTGCCAATTAGCTGCCCGCTAGATGCTCAGAGCCAACATTTTGTCAAATTTTGATGAAATGCTGTCCTTTGTGCGAACTTTGCTCATTATAATGTCATTATAATACCAAAACACACCTCCATCCCAAAGGCTACCCGCCTCCAATGTGCGACCACTCCTTCTTGAGTCTGCGCCCTGAATTTCTCGTAAACTATACCTTTAATTGTGAAGCGAGAGAAATTTACACCAATCATTATAAAAGTATGTATGACTAAAGTCACTCAAACTCCACCTTGAAGATAAGAAATAGTATAAAAATAGCCCAAGAGAGGGGGGATACCCAGGGAAGACACCATCATAAAGAATTACATCACTGACTTCTGGGATCAGTCGCCAGGCTGAGCCTCTCTTCCCCCCCATAGGGACGCCTTTGGGTAAGACTTAGATTATACCGAGTGTTTCCTCGGGAAACTTAGAAATTTCTCTAGAGACTCTCTTTTTCTACATTTAAAGCCAGGCTGTATCGTTTATAACTTTGTCGCGCGTTTTGTATATGTAACAATACTTCCATTTGCACGTGCTTTGCAGACAGTGTATCACCGGCAATCCTAAGAACCTGTATATCTGTTGTTTAAATAAACTGCACTTTTTTAAGTAGCTAGTCGTTTTGGTTTCTCACTGAACGCGACCAAAGACTCGAGAGTGGCCGTGCTAGTTCATGAGCACGACTAGACTGAAGGTGCAGTCCACTATTAGTGTGTCCAAATCGTAACAGTTTAATACGTATTAAACGCGATTGGACTGATAGTGCTGGATTGGGCATCACTCAGAATTTAAACCTAGCCGCACCTAGCCTCCCACCTCAGTGAGGAGTGTTAGAACGCAAGGGGGTTTATCTTCTGCTAAAACCGCTTTGCCCCTTTTCACGCAACACCTGGTACTCATGAAGTGTCTGCAAGCAAAACCCCCTGAATTTACGTGGCTCTGCATGTCACCTTTGGGCATGTTACTGCCGTAGTTGTTGCAGTGCTTTCAGGTACTCCCTAGTAATTCTGGAGGCCACAGAGTTGTGCTTCTAAACACTGGGGGTTAATTAAAATGTGTATGCTTAGTGCTGCGTTGTCAGTGCATCCTCCGTTTCTGATTGGACGGCACCCTCTCCTGGTATTGTAATGCTGCCCCACAATGAGAGGATAGATGCTGCTAGCTTCAAAGATCAGGTAAATACCTGTATGTGGGGATAAGGGAAGAACGGCACTGCTGTTCTAGCATTGACCATTCACCAGGCAGATGAGCTTTCTGCTCCTCCAGCTGGAAACATTGCAGAAGCCACTGGCAGAGTGGCTAAAGTTTGGGAATGATGAACGTACGCTGTAAGGGTGGAGAGGCCTTCAAAAATGCGTTCCTCACCTTATAGTATGTTCTCCGAGGTAAGTGGATGAAGAAACCATTGGGTGGTCATTGACAGTGTTTCCTTGTACTTGCTCCCCTTCGGGAGCTGTGTGGCTGTAATTGTGAGCCTGGTGGTGGTCTAGCAGTGGCAGGAAGCACGAGCCTTTCTCTTTGTACGTGAATTCCACAGCAGCCTTTGAATTGCCTCTGCGATACGGATCAATGAGTATGTGGAATCTCAGCAAGTTTTCAAACGTAATAAATGGTTCCTAAAATACTGTAGCATTTTCAAGATCATCTTAAAACAAATTCTGGCAATCGAGGCCGCTATTTTCTTTTGTCACGGGACTCCTCAATTGAACAAAATTCTAGAAACTGCTGTCAGGTGACATTTCTAGTACTATTTTGAATCCACATAGCATATGTAACACGTTTAGTGGCTAAATATGGTAGCCATCTGAGCACAGTGCTTGGGCTTCCACAAAGACACGCTCTCGTAAAGACTCTGCTGCTGACATTTTTGTTATGTCTTTGTCGGATGACTGATTTCTGGTTCGCTTAAGGAAAGGTGCACTTTGAAGGGTCTAGACCATCACTGTTCTTGCTTAGAAACTAAAGTACTGTGTATGGCCCTATTTGTGATACTAGGGATATACAGACTGGCTAACGTTACCTTCCTGTTTTGATGGTTGATTATTTAAGAACACAAAATATAGTACAGACATCATGGGTTTGATACTTAGGTAGCAGAGACAAAATACCTGAGGACTTCCTCTTGTGCTGTTGTGTTCTGTATCTGTAAGTCTTGGAGTAATTTGTGACAAAGGTGAAATGTGATTTGGGTTTTTTTTTTCTTTGCACTGAGTGTACAAGAGAGAACAGTTTATGTATACGGATAAATTTCCACATTCGGTAGACTATCAGAACATAATGTTTTGACAATCCGTTTTTATAATCTGTTTTTGCTGCTTGATGCTGGGCACAAGTGCTTTATTTTAAATTCTGATCACCTTTCTTTCTTCTTCTAGAAGTCGAACTGAGCCAGTGAGTCGAACATCAAAAGCGGTATGTAAAATCACAATCTCACTTTTTTACATTTGGAAAAGGCGCAGCATTTTTCTTCAGGTTTGAAAACACTGTCATTCGGCTGCTGAAATATAATTAAGTAACACAAGGAAATACTTGACTGGTAATGGTCTACATCTTGATTTGCCACTTGGGTTGAATGCTATGCGTAACTACACATTTCAAAATAGTCCCTACAGTATAAAAATCACTATTTGGTGGATTTCATTTTTCATCTTTATTTTAAGTACTTCACTGCTGTGGTGTGAGGCATTACACTAGCCCTGGACCGCTGGATCTGATGCCTTGATAAGCTGTTAGGATCACCTAAATCTAGAAACAGATGAGCTCTGGCTCTGTGTTCTGTGAAGAATGCAGCCTCTGATGCTCATGGAATAGTATCCAATCAACTTAAAATTGTAAGCTTGTTGTATGTAGGTCTAAAACCACTACGTCTTAATCTGACACCTGTAATTCTGTCACCGAGTGGTTTGAATTCCTTTTTGGCCATGAATGCATGAATGGCTCTCATTGTGAGTTCGAGTTAGTTTACTGGCCCAGTGACCCAAGTAGTTAATTTTATGCATTTATGTAAACCACGTTTATAGTATTTCATCTAATTCAGACGAGTTTTTATTTCTTGAAAAGGGTTATTTTTCTTGTTGTTTACTACCATGTGCATAAACACAAATCACATGTTCCAAAAGAAGGTTAATGTTCTTTTCGCCTCGCGTCTTCCCTGGCGTGTCTGTGTCACGTTTCTGAGTAGCATCTCACCATCCGCTAGCACAGATGTCTCCAAGAAAAGGAAAAATCCTGGAGTGGGAGGGAAGCCTCAGCGTTAGCTAGAACTACTTAAAGTAAATGAAAGACGAAGCAGAAACATTCCCTCCTAGTTTGCTCTGCCTGGACCTGATTTGGGTTGTGGGTAGCCGTGGGGAGGGTGGAAGCCTTGCATCGCTCTTTACAAATCCTCTCTCTCTCTCTCCCTGTAAAAGCACTGCAGCCTCGGGTGCTTCTGGTGTTGGAGACACAATTAACTTTATTCTTAAAGCTAACTCACTCTTGGTTCAAAGCGTGGGTTTTTTGTTTCGGTTTGGTTTTTTAAATACCTGTATTTCTGCATGTATTTCAAAGACGAACCTGGATCTTAGTGTGGGAGGAAGAAATCACCAAAAAGCTTGCCAATCACTGTTGAACAGTAAAGCAGCAAAATTAAAATTAGTTATGATTTTTCTGAACAGGATGCACAAAAGGTTTTACTTTGAGTATTTCTTCCTTGTCTCGCTCTTGTATTAGCTGTCATTCTATACGTCCAAATTTGCGCTGCTGTCCTACTGTTACTACAGCCAAAGCAAGAAAGTGCCTCTGTTTTGGTTTAGTATTACTGTTTTGGTAACTGCGAGGATTTCTAGTTAGGGCTTGTCCTTAAAGGCTGCAGAAACGCAGCGCCAGGCCCATTGTTTTAGCACCGTCAGGCACAACTGTGATCCTTCCTGGCTGAATGTTTAGTTCAGCCAAGCAATTGGATTTTAGGAAACCGCTGTAATTTACACGTAACATTCCATCAGCGCGACTAGCCTTTTCCTCCTGTTTTTGGTGCCCTTTCCCACGTGCTTCATGTGAGTTTCTGTCTAGTCTTGTGTTTGAAATGGGAGTTAATAAATTCACTGTCGGTTCTTGGTTTTTGAGGGTTGCGTTGGCTGGTTGGGTTTGGATTTTTTCCCCCCAGTTCTTCTGCAGTATTACCTTAGGGCTGTGTACAAGTTTCATGGAGGTGTTGTTTCTGCTTGATTGATTTGGGGGACTGGCAGGAAATACTTCAGTAGAAATTTAGAGGGAAAAAAAAAAGTCACGAGAATGTAGGATCATTGGAAGAGGAAGATGGCTGTTGGGCAGATGTACTAACTAGTACACGAATTATCTATCGCCTGCGTTTGATAACTGTTTAGTAGAAAGGAGTGCTATCGCCACCTTTAAGAAATCAGACTCTTGCCTGCAGGCCATATAATAACTGCTCCCTAAAAAAATACCGGAACTACTTAATAGTTTATGAACGGTTATGTTTCAGTTCCTGGTCAGTACAGGACTGTTTAATGCCAGACTCCAACAGAGCACCTTCCCACTCTCTGAAAAACTGAAAAAACGGTGGTGATTGTGCCTGCCGTGAGAGAGCACGGGCCTGTTTTGCGCATGGGAAAGAGAGTGGCAGACGGAGCATGAAGCTGTTGGCCCAAATCTGGGTGTGCGAAGAGCTGAGCCACACACGGAGTGGAGACGGGTGTTTATTTCGTGTCTGCACAGAGGTGGGGGCTGGGGGGAGCTCCACAAAGCCAGCACACCTTGGCGTACACGTTGTAAGCTTTCATATTTTACAAAAAGCGACTCATTGGCAGACTAGACTAATTTCTCTCACTTCCCAAACTGATTTGGGTAGTATGGCTTGTGGTCTAATAAAATGCAAGAAATCAGTTTTCTCAGTGTCTGCTCTGTCCTGGTAAACACCTTTATTTCAATAAGTGGAGCAGTAAATTTTTTCTAGACTAGGTGGTGTGTTACTTTTATGGCTGATGTTTTGGACTGGTGTTTTTATTTGGGTTTCGTGGGGTATGGTGAGTTTGGCATTTTTAAACGTAGTGACAGGAGAGGCAGAGTTCACGTTTCGGGGCTGATATGCCGGTGCTTTATTTTGACAGGCACCTGCTGTCTTCATCCAAGTGTAACCGTGTGCATTTATAAATGATGAGACATGAACCGATTAATTTTCAAACTACACCGAAGATAAGTTTCGTGTAGTGCTGCTTCCTTCTTGAGTAAACTTGAATTTATTTTCTGAATGCTCTTTAGCTGGAAATTGACAGCTTCCTTACCCCTTTGACTTTTAAGCAGTCGTGAGCATTTGAGAAGGGTCCCTCTCTGAGATATTCTGGAGCAGTAAGCTGATCTCAAACGGGTTTGGTAATTGTAGTTTCTTCTCATTAACCTCATTAACCACACTCTTAAGCTGTCGTAGGTCTGGGCTTTGCTTTGAACAAATACAAGTTCCAGTGGGTTGGAAATGCTGCTTTCAGTGACAGTCAGAGGCTATAGTGCAGGCTTTGGGACCACAGTAGAGGTTAGCTATTGCCGTGTCTTCGATTGTAGAACTCGACTGTGTGTTTCTTTTCTCGTGAACAGATTGGTGACTCTCCTGCATCTATTTCTGTGGCCCAGCTTACTAAGGTATATGCATATTCTCGTCAAATACTTAAAAAATAAAAAAGCATTTTCTTTGTACTTTTAAATCTTATACTGTCATCTGTATCTGGCTAGCACTTGTAATTTGAACAAGACTTTAATAAAATTTCTACTAATTTAAAGTATTTACTTTAACTTTAAAATGTGTGTATATTTTGATACCATCCTGTAAAGAGTAGTTCCCATTTTGGAAGATAAAAGCAGAGTACCTTATCAGCCTCAAGATGATGTTGTAGTATTGGTCTTCTTCAGGACCCAGAGGAGCAGCACTTTAGCTGTCTACCATTTTTGATAAGTTTTCTTAATTTTGCGTTGGAAACAAACACAATTTTTATGGAAGACTTGATTTGTCTGTAAGCTGTGGACATTTAAGGGGGGTTTTGAACAGCCAAAATAGAAGCGTTTCTGTAACGTGGACAATTGCATCCCTGTTTTTGAATTTCTAGTGATGGTAGTCACGGAACCATTCTTTGAATGTTGCACAATTTCATAAATTGTAGTATATGTACAGTGGGGAACGCAATCTAATTTGTTTGAACGCAAACTGTGAATTGTGAAAATGTGCCCAGTTGTTTCTAAGATTATACCAATGTGTCTGTGTGGCATAATAGCAGATGTGTCCCTCTGAAACTGTTGTAATGCCATGTTTGGCTATGGAATCGCTTGCATTTTTGGCTCAATAACGTGTGACTTTGGCCGGGAGAGCACTAGTGATGGCCCTTGGTGCACAGACATAGTGCTGTGCAATGAAATTACTCATCTTGAAAGAGCACAAAGATTAGAGGAGGCAGGGCCTAATGCAGAGGAGACAGTTCTTCCTTCTGAAAATAAAGGCCGGAATTCATTTCCAAGAAGGAGAGATCTCTTCCTGCTGGTAACTTCTTCCCTCTCTCACTGCAGAAATTCAATTGTGTACAACTGAGAAAAAAAATAGTTTGGAAAGCAGCCAACAAAAGAAATTGGTCTCTGTTAGTGCTGTCCTTAAACGTGTCCTTGGTTCTGTAAACTCCTGTGAAGTTTTGCTCAAAAAAGTGAAAAACCGTCCAAGCGGTGTACACATTTAAGCTTTTGAGAGAATTTAACTATTTCAGAAAAATGCAGGAACATACCATAAAGCAGGTCAAAGCCGTTACTTAATCTAACCTCTTCGGTGCAGGCTGGCTTAGCATGGAGGCAAGGTGTTCAGAGTTCTCTGGTTTTTTATTACTGTGCATTAAAGGCCATAATTGAATGTTGGTGTATTGCCAGTAATGTTTTGTGGGTTTTGGACGTGTTTTGTAAACCGTTTGGGTTCAAACAAATTAGTCAATGATCTCTAAAGTTTTCTGGAAATGTAAATGGCAGTGATTTCATAGATGTCAATCTGGATTATGTTACCGTTGAGCAAAAGCTGTGTATGTGAAACAGGCATTTAAGAAAATGTTGAAACTAGTTGGCTGCTTTTGTGCATGACTGCCATTAAAACCAAAACCATGAGTGGCTGATCTGACCGATAGGTGCTTGAAGGTCCAGATCACTGAGAGTCACTCCCTTAGACCCTGCTTGTATCTGGACTAGTGTGTAATTTGAACATTTGAACTAATACGTCTCTACTAATCAGATGGCTTCAATAATTTGAAAATCTGATTCTGCATAAGGTCGATATGACAATCTGTGTGAGCTTAACTGTGTTTCTAATGTGCCTGTCAAATAATTCCCTGATGCCATGTGTTGAATATTTGCATGTTTTAATTACACAAGCCTCTGGTTGCGTATTCATGCCATTTAACGTTAGTCACTGAACGTATGTGCGTGAGGTATGAACTCGGCCTTCCTACAGAGATGGTGAATCTAAGTTTCCCCAGTGACTGGCTCAGAGCCCTGAATTGAGATCTCCCTCTGAACTGTGCTTTGGAGGAGGAGCGGATTTGTGTCTCTTCTCGGAGTGGATGGTGAGCTAAGGGATATTTCACCCTTAAGGAACCTGAAGTTAAGGCAAAGGATGTCAGATGAGTTCAAACCACTGCTCAAGCCTTTGGAACATCCTGGCTATCTTCATTTAGGAACATAAGTATTTGAGTCAAGCAACCCTTCTGCTGGGTAAAAGGAGAGGGTGAAAGGCTTTTGCCGCTTAACAGAATCACGGACAGATCACTTTAAGTGTGGGTCTTGAGATGAGACGTGCCTGCATTTCTTTTCTTAGCAGGACAAAAGTTTGGAGTCTGTTCCCAGAATTAAAAAGAGCACAGGAATTCCAAGGAGTTTCACGATGGAGGTGAAAGATCCCAAAACAAGAGGTGTTATGCTGACAAACACTGGAAAATACGCCATACCAACTATTAATGCGTAAGTATGGAATTAATTGGACTGACCAAAAACTGAAGGAGAGAAACCACGAGTGAATGCCTGAGTGGCAATGCAGCCGAGTTGGCCGGCATCTGTAATTGCAGGGGAGGAAGCATTGTCACCGTATCTTAACCTTAAGATCTGCCATACTTTCTAATATGAAAACAGGGTGATCCTACCGTTCGTGCCCCTGGAAGTTGGTTAAACGTGTGGTAGGCTGAGAATCTATTTCTGCAAAACATTTCCGTAGTGTTTACACTTGGAGTCGTTCTCTCAGAAAGCTCGTTTTGCATCTGGTTTATGTTTCAAAGGCTCCTTGCAAAACTTATCAAATTGGACTGTTGGGCTGAGGTTTCCTTCCCCTCTGCCTTTTATCAAATCTGATGCGTGAAACAGACTGAAGTTTTCCTTTTTCTCCAAACTAAAAATGCTACTGTGTGCTGACAAGAGTGGTTCTCTTAAAAAGGAATCGGTAGCACTTCTGTTTTTCTGTCACGGATCTCCTTTGGTAGGAGCTGGAACATAGACTTCGTTCACTTATAAAATGCAATTACTCGAAGGCTAACTCTATCCTGAGCCTGCAATTTATATTTACCCTCTGGCAAAGGAGAGCTGGGATTCATTTCCCCTGATTTCTAGCCATCAAAAAATGATTTTTCTAAGTCTGAGCTAATTTCTTAGTTGATCCAATGAATGGTAGTGTTCTGCAGAAGGAAAATTGTTCCCCCCTCCCCTCTCTGGCAGTTGAAACTAAATGCCTGTGTTTTATAAGGCTAATGCGGAGTGAGAATAATTCCATCTGTTATCTTCCTTTGATAAAATTAAAAGCTTGGAACAGTTTTCATATCCACATCTTTAACTTTTTTCTTTTTCCTTCCCCACCCCACCCTCCAGGGAAGCTTCTGCTAGAGGAAAGAAGGAAAAGCCGCCCTTTTTACCCTCATCCTCTGATGATCCGATTCCAGATGAGTTGCTGTGTCCCATTTGTAGAGATACGATAACCGATGCAGTTGTTATTGCCTGCTGCGGAAACAGTTTTTGTGGCGAATGTAGGTGTTACTCCCCTGATTGTTGATTCAAAACCTGATCTTCTGAAAGCAGAAATAGGAGAGAACTGAATGATTGTGTTACCACTTCTATTTACTGCTTAAGTATCCCTTGAGTAGGAAAAGAATTTTCTCACATAAAGGAAAGAAAAATAAGGCAGAAAGCTTTTTTTGCTTTTTATGCATGTAGTTAAATCCTCTTTACACGCGGAGGGATGATTATGAGAAGAGTGCGTAATTGTGCAGGTGATTACAGGATTAGATAGTGAATGCCTTTAGTGTCTTTCTCTCACACAAAATTATGTGGCCAACTCTGGTGACTTGCTGTGGTCTGCAACAAGCGGATAGTTAGGCATTTAATCCACATTCTTCTCCACAGGAGAGCTGGTTAAAGCCGGCAGAACTCAACCCTACTATCGTTTTTTTGAGATGAGTTTTTTTCAAGAACCTTGAGGTTGGTGACTTGTCACCGTAGAGCCTGGAAAAAAAGAGGAGTTGAACCATCAAGACGCAGCCTACCTTACATCTTCAAATGTTCAATAGTGAAGTACCAAAACTGCGTAGCTATTTACTGCATACTAGGAATTTTTTGCACTCTTGAACATTTATAGCTTGATGCTCTCAGGGCAAGAGCAGATTCACCCATTAAGCATATACGTCTTTTTATAAATGATTAGAACCCTCAACATTTCCTTTGTTTGGCTAAAAACTATTTTGATGATTCTAATGATTCGCAGGTATTAGAACAGCATTACTGGAATCGGAGGAACATACGTGCCCAGCATGTCATCAGGCAGATGTTTCTCCTGATGCTTTAGTTGCCAACAAGTGCCTACGCCAGGTAACGTGATGACTTTGATGTAAACTGTTTGCATGAAAAGTCTATTTGTAAAAAGCTGAAAGGGAAGAAAAGAATAATTTACGTCTCCTTAAGAAAGGCTAAATTGAATGAGGCTAAATTTACTTTTCAAATGCTTCATCTGTTATTACAGAAGCTTACACCTTTAGAGACAGTCTGGCAAATTCGGGTCACACTTTGTTTAACGTGATTGCCTCCCTTTCCAATTCGATGTTAACACAGAATTACTTTAAGTGCAGATACTCTGAGGTGCCAATCAGTACTGACACTGTTTAACGTCCTGTGTTTGTGTATCCGCACGTTGATTTATTTCAGGGTTGGTGGCATTTCCAGGAATACACCAGTAATTTTACTCTGTGGAGGTTTTTGTTCGCCTATCTACTGACGTTTCGTAGTACGTTTTTGTAAATGTTTTTCTGCCTCTAGGCTGTGAACAACTTCAAAAGTGGAACTGGCTACAGAAAGCGGATTCAGCAGCAACAGCAGCGGCAGCCGCCACCGCCACCACCTTCACCACCACTCGTGAGACAAGCAATAACCCGCAACCTGCAGCCTCTGCTCCGGCCAAAAATGTCCAGACAGCAGGCGCCACTAATGATTTCGTTAGCTTCTCTGGCTTCTCCTTCTGCTTTGGCATTGTTGGCCCCTGGTCCATCACCTGTGGCAGCCTGGCTGCCAGTAAGTCCCTCTTCTGTCATTGTCCCTGATCTCCCTCCAGCAGTGCCCCTACCTCTCCGTGCTGAAAAGCCAGATAGACCTTCTCGGTAAGTAAAGCTATAGAGCAACATGAATATGAAACGCTGAAGTTAGATTCTTCTTCTTGCGCTCCTCTTCTAGCGAGTGACGTTTAGTGACATTCATTAGTGACATCAGTGACAGTTCCAGCTATTTTATTTTACTTTGAGTGAGGACACTTTGATAAGTTGGAAGTACACCTCATGCAAGAAGCTTCTCAGAAGTATTTGTTGTTTGGTTCCCCTATCAGTCGTTCAGTCCAGGTTTACCCCGAGAGAGGAACCTTTCTTCCCCAGGAGCCCTCTGATTTGAAGTGGCTAGGAATTCCTAAAGTAACCATTCGGTTATGTCAGACCTTCTTGAGTGCATTCATTTCTGTGTAGTACTGAGGATCTCATGTTCTCATGAAAAGTGTAAAACCAGCTGGAGGTAACATTGATCAGGTGTTTTCATGTTACTTTTTCCTACAGTATTTCTGCCATCAATGGGACGATAAGTCAGAGCCATCCTCAGTAGTCACAGGGTAGTCAGTGATGCATGCAGATGGATAACAAACATTGAAACACTACATTTGAAGTATTTACAAACATGGCAGTCTAACTTTGCAACCCAGTGAATTAATATGAAAACACGTGAAAAATCTGAACTCTAGTTTAGGGTTTATCTTCTTTCAGCTCGATGCCTTGAATGCAAACAGCCACTCTGTCCAGAAGGCTGTCAGGCTCCGCCGTACCGTTGAATACAGGGGCTCACAATTCAAAAGAACCTCTCAGGCAGCCTCCGAACTAGAACACAGCCGATTCCTAATAGAATTTCCGTTCTTGCATCATCCAAAACTGAGGTTCAGCATGTGGGTTATACGTACTCTAATCCTCCCGTGTGCAGCCAGCTTAACAAATTCTGTTTCCAGTGAGCTGTCTCTTTGAATGCCGGTATTCCACGTAGACTTCTCTTCAGGGCTTCATGTGGAATCGCCCAACTTCCAGTTGGTAGATCTGGTGAAGATTACTTTTTCTTTATTTGTTTCCATTTACAGTAGTCAGCCTTTTCTCACCTTGGACTTTATATTTCCAGTAGCACATCAAAACACTGTTTGAATAACAAAAATTCATCTTTATTGTAGCGGTGCTGATACTGTTATACTTCCTGGTGCTCTGGTGACTGCTGCTGAGCTTTCTAGATCTTCCTCTCTGTCAGTCAGCAGTTTGTTGGAAGAGAAGGTAAATTTTATTTCAACATATGCAGCGAGTCCTGTATTTTAGTAGAGCTCATTTTCCAACTGTTTGCGTTTATTCACAAGGGCTGTCAGATTCCTGTACTAAGACAACCAGCATTACCAAGTCTTCTGGGCCCCCAAGGGCAATCAATGCCCACGACTGGTAAGTAACTAAAACTTTAGAGTTTCTTTTCAGAAATTATCATCAGATAAAGTGAACGGGATTTTTTTCTGTTTCCTCTCCCCACTCTGAAAGGTCATCCAATGAGAGCCAGTACACCTCGCTCAGCGGGTGGCAGACCAGGCTGGGACCTGTAAGTGTTCTGCAGAAATTCAGTATATTACTGCTCGAAACCTGTTAAATGAGGCCGTAGCACGTAACTTAGATAACAGCTGATTTATAATGAGGTAAGTGTGCCCAGATAGCTGTGGAGAATACAAGTGGTAATCGGGAGACCTTATTGTGGCCTTCCAGTACCTGCAGGGGGCCTACAGGGAAGCTGGGGAGGGGCTGTTTGCAAGGGCATGTAGCGATGAGGGGCAATGGTTTAAACTAGAGCAGAGGGGGTTTAGATTAGACATGAGGAAGAAGTTCTTTACAGTGAGGGTGGTGAGACACTGGCCCAGGTTGCCCAGAGAGGTGGTGGAGGCCCCATGCCTGGACACATTCAAAGCCAGGCTGGATGAGGCTCAGAGCAACGTGATCCAGTTGAAGATGTCCCTGCTGACTGCGGGGGGTTACACTAGATGGCCTTTAGAGGTCCCTTCCGACCCAACACATTCTATGATTCTGTGATTCCAATTAGTTTTGAAATGGCTTGATTTTAATTGTCTTTGACAAAGGGCATATGTGATGGCACTAAGATGATTTAAAGTAAAACTCCAGTACACGATTGAAAAGAGGACGCTGAAAAATTAACACTTTTTGAGGAAACTGTAAGTACATCTAAAAATGAAATACAATTAAAGAATCAGGTGGAAAGATGCCCTCTTGATTACTGGCTGAATCGGGCTGAAGAAATTGATTTCCCCATAGAATTCGGCCTCCAGCATTCTTTTTTTAACAACCTAGTTGATACTGATTGAGCAAATTATTGGAAAAGTCAACGTTCTTATATGATGACAATTTTGAATTCCTTCCATTTAGTCATCTCAAATAGCCAAGCTGCTTTCTCTCAGTTGGAGAGAGAGAGAAGAGTCTGTTTGATCTATCACTGCCGCGTCAAGTGAGTCCTTCCTTTTGGTATATATTTGTTCTAGACAGATTGTAAGGGTGCATTGTGTTTGTAAAATCTTGAGGAAAAATGAAAACAAAAGCCAGGGTCCATGCCACAGATTATCTAAAAATCTCAAATTCAGTAAGCAAGAAAATAACAATTTGGGGGTGAGAACAGGCCAAATACATCATCGTGAGTCCGCAACATAGGAAGCGTACGTGGAAGAAGTCCAAAGACGTTTCAGAGAAGATTAGTTATTATTTGTGCAGTACTTTGAAGGTCAGAAGTGTGAAGTATGAGGTGTATCAAGGATTGGTAGAGGAGCGGTGGGCACTTGGCACGTGGGAGTCTCTCCTAAGCACGGGCAGCCTCCATCCACAGTCACAAAGCTGCGTATAGGGAGAGAAGACTGAGGGAACTGCTGGGGGTGAGGATGTGGGAGGCAAGTGTGAGGATCAAGAAATGCGCGTAGTCTCAAATGGAAGCAGGGAGAAAAATGCTTAGGCTGAGAACACGCAGTGCTCGCCACCACGCTCCGGCTTCGTTCGCTTTCCTCTCTGAAATCAGAGCAGAGTGTAACAAACGGTGACACGTGTATTTGGGTTTCTTTAGAAGTTCCAGTCGAGGACGCCTGCGTGGTGAACGTACCCAGAGGACTCAAGCCCCAACGCTACCAGCATCAACAGCAGTCTTCGTGCCAGCGCCTCCGCCTTCCTTGGACCCTCCACCACCCCAAGCACTTCCTCTTCTACCGGGGGCACTACGACCACAGTTTCCTCCCCAGTTTCCACCTGGTCAGCCTCCACCTGCCAGCTACACTGACTCCCCTCCAGGATATCCCCCAGCTCCTGCAAACACGTCATCAGCCTGGGTACCAACAGCAGTACCAACGGCGCATTCCGATCCCATCCCAGTGACACAAGCTCCTCCTTTATCTAGGGAGGAGTTTTACAGAGAACACCAGCGACTGGAAGAGGAGTAAGTACTTGGCTCAAGGAAGTTGTGTTTGTTCTTTTTCATTTTTGTATTTTGAGAGCGTACTGGACTGCAGTTACACTGAAGTGCATCTGGCATAAGCAAAAATGACATAGTATTTTTTTCAACAGGCTTTTTTCTTGCAGATGGCAAACGTGCAAAACTAAAAGAAGACAAACGTAATTCTAAAACTGTCCCTTCAACTTACAGGAATTCTAAACTGGTTTTGCTTAAATAGGACATGCACCTTTTGCGCTTGCATGCAGTATACGTTTTCTCACGTTGGGCACGGTTTGTTTCTTGGTGTCGTTTTGTCCTAAAGGTCAAACTCTAATTGTAATAAAGGTCAAACGAATGCTTTTGCTAAGGAGTTGATGGAATACAAAAGGTGCAAAAGGAGCGCAGGCGTTCATTTTCCAGGTAAGTGTTTGACATGTCCATAATGGAGAAGCAGATTGTCTAGAAGAATCCGGAGGAGTTCCGCTCCACCCCTCAGTCATTCGATAGACTGGATGGTTCGAGGCGTTAGCAGTGACAGGAGTTTCATATGTAGCTTACTAGCTCAGATACATGGCAGAGGTTGCAGTTGGCTGACAGGTATAATTTGGCAGTTGTTGTTCAGGAACAAGGGTCTCTTTTAGTAGAGTTTAGCTGCAGTGACATCCCTCACCTCCTGGCACCCTGAGAGGGCTCGAGACCGAATAGGAGCAGTTGCTGGATTTTCTGCGTCTCCCTGGTCTGATTGCCACCATTACCTCAAAGCACTTTGGAGGAGATACATGAGGGAAATTGTCTTCGTTTCCTCTTTTGTCTGTCTCATGTGGATACACGGAGAGTTTTTAACCTGGATCGCAAACTGGTGGCTTTTGCTAGTATTTTGTTGACACTGTTAAATTTTCCTTAGGAATTAAAAGATCAGGCTTGTTCGTAAGGAAATCTAGAATTTGTGAGGGACTTTGAGAGGAGGAATGATGCTGATGAACATATGCGGGATAATGTGAAACGCTTCTTTAAAAAATAAGAAAAGCTTGTGAAGAAAAGCCTCAGGGTAGCTGATGTTTCTGTCCCAAAAGATGACTTGGGCAGGTGTCTGAATAGCTCTTTAGTAGCGATGCGGTCAGTCTCTTTCCTGGAGGAATGGCATTGAGTCGTACTACTAGAGGCTGACTTTAGAAGCTTTTAGGTATGATTTTTCTTGAAATGTGGTCACAACCCTTGGTCAGAGCTAGAGGCGTGTGCAAAATTTTGCCGGGACTCTCGTCCGTCTCGAGGTGTTGATTGAATAGTCCTGTATGTAAGATTGCAGTACGAGCATTTTGCATCCTTGCCAAATAAGCAGCAAGGTTAAATCAACTAAGCTGGCATTTTAAAATTAAGCTTTCCTGGCGTCAGGCTAAATCGTGTTTTCTTGATGTTTGATGCTGCACTGTAGCCATAAAGACTTGCACTTTTTGCATCTTGCTGCAACAGAAGTGATTTGCGCTGCACGTGGTTGCTGGGTAGTGAAAAGTGTGTGTGCTCACCTACCAGTATAGGCCAGTATACATCGCCTTACGTCAGTCAATAGCTACGGTAGCTCACGTGGTAGAAGTGAGCGGAAATAGACTTCCCCTTCTGGTATGTTTTTACACTAACAAGGCAGCAGGTGTTCTGTCTTGTAAGCAGAAACTTCTACGTGTTATCAAGTTCTTCAATTCACAGTAGTGTTATGTCAGCAGCTGAAAAAAGCTTTGCCGTAAGCATATGGAGAGGGGGAAAAAAAAATAAATCAAATTTGGGAGGAAAAAAAACTGGGGAGAGTGATGGTTTTAAATTAACTTCTTTTTTTTTTTTTTGGTGTTATGTTTTAAGGTCCAAGTCTCCCTGTGGTGCTTCATCCTACTCCAGAGGTTCACATACCTACTCCAAGTCAAGATGGGGTTTTTCCCACTCCTGCTCCTACTCTCGATCATTTAGACGTTCCCATTCTCGTTCCTACTCGCGATCGCCACCCTGTCCAAGAAGAGGCAAAGGGAAGAGTCATAACTATCGTTCTAGATCAAGGTCCCGTAGTTATCACCATTCACAGTCAAGGTCACCCCCATACCCAAGATACTATTCTGATGCAAAACCTGAAAAAAGGAAAAGAAAAGTAGATGAAAAGGTTGATAAAGATCATGAAGCCACCTACATAAAGGCCTGTAAACCAGAAACTGCTGAATCGAAAACATGGCCGAAGGGGAAGACTGAGCCTGATGGTGAAAAAGGAGAGCGACCTCCAGAAGGGGATAAATCTGCTTTTGTTAACAACCCTGCAAAAAAGATTGAACTTAACCAAGAAACTGGCAAAACGATGGTGAGTGGAGAAAATGTGCCACCTGCGAAAGAACCTGCTGAGAAACCTGAGCCGAGCAGCAGCAAAGTTAAACAAAAGAAAGCAAAGGGAGAAGTGAGAAGAAAAGTAACAGCAGCTGATGGATCTAGTTCAGCTCTTGTAAATTACACCAGGTACCTCATCATTTCTTTTCCTATTCTTTCCTTCCTCCTCCCCGCACCCCAAAAATGTCAAATTATTTGTGGTGACTAATGAAAGGAACAGCCAAATCCATGCTACGTGAGTGAATAATCCGTGACTTTTCCTGTTAAACGGTCCTTGGGTCAGAATGAAATTTTGTTAAAGAAAACAAACAGTCTGTACTGCGCAGAAAGCTCATGAGGTTAATTCATTGCTGACGTGTTTGACCCTTCCTCTGGGACTTTTTCCCCCTCTTCTTATTCATTACATGGTGACTCTGAGGAGCCCTCCCCATGTCTTCCTTTCCATCCAGCTTACTGCTAAAGGCAAGGATAACAGACACGTCTATACCGTGCAATACTTTGACATTAACAATTGCAGGGTGCTGTAATGATCTGCCTTTGTCAGTGTGACATGAAATCGATCCTTGCAGAAATAGCAGCTTGGTCGCCAACACACTGCACTGATTTTAGCTTTGAGCACAGTGCCACGGCGACACAGCTGCACTGCTTCCAGCTCAGTGCCGACTCTTTTGGCTCTGACCTTGGAGATGAGTCTTCTATATTCCATTGTGCGACATGTGAAAAACAGGAAAGTGATCTGGTGTGGGGCTGCTGTTCCTTACAGTCCAGCACCTAAAGAAGCACAACAAAGCAAACTCAAAACATTGAAGACATCGCTGTAGGCTTAAGACAGTGTCTTGATAGTCTAAAAAGTTTCCAAAACGTAATTTTTTCTAAAGAAGAACGTGGGACTTGAGGATAAAATTTGGGTTGTGTGTACCTCTCCGTAATTGCTTGCTTCCACGTTGAAACGGGAATGTGTATCTAATTCATCTACCATTGGTAGAAGTGGGATGTGAAGGAATTAGCAGCTCAGACAGACCCCAATCCGATAATCCTGTGTTCTTGTTAATTAAATGTGGAGTAGGAAGACACTAAATTAATTGATTGCTCCTCATGTTAGCTAGTGGACTCGTTCTGTCTCTTGCCTGTTCCCCTAATTGAACATCCTTTGAAGAAGTGCTGCAGACAGAGAATTGAAAGAAAAGCTCTTTTATAAAATGTTACAAAAGATCGTGTATCCCAGCCATTATTGAGGTACGCTTTTTTCCTCTCAGCAGTAGTTCTACTGGAGGAAGTGCCGTTAGAAAGACCGAAGAAGAGCCAGATACAAAAGGAGGCGTCGTTGAGGCAATGGAGGAGCACAGTAATGATATCCCAGCCCCAGCTGAAGACGTTGTGAAGCTGAAGCCTGAAGCAAGGGGAAGTCACAGTCTAAGCAGTCCCCGTGTTAGCCGCAGCCGCGGTCAAAGCCCTTCTGAGAGTCGGACTCGAAGGCACAGGGGCAGTGCCAGCTCAGCAGCGAGTCACGGCAGCAAGAAAAAGAAAAAGAAAAAAGAGAAGCAGCAGCACAAGAAGCATAAGAAACACATTGGAAACAACATGGAATTGGGAAAGAGGCAAAAACACAAGCACAAGAAGAAAACAATGAAAATGAGCAAAGAGAAAGAAAGAGGACCAAAAAGTGAAATCCGTCACTACACAGAATGACAGATAATTTAAAAAAGACTGAATTCCCAAGGGATCTGTACTAATTTTTCCTAAAATATAAACAAATTTGGGCGTTGCAAATAATGACACAAACGAGCCTGTGCTGCAGTTCCAATTTTGCTGCTTGATTATTTCATTTTTACATCAGAGCTTTGTAAGAGTGAGTATTTTGTACGGAGTTGTTAGTTATGACCATGTAACACGGAAGGTTTACTGGGGCATCTTATTTTTAGCCACCGTTAAATAGTTCAGGTGGAGTTTTCTGTACTGTGAAAATTTTCCTAGTTGAAGGTTTGTTTAGTTGCCTGGCAGAGGCAGCTGGTATCAGTTATAAAATACCAGCGGAATGATTTGCAGAGACATTACAGCCCTCTTATGTCACTTTTTGATGAGAATAAAACGTTTTTGGTAAACTGTCCAATGTGAGGAGATTTCCAGTGATAGCTGAACATTAGCAAAGGTCAGTGACAGGAAAAAGCTGCCAGTAAAAGCTTGCTGGTAGCTAACGCGTATGAAAAATAACATATCCACGGGTTTAGTTTTGAAAAGATTGGCAGGACGTTAAATCTTTGGAACTGATGCTATGTGGGGAGGCGTTGGCAGGAGGTGCATGTTTTCCATGTGCCACGTGGCCTTGTTTTCGTCTTGTCGGAGGTAGCATATGGCCCCAAACGTCTAGCCGCTCTTAACAGCTGGGACTGATGAGGGAAGCCGAGGCCTCCTTGGAACTAAACCTGGCAAGGGAGGTCAAGGCCAACAGGAAAAGTTTCTTCAGGTGTATTGGAGGCAAAAGGGGAACTAGGAAAATGTGGGCCCGCTGTTGAATGAGACAGGAGCCATGGGGACAGCGGATGCGGAGAAGGCGGAGTTACTGAATGCCTTCTTTGCTTCGGTCTTTACTGCTCAGGCCAGCCCTCAGGAGCCCCAGACTTTGGAAGTGACAGAGAAAGTCTAGACATAGGAGGACTTCCCCTTGGTTGAGGAGAATTAAGTCAGAGATCAGTGAAGTAAGCTGGATATCCACAAGTGCATGGGAGCTGATGGGATGCACCCAAGAGTGCTGAGGGAGCTGGCGGAAGTTGTTGATGGGCCGCTCTCCATCATCTTTGAAAGGTCCCGGAGAACAGGCGAGGTGCCTGAGGACTGGAGGAAAGCCAACGATCCTCCAGTCTTCAAAAAAGGGCAAGAAGGAGGAGCCGGGGAACTACAGGCCGGTCAGCCTCACCTCCATCCCTGGAAAGATGATGGAACAGCTCGTTGTGGGCGTCATCTCAAGGCATGTGGAGGAAAAGAATGCTATGGGCAGTAGTCAACACGGATTCACCAAGGGGAAATCCTGTGCGACTAACCCAATAGCCTTCTGTGATGGCGTGACTGGATGGATAGATGAGGGGAGGGCAGTGGATGGCGTCTACCTTGACTTCAGCGAGGCTTTCGACACCGTCTCCTACAGCATCCTCATAGGGAAGCTTAGGAAAAGCGGGCTTGATGAGTGGACAGTAAGGTGGATAGATAACTGGTTGAAAGACAGAGCTCAGAGGGTGGTGATTAGGGGCACAGAGTCTAGTTGGAGGTCAGTGAGGAGTGGTGTTCCCCAGGGGTCAGTGCTGGGTCCAGTCCTCTTCAATATCTTCATCAACGACCCGGATGAAGGGATAGGGTGCACCCTCAGCAAGTTTGCCGATGACATAAAGCTGGGGGGGTGGCTGACACACCGGAAGGCTGTGCCGCCATCCAGAGAGACCTGGACAGGCTGGAGAGTTGGGCAGAGAGAAACCTTATGACATTCAACCAGGGCAAGTGTCGGGTGCTGCACCTGGGGAGGAATAACCCCGTGCACCAGGACAGGTTGGGGGCTGACCTGCTGGAGAGCAGCTCTGTGGAAAGAGACCTGGGAGTCCTGGTGGACAACAGGATGACCATGAGCCAGCAATGGGACCTTGTGGCCTAGAAGGCCAATAGCATCCTGGGGTGCATCAAGAAGAGTGTGGCCAGCAGGTGGAGGGAGGTCATCCTCCCCCTCTACTCTGCCCTGGGGAGGCCGCATCTGGAGTACTGTGTCCAGTTCTGGGTTCAAGAAGGACAGGGAACTGCTGGAGAGGGGACAGCAAAGGGCTACCAAGATGCTGAGGGGGCTGGAAGACCTCTCTTATGAAGAAAGGCTGAAGGATTTGGGTCTCTTCAGCCTGGAAAAAAGACGACTGAGGGGGGATCTTATCAACACTTATAAATAGTTAAAGGGTGGGTGTCAGGAGGATGGGGCCAGGCTCTTGTCAGTGGTGCCTGGGGACAGGACAAGGGGCAATGGGAACAAGCTGGAAGGTGGGAAGTTCCATCTGAACATAAGGAAAAACTTCTTTACCTTGATGGTGACAGCGCTGGAACAGGCTGCCCGGAGAGGTGGTGGAGTCTCCGTCTCTGGAGATCTTCCAAACCCACCTGGACACGATCCTGTGCAACCTCCTGTAGGTGAACCTACTTTGGCAGGGAGGCTGGACTAGAGATGATCTCTAGCAGCCCCTTCCAACCCCTACCATTCTGTGATAGTGTGGTTCAGCTCCAGCAAAACGCTTTGCATGATGTCCCTCAATATTCTTTTACCCAAGTTAGGGTATCACAGCCTGGATGGGCAGAGAAACAGGTGGGTAAAACAGCAGTTGCATGATCAGGCTGAGGGAGCAGTGGTGAAGGGCTCGTCCCCTACCTTGAGGCCACTGGGACATACTGGGGCGTTGTGGGGCTGCAGAGGGGACTCTGCTGGGCTCTGTGCGTGCGGTTGAACACCTGCATCCATGACCCGGAGGAGGCAACTCTCCCGGCGTTTGTCGATGGCACTAAATGGGGAGGACCGTTCCTATGTCTTAGGGATGCCATTGAGGGGAAACCTGACAGGTGGGGTGACTGTCCTGTCAGGAGCTTCATGAGGTACAAGAAGGACAAAGGCCAGACGCTGCAGCTGGCCCAGCCTGGCAGCCTGCAGTCGCAGGGCCTGTGGACTTCCTGGCTGGGGAGTAGCTCTGCAGAGAAGGCCCTGGTGGTGCTGGGGGACAGGCGGCCAACCATGGTCCCACCATGCAAAGCGGTAGCAAAGTCGGCCAGCAGCGTCAAGGAGCATAGGAAGAGGAGCCTTGCCAAAAGAGTGAGGCGCACAATTGTCTCCCCCGGCTCACCACTCGTTAGAGCACCTGTATGCTACTGTGTTAATTGTTGGGCCTCCACTGGGGAAGGGAAGGAGGGAGGGAGCAGCTGGGTGGCTGCTGGGCTACTGGCCAGAGCAGAGAGAAGTCCCCAGAGCAAGGAAGATGGGCGTAAGCGGGAGCGAGTTCAGTGGAGAGTCCTTTGGATGCTCAGGGGCTGGGGCACTTGCCTGGGAGGAGAACTTGAGTGAAAGGGCCTTGTTCAAGCTGCAGAAAAGGTGGCCTTGGGAACCTCATAGTGACCTGCTGGTCCCTACAGGGAGGTTTTCAGGAAGATGAAGCCAGTCTTCTAACAGTGGTGCTGGGCAGGAGAATAACAGAAAACAGTCAGCTGTTGGAATAAGGACCTTCTTATGACACCGGGATGAGTGGAGGCGTGACACGCCGGAGGGAGGGGACACCATCCCGAGGGACCTGGGCAGGCTGGAGAAGTGGCTCCGTGCCAACCTCATGAGGTTCAACCAGGCGCTCAGCCTTGCTCCGTCTCCTTCCCTGGTCCCTTCTGGCCCTGGGTGGAAGCTCGCGTGGTCTCCACTGCCCCTGCAGGTAGGTGCCCTCCAGGCCTCTCATCCTCTCCTTCCTCCTCCAGGGACACCCACATCTTCCCCACATGGCTCCACGTGCCCGCTTGTTCACTCTTGCCCCCAAAATCAGGTTCCTTTCCATAGCGGCCATGGAAAAGGTCCCTCAGGTGGCCCCCAGCTTCCAGGAACAGGCTGGGCTGATCTCAGAGCCATGGCCAACAGTAAAATCCTTCTTCCCCATTCCAGTTGTGAGCAATTAAAAAAGTCGACGCTCTTCTGCAACGTCTCTCCAATGTTTTTATTCAACTCCTTCCTAATGATTCCAAAGAGGGTCTCCCCAGATCTTTTTCCAGTTCTCTAGAACCTCAGCAAGGGGCGTCCCCCTTTCAACACTGACTGTTGACCCCACCTTTACTTCTATACTATATCATAAATTGCAAGATTAAACACAAGAGCATCCCAGTCTAATTCTGTCTGGAATTACCCGTGCCCAAGCCTCTTAGGTGAACTCGCCTGATTTGCCGGCAATTCGAGTGTTGGAAACGGGCCTGTCCAGAGGAATACCTGGCTCGTCCTCTCTCGTGTCCTAGAGTCCCACCTGGGTCGCCAAAATCTGTTAAAGAATTTCACTGCTCGGGGGGTACCTCTAGGTTTGCGTTATTGACGACTCAGAGTTGGGCCATCTCCTCAGTGAGTGGCAAAGGCTGACAAGGAATATCTCGGTTATATACAGTTAAAACAAACATTACATAATTGGTATTTCTTTCCAAGAGGGTCTGGGTGTTCCCTTACAGCTTTTCAGCTCTCTAGTCTTTAGTAACTGCAAAAGTCCATACCGTTCCTCTGCCTCAGGTGATTCTTCATCGTCTCGTTACAGTTCTCCTTTTGAAGTCGCAGCTCACTGCCGCGGTCTCTGGTCACCCCCGTCTCTTGTCTTCTTTAAACAGTCTTTACCTGTAGGATTCTTACAAACTTAAGACATTCTATTAATTACTTGCTTGTTGCGTGAAAGGGGCCAAGCGGTTTTGGCAGAAGATAAACCCCCTTGCATTCTAACACTCCTCACCGAGGGGGGGGACCAGGTGCAGCTGGGTTTAAATTCTGAGTGATGCCCAATCCAGCACTATCAGTCCAATCGCGTTTAATATGTATTAAACTGTTACGGTTTGGATACACTGATAGTGGGCTGCACCTTCAGTCTAGTCGTGCTCCTGAACCAGCACGGCCACTCTCGAGTCTTTGGTCGCGTTCAGTGAGAAACCGAAACGACCAGCTACTGAGACAGTGCTGT
The DNA here is from genome assembly GCF_028500815.1 of Rissa tridactyla. Lineage (NCBI taxonomy): Eukaryota > Metazoa > Chordata > Aves > Charadriiformes > Laridae > Rissa > Rissa tridactyla. The sequence continues at coordinate 1,688,916 of NW_026529545.1, forward strand.
TTATTTAAACAACAGGTATATAGGATTGACGGTGATAAATACACTGTCTGCAAAGCACGTGCAAATGAGGGTATACAAAACACGCGACAAGGTTATAAACGATACAGCCTGGCTATAAATGTAGGAAAGAGAGTCTCTAGAGAGATTTCTAAGTTTCCCGAGGAAGCACTCGGTATGATCTAAGTCTTACCCACAGGCGTCCCTACGGGGGGGCAGAGAGGCTCAGCCCGGCGACTGATCCCAGAAGTCAGCGATGGAATTCTTTGCGATGGTGTCTTCCCTGGGTATCCCCCCTCTCTCGGGCTATTTTTATACTATTTGTTATCTTCACGGTGGAGTCTGAGTGACTTTAGTCATACATACTTTTATTATGGTTGGTGTAAAATTCTCTCGCTTCACAATTAAAGGTAGAGTTTACGAGAAATTCAGGGCGCAGACTCAAGAAGGAGTGGTTGCACCTTGGAGGCGGGTAGCCTTCGGGATGGAGGTGTGTTTTGGTATTATAATGACATTATAATGAGTAAAGTTCGCACAAAGGACAGCATTTCATCAAAATGTGACAAAACGCTGGCTCCGAGTATCGAGCGGGCAGCTAATTGGCAGCTTATCTATATCATGGTATCATCCCATCCCAATCCCACGAGGAGTCTCTCCCCCAGCGCACAAGAAAGCTGAAGTGTTTGAAGCAGACGTTTTGTGGACGTGCTATTCCTCCCCTTCCTCCTCTCCCTCCTCTTCCACAGAATCCACCCCCAGCTCCTCACAATCCTTCTCCAGGGCAGCCATGTCCTCCCGGGCCTCTGAGAACTCCCCCTCCTCCATGCCCTCCCCCACGTACCAGTGCACGAACACCCGCTTGGCACACATCACGTCAAATATGTGGTCCAGGAGGGCCCAGGCCTCGGCAATGCCCGTGGTGTTGCTCAGCACACACACAGCGCGCTGCACCTTGGCCAGGTGCCCCCCAGGCACCACCGTGGGCGGCTGGTAGTTGATGCCCACCTTGAAACCTGTGGGGCACCAGTCCACAAACTGGATGCTACGCTTGCTTTTGATGGTGGATGTTCTTCTTATGGGTGTAAAACGTCTCTTTACATCCTTATGGATGTAAAACATCTCTTTAAACAACTGCTCCTCCACCGACGTCCAAATATCCGAGCCTAGGAATTAACCAGCAACACGCAAACTATTAGAATAGGCATCCCCCACCTCCAAAAGCCCCGGAAAGGGATTAAAACTGCTCTTTTCCCTCACCCCAAAAGAACAATTTTAACACTCAGTTCAATCAGAACAAAGGGAACGGCGGGAGCTGTTCTCCTCGTTTACCTGTGTAACGATAATCAGCCAGGGGATGGGATTCGGGTCTCCGAGGCAGCCCAGCACGCAGCATCTCCGCTGCCTCCTGCGAGATTTAATAGGGAAAAAAGACGTAAATTCCTCTGGAGGAGGAGGAGCAAAAAGGGAAATTCTCGCTCCTCGTGGCGATGCAGCAGATGCCAAGGGGTGTTAAGTCCCTTCTTCGAAGAAGAGGGAGCAAAGCGGACCCGCTCGGGGCTTATTGAGGGCAGACCTCGGGTTTTATCTAATATCCCTTCATTCGGAAGTAATTCTATTCTCCAAATCGTCCCAGAATCAAACCAAACTCTTCGTGATGCACCAGGAGAGGGGTCTGGAAGCCCAAGAGACCTTAACGCGGTGACAGGCAGCACCCAAGCACCTCCTGTGCCTTCAGCAAAGAGATTCCGGCCCGCGCAATAGAAAACTCAGAGCGACTCCCAGCTCAAACCAGGAACAAAGTCCGTTCTTCATTAGAAATTGACGCTTCTTACCAGCACGTCGCCTTGAGCCTCGTGCAGGCAATGCAGAGACAGCTCCGGGTTGACCCGTCCCCCCGGCCCGGCGTTGGGAGAAGCCAAATGGAGCAGGTTTCTAACTACAAACACAACGAAAACCGAGAAAAAGTCAAATTTTCCTGGAGAAAAGGGTCGATAGGAGAGGGAGGGAAAAGAGGATGAGCGCAGCAGAGACCGGAGACGAGGAGAAGGCACAGAAAAGAAGTCCGATACCCCAAACAGCTCTACTTTAAAAGCCTCTTTAAAAGAGCTTCCACCTCTTGAGTCCTCTGGCGATGGTTTCTGTGCACGATCGAGGGCACGGGGTGTATTTTCTGGCCTCCACGTCCTTCACATCCCAAGTCCCTTCCAAATTGTTTCTCCTTAAAGAAAATAACGAGAATTCCTGTTAAATAACAAGTGCTCAAGGATTCCGTTTCCCTTTACCTACTGCTCCTTCCTTGCTTTGCGCCATCGCTCCCCGTGAAAACAGCCAGTGGTGACCTTTTTTGGAATAAAACTACCTGACCGCAGTTTTTTGGCGGGGGAGGGGAAGCCAAAAAGCGGGGAAAGCGGAGATAAAGGGGTGGAAAATTAACGGGAGGAAGTTGAACTGCTGTTTTTAAAAATATAATGTCATCACCCTCAGCGCTCAATCCGCTGTTTCGTGCCTACTTGGGAAATGTCTGCAGTTCGTTTAGTGGTAAAAGGTGGTATATAGGGAAAAAAACAACCCCAAGATACCCAACAAATAACCAAAAAGCACTTAATCAACCCCAAACTTTGGAGATATTTAATCCCCAAACCGGCTGCAGCACGTTGCTCGGTGCTTCCCCGAAACACAATTTTGGCAGTGACCCCACCAGAGAACGATCTCTTAACGGCGCAAGGTTCGTTTAGGCGGACTCTTGATCTCCCTTTTCCCTCCCACTGGTGACGAGACGCTAATTATTTCCACTCACACCAACTATTTCCACTGGAGTGAGCCGTTCCCCTTCGAATTATCACTGACCTGGGCACCAGCCCGGCCCAGAAGCCAAGCGAAAGGCTCCGTCTCACGTTATTAAACGTCCCAAGACTTGAGCTCCTGAAATGATTTCTCAACCTTTGGCGCTGGATTAATCAGTCAATGGTTTTCAGAGCGCTCTGGACGCGAGAGCTTCTGAAGTGCTGTTAGTGGCCAATCTAAAGCTCTCAACGCTAATAAAAAGCACACACTTAATTCCTCGAGTTACTCTACACTGCTCACTTTAGTAGTGAACGCAAACGCGTCTCGCCCCAGGCGCGCCATTACCTGAGCAGCGAGCGGAATCAGCCGTGCAGGATTTTCTTGCCGTGCCGCAGAAGGTGGCCCTGGGAAAGAAGAGCAGAGAAACGAGCCTGGTTGTCACACCCAGCCAAGGGGGACGACCCGGGGGACCCCCACCCCACCTCTGCCCTCGGCAGCGGGGCCGGCACACATTTCACCTCGAGCCCTCTTCCTCATCCCAGAGCCAAAAAACTCCCTCTCTTTCTCAGCCCCGAAACCAGCCACGCCAGCCCCTTTGCCAGCCCCGCCAGCAGGAGTCCCGCTCTCCCTGGCAGGCCCCAAACCAGCTCCCCCTCTCTGCTGCCTCAGCCCCTCTGCGGCCCCCCGGGCAACACTGAGGGAGCGCAGACACCCCACAGCACACCAAACCCCCCAGGACATAGGCACCCCGCGGGGAGCCGGGCCCAGACACCCCCCTCCCACCCGACAATGCCCCCCCGCAGGCCCCCCCTGCCCCCAGCCCCACTCAGGGCCCTCCCGCCCCCACCATCACCCCTCGGGGCCGCCCACTCACCTTGACGCGCTCCAGCTGCCTCACCACGTGCTCGCGGCAGCCCCGCGGGCCCGGCCCCACCCACCACCCGTCCGCCCAGCCCCGCTTTCCCCCCACACCGCCCCGCACTCATTGCCAGGCGGCCGCCATTTGCCCCCGGCCCCCTCAGCTTCTGGACCGGCCACGACGGGCACCCATTGGCCGCCGCCGCCCCACCGCCCGCCCCTTCCTCCTTGGGCAGCGCCGCTCCATTGGTCCGTCACTGCCGTCAATCCCCACTGTGCCCCACCCCCGCTGAGCCGATCCCACCAATGGGAGGGTGCTGTGGCGATCCCAGCAGTGGGAGCTCCCACCAATGGGAGCGTAGTACCGGGGTGGGCGGTGCTGGGGTGGGGGGTGTCCGCGCATGCGCAGTGCAGCCGCACGGCAGGCGAGTGCCCTCCACTCGCTCTCTGCCTACACGCGGGTTTTGAGGCCTGAATAGCTCTTTCTAAAGAAATCTTCCCACAGCCTTTTCCCAGCCTGAACTCCTTTACCTGATAAAAAAGTCACGGAAGCCTTACAGATAGAAACGGGCCTCCTTTGCCTTGTAGGAACCGCCTGCGGCACAGACGTTGCCACTTGTGTATCTGTTCACAGCCAGATCTCTCCTCAGAGAACACAAATGGGCTGTTCACACTTCTACAGAACAGCCGCTAAACAGAGGCACGTCTCTTTACACTCAGATGTGACACTGAGGATACAGAACATCTCATCAGACGGGCTCTCTGTTTGGACATAGGTTCTGGCGCTGGAAGAGCTCTTTATAAATGCAGCTTTTCCAAATCTTTTCCTGGTCTGAGCTCCTTGACAGCGTCCAGAGTCAGAGCATCCTTAGAGAGAGCTTGTTATTTGGATCTCCTTTTAGACAACAGGAATGACTTTTCTTTTCCAGGAGCTGCAAGAAGAAGAGCTTGTTCTCTCTTTCAGTGCCTGGCACCCAGAGTCCAGGTTTGAACCTGTACTTCCAAGGCCTCCTCTTGTAGTTAAACTTGTGCTCGTTGCCTTTCGTCCTTCCACAGGACGCCACTGAGGAGAGTCTGCTTCCACGTGTCTCCCCGTCAGAGAGCTCCCTCTCTCTCAGCCACTCCTTGTGTGTAAAACTCTCCAGTCCCTTCCTCAGTGTGGCTCTTTGCTGGGCTCGCTCCAGAATGTCCAAGCCTTGACCTGGAGAGCCCAGACCCAGACACAAAAATTATACACATAAAAGAAGAAGACAAATACACAAATAAGGCCATCTGCAGAATTCAAAACCCACCTCTTGCCATGTTTCACAATAATTTCTATCTACTCTTTTACACCTTACGAACTTAAATACTTAACGCAAAAGGAGAAGACCTTTATGGAGCCAATCACATCATCTCTCCCAGGATCTGTACGATTTGCTGGCTAGTGGCCTTCCCTGGGGAGCTGGAATTTTAGAAGGCTTGGCTGATGCTGGCCGAGAACCTGCTCGGGGTGTGGGTCTGCGTGTAACAGGAACAGCCTCTGACATACCCGAGCACACAGACTGGATCTCTGAAATGTCAGAGGCGTCACTGCCTCGGCGGCTACTTGCCCTGCTGACAGCCTTGCCTCCTGCTCGGCTTCCAGCTCTGCTCAGAGTTGTTCTGGTTTCTCGAAAGACAAAAGATACCCATCAGTATTAGAGGTAAGGACGGAAAAGGTGTGTGGGTAGCCCCCAAAATTCCTCATTGCACCAACTAAACTTTAGACCTCTGGCAGGCAAGCTAGATGGTGATCAAAGTCCACCTTGATGTTAAACAAGAGCATAAAACAACACCCTGTCTCCCACAGAAGAGAAGGAAACGTGAGATCAAATGCTGAGGCACAGGTCACCACTAGCACATCTCATTAAAAATGTATTACCCTGGCAACTTTTCTGGACTTGCTAGACGTGCATTGCTTTTTCGCTTAACAGCCGGATCCTTTCTTTCTCTTTCCCCTGCCGTTTTCTCAATTATTAACTGAAAGAATTAATGTCACGTTTATTGTCATTTTTGCCACGCCAACTCCAGCATATTTTAATATTAAATAAAATGTATGACAGTGTAACGCGTTTATTTTGGACACAGAAGAGTTATGTGCAGAACTCGCTTATTCTGATACTTTCTGCCAGCAGGAATGAACCACTGTCAAAGGAAGTCAGCGTGATGATGGAGTGCTCAACGTGCTAAATCACTGTTAATCAATCCCCTATTAATACATAGACACAACCTGACGAGCAGTTTTGCTAACTCTGCAGCTATTCTCAATAAATAATACGCCCATCTACAAGAAGGGTCAGAAGAAGGATCCGGGGAACTACAGGCCTGTCAGCCTGACCTCGGTACCGGGAAAGATCATGGAGAGGATCACCTTGAGTGAGCTCTCACGGCAAGCGCAGGGCAGCCAAGGGATCAGGGCCAGCCAGCAGGGGTTTAGGAAGGGGAGGTCCTGCTTAACCAACCTGATCTCTTTCTATGACCATGTCACCCACCTTCTGGATGCAGGGAAGGCTGCAGACGTTGTCTATCTGGACTTTGGCAAGGCCTTTGACACCGTCCCCCACAGCATTCTCCTGGAGAAGCCGGTGAATCGTGGCATAGACAAGTGTACTCTTCGCTGGGTAAGAACCTGTCTGGATGGCCGTGCCCACAGAGTTGTGATTAATGGGGTGAAATCCTCTTGGTGGCCGGTCACCAGTGGTGTCCCTCAGGGCTCAGTTTTGGTGCCAGTTTAGTTTAATATCTTTATCAATGATGTGGATGAGGGGATTGAGTGCACCTTCAGTGAGTTTGCAGATGACACCAAATTGGGTGGGAGAGTTGATCTGCTTGAGGGTAGGAAGGCTCCACAGAGGGACCTGGACAGGCTGGATCCATAGGCCAAGGCCAACTGTATGAGGTTTAATAAGGCCAAGTGCCGGGTCCTGCATTTCGGTCACAACAACCCCAAGCAACGCTACAGGCTTGGGGCAGAGTGGCTGGAAAGCTGCCCGGCAGAAAAGGACCTGGGGGTGCTGGTGGCCGGCTAGCTTCACATAAGCCAGCAGTGTGCCCAGGTGGCCAAGAAGGCCAACAGCATTCTGGCTTGTATCAGGAATAGCATGGCCAGCAGGAGCAGGGAAGTGATGGTGCCTCTGTACTGGGCACTGGTGAGGCCTCACCTCGAGTGCTGTGTTCAGTTCTGGGCCCCTCTGTCCAAGAGGGACATTGAGGTGCTGGAGCGTGTCCAGAGGAGAGCGACCAGGCTGGTGAGGGCTCTGGAGACCAGGGCATATGAGGAGAGGCTGAGGGAGCTGGGCATGTTTAGCTTGGAGAAGAGGAGGCTGAGGGGAGACCTCATTGCCCTCTACAACTCCCTGAAAGGAGGGTGTAGAGAGGTGGGTGTTGGCCTCTTCTCCCAGGGGAATAACGACAGGACCAGAGGAAATGGTCTGAAGTTGCGGCAGGGGAGGTTTAGGTTAGATATTAGGAAGAATGACTTTACTGAAAGAGTGGTCAGGCACTGGAACAGCCTGCCCAGGGAGGGGGCTGAGTCACCATCCCTAGAGGTGTTTAAGGAACGTCTAGAAATTCTGCTCAGGACAGCGTGTGACTAAACAATACCGATGGCCATGCACTCCGGTGGGTGATCCTCAGCGTGGCTTTGTCAGCTGTCCTGGGCACATCAGAGGTCTCACTGCAACACCCCCCCGGGGGAAGGATGCTGCCATTCAGGCCGCAGCTCAGGGAGTGCCTCTCCCTGGGACTATGGGTCCAGTGGCCTCTGCTCTGGGAACTGAAGACAAGGTGCAGGAGGCGCCTGAGGAGGGGAACAGACTCTGCACCCTTGAGCATGACAAAGAGGAGAGGAATTGGGTCGTGCAGAGACCCCGCAGAGGACACATCCCGATCCTGTGGAGCAGGGAAGGGGGCACAGCTGGAGACCACCCCAAAGCAGCCCTGAGTGGAGAGTCCTGCCCAGGGGGAGGCTGGGGACTTGTGGGGCTGGAGGAAGGCTCCTTCTAAGCCGCAGATGTGCAGGTCCAGGGCAGGGACAGTGCTCTGGCAAGAGGTGAAGGAGCAAGCAGGGCTGGGGCAGGCTGGAAGGCGGCAGACGGGCTCTGCAAAAAGCAGAGGGAGAAAAATCACTGCTGAAGCCCAGGGCTGAACCAGGCACCTTTAGATCTTCAGTCTAACGCTCTCCCAGCTGAGCTCCTTCAGCCCTGCCCCAGCAGCCCTTGTCCCTGGGCCACCCCTGCCGGGCCCCAGGCTGACACAGAGGAGGAGTGCTCCTCAGGGAGGTTCCCAGGGAAAAGCTGTGCCCAGCCCCGGACAGAGGGGACCGGGCCCCTCCCTGCCTCCAAGGCCAGGTGGGCCCAGCTTTGGTGGAGGCCACGTTACGCTGGGCGTGCCAAGATGTGTGTGGGCCTCCTACAAAGGGGACAGGAGTGAAGGTAAGTGGGCAGGCCAGGCATGTGCAGCTGCAAAGGCTGAGGGTCAAAGAAGCATAGGACCGATGGAAGACCTTATCACCTGGAAAGACTATTTCCACCCATTTTTTCCCTTGTTGAACTTTGCTGCTTCCTTCCCAGCTCCTCTCCCTCCTTCCCCCTGAGCAGTGCAGGGCGATGGGGAATGGGGGTCCTGGGCAGTCCATAACAATTCCTCTCAGCTGCTCCTTCCTTCTAACACTTTTCCCATGGGGTCCCTCTTACAGGCTACAGTCTTTCGAGATAAACCTGCTACAGCATGGGCTCTCCTCAAGCTGAAATTCTTTCAGGAAATATACAGCCTCTCCAGTGTTGGGTCCTCCACTAAGTGCAGGGATTACCTCCTCCGCTGTGCTCCTCTCCTTAGGCTGCAGGGAAATACCTGCTCTACTGTGGTATTCTCCACAGGCTGCAGGAGACCATCTGCTCTGGCACCTGGAGCACCTCCTCTCCCTCCTTCTTCACTCACCCTGGTGTTTTCAGGGCTGTTTCTCACACTGGTTTTTCCCTCACCACTCTCCCACTCGAGCACTTGTGTCCTTTCTTAAATACACTCTCACAGAGGTTCCACCATCCTCGTTGATGGGCTCAGTTTTGGCCAGCGGTGGGTTTCTTTTGGAGCTGTCTGGAACCAGCTCTGTCTGGCACGGAAGCAGCCCCTGGTCTCTTCTCACAGAGGCCCATGCCTTCAGCCCCACCACTACCAAAACCTGGAGACGGACACCAATTCCACAAGCCCTGGCCCTGCACCACAAACACTCTGGTGTAAGTCCTCCCCCTGCATGGTCACACGGTACAAGCTGCACTCCAAGGATTTTTCCTCCTGGGCACTTTCCAGCCCAGCCCAGCTCCCTCCAAGCTCTGCCACCTCCCCTGCCCTCTCTCCATCCCAGCCCAGTCTGCGCTGGCCCAACAGCAGAGCCTGCCCCAGGGTGCTGCAGAGCTCTGGGCACTCACTCCACAGCCACAGCCCCTCTGAAGGGCACCGCAGCTGCTGGGGGGCAGAGGAGGGTCAGCCCCAGAGACGGGGGGCATTTGGGCACAAGGCAAAGGCAGTCAGTGGGCCCCTGTGTCCTCCTCCCCAGGATGTTCTGAGGGGTCTGCAGCCCCTCACTGCCATCCCCTCTCCCCAGCCCAGTGCAAGAGCCCTGGCCCTGGGGACCCTCAGGCAGCTCCTGCCGCCCCAGTGACAGAGTGGCACTGGGACAGCCTGCCCCAGGCTGCTGCAGCCAGAAAGGTCTTCTCATCTCCCGTTTATTCAGCCCTGCTGCTGATGGGTCTCAGAAAAAGAAGTGTTAGCTGGTTCATTTATTTTTTTTAAACAAAACGAGAGCCTGAGTCTTTATTTACAGAAATATTTTGTGTCACAGGCGAGAGGTGAAAAGTTAAGGAGGAGGGGAGGAATAGTGAATGCTTGTCACAAAGTTACAGGGAATCATTTCCAGAATAAGGTACACAGTCTATGGCTGATGAAAAAATGTCCAATCAGTTTCCTCAGGGCATCCTTGAGCTCCTGGTTCCTCATGCTGTAGATGAGGGGGTTCACTGCTGGAGGCACCACCGAGTACAGAATTGACAGCACTAGGTCTAGAATGGGGGAGGTGATGGAGGGGGGCTTCAGGTAAGAAAAAATTGAAGTACTGATAAACTGTGAGACCACGGCCAGGTGAGGGAGGCACGTGGAAAAGGCTTTGTGCTGTCCCTGCTGTGAGGGGATCCTCAGCACAGCCCTGAAGATCTGCACATAGGACACCACAATGAAAACAAAACACACAAAAGAAAAAAAGATACTAAAAGAAAGAAGCCCAATTTCTCTGAGGTAGTCTGATTGTGAGCAGGAGAGCTTGAGGATCTGGGGGATTTCACAGAAGAACTGGTCTAGGCCATTCCCTTGACAGAGAGATATTGAAAATGTATTGGCTGTGTGCAGCAGAGCACTGAGAAAGCCACTGCCCCAGGCAGCTGCTGCCATGTGGACACAAGCTCTGCTGCCCAGGAGGGACCCATAGTGCAGGGGTTTGCAGATGGCAACATAGCGGTCATAGGCCATGACTGTCAGAAGATAAAACTCTGCTAAGATAAAGAAGGCAAAGAAGAAGACCTGGGCAGCACATCCAGAGTAAGAGATGGCCCTGGTGTCCCAGAGGGAGTTGGCCATGGCTTTGGGCAGAGTGGTGGAGATGGCACCCAGGTCGAGGAGGGCGAGGTTGAGGAGGAAAAAGTACCTGGGGGTGTGGAGGCAGTGGTCACAGGCTACGGCAGTGATGATGAGGCCATTGCCCAGGAGGGCAGCCAGGTAGATGCCCAGGAAGAGCCAGAAGTGCAAGAGCTGCAGCTCCCGCGTGTCTGTGAATGCCAGGAGGAGGAAGTGGGTGATGGAGCTGTCGTTGGACATCAGATCCCTCTGCACATGGGGGCCTGTCCAAGAAGGAAACAGCAGTGAAGAGCGAGGACAAACACCTCTGAGCAGAACCTGTTGCATTTGTCACAGTAACGTCCAAGCAGATGGGAACCAGGAGTGATCGCAGGTTAAATCTCACTATGATATAAAAGAGCTTTTGACCACTGTCACTCCCAGGTCCCCTGGCTGCAGAACACAGCTGGGGGGGTTGTTTTGTTTATTTTGCTCCTGTTACCCCTGGCCCACTTGAGGAGTCATGTTTGAAGGTAGAAATCCCTGGCATTTCTGCTACCCTACGAGTGCTATTGTGAGAGTCCTGGGAGGCAATAGGACAGAGCCTTAGTGCAGAAGGAGGAGAGCTGGTCTCTCCATCCGTCCTGCTCTCAGCTGCTTTTTGCCAGCCCCACTTTGGTCTGGAGGATGATCCCATGGAGAGCAGAGGAGTCCAGTTCCAAAGTGCAGATCTCCAAACTCCATCCCCAGGGAAGAGCTGTCAGCTTTGGATGCCCAGAAGATGGGGTGCCCTTTGTGAAGAGTTAACGTTATCCCCACCCCATGGACTGCATTGCCTAGAGACCCAGAGGTTAGAAGAGGCCTTGGGTACCAGGGACACATCTGCATGGCAGGACCTGCAGGGTCAGTGGCTGAGCTGCTGATGAAGCCCCCACCCCAGAGAGACTGAAAACAAGAGCAACAGCAGCAGCAGCAGAAGGGACGGGTGGAGAAGCAAGGAGAAATGCCCCGATGCTTCTGCAAAGGGAGACATGGCCTGGGAAGGACAGAGGGTGCTCAGGACAGTCCCTTCTGCTGCAGCTATGGCCACAGATGAGGCAGCTGCTGCCCTGGATCCCACATCCTTGAGGGCAGAAGCTCACTGGGCAGGGTTAGAGTTGGCACTGACAGGAGGCAGAGTTCCTCTGAAGCACCGGGACCCTGCTCTGAAGGACAGCCCTGGGCACCCCTGGCTGCACACCTGCCTTCATGCCCCTGCAACCATCCCCAGGAGAAGGCAGCCACCGTGTCCTGTCCCTCTGACGGTGCTGCAGGGAAGCCCTGCTCTGCAGCACACCCTTCTCCTCCTCTACACCAGAGAAAGATCCCACAGGCTGTGGGCTACGACAGCTTTATGAGAACCCTTCAGGATCGGCAGCGGCATTGCCCTGCAGCCTCACACTTACCGGGCAGAGGGCTGGGAAGCTTTCTCCCACAGTGAGCTCTCAGCTCTCCTCCCAATCACGACTGCCTTCACGCTCTCTCTGCATTGATGGTCCCATCCTCAGTGCCTGCAGGCAGCGCCCTCAGCCCTGCTGCCTGTTTCACATCAGCTTCCTTTGTCCCAAGAGCCTGGCCCAGCTCAGCACCAGAGGAGCAGCCCAAGGCATTTTAATGACCCCTCGGGTGGGTTTGGGGTGGAGTCCCTGAACCTCAGACACTGAGAGGAAGTTGGAGAAACCTCTCAAGATGACAAACTCAGATGTAAACTCCAAGGTTTCTTGGAGTGTTAATGGGTCCCACTGAGGACCATTACCAACAAAGCCTCCTCCGGGGCTTGTTAGAGCACAAAACTGGAGGCAATAATGACAGGTAGGTAAAGGGAAATTAAAGGTGGCTCTGATGCTGAGCAAACCTGAAGGTGTTACTCCTTCAGTGTCCCATACCTGCACCTCTTTCTTTGAAGGCACCCAATTGTCTTTTTGATTTCACCCCAATATCTCACTACCCTTACTGATATCTCGCCATCCTCCCTGGCTGTTCCTGGAAAGACAAAGCCATGGGCTGGTCCAGCCACCCCCTGGGTGTCCTCTTGTACCAAAGCACTGCCCTTGGGGTGACAGTTTCTTCTGGTCATTTCTGGTCTCAACCTCCCAATCCAAACTTTGTGGCATCTTTCCTTTCTCCTGCTTTTTTTTCCACCATGAAGAAAAGCTCCAGCATCTCTGAAACCACCCTTCACACAGTTACAGGTTATGACTGTGACGCTCTGAGCCCCCACTTCACCAGGCTGAAGGAGACCAGGACCCTCAGCCTCCCCTTACGGGGCGTGTGCTTGAGGCCATGAATCCCATATTGGCAGAGCTTCTCTGGACACTCTCCATTCCTCCCCACTTGTCTAGAACAGGAAGTCCCAGTGAAGGGGCACACGAGCCCCAAGGTGGCCACTCCAGGTTTCAGTGGAGTGAGATGACAGCTCCCCTGGTGTGGGTGACCCACGCTCCTCCTAGTGCAGCGTCCTCCCTACAATATGAACCACCTGTCCCCTACAATACCACCTACAATATAGAAACACCTGCCTTTGAGGTTTCAAAGATCATTTGGTACCAATAATGCGCTACTTTTTGCAAAAAGAGATACATCTCAATTATATTGGTTAGCCTTTATGTCTGTTTAGAATCACAGAATCATAGAATGTGTTGGGTTGGAAGGGACCTCTAAAGGCCACCTAGTCCAACCCCCCCTGCAGTAAGCAGGGACATCTTCAACTAGATCAGGTTGCTCAGAGCCTCATCCAGCCTGGCCTTGAACACCTCCAGGGATGGGGCCTCCACCACCTCTCTGGGCAACCTGGGCCAGTGTCTCACCACCCTCATGGTAAAGAACTTCTTCCCAATGTCTAATCTCAACCCACCCTGCTCTAGTTTAAACCATTGCCCCTTGTCCTATGGCTACATGCCCTTGCAAACAGCCCCTCCCCCACTTTCTTGTAGGCCCCCTTCAGGTACTGGAAGGCCGCTATCAGGTCTCCTCATAGCCTTCTCTTCTCCAGGCTGAACAAGACTAACTGTATCAGACTGTCTTCGAAGGAGAGGTGCTCCAGCCCTCAGATCATCTCTGTGGCCTCCTCTGGACCTGCTCCAACAGGTCCATGTCCTTCTTGTGCTGAGGGCTCCAGAGCTGGACACACTACTCCAGGTGGGGTCTCACGAGAGCAGAGGAGAGGGGCAGAATCACTTTTCTGGATCTGCTGGCCACAGTTCTGTTGTTGCAGCCCTGGATGCAATTGGCTTTCTGGGCTGCAGGCTCACGTTGTTGGCTCATGTCCAGCTTTTCATCTACCAGTACCCCCCAGGCTTTTTTCCGCAAGGCTACTCTCTATCACATCATCCCCCAGCCTGTATTGATAACCAGGATTGTCCGGACCCAAGTGTAGGACGTTGCACTTGGTCTTCTTGAACTTCATAAGGTTTGCTCAGGCACACCTCTCCAGGTCGTCCAGGTTCCTCTGGATGACATCCCCTCCCTCTGGCCTGTCAACTGCACCACTCAGCTTGGTGTCATTGGCAAACTTGCTGAGGGTTCACTTGATCCCACTGCCTATGTCATTGATGAAGATATTAAACAGCACTGGTCCCAAGAGAGAAAAAATAACCCGTGTCCCAGATTCCCTCAACAACCTTCCCAAGGCCCTGAAGTACCCCTTGATTGCTCTTGGTCTATGAGTCGCAGCTTCCTCTCCACCTACAAGGAGGATCAGTAATGGGTAATAGGCTGAGGACTGTATCAAGCGAGGAAGTTTCCTGGTGATGTCCTTCACCCGGGCTCCAGGAAGACAGCAGACTTCTCTATGAGGAGGGTCTACCCGGCATATTGGACCCTCTGTTCTCCTCAGGAAGGAGTCACCAACGACCATAACCCTTCTTTTCTTCCTTGGGGTTGTGGTTGTGATACGGGCGGTACGCCATTCTGACTGTGGAGACATCTCTGGTGTGGATTGCCCATCATCCACATCCTCATTTGACTGGACTTCCTCAACCAGAACCTCATATCTGTTGTTCAGAGGTACCGGAGTGGGTGACAAGGTGGGCAAGGAGGGAGTTCGCCTGCTGCCCCGACCATGAATTCCCTCCATTCACTCTTTGCATTTAGGCTTCTGTCTTCTGCCTGACAGGGCAGGATACAGGGGTCCCTGGATCCCGGTGACTTTCTGATAGGTGCTCCTGCTTCTGTTTCAAGGAGGGCAGAACCTGGCTCCACCAGTCTGTGTCTTGTTCAGCCTCCCTAATGCTCCTTAACCTTTTGACTTCCTCTCACAGCTCTGCCACCAGGCTGAGCAGATGGTTCACCTGTTCACAAGGCACACAGCAGCTGTTACAGCTGCCCCGCGTTACCAGTGAAAGGCTCTGGCACCCCCTGCAGCCTGTGACCTGGACGGCTGTATGTTCCTGTGGGAGCTCTCTCTGGGTTCCCACATCCATCCTGGCTAAGGTTGAGAGCACGACCTTCTGCCAGGTGGAGACCAGAGCTAAACTCCATCCGAGAGGGTGATGACCGCCTTGTTGTGGTGCTCCCCGGTGACGCCCTGGGTGATGCCCATGCGCTGCGTGCTTACTCAGTGCGCAGTGACCAGGTTGCTGTGGTCCCAAAAGGCTTCTTTTATGAGGGGGGAAGTGGTCCCAGCAAGTACGCCTCCTTTAGATCTGCCGCCCGTGGTGCTGGCTCTGCCCACACCTCCTCAGCAGACCACCCACGAGCGGCCGGTTCCCAGCACAGGCTGGCCGCTTTTCCTCACTTCAAAAAGCCCCCAAAGGAGCCCCTCGCTGGCCCTTTTTGACATGATTCCCTTCCCCAGTGCGGACTTACCTGCACAGAGATGGTCACCTCAGCAACTTTCTGTGTGTGCAACTCGATTTAGGAAACTGTTCTAAGTCTTGTGGTTGCAAGTGTCTGATTTGATTCAGGAAACTGTCGTACGTGTCCGGTGAACCTTTCCTTTTTTGAATCTTTAAATATGTCACTGTGTTGGTTATAGCAAATTTTGATAAATCACTTTGAGAACTGGCAAATGATGAAGTATTGTTAGAATCATACGACTTAACCCCGTGTTACTAAATCTGAAATTGCTGCCCCCTCAAAGTTGGGCAGGATCCCAAATCAACATTCACAACGAGACTGGACATGAGGAGAAAGAAATGTCCCGTGAAGGACAGTGCTGTGACTCCTGAGGTCATCCAGAGGGAGCCTGGATCAGCGCAATGCTGGGTGCTCCAAGGAACAGGCAGGGAGGAAGAAGAGCTGTCAGGAAAGGCGAGGAGATGCCCCAGTGGGAGCAAGGGGAGGAAAGAGGTTGGGTGTCCACAGCCTGCAGGTCTTTGTCCCCTTGGCTGTGGCTGTTGTCTTTGCTACCAAGGCCTGAAAGGAGACACCTTAATCTCATGGAACCGGGGCCTCACTGCTTCCTCGCACCCCCCAGGGAGGCCGGGAGGTGTGGTGCCGTTGTCCTTCACTCGGCATTGCACACCCCACACCTCACTGCCCCGGGAGGAGCCCTGAGCCAGTGTGAGGGACAGGATCCCCCTTCCCAGGGCTGGCCGCTTGGCGGGATAAAATACATCACGGCTTTACTCAGCATCAGCTCCACCTGCACAGTGCCTTTGCCTCCCTGTAATCACAGCCTCCAGTTGCCTGCTCAAACAAATCCATGGGGAGGCTTGGTCTGTCATGGCCCTCAGTGGGGACAATTAATGCTCCAAGACACTTTGGCGTTTGCTTCGGACTTGAATTCCTGCACAGGCTGTTCAAGCTCCTCTCAGTATCTGGCATTCCTGGGCTCAGCAGCAAATGCCCCATGGGGCTCGTTAAAGTGCAGAAAGCCCTAAGGAGCCACAGCTCTTCCATGATTTTCTTCAGGGCTTCTAGCCTGGTACAGCTCAGTGGAGAGGTCTCAGGAGTCTACTTAAAGTGGAAGGTTTCAAGAAGCACTTAATAAAAAGGTAATTTTTCATTTGGAAAGGGCTTTTCATTAGTCTTTTTCTTTTTCCAGAGGAAATGCTTGCAGCTTTCTCCAACTGATACTGAACCAGAGGGTCTCCTAAGGAGGACCGGAGAGGTAGCAACTGCCATCTCCTCGAGGTCCCCCACTGTATGGACAACTTGTCCCCCCACCTCCTCCTCCCCACCGTTTCTCTTGGGGCTGCCTGGGACTTGCATTCTTTTCCTACATCAGACTTGTGCGCTGAGTCTGCAGCTGAATGTTCACAGCTCCTTTGCACCAATTCCTGCCCGATTCCCCCGCAGACTTGGCTGTAAATAGACAAGGGATTCTTATTAAATTTGAACAGCCAGAAGGAAAAAATGATACCAATTAATTAAAGAAACCCAATGCATTCCTCCACTATATGCCAAGTCCAAGCCTCCAATAAGCTCCACCTTCCTCAAACCATCAACATAAAAGAAATACGTTGGAGAGATTGATAGGAAATTCTAAATATACGCACAGTTAGTGCGTTGGCTAAAGAGACAGTGTGGCAGATTAAGTAAACTTTGCCTTATTCTTGGCCAAATTTCCATCCCAGAGCCTTGTCACCAACTCATGTCTCTAGTCATGTCCCTGCCCGTGTTACATTATGTGCTTCTTAAACAAAACTTTTCTTCTCCAGCAAACTCTAGCAAAACTCTTCCTTGGAGACAGTCTCTCCTCAGAGTCCCCTTGCAACCATACAGTGAATTGAGATGCAAGAATAAACTCATTACAGTTCCTTCACGTTAACAAGCTCCCGGGGGAAAGTCACGCAGTGTGGAGGGCCCTGGCAGGAATAAAGAGTCTTGGAGGTTCAGCAGGGTCTGCTGAGGGCTGTGGGTGATGAAGCTGCTTCAGGAAATGGAAGCGTGCCTCCCTGGGGGCTGATTGGAGCAGAAAACCAGAGGCAGTGATTTCAGGGTGACAAAGAAAGGAGGCAGAGACATCCTGTGTGCTGTAGCCCACTGGATGTGCCCTGTCAAGTGAAGGGGCCCAGTGCTAATCCCCAGCTCATTGCAATGGGGATGCTTTTGGTCATCACCACATGAGCTTTCCGTCTGCTCACCACCAGGGCCCATACACGCTGAGTGCCTTCCACACTCTTGCCCCTCAGACACGGCACGACGCAGCTCCCCCTAAGCCTTTGCCTGGACCCCAACCCTAATCCCTCACCTGCAGCTCTCATCTGTAGCCCTTCCCTGAACACTAACGCCAAAGCTGAAACCGTCACCACATGCCTCACGCCTAAATCCAAACCCAGCTCCCTCATCCTGTCACCAACTGAGAGATACTTATTAGAGAGGCCCAGACTGGTGGCCGCCTGGGCTGCAGCGTTCAGCCCCTGGTGGAATTCATGATCTGAAGGGATATATGCCAGCTGAAAACTGTAGTCAAGACCCTAAACCTTGGAAAAAGAACTCTCAGCTGTTTTGGTCACAGGTAAATGGGACACGTGTGACCCTCTGGAAGTGCAACAAGGCCACGTCCAAGGTCCTGCACCTGGGTCGGGGCAATCCCCAGTATCAATAGAGACGGACTGATGAATGGATTGAGAGCAACCCTGTAGAGAAGGACTTGGGGATGCTAGTGTGTGAAACATTGGACAGGAGCCGTCAACGTGCACTTGCAGCCCAGAAAGCCAATCATAGCCTGGGCTGCATCTACAGAAGCTGGACACAGTACTCGAGGTGTGGCCTCACCGGTGCCAAGTACAGGGGGACGATCACTTCCCTACTTCTACTCACCACACTGTCCCTGATACAGGCCAGGATGCTGTTGGCCTCCTTGGCCACCTGGGCACACTGCTGGCTCATATTCAGACGGCAGTCGACCAACACACCCAGGTCCTTTCCTGCAGGGCAGCTCTCCAGCCACTCCTCCCCAGGCTTGTAACGCTGCATGGGGTTGGTGTGACCCAAGTGCAGGACCCGGCACTTGGCCTTGTTGAACCTCAGACCATTGGGCTTGGCCCATCGATCCGGACTCTCCAGATCACTCTGCAACACCTCTCTACCATGAAGCAGGTTGACACTCCAACCAAACTTGTTGTCATCTGCAAACTTACTGAGGGATCGATCGCCTCGTCCAGATCATTGATAAAGATCTTAAAGTGAAGTGGCCCCAATACCGAGCCCTGGGGAACAAGCATCAGGGTGACCATCTGCACACAAACATTAACAGTTGACCAAATGGAGCTTGATCCAGGGGCAGCTGGAGAGACGCTGGGATTTGGCCAACAGAAACGTCTTGAAATCTTTCAAGGAGAAGTGTCCAGATCTGCATGCCGGGGAAGAATAACCCCAATGCAGCAGGACAGGCTAGGACCTGATGTGCTGAGCAGTGACCCTGCGGAGACGGGGCTGGGCACCCTGAGGGACGCCTCATGAGCCAGTGGTGCACGCTCACTATGAACAAGGCCGGCTGCCTACGGGGCTGCAGGAGGAGGAGCGTGTGCCCCCCAGGCAACTTGAGTCACCTTCCCCTTTGACTCAGCACTGCTGTGGCCCAACGCACACAGCTGTGTTCCAGTGTGCGGCTCCCCATTTTGGAGAAGTGGAGAGGACCTGGAGAGTGTCCAGACGAGAGCGGCCAAGATGGGCTTTAGGGCCCACTACACGTGTGCTTTGTGGAGAGGCTGAGGGACCTGGGCTTCTCCGGCCCAGTGGCAGGGAGTCTCTGGGCACTATTGGAATAGCCTGAACCTGGTTTAAAGGTTGTTTGTGAGATGATGGATCTTTTCTTTGGTGGGAAACAGCAGGAGAAAGAAATAATGCAACAAAGGGCAGCTTGGGAGGTGGAGACTGGACACCAGGAGAAAGAAATGCCACTGCAAGGGCAGTGCTGTGCTGCAACAGATCACCCAGAGGGAGTCGGGATCAGCCCAAGGCGTTGTGTTTCAGGAACAGCCAAGGACGATGGAGAGAGATGAGTAAAGGCAGTGAGATGCTGAGGGGAGAGCAAGACGGGGAAGCAGGGGGGATGCCTGCAGCCTGCAGGGGAAGAGGAGCAGATGTGGCACTCCATAGCACAGCCTGTGGTGGAGACGATCAAGGGAGTTGGCAAGGCTGAAAGCCCCCAACAGTGCTTATGTCTTTCTCCTCTTGGCTGTGGCTGTTGTCTGTGCCACCAAGGCTACCAGAAGACACCTCATCCTTACAGCACTAGGGCCTTAGCGCCTCCTCTTCCCCACCCGGGAGCCGTCATTCTGTCTTTCTGCCCTTGGCATTGCACGTCCTCCCATCACAATGCCCCAGGAGGAGCCCTGAGCTGTGCTTGTAGGGCAGGACCTCCCTTCCCAGGGGCTGGAGGCCAGGGCTTGGCCCTTTGCCTTCCTCTCACACATTCAGCATTAGCCAGCGTCAGAGACACCTCTCCATTGCCTTTGCCTACCTGCCCTCACTGCCTCCAGTTTTCCCTCGAACGAGCCCCCAGGAGCCTTTGGCAGTAATGGCCCTCAGTGGGACCCATTAACGCTCCAAGAAACTTTGGAGTTTGCATCTGATGTTGACTTCTGGAGAGGTTTCATCAGCCTCCCCTGTGTCTGAGCTTCATGGGCTCAGCACCAAAACCACCAGAGAGGTCAATAAAATGCCTTGGGCTGGTCCTGCTCAGTACAGAAATGGGGGTTGGCCGGGCGGCAGGAATCCGTGTTCACTGCTCGGGATGGGCATCGGGGGGTAAGCAATTGTACTGCATCACTCCTGGTTTCCTATATTCTTTTACAATGATTGTTATTTTCTTTCCCGTTACTGGTCTATCAAACTGTCTGTATCTCAACCCATGAGATTTTTATTCCTTTTTCTCCCTCTTCTCCCTATCCCTCTGCAGGGGGTCGGGGGACAGTGAGTGAAGAGCTGAGCTGTGTGGTCTTTCCCACCCGACAAGGCTGAGGAGTGAGCTGGCTCTGCTCATGTCACTGCAGTTTGAGCACAACCAGGAGTTTCCTTGAGGTTTTCCTGCAGGAATATGCTGAGCAGCTCCTCTGCGTTACAAGTGGATTACAGATGAGGTAACTAGTGAATGGCAGAAGCTGTAACCCCTTTCCCCAATCCCCGCTGCTGTGGAGCAGGGATGACTCCTTGGGAGCCCACAAGCAGAGCTCTGCTCCTCATGGCACACTTGGCCAGCAACAATGAGAGCTCCAACAAGGGCAATGCAGAAAGCTCCCGCAAAAAAGGACACGGGCAAAGTGTGTTTCCGCAGCTGGGGTTTGGAAGGGCAGGCAACGGGAAGAGATGTGCTCAGAGCTGTCCTGACTTGTGAGTGTGCTTTCCTCCTTTGGCAGTACCTCGGGAACAAAGGGATGCAATGTCCAACAGCAGCTCCATCACCCACTTCCTCCTCCTGGCATTCGCAGACACGCGGGAGCTGCAGCTCTTGCACTTCTGGCTCTTCCTGGGCATCTGCCTGGCTGCCCTCCTGGGCAATGGCCTCATCATCACTGCCGTAGCTTGTGACCACCGCCTCCATACCCCCATGTACTTCTTCCTCCTCAACCTCGCCCTCCTCGACCTGGGCTGCATCTCCACCACTCTGCCCAAAGCCATGGCCAACTCCCTCTGGCACACCAGGGCCATCTCCTTCTCGGGATGTGTTTTCCAGGTCTTTTTCTTTGCCTTCTTGATGTCAGCAGAGTTTTATCTTCTGACAGTCATGGCCTACGACTGGTACGTTGCCATCTGCAAACCCCTGCACTATGGGTCCCTCCTGGGCAGCAGAGCTTGTGTTCACATGGCAGCAGCTGCCTGGGGCAGTGGCTTTCTCTATGCTCTGCTGCACACTGCCAATACATTTTCAATATCTCTGTGTCCAGGGAATAGCCTAAACCAATTTTTCTGTGAAATCCCACAGATCCTCAAGCTCTCCTGCTCACAATCAGACTACCTCAGGGAAGTTGGGCTTATTGTGTTTGGTGCCTGTTTATTCTTTATGTGTTTTGTTTTCATTGTGGTGTCCTATGTGCAGATCTTCAGGGCTGTGCTGAGGATGCCCTCAGAGCAGGGACGACACAAAGCCTTTTCCACGTGCCTCCCTCACCTGGCCGTAGTCTCACTGTTTATCAGTACTTCGTTTTTTTCCTACTTGAAGAACCCCTCCATCACCTCGCCCGTTCTAGACCTAGTGCTGTCATTTCTGTACTCGGTGGTGCCTCCAGCAGTGAACCCCCTCATCTACAGCATGAGGAACCAGGAGCTCAAGGATGCCCTGAGGAAACTGATTGGACATTTTTTCATCAGCCATAGACTGTGTACCTTCCTCTGCAAAGGATTCCCTGTATCTTTGTGACAAGCATTCACTATTCCTCCCCTCCTCATCTTTTCACCTCTCGTCTGTGACGCAAAACATTTGTGTAAATAAAGAGTCAGACGCTCTGTGTGTTTAAATAAAATACATGAACCGGCTTACACTTCTTTTCCTGAGACCCATCAGCAGCAGGGCTGAATAAACGGGAGATGAGAAGACCTTTCTGGCTGCAGCAGCCTGGGGCAGGCTGTCCCAGTGCCACTCTGTCACTGGGGCGGCAGGAGCTGCCTGAGGGTCCCCAGGGCCAGGGCTCTTGCACTGGGCTGGGGAGAGGGGATGGCAGTGAGGGGCTGCAGACCCCTCAGAACATCCTGGGGAGGAGGACACAGGGGCCCACTGACTGCCTTTGCCTTGTGCCCAAATGCCCCCCGTCTCTGGGGCTGACCCTCCTCTGCCCCCCAGCAGCTGCGGTGCCCTTCAGAGGGGCTGTGGCTGTGGAGTGAGTGCCCAGAGCTCTGCAGCACCCTGGGGCAGGCTCTGCTGTTGGGCCAGCGCAGACTGGGCTGGGATGGAGAGAGGGCAGGGGAGGTGGCAGAGCTTGGAGGGAGCTGGGCTGGGCTGGAAAGTGCCCAGGAGGAAAAATCCTCGGAGTACGGCTTGTACCGTGTGCCCATGCGGGGTGAGGACTCACACCAGAGTGTTTGTGGTGCAGAGCCAGGGCTTGTGGAAAGGATTAAAGCCAGGCAGGTGCAGGAGAGAGGAGGCTGGTCTGTTTCCCTGGTGGCATGGACAGCCTTTCTTACCCACCGGTCTGTCTCACCGACCGTTTCCAGCACTGGTTGCTCACCCCAGGTTTACGGGTGAGTGCGACTGCGACGCCATCTCCATCCTCCTGCTGGGCTCAGTACCTGGATCAGGGGAACGTCCAGCCCTGCCCGGGCTCTCTCCTGGCCCAGACCTGGAGCAGGGCTGTCTGCACAGCCCCATGTGGGACATGGCTGGCACTCGGGAGGCATCGGGTGCTGGGGGAGCTTCCAAAATATGATGCTCATGGGGAGCTGGGACAAAGACAACTGCCCAGGTGATGGTGCTGGGGGGCTTTTACCCACCCCTGAAGGCACACTACTGTGTGGTGTGCCTTCACAGCAGGGCTGTGGGGCCGTGCATTGGACTCCTGGGGTAGGGACTGGTCATTGAGAGGGACCATGAAGCAGCTGCCCAGAGGTGACAGCAAGGACAGGTTACACAGAAGGAATTTATAAATTGCCTTTGTTGTGGAGGTATGCTTTAGGGAACAGCAAAGCTCGCCTGGAGTTGGTGGCTGTAAGAAGAGTGAAGAGCAAGAAGAGGAGCTTTGGTCGCTCATGAGAGACCAAGGCTGAACATGGAAAATGCAGGGCGGCTGCAGAATGGGGAGGGGGATTTCATAAGAGCAGACACAGGTGCGGCTGAGGGACTCAAAGGCTTCTTTGCCTGAGTCTTCACTGGAAAGGTCTCCAGTCCTTTGTGACCAGGGAAAGGGTTCAAGGAGGAGGAGAGCATGTGTCGGCAAGAACCTCAGGAAACGCAGGAAGGGCCAGTGCCAGTTTCTGCCCCTGCAGGGGACTCACCCTCTATCACTGAGCTCCTCTTCTCTAGCCCAGGAGAAAGCATGGTGGGAAGATGCTGAAGAACCTTTCCACCTGATGGGTGCAGGAGGTGATGTACTGATAATCCCATTGCCCCTCACAAGCCCACCCCCTGGCTGCTCCTGTTACCATCACTACAGGTGTAAGGTGATCAGCAGATCATATAACCACTGGTTAAGATTCGATATGTCTGGTCATTCAAAAAGACGTCTCTTAGTGCCCAGGTGATGCTTGTTACTGCAGTAAAGGAACGTTACTTTCTGCAACTAAAAGCACACAACAGTGTATGTTATGTTGACCCACAGTTGACTGAGCCCAGGGAGGTGTCCAGAAACTCAGTTACAGCTCTGTAACATGGTTCACCCTTTGGTATAGGTCGAAAGATAGCCTTTACTACATGCTTTTGGATCCCTAGAGACTCCTAATAACACCTCACCACCGTGCCCCTTTCAGTTTACAGAAATTAGTAAACCTTGGGTGCATTTAACGATCCCTCCGGGATCTACAAAAAGCACTCTTGACTACACTTGGGAAAGGTGCCAGAAAGAGCACAGCAAAACAAGATTGCCTGATGGGAACAAATAGCTACATCCTTTCTATTCAAAGGAATACAGGCAATGCAAATGTAATGACTTTTTCCCACCATACAACCCACTTCAAATCAGACACTGGGACCAACGTTATGGACT
Organism: Rissa tridactyla; assembly: GCF_028500815.1. NCBI lineage: Eukaryota > Metazoa > Chordata > Aves > Charadriiformes > Laridae > Rissa > Rissa tridactyla. The sequence continues at coordinate 1,712,741 of NW_026529545.1, forward strand.
CAGTGTTTTTGTTAGAAGTGCGAATATCATACGAGCCAGCAAAATGTGTTATGGAAGATAAGTAGCCTTCCCACCTTCCGGACTTCTGGAAAACTGATTGCAGCAATAAAACCTTACAAAAGTGGTAAAGACGGGAATTAAATTGGCACTATCAAGGTCTAATTTTAGGAGATATATACATTAAATTTTAAAATTGTTGGTACATTCAGTGGGCTTCCTTGTACTTGTACTTCAATGAATGAGACGAGGTGTTTTAGAACTTCAAAGGAAGAAAATGCAAGTCATTACAACCTCTCATTCTGGCTCCATAGGTTATGGGGTGCCTTTGATACGTAGTGCTGCCACATATTCCTCTTGGATAGAAAAACCTTCTCCTGGGCTCAGCTGCAGCAACTGAGGCCCAGGTTTTCTCAGCTCATTCCTCCCTTTTCAGGAAAATCCCACTCTCTTGTCAGGCATTGTCCCTCCCGGTGCTGTGAACTCCACGCGTTTCTCCCCTATAGCCCCTGTGCAGGAACATGAGAGGCACATGCTCTGTTCCGCTCAGCTGGGACTTTGTTTAAGTTAATGAAGGCACAGAAAAGGGCCTGTGTCAGTCTCAGTGTAAATACATCCTCTTGTCTTCAACTAAGCTTCTTCCCTTAAAAAGGCATCCTGATACTGGTTCGCTTACTTGCTCCTCCCCAGAGGAGGAGAGGTTGAGAAGATTGACAAGACACTGACCATGACTCTCAGCAGCCCTCTGAGGGCAAAACAGCAATGAAAACACAAATCCCCCTGACTCTAGCTCTTACCCAGAATGTAACTCCTTGTACACCTTGTAGCAAGAAAAATAATGTTGATTAGTGGAGAAGAGGCAAAGGTGAAACTAAGAGCAGCCTGAAGTTTTTTAGAAAACAATTTTGTGTGTTTTATTTCTGTGCACAAATAGATGATTTGTGCAAGGCCCACAAGAGTGCACATTTCTGGGTCCAAACCTTACGCTAGTGCTCTGCCCACGGCTTAGTTCAAACCAAACTGACTGCGTGCTACTCACACAGAACTGACTCTATGAATTCCATGACTGGGAATAAAGACAGGCATCAGTAAATACATCAGAACAGAAAGGTAAGTGAATACAGAAAATGGTTTTCCATTCACATTCAGAACCTTTTTTTTTTGAATGCAACAATAAAATCATTTGATCTTGTTCACAATCTACTATTGGGTAAACGATTCCAATAAACAAGTATTCCAGATCAGATTACGTGTTAAAATTGCCTGACATTAATCTTCTACTTAACAAACAAATCACAGCTAATGGCATAGCCCAGGGAAAATGCAAAAATAGAAGCTCATCTGAAGGGCCTCTCATGCAGGCAGAATGATTGGGGGGACAATCCTGGAAGTAAAGCAAGCATGATTTGGCTCACAGTGACTGATCAAGCTAGTTTGTCAAGCTCATGTTATATAGCTACTCTTAATAGAGCGCGTGTGTTCATTGTGGACATAACAGGAAGACAAAAGAGTGAACCCACTGTTTACCAGTACATAATAGTGGCATATCTTCATTAACTGGTCACAGAGTAAAACTTTGAAGCCAGGGTTCATCCTATCTAACTGGAGTTGCTTAACTGAGGCAGCTAAAAAACCCCCAAACCTAGTTACTCTGTGCTCAGCAGGGAGAGAGGTCTGTCCAGTAGCCATATGGGTTTGACCTCACTGCACAGTGCGAGCTGCACACTCAGCCTGGGGCCTCTGTGCAGAAGAGAGAGAGAGAAACCAAGAGGCCCAGGGAGCAGGAAAGAAGGGCGACGGGGAAAGTAGAGGGAGAGGAAGGATGACAGAGAGAGAGAGGGACTTGGAGAAAAGAGAAAGGGCGACAGGGAGCAGAGCACAGCAGGAGAGAGGAAGGGAGGTACAGGGAGGCGAAAAACAGGACCCAGAGGGAAAGGGGAAGGGCAGGGAGGAACAGGGAGGCAGCAGAGGGCTGACAGGAGCCCAAGGGCCCAGGACTCACCGCAGCTCCCGGCTCTGCAGATCTGTCCTGTCGGCCTGTGCCAGCCTCCCCTCAGCCGACACAAGATGGCCGCCGGGAGCCCTGTGCCGGGTCCACAACTCCCAGCGTGCCCCGGGGCGCCCCCTCCTGCCCTCTGACCCCGCGGGAACCATGGCCGCCTCCCCGGGGCTGCCCTGGCCCAGGGCCAGGCCCTGGAGCACGGCTGGGGCCGGGAGGAGGAGGTCAGGGAGGGAGAGAAGGTTGGGAGAGGGCGGCGGGGTGGGGGGAGAGGGGCGGGAAGGGCCAGAGGGCCGGGGAGAGCAGGGGGGAGCTGGTCAGGGAGGGGAGGGAGGAGAAGTGCTGGTGAGGAGCGGGAAGAGATGGAGGGCAAGAGGTGCTGGTTAAGCTGGCAGAGCAGCGCGGAGAGCCGCCTGACAGCAAAGGTGCCCGGTGGCCGCAGAGGACCCCAGGTGAGCTGATTCTTTTGGAGGCCACCAGGGCAGCCTTCCTCCGCCCCTGGTTTTGGTGAGCGATGGAGCAGTGCAGAGCCGTCCCTCAGGCATGCAGGCCTCAGGAGGGCTTCCCAGTGCCCCAGTGAGAGATCCTGCTCCCAGGAAGCGCCTCCCCATGGAGCAAAGGCCATATCCAGCCACCCGGCGCTGGGTACGGCTGCCCCAAGGGGTGTCTCAAGGAGGACGGGGTCGTCCGTCTGATGGCTCTGACACACAAATGGTGAGCTGAAGCCCCGTGGCCATGGCTGGCTGGGTCAAAGTCTCCGAGTTTAGTGACATTTGGTGAACTCCTGCACTAAGTATCGCATGACTTGAAACATCCCTGAAGAAATGGTGGAGGTTTGTCTGCGTGTTCTGCATGCTTCTGGCTGCTAGACTGTGGCTAGGAGGGAATGTGCTTAGTTATCTCTCAAAGGGAGACAAAAGAAGTGCCTACGTAAGGGTCAGCGTAACTCTTCAGAGCTTTGGCTGTTTAAATGTTGACCTGAACTTCTACAGAAACGGTAAAACGTTTGCACTTTTCTTCTCTTCTAGTTCCTGCGTGGGTACAGGGAAGAAGGCAGCAGACGTACACATTAGCTAAACCCCCTTCTTATTGCCAGCCGTAAAGGCGCCTCTCGGCTGGGAGCCCGAGAAGGACTCCGTGTTACAATTCTTGCTCCCTTATGTGCCACCCTAAGGCGATTCACATATGCATTGTCACAGTCTAGGAAACCTATTGGCCTTGGCCATGAGGTCGCCTGTTACCATTCACTTTGGAGGAGTTGTTGACGTGACCCGCTTTGCAAGCACGCTTAATTCATATTTAGTAGCTGAGTTTGCACTCTTTCGTTGCACCTTGGCAGCTTTCAGCTCGTTTCCATCTGGTTTCTTGTAACAACAGACCCACTTGCATAGGTGACCTCACTGCTGGTCAAGTTCTCTTGCGCGTGTCTCGGAAGCCATCTTTACCAAGGAGCTTCTTTGTAGCCCAATGTGCTGGTCAGCTTTTTCAGCAGGGCTAGTTCAGAGCCTACGCGGCAGGACACAGCTGCTGCCTGAAAAGTTTGCCTTCTATCCCACAGGAGCTTGATGGTGAAAGCGCCATTTCTAGCTTTGCGAGGGAGACAGGGAGGACCAAAGCTCCCTGAGCTTTGTTGGGCTGAGCTGGCCTTCGGGATAACTCGGCTCCTTCCTTTGCCACTTGCTCGGCTACTTTTTTCCAACCATTGATGGTTTACTGCCCACTGCTCCTCAATGGCCATCCTCTTGCAAAGGTAATTACGACGTGAGCTTTAGGACAGATGGTACAGTAGGTAGATACGGGATCAAAGTATAGGCTGGTCTCTACCTTGGGAAGGGTAGGATGAGCTATTACACCTTGATAGGCTGTCCAGATAGGCGCTATGGGTAGAGTTCCTATTTGCTAATTGTTGTTTCTTTAGCATGTGCTGGGGGCTCAGTCCGGAATGACAAGAAGCCCACCCTGACTGATGCGGTGGGAAGGGAGACAGCAGAGGAGCACAGCAAAGGCAGCTGTTAAAGCAGCGGCTGAAAGCCGGTCCCTCCTGCATCCAAGGTGGGAAAGTGTGGGCTGGAGAACCAGAGGGCTCTGCTGCTAAAGGCAGCCACAGGGAAACAGCAGGTCCTCTCCAGTGAAGGTGACGCACAGTGCAGTCTTCCAAAAGGGCCTTGGTAACTGCTGTCAGTGAGAGTCCTGTGACAGGGCCAGCAGGGCCATCAGCCTGCAGCTGTGCAGCGGTTGTAACTACCGCTGAAACGGTTGTAGAGGGGGATGCTGTGCTGTGGGTTTGGCTTGGGGTTCTTTTTTTAACTATTTTGTTGGGGTGTAACTATTTCTTTGCACTCAGGTGAGGGGATTGGCGCTGATCTTCTCTTTCTGGAGCGCGTCCTGGCATCCTTTGTCACCCAGAGCTTTCCCCTCTGTTCTGTTCCTGACGAGGAGCCATGGCCGCAATGGGGAACGACTCCTGTGAGTAACGACTTCACCAGCAGGCTTGGGCTTTTGTGAATCCCCAAAGGCAAGGGGTGTGGCTGGTGCTCCATCCCTGACTGTTGATTTGCTGAAAATCTAGAGGCAATTCTGGGGCGTTTCCTGCCAGCAGCCGGACTTACCCAGGTGTTTTCAATTAGACACGGGAAAAGGTTTTTATCCCTCCTGTGCCATTATGTACAAGACCTTGAAAGATGTTGTTTCTCATAGAAAGATCTCGCCTCAGTAGGGTTACCTTTGGGGCTAGATCACTTGAGCTGGTAATGCACTGCAAGACTCCAGCGGGCAAGGAAGGTAGGCCGAGGCACAGAAATCCGAGCGTGGGTTTGTTGGACTGCTGGCAAATTGAGCGGGGGAACAGACTTTTCCAAACAGTCAATTTCCATGGCAGTCCTGTACAGAACTCGACTTTTAAAATAGGCTTTCGTGCACCACTAGGGTCTCATCACTTCTCAAATGTCAGTTTAACATGATAGGCCTGCTGGTTAAGGACTCGTCTGCTGCGACATGGCTCAGGACCACACCAGGGCCAGCAGCGCTGCTTTCTGCATCCCGTGGGGGCGCTGGGCAGAGGGACGGGTTGGCAGGTCCCGGCACGAGGTACGTGTGTGGGACGTCAGGGTGACTCTCGCCTGGTTTTTCCCAGCAAAGCCCCAGCCGGTGCCAGCCCCGAGCTGCGGGGCTGTGCTCTCCGCACCCAGTTCATGGAATAAATTTGTTGTGTTTCATCAGATACTGGTTTTGTCTGCTGCCAGAGAGGGAGGGGAGGCCGAGCCAGGGCCACGGGGGCCGCTCCCCCTCGCCCACCCTCCGCCTGGGCTGCCGGGAGGAGCCGGGCTGGCCCCGCCGCCACAGCCCAGCGCCATTGCTGACAGCCCCAGGCTGGAGACCTTGTGGGGCTGGGAGGCGGGGCCTTCCTGAGGCCTCCCCCAGCCGAGTCTGCCTGAGGCTGCGGGGCCTGGCCATGGCAGAGCGCCACAGCCTCTGAGCACTGCCGGCCCGCTCGCCCTCAGCCTGCGCTGCTGGCCCCGGCCCCTCAGTGGGCCCTGCCCCATGCCGCCGTGGGCCCTGACGCGGTGTGGAGGATGTGACGCCATCTGCTGTGGTAGATGCCTTTGCGTAGCAGGCACCGCCTGGCCCCGACCATGTCTGCTGTGCATTATAAGTTCTTCTCCAAGCTGAAGTACGATATAGTCACCTTCGACAGCCTCCACATCTCCCTCCGCGACCTCAAGTGCACGATCATGGGCCGTGAGAAGCTGAAGGCGGCCAACTGTGACCTGCAGATCAGCAACGCCCAGACCGACGAAGGTGCGTGGGGGCGCGGGGCCTCAGGGCAGTGAGGAAAAAGCATGTGCTTCACTAGGTTCCCTTAAACGTGGGGTTGCCGAAAGGGGCTTTGCCTAAAGGGCCTAAAGGGGCTTTGCCTAAAGGGCCTAAAGGGGCTAACTTTCCTGCTTCAAAGAGCATCAGTCGTGTGTGGCAGTGACACGATCCTCCTCTAGGTAGGTTGTGTTGCACTTTGACCTTTGTAAAATGAGTGTAATCTTTTAAACTTGGTACACTGGTGGCACAGATACTTAGTGAAGGTAAGGGTGTTTTCCATGCGAAAACACCAAAATACCCCAGTGGTTTTCAGAGCACAGCTAGAGAATATGTTTTGGTGTAATATGTATGAATGCCAACTTTTTTGGTTGATATGCATAACCGTTACTTCCAGTTGTTATTCGTCAGATGTAGATGCTTAAACTCACCTTCAGAAAAAAAAGGGAAAAAAAAACCAGACCGGGATTTTCTGCCTCAGTGGGATGTTTGGAATTCCTATATGCGGACATACAGTATTGCATTTTATACCTTTGTCTGTGCAGCAGTCCTGACAAAATGTTGAACTGATCTTGGAAAGAACAAAGTGAAGCTTGAGTGAAGATGGCCTCCTTGTTCAGATTTTTCTGAGTACTCCAAGCTTTTAGAGTTCAGTAACTGCTACTTTTCACAATGGAAATCTAGTAATAGAAGCAAAGCTAGTATGAGGTAAAAGTAAAGAGGATTTGAAAGCTCAGTGGAAAAATATGAGATGATGCTTTTAGAGATGCCGGGAAGGCAAAGGGATGGTTGGGACCTATTTTACAGAGGGGGTGGGGGGATGTCCTCTTCCACGCTTACTCTAGAGGCGTGTTCTGTAAGGGCAGAATTCCCTTCAAAAAGCCCATACTCAAGAATAGCGCATTTAAACTTGCCTCCTTTTAATTTGATCTGAATTTCTTATCATAGATGTTCTCACAATACCGTGGTAGAACAGTAAACTCCAGAACTCAGGTTTCTTGAGTACTCTTTCCTGCCCTGTAACATTCTGTCTCAAACCCCTTGGAGAATGTGCTATTCTGCTTATCAGGCAAAAGACAAAAAAGTATAAAACCAAAAATGGGACTCTGAACGCTCTTGGGTGATTAGTTTTAAGGAAGAAGAGTGCTCTTCTAAGACTGTCTCTGCAGCTCGGAACTTGCTCAAGTTCAGTGTTACAGCACGCACTTGATGGTTTTAGTAATGCTGTGATGCGATGTCTTCAAAACAAACTCCCGCTAACTCCAAAGGAAGTCATGCCCATAGGAAGAATATACTGAAAAATGATGCATAAATTGTGAACTATTCCTATTTTGGGTCTGATCCCTGAGCAAAATCTCCCTGACAGAGCTTGGCTTCATATCCAGTATCTTTGGTTTTCAGACCATCGTTCTGCAAAGGTAAGGGCTTTTAGCATTTGAAACTGTAGGCAGATGACAGGGAATGGCTGCTGGTAGTGCTTTAAAACAGTTAGTCATATCCAGCTGGTGTAAGTACAATAGACAACCATTCTCATGGGAAGGGCTTTGCATTTTAAGCTTGCTCAGTCCAAGTGTCTCAGGTAGTAAGGGCGGGGTTTTTTGGGTCGTATGTAAAAAGGTCAGAAGGCTTTCCTCCGTTTCAAAAGACTGACAGGGTGTAAGCCAAGGCAAAGCACGGGTAGCGTCAGGCACACACTGTTTTCTAAAGGCTTTTAGAGGCTGTCTTCGTATGTAGTTTTGTTTGAGTCTCTCTGCTCTGCAAGAAGGGAATTGAAAGAGTTCCCGTCCCTTCACGTTTAATTCAAAGGAGATGATTAGCTTCAGAGGGGAGATACCACTTTAGTTTGAGCCAATTCTGCCCTACTTGTGAAAGCAAGCTCAAAAAAGGCCAAAAGTTCTGTGATGCAAATTCTAGCACTGCCAGTTTGGGTTCCATTCAAATGTAAAGCACTGAGAGGCCGAGAAGTGTGGTTGTTGGTGGAAGATGCTCCAAGAAATAGACAGAGATGGCAGGGTCTCTTCTGCGTTCCGTCAGTCTTGAGCACTGGTGGCATTAGGTGAATCGTTTGAGTTAACAGCTATGGAAGCAATGGCGTTTTCATGCTTTAGCTCGGTGCCTGTTTTGTTGCAGGGCAAGCTAGACAGACTTTAGACTCTGGTTTATGCAGGTGAGACTTTGCTGTGGGTTGTTCTGCTCCGGAGATCTGTTGGCTTTGTAGCCTAACAGAAGCAAAAGCAACTTGAGTTAGATCAGGACAGAACCTCATGCATTAGCAGACTCTCTTTTAGTGACCATTGAGACCGTTTTGCTGTTGGCATTCCAACTTTTTTTAAAAAAGGAGACAAATTTTGCTGTATGTGTTTGGTTCTCAAACCTGAAGATTTCTTGCAATGTACTGTTAGTGTGTTGAGACGATAAAAGCACAATGTGACATACAAAAGTTTGCTTTTCTATCTGTCAAGGGATTCTCTGAAGTGCTGTGTAATTACGTATTAATCCTTAATCCTTATGAATGGACTAGGGTTTTTTCTGTGTTTCTCTTGTTTTCAGAATACACAGATGACAATGCCCTGATTCCTAAGAACTCATCGGTGATTGTCAGAAGAATCCCTGTTGGAGGAGTTAAAGCTGCCAGCAAAACCTCTGTTAGGTAAGTATCCATAAACCATTGTATTCTTTCTAAGGGGTTTTGGTGTGATAGCTTTTTAAATTTATACTAGTTTACAGGGGCTTTCAGCTTGTATCTTTCTTGTTAAAGCTGCTGTTAATTTTTGTTGTCATGGGCTAGATTTTAATGTGTCTGCCCCAAAGCAGGCTGACATTTTTAGTGCTGTTGGGACATGGGGTTCACACTCCACCAATTGTAACTTTTCAGATGCCTCTACTGGGTTTGTTCTTGGGGCTGATTGTTCCGAGACCCATGGTCTCTACATGGATCTCCATATGGAGAAATTCCTTATTATATGTGTTTGCTTTTATTGCTTTTATAGTACAGGCAGATACACATTGTAGTGTCATCTTAGGATTTGTTCCCATCTCAGAAGAGCCTCCGTCTCAGTGTTTGACTATTTCTTGCATTTGGGCTGGAGGGTATTCTTACGGCCCAAATCTGGGTTTTTTGCATACTAGCTATAGAGGAGAGACCCAGGGTTGCCAGCTGGCGAGCAATGCAAACAAGAATTTTCATTCATAAAGGATTCCTAGTAGTTTCCTAAAGACAATGTCCGTTTAAGGCCAGAGAAAAAGAACAGTGTCCTAAAGCCTTTTGTGTGAGTACGATGAAGGAATAGTTAATCCTTTCCAAACTTGAAAGTCAGTAAGCAGTTGAGCAGGTTACCAAATGTTACTAGTTATCTTTCTAAGTCTGTTTTTACCCTAAGCCGATGTCTGTGCTCCAGGTTTTAATTCTGTATTCCTAAGATTTACGGAGGACAGAGAATCGGGTGTATTGATTAAAATTACAGATGCTCAAATGCACTGCCGACTACAGGATTATTGCTGTCATTTCTGCATTCATACAGACCCGTTCTATGTCAGCTACATTAGCGTTGTTTGAATGGTCATATTTTCCGGCCTTCTTAAAGATATGCTTCTCCCCCACAATTAAAAGATGTTATTAAATTGTGGTTTTGCCATGTCTTTCTAGTGTTGGTTCTCAACAGAGTAGAGTGATGAGTTACAGCGTGTCTCGCACCAAGAGTACAGCAGCATCCTGGTGTGGAATAAATACTAAATTGGCTAAAAAATACAAAAGTACAGCATTGTTCACACATTAAGGAAAAGTATAAAATCAAGAGGCTTCTGAGGTAGAAAATAGCCGCAGCTGGCATGAAGGATACAACACCTGTGGTTCCCTGATAAGGTACATGAGGTACGGGACGGGATGCAATTATTCTGTGGCTTTACCTTATGATGTATAGCGGATACAGGAATGGGATGATACCATGAAACAGATAAGCTGCCAATTAGCTGCCCGCTAGATGCTCAGAGCCAACATTTTGTCAAATTTTGATGAAATGCTGTCCTTTGTGCGAACTTTGCTCATTATAATGTCATTATAATACCAAAACACACCTCCATCCCATCTGTGTCACGTTTCTGAGTAGCATCTCGCCATCCGCTAGCACAGATGTCTCCAAGAAAAGGAAAAATCCTGGAGTGGGAGGGAAGCCTCAGCGTTAGCTAGAACTACTTAAAGTAAATGAAAGACGAAGCAGAAACGTTCCCTTCTAGTTTGCTCTGCCTGGACCTGATTTGGGTTGTGGGTAGCCGTGGGGAGGGTGGAAGCCTTGCATCGCTCTTTACAAATCCTCTCTCTCTCTCTCCTTGTAAAAGCACTGCAGCCTTGGGTGCTTCTGGTGTTGGAGACACAATTAACTTTATTCTTAAAGCTAACTCACTCTTGGTTCAAAGCGTGGGTTTTTTGTTTCGGTTTGGGTTTTTAAATACCTGTATTTCTGCACGTATTTCAAAGACGAACCTGGATCTTAGTGTGGGAGGAAGAAATCACCAAAAAGCTTGCCAATCACTGTTGAACAGTAAAGCAGCAAAATTAAAATTAGTCATGATTTTTCTGAACAGGATGCACAAAAGGTTTTACTTTGAGTATTTCTTCCTTGTCTCGCTCTTATATCAGCTGTCATTCTATACGTCCAAATTTGCGCTGCTGTCCTACTGTTACTACAGCCAAAGCAAGAAAGTGCCTCCGTTTTGGTTTAGTATTACTGTTTTGGTAACTGCGAGGATTTCTAGTTAGGGCTTGTCCTTAAAGGCTGCAGAAACGCAGCACCAGGCCCATTGTTTTAGCACCGTCAGGCACAACTGTGATCCTTCCTGGCTGAATGTTTAGTTCAGCCAAGCAATCGGATTTTAGGAAACCGCTGTAATTTACACGTAACATTCCAGCAGCGCGACTAGCCTTTTCCTCCTGTTTTTGGTGCCCTTTCCCACGTGCTTCGTGTGAGTTTCTGTCTAGTCTTGTGTTTGAAATGGGAGTTAATAAATTCACTGTTGGTTCTTGGTTTTTGAGGGTTGCGTTGGCTGGTTGGGTTTGGATTTTTTCCCCCCACTTCTTCTGCAGTATTACCTTAGGGCTGCGTACAAGTTTCATGGAGGTGTTGTTTCTGCTTGATTGATTTGGGGGACTGGCAGGAAATACTTCAGTAGAAATTTAGAGGGAAAAAAAAGTCACGAGAATGTAGGATCATTGGAAGAGGAAGATGGCTGTTGGGCAGATGTACTAACTAGTACACGAATTATCTATCGCCTGCGTTTGATAACTGTTTAGTAGAAAGGAGTGCTATCGCCACCTTTAAGAAATCAGACTCTTGCCTGCAGGCCATATAATAACTGCTCCCTAAAAAAATACCGGAACTACTTAATAGTTTATGAACGGTTATGTTTCAGTTCCTGGTCAGTACAGGACTGTTTAATGCTAGACTCCAAGAGAGCACCTTCCCACTCTCTGAAAAACTGCAAAACGGTGGTGATTGTGCCTGCCGTGAGAGAGCACGGGCCTGTTTTGCGCATGGGAAAGAGAGTGGCAGACGGAGCATGAAGCTGTTGGCCCAAATCTGGGTGTGCGAAGAGCTGAGCCACACACGGAGTGGAGACGGGTGTTTATTTCGTGTCTGCGCAGAGGTGGGGGCTGGGGGGAGCTCCACAAAGCCAGCACACCTTGGCGTACACGTTGTAAGCTTTCATATTTTACAAAAAGCGACTCATTGGCAGACTAGACTAATTTCTCTCACTTCCCAGACTGATTTGGGTAGTATGGCTTGTGGTCTAATAAAATACAAGAAATCAGTTTTCTCAGTGTCTGCTCTGTCCTGGTAAACACCTTTTTTTCAATAATTGGAGCAGTGAATTTTTTTCTAGACTAGGTGGTGTGTTACTTTTATGGCTGATGTTTTGGACTGGTGTTTTTATTTGGGTTTCATGGGGTATGGTGAGTTTGGCATTTTTAAACGTAGTGACAGGAGAGGCAGAGTTCACGTTTCGGGGCTGATATGCCGGTGCTTTATTTTGACAGGCACCTGCTGTCTTCATCCAAGTGTAACCGTGTGCATTTATAAATGATGAGACATGAACTGATTAATTTTCAAACTACACCGAAGATAAGTTTCCTGTAGTGCTGCTTCCTTCTTGAATAAACTTGAATTTATTTTCTGAATGCTCTTTAGCTGGAAATTGACAGCTTCCTTACCCCTTTGACTTTTAAGCAGTCGTGAGCATTTGAGAAGGGTCCCTCTCTGAGATATTCTGGAGCAGTAAGCTGATCTCAAACGGGTTTGGTAATTGTAGTTTCTTCTCATTAACCTCATTAACCACACTCTTAAGCTGTCGTAGGTCTGGGCTTTGCTTTGAACAAATACAAGTTCCAGTGGGTTGGAAATGCCGCTTTCAGTGACAGTCAGAGGCTATAGTGCAGGCTTTGGGACTACAGTAGAGGTTAGCTATTGCCGTGTTTCGATTGTAGAACTCGACTGTGTGTTTCTTTTCTTGTGAACAGATTGGTGACTCTCCTGCATCTATTTCTGTGGCCCAGCTTGCTAAGGTATATGAATATTCTCGTCAAATACTTAAAAAATAAAAAAGCATTTTCTTTGTACTGTTAAATCTCATACTGTCATCTGTATCTGGCTAGCACTTGTAATTTGAACAAGACTTTAATAAAATTTCTACTAATTTAAAGTATTTATTTTAACTTTAAAATGTGTGTATATTTTGATACCATCCTGTAAAGAGTAGTTCCCATTTTGGAAGATAAAAGCAGATACCTTATCAGCCTCAAGATGATGTTGTAGTATTGGTCTTCTTCAGGACCCAGAGGAGCAGCACTTTAGCTGTCTACCATTTTTGATAAGTTTTGTTAATTTTGCGTTGGAAACAAACACAATTTTTATGGAAGACTTGATTTGTCTGTAAGCTGTGGACATTTAAGGGGGGGTTTTGAACAGCCAAAATAGAAGCGTTTCTGTAACGTGGACAATTGCATCCCTATTTTTGAATTTCTAGTGATGGTAGTCACGGAACCATTCTTTGAATGCTGCACAATTTCATAAATTGTGGTATATGTGCAGTGGAGAGCGCAATCTAATTTGGTTGAACACAAACTGTGAATTGTGAAAATGTGCCCAGTTGTTTCTAAGATTATACCAATGTGTCTGTGTGGCATAATAGCAGATGTGTCCCTCTGAAACTGTTGTAATGCCATGTTTGGCTATGGAATCGCTTGCATTTTTGGCTCAATAACGTGTGACTTTGGCCGGGAGAGCACTAGTGATGGCCCTTGGTGCACAGACATAGTGCTGTGCAATGAAATTACTCGTCTTGAAAGAGTACAAAGATTAGAGGAGGCAGGGCCTAATGCAGAGGAGACAGTTCTTCCTTCTGAAAATAAAGGCCGGAATTCATTTCCAAGAAGGAGATATCTCTTCCTGCTGGTAACGTCTTCCCTCTCTGACTGCAGAAATTCAATTGTGTACAATTGAGAAAAAAAAATAGTTTGGAAAGCAGCCATCAAAAGAAATTGGTCTCTGTTAGTGCTGTCCTTAAACGTGTCCTTGGTTCTGTAAACTCCTGTGAAGTTTTGCTCGAAAAAGTGAAAAACCGTCCAAGCGGTGTACACATTTAAGCTTTTGAGAGAATTTAACTATTTCAGAAAAATGCAGGAACATACCATAAAGCAGGTCAAAGCCGTTACTTACTCTAACCTCTTCAGTGCAGGCTGGCTTAGCATGGAGGCAAGGTGTTCAGAGTTCTCTGTTTTTTTATTACTGTGCATTAAACGCCATAATTGAATGTTGGTGTATTGCCAGTAATGTTTTGTGGGTTTTGGACGTGTTTTGTAAACCGTTTGGGTTCAAACAAATTAGTCAATGATCTCTAAAGTTTTCTGGAAATGTAAATGGCAGTGATTTCATAGATGTCATTCTGGATTATGTTACCGTTGAGCAAAAGCTGTGTATGTGAAACAGGCATTTAAGAAAATGTTGAAACTAGTTGGCTGCTTTTGTGCATGACTGCCATTAAAACCAAAACCATGAGTGGCTGATCTGACCGATAGGTGCTTGAAGGTCCAGATCACTGAGAGTCACTCCCTTAGACCCTGCTCGTATATGGACTAGTGTGTAATTTGAACATTTGAACTAATACATCTCTACTAATCAGATGGCTTCAATAATTTGAAAATCTGATTCTGCATAAGGTCGATATGACAATCTGTGTGAGCTTAACTGTGTTTCTAATGTGCCTGTCAAATAATTCCCTGACGCCACGTGTTGAATATTTGCATGTTTTAATTACACGAGCCTCTGATTGCGTATTCATGCCATTTAACGTTAGTCACTGAACGTATGTGCGTGAGGTATGAACTCGGCCTTCCTACAGAGATGGTGAATCTAAGTTTCCCCAGTGACTGGCTCAGAGCCCTGAATTGAGATCTCCCTCTGAACTGTGCTTTGGAGGAGGAGCGGATTTGTGTCTCTTCTCGGAGTGGATGGTGAGCTAAGGGATATTTCACCCTTAAGGAACCTGAAGTTAAGGCAAAGGATGTCAGATGAGTTCAAACCACTGCTCAAGCCTTTGGAACATCCTGGCTATCTTCATTTAGGAACATAAGTATTTGAGTCAAGCAACCCTTCTGCTGGGTAAAAGGAGAGGGTGAAAGGCTTTTGCCGCTTAACAGAATCACGGACAGATCACTTTAAGTGTGGGTCTTGAGATGAGACGTGCCTGCATTTCTTTTCTTAGCAGGACAAAAGTTTGGAGTCTGTTCCCAGAATTAAAAAGAGCACAGGAATTCCAAGGAGTTTCACGATGGAGGTGAAAGATCCCAAAACAAGAGGTGTTATGCTGACAAACACTGGAAAATACGCCATACCAACTATTAATGCGTAAGTATGGAATTAATTGGACTGACCAAAAACTGAAGGAGAGAAACCACGAGTGAATGCCTGAGTGGCAATGCAGCCGAGTTGGCCGGCATCTGTAATTGCAGGGGAGGAAGCATTGTCACCGTATCTTAACCTTAAGATCTGCCATACTTTCTAATATGAAAACAGGGTGATCCTACCGTTCGTGCCCCTGGAAGTTGGTTAAACGTGTGGTAGGCTGAGAATCTATTTCTGCAAAACATTTCCGTAGTGTTTACACTTGGAGTCGTTCTCTCAGAAAGCTCGTTTTGCATCTGGTTTATGTTTCAAAGGCTCCTTGCAAAACTTATCAAATTGGACTGTTGGGCTGAGGTTTCCTTCCCCTCTGCCTTTTATCAAATCTGATGCGTGAAACAGACTGAAGTTTTCCTTTTTCTCCAAACTAAAAATGCTACTGTGTGCTGACAAGAGTGGTTCTCTTAAAAAGGAATCGGTAGCACTTCTGTTTTTCTGTCACGGATCTCCTTTGGTAGGAGCTGGAACATAGACTTCGTTCACTTATAAAATGCAATTACTGGAAGGCCAACTCTATCCTGAGCCTGCAATTTATATTTACCCTCTGGCAAAGGAGAGCTGGGATTCATTTCCCCTGATTTCTAGCCGTCAAAAAATGATTTTTCTAAGTCTGAGCTAATTTCTTAGTTGATCCAATGAATGGTAGTGTTCTGCAGAAGGAAAATTGTTCCCCCCTCCCCTCTCTGGCAGTTGAAACTAAATGCCTGTGTTTTATAAGGCTAATGCGGAGTGAGAATAATTCCATCTGTTATCTTCCTTTGATAAAATTAAAAGCTTGGAACAGTTTTCATATCCACATCTTTAACTTTTTTCTTTTTCCTTCCCCACCCCACCCTCCAGGGAAGCTTCTGCTAGAGGAAAGAAGGAAAAGCCGCCCTTTTTACCCTCATCCTCTGATGATCCGATTCCAGATGAGTTGCTGTGTCCCATTTGTAGAGATACGATAACCGATGCAGTTGTTATTGCCTGCTGCGGAAACAGTTTTTGTGGCGAATGTAAGTGTTACTCCCCTGATTGTTGATTCAAAACCTGATCTTCTGAAAGCAGAAATAGGAGAGAACTGAATGATTGTGTTACCACTTCTATTTACTGCTTAAGTATCCCTTGAGTAGGAAAAGAATTTTCTCACATAAAGGAAAGAAAAATAAGGCAGAAAGCTTTTTTTGCTTTTTATGCATGTAGTTAAATCCTCTTTACACGCGGAGGGATGATTATGAGAAGAGTGCGTAATTGTGCAGGTGATTACAGGATTAGATAGTGAATGCATTTAGTGTCTTTCTCTCACACAAAATTATGTGGCCAACTCTGGTGACTTGCTGTGGTCTGCAACAAGCGGATAGTTAGGCATTTAATCCACGTTCTTCTCCACAGGAGAGTTGGTTAAAGCCGGCAGAACTCAACCCTACTATCGTTTTTTTGAGATGAGTTTTTTTCAAGAACCTTGAGGTTGGTGACTTGTCACCGTAGAGCCTGGAAAAAAAGAGGAGTTGAACCATCAAGACGCAGCCTACCCTACATCTTCAAATGTTCAATAGTGAAGTACCAAAACTGCGTAGCTATTTACTGCATACTAGGAATTTTTTACACTCTTGAACGTTTATAGCTTGATGCTCTCAGGGCAAGAGCAGATTCACCCATTAAGCATATACGTCTTTTTATAAATGATTAGAACCCTCAACATTTCCTTCGTTTGGCTAAAAACTATTTTGGTGATTCTAATGATTCGCAGGTATTAGAACAGCATTACTGGAATCGGAGGAACATACGTGCCCAGCATGTCATCAGGCAGATGTTTCTCCTGATGTTTTAGTTGCCAACAAGTGTCTACGCCAGGTAACGTGATGACTTTGATGTAAACTGTTTGCATGAAAAGTCTGTTTGTAAAAAGCTGAAAGGGAAGAAAATAGTACTTTACATCTCCTTAAGAAAGGCTAAATTGAATGAGGCTAAATTTACTTTTCAAATGCTTCATCTGTTATTACAGAAGCTTACACCTTTAGAGACAGTCTGGCAAATTCGGGTCACACTTTTGTTTAACGTGATTGCCTCCCTTTCCAATTCGATGTTAACACAGAATTACTTTAAGTGCAGATACTCTGAGGTGCCAATCGTTACTGACACTGTTTAACGTCCTGTGTTTGTGTATCCGCACGTTGATTTATTTCAGGGTTGGTGGCATTTCCAGGAATACACCAGTAAATTTACTCTGTGGAGGTTTTTGTTCGCCTATCTACTGACATTTCGTAGTATGTATTTGTAAATGTTTTTCTGCCTCTAGGCTGTGAACAACTTCAAAAGTGGAACTGGCTACAGAAAGCGGATTCAGCAGCAACAGCAGCGGCAGCCGCCACCGCCACCACCTTCACCACCACTCGTGAGACAAGCAATAACCCGCAACCTGCAGCCTCTGCTCTGGCCAAAAATGTCCAGACAGCAGGCGCCACTAATGATTTCGTTAGCTTCTCTGGCTTCTCCTTCTGCTTTGGCATCGTTGGCCCCTGGTCCGTCACCTGTGGCAGCCTGGCTGCCAGTAAGTCCCTCTTCTGTCATTGTCCCTGATCTCCCTCCAGCAGTGCCCCTACCTCTCCGTGCTGAAAAGCCAGATAGACCTTCTCGGTAAGTAAAGCTATAGAGCAACATGAATATGAAACGCTGAAGTTAGATTCTTCTTCTTGCGCTCCTCTTCTAGCGAGTGACGTTTAGTGACATTCATTAGTGACATCAGTGACAGTTCCAGCTATTTTATTTTACTTTGAGTGAGGACACTTTGATAAGTTGGAAGTACACCTCATGCAAGAAGCTTCTCAGAAGTATTTGTTGTTTGGTTCCCCTATCAGTCGTTCAGTCCAGGTTTACCCCGAGAGAGGAACCTTTCTTCCCCAGGAGCCCTCTGATTTGAAGTGGCTAGGAATTCCTAAAGTAACCATTCGGTTATGCCAGACCTTCTTGAGTGCATTCATTTCTGTGTAGTACTGAGGATCTCATGTTCTCACGAAAAGTGTAAAACCAGCTGGAGGTAACATTGATCAGGTGTTTTCATGTTACTTTTTCCTACAGTATTTCTGCCATCAATGGGACGATAAGTCAGAGCCATCCTCAGTAGTCACAGGGTAGTCAGTGATGCATGCAGATTGGATAACAAACATTGAAACACTACATTTGAAGTATTTACAAACATGACAGTCTAACTTTGCAACCCAGTGAATTAATATGAAAACACGTGAAAAATCTGAACTCTAGTTTAGGGTTTATCTTCTTTCAGCTCGATGCCTTGAATGCAAACAGCCACTCTGTCCAGAAGGCTGTCAGGCTCCGCCGTACCGTTGAATACAGGGGCTCACAATTCAAAAGAACCTCTCAGGCAGCCTCCGAACTAGAACACAGCCGATTCCTAATAGAATTTCCGTTCTTGCATCATCCAAAACTCAGGTTCAGCATGTGGGTTATATGTACTCTAATCCTCCCGTGTGCAGCCAGCTTAACAAATTCTGTTTCCAGTGAGCTGTCTCTTTGAATGCCGGTATTCCACGTAGACTTCTCTTCAGGGCTTCATGTGGAATCGCCCAACTTCCGATTGGTAGATCTGGTGAAGATTACTTTTTCTTTATTTGTTTCCATTTACAGTAGTCAGCCTTTTCTCACCTTGGACTTTATATTTCCAGTAGCACATCAAAACACTGTTTGAATAACAAAAATTCATGTTTTTTGTAGCGGTGCTGATACTGTTACACCTCCTGGTGCTCTGGTGACTGCTGCTGAGCTTTCTAGATCTTCCTCTCTGTCAGTCAGCAGTTTGTTGGAAGAGAAGGTAAATTTTATTTCAACATACGCAGTGAGTCCTGTATTTTAGTAGAGCTCCAAACATTTTCCAACTGTTTGCGTTTATTCACAAGGGCTGTCAGATTCCTGTACTAAGACAACCAGCATTACCAAGTCTTCTGGGCCCCCAAGGGCAATCAATGCCCACGACTGGTAAGTAACTAAAACTTTAGAATTTCTTTTCAGAAATTATCATCTGATAAACTGAACGGGATTTTTTTCTTCCTCTCCCCACTCTGAAAGGTCATCGAATGAGAGCCAGTACACCTCGCTCGGCGGGTGGCAGACCAGGCTGGGACCTGTAAGTGTTCTGCAGAAATTCAGTATATTACTGCTCGAAACCTGTTAAATGAGGCCGTAGCACGTAACTTAGATAACAGCTGATTTATAATGAGGTAAGTGTGCCCAGATAGCTGTGGAGAATACAAGTGGTAATTGGGAGACCTTATTGTGGCCTTCCAGTACCTGCAGGGGGCCTACAGGGAAGCTGGGGAGGGGCTGTTTGCAAGGGCATGTAGCGATGAGGGGCAATGGTTTAAACTAGAGCAGAGCGGGTTTAGATTAGACATGAGGAAGAAGTTCTTTACAGTGAGGGTAGTGAGACACTGGCCCAGGTTGTCCAGAGAGGTGGTGGAGGCCCCATCCCTGGACACATTCAAGGCCAGGCTGGATGAGGCTCTGAGCAACCTGATCTAGTTGAAGATGTCCCTGCTGACTGCAGGGGGGTTGCACTAGATGGCCTTTAGAGGTCCCTTCCAACCCAACACATTCTATGATTCTGTGATTCTAATTAGTTTTGAAAAGGTTTGATTTTAATTGTCTTTGACGAAGGGCATATGTGATGGCACTAAGATGATTTAAAGTAAAACTCCAGTACATGATTGAAAAGAGGACGCTGAAAAATTAACACTTTTTAAGGAAACCGTAAGTACATCTAAAAATGAAATACAATTAAAGAAGCAGGTGGAAAGATGCCCTCTTGATTACTGGCTGAATCGGGCTGAAGAAATTGATTTCCCCATAGAATTTGGCCTCCAGCATTCTTTTTTTAACAACCTAGTTGATACTGATTGAGCAAACTATTGGAAAAGTCAACGTTCTTATATGATGACAATTTTGAATTCCTTCCATTTAGTCATCTCAAATAGCCAAGCTGCTTTCTCTCAGTTG
Organism: Rissa tridactyla; assembly: GCF_028500815.1. Classification (NCBI taxonomy): domain Eukaryota; kingdom Metazoa; phylum Chordata; class Aves; order Charadriiformes; family Laridae; genus Rissa; species Rissa tridactyla. The sequence continues at coordinate 1,732,487 of NW_026529545.1, forward strand.
GAGGGAGAGAGAAGAGTCTGTTTGATCTATTACTGCCGCGTCAAGTGAGTCCTCCCTTTTGGTATATATTTGTTCTAGACAGATTTTAAGGGTGCATTGTGTTTATAAAATCTTGAGGAAAAATGAAAACAAAAGCCAGGGTCCATGCCACAGATTATCTAAAAATTTCAAATTCAGTAAGCAAGAAAATAACAATTCGTGGGTGAGAACAGGCCAAATACATCATCATGAGTCCGCAACATAGGAAGCGTACGTGGAAGAAGTCCAAAGACGTTTCAGAGAAGATTAGTTATTATTTGTGCAGTACTTTGAAGGTCAGAAGTGTGAAGTATGAGGTGTATCAAGGATTGGTAGAGGAGCGGTGGGCACTTGGCACGTGGGAGTCTCTCCTAAGCACGGGCAGCCTCCATCCACAGTCGCAAAGCTGCGTATAGGGAGAGAAGACTGAGGGAACTGCCGGGGGTGAGGATGTGGGAGCAAGTGTGAGGATCAAGAAATGCGCGTAGTCTCAAATGGAAGCAGGGAGAAAAATGCTTAGGCTGAGAACACGCAGTGCTCGCCACCACGCTCCGGCTTCGTTCGCTTTCCTCTCTGAAATCAGAGCAGAGTGTAACAAACGGTGACACGTGTATTTGGGTTTCTTTAGAAGTTCCAGTCGAGGACGCCTGCGTGGTGAACGTACCCAGAGCACCCAAGCCCCAACGCTACCAGCATCAACAGCAGTCTTCGTGCCAGCGCCTCCGCCTTCCTTGGACCCTCCACCACCCCAAGCACTTCCTCTTCTACCGGGGGCACTACGACCACAGTTTCCTCCCCAGTTTCCACCTGGTCAGCCTCCATCTGCCAGCTACACTGACTCCCCTCCAGGATATCCCCCAGCTCCTGCAAACACGTCATCAGCCTGGGTACCAACAGCAGTACCAACGGCGCATTCCGATCCCATCCCAGTGACACAAGCTCCTCCTTTATCTAGGGAGGAGTTTTACAGAGAACACCAGCGACTGGAAGAGGAGTAAGTACTTGGCTCAAGGAAGTTGTGTTTGTTCTTTTTCATTTTTGTATTTTGAGAGCGTACTGGACTGCAGTTACACTGAAGTGCATCTGGCATAAGCAAAAATGACATAGTATTTTTTTCAACAGGCTTTTTTCTTGCAGATGGCAAACGTGCAAAACTAAAAGAAGACAAACGTAATTCTAAAACTGTCCCTTCAACTTACAGGAATTCTAAACTGGTTTTGCTTAAATAGGACATGCACCTTTTGCGCTTGCATGCAGTATACGTTTTCTCACGTTGGGCACGGTTTGTTTCTTGGTGTCGTTTTGTCCTAAAGGTCAAACTCTAATTGTAATAAAGGTCAAACGAATGCTTTTGCTAAGGAGTTGATGGAATACAAAAGGTGCAAAAGGAGCGCAGGCGTTCATTTTCCAGGTAAGTGTTTGACATGTCCATAATGGAGAAGCAGATTGTCTAGAAGAATCCGGAGGAGTTCCGCTCCACCCCTCAGTCATTCGATAGACTGGATGGTTCGAGGCGTTAGCAGTGACAGGAGTTTCATATGTAGCTTACTAGCTCAGATACATGGCAGAGGTTGCAGTTGGCTGACAGGTATAATTTGGCAGTTGTTGTTCAGGAACAAGGGTCTCTTTTAGTAGAGTTTAGCTGCAGTGACATCCCTCACCTCCTGGCACCCTGAGAGGGCTCGAGACCGAATAGGAGCAGTTGCTGGATTTTCTGCGTCTCCCTGGTCTGATTGCCACCATTACCTCAAAGCACTTTGGAGGAGATACATGAGGGAAATTGTCTTCGTTTCCTCTTTTGTCTGTCTCATGTGGATACACGGAGAGTTTTTAACCTGGATCGCAAACTGGTGGCTTTTGCTAGTATTTTGTTGACACTGTTAAATTTTCCTTAGGAATTAAAAGATCAGGCTTGTTCGTAAGGAAATCTAGAATTTGTGAGGGACTTTGAGAGGAGGAATGATGCTGATGAACATATGCGGGATAATGTGAAACGCTTCTTTAAAAAATAAGAAAAGAAAAGCTTGTGAAGAAAAGCCTCAGGGTAGCTGATGTTTCTGTCCCAAAAGATGACTTGGGCAGGTGTCTGAATAGCTCTTTAGTAGCAATGCGGTCAGTCTCTTTCCTGGAGGAATGGCATTGAGTCGTACTACTAGAGGCTGACTTTAGAAGCTTTTAGGTATGATTTTTCTTGAAATGTGGTCACAACCCTTGGTCAGAGCTAGAGGCGTGTGCAAAATTTTGCCGGGACTCTCGTCCGTCTCGAGGTGTTGATTGAATAGTCCTGTATGTAAGATTGCAGTACGAGCATTTTGCATCCTTGCCAAATAAGCAGCAAGGTTAAATCAACTAAGCTGGCATTTTAAAATTAAGCTTTCCTGGCGTCAGGCTAAATCGTGTTTTCTTGATGTTTGATGCTGCACTGTAGCCATAAAGACTTGCACTTTTTGCATCTTGCTGCAACAGAAGTGATTTGCGCTGCACGTGGTTGCTGGGTAGTGAAAAGTGTGTGTGCTCACCTACCAGTATAGGCCAGTATACATCGCCTTACGTCAGTCAATAGCTACGGTAGCTCACGTGGTAGAAGTGAGCGGAAATAGACTTCCCCTTCTGGTATGTTTTTACACTAACAAGGCAGCAGGTGTTCTGTCTTGTAAGCAGAAACTTCTACGTGTTATCAAGTTCTTCAATTCACAGTAGTGTTATGTCAGCAGCTGAAAAAAGCTTTGCCGTAAGCATATGGAGAGGGGGAAAAAAAAATAAATCAAATTTGGGAGGAAAAAAAACTGGGGAGAGTGATGGTTTTAAATTAACTTCTTTTTTTTTTTTTTGGTGTTATGTTTTAAGGTCCAAGTCTCCCTGTGGTGCTTCATCCTACTCCAGAGGTTCACATACCTACTCCAAGTCAAGATGGGGTTTTTCCCACTCCTGCTCCTACTCTCGATCATTTAGACGTTCCCATTCTCGTTCCTACTCGCGATCGCCACCCTGTCCAAGAAGAGGCAAAGGGAAGAGTCATAACTATCGTTCTAGATCAAGGTCCCGTAGTTATCACCATTCACAGTCAAGGTCACCCCCATACCCAAGATACTATTCTGATGCAAAACCTGAAAAAAGGAAAAGAAAAGTAGATGAAAAGGTTGATAAAGATCATGAAGCCACCTACATAAAGGCCTGTAAACCAGAAACTGCTGAATCGAAAACATGGCCGAAGGGGAAGACTGAGCCTGATGGTGAAAAAGGAGAGCGACCTCCAGAAGGGGATAAATCTGCTTTTGTTAACAACCCTGCAAAAAAGATTGAACTTAACCAAGAAACTGGCAAAACGATGGTGAGTGGAGAAAATGTGCCACCTGCGAAAGAACCTGCTGAGAAACCTGAGCCGAGCAGCAGCAAAGTTAAACAAAAGAAAGCAAAGGGAGAAGTGAGAAGAAAAGTAACAGCAGCTGATGGATCTAGTTCAGCTCTTGTAAATTACACCAGGTACCTCATCATTTCTTTTCCTATTCTTTCCTTCCTCCTCCCCGCACCCCAAAAATGTCAAATTATTTGTGGTGACTAATGAAAGGAACAGCCAAATCCATGCTACGTGAGTGAATAATCCGTGACTTTTCCTGTTAAACGGTCCTTGGGTCAGAATGAAATTTTGTTAAAGAAAACAAACAGTCTGTACTGCGCAGAAAGCTCATGAGGTTAATTCATTGCTGACGTGTTTGACCCTTCCTCTGGGACTTTTTCCCCCTCTTCTTATTCATTACATGGTGACTCTGAGGAGCCCTCCCCATGTCTTCCTTTCCATCCAGCTTACTGCTAAAGGCAAGGATAACAGACACGTCTATACCGTGCAATACTTTGACATTAACAATTGCAGGGTGCTGTAATGATCTGCCTTTGTCAGTGTGACATGAAATCGATCCTTGCAGAAATAGCAGCTTGGTCGCCAACACACTGCACTGATTTTAGCTTTGAGCACAGTGCCACGGCGACACAGCTGCACTGCTTCCAGCTCAGTGCCGACTCTTTTGGCTCTGACCTTGGAGATGAGTCTTCTATATTCCATTGTGCGACATGTGAAAAACAGGAAAGTGATCTGGTGTGGGGCTGCTGTTCCTTACAGTCCAGCACCTAAAGAAGCACAACAAAGCAAACTCAAAACATTGAAGACATCGCTGTAGGCTTAAGACAGTGTCTTGATAGTCTAAAAAGTTTCCAAAACGTAATTTTTTCTAAAGAAGAACGTGGGACTTGAGGATAAAATTTGGGTTGTGTGTACCTCTCCGTAATTGCTTGCTTCCACGTTGAAACGGGAATGTGTATCTAATTCATCTACCATTGGTAGAAGTGGGATGTGAAGGAATTAGCAGCTCAGACAGACCCCAATCCGATAATCCTGTGTTCTTGTTAATTAAATGTGGAGTAGGAAGACACTAAATTAATTGATTGCTCCTCATGTTAGCTAGTGGACTCGTTCTGTCTCTTGCCTGTTCCCCTAATTGAACATCCTTTGAAGAAGTGCTGCAGACAGAGAATTGAAAGAAAAGCTCTTTTATAAAATGTTACAAAAGATCGTGTATCCCAGCCATTATTGAGGTACGCTTTTTTCCTCTCAGCAGTAGTTCTACTGGAGGAAGTGCCGTTAGAAAGACCGAAGAAGAGCCAGATACAAAAGGAGGCGTCGTTGAGGCAATGGAGGAGCACAGTAATGATATCCCAGCCCCAGCTGAAGACGTTGTGAAGCTGAAGCCTGAAGCAAGGGGAAGTCACAGTCTAAGCAGTCCCCGTGTTAGCCGCAGCCGCGGTCAAAGCCCTTCTGAGAGTCGGACTCGAAGGCACAGGGGCAGTGCCAGCTCAGCAGCGAGTCACGGCAGCAAGAAAAAGAAAAAGAAAAAAGAGAAGCAGCAGCACAAGAAGCATAAGAAACACATTGGAAACCAGCTGGAGGTAACATTGATCAGGTGTTTTCATGTTACTTTTTCCTACAGTATTTCTGCCATCAATGGGACGATAAGTCAGAGCCATCCTCAGTAGTCACAGGGTAGTCAGTGATGCATGCAGATGGATAACAAACATTGAAACACTACATTTGAAGTATTTACAAACATGGCAGTCTAACTTTGCAACCCAGTGAATTAATATGAAAACACGTGAAAAATCTGAACTCTAGTTTAGGGTTTATCTTCTTTCAGCTCGATGCCTTGAATGCAAACAGCCACTCTGTCCAGAAGGCTGTCAGGCTCCGCCGTACCGTTGAATACAGGGGCTCACAATTCAAAAGAACCTCTCAGGCAGCCTCCGAACTAGAACACAGCCGATTCCTAATAGAATTTCCGTTCTTGCATCATCCAAAACTGAGGTTCAGCATGTGGGTTATACGTACTCTAATCCTCCCGTGTGCAGCCAGCTTAACAAATTCTGTTTCCAGTGAGCTGTCTCTTTGAATGCCGGTATTCCACGTAGACTTCTCTTCAGGGCTTCATGTGGAATCGCCCAACTTCCGATTGGTAGATCTGGTGAAGATTACTTTTTCTTTATTTGTTTCCATTTACAGTAGTCAGCCTTTTCTCACCTTGGACTTTATATTTCCAGTAGCACATCAAAACACTGTTTGAATAACAAAAATTCATCTTTATTGTAGCGGTGCTGATACTGTTATACTTCCTGGTGCTCTGGTGACTGCTGCTGAGCTTTCTAGATCTTCCTCTCTGTCAGTCAGCAGTTTGTTGGAAGAGAAGGTAAATTTTATTTCAACATATGCAGCGAGTCCTGTATTTTAGTAGAGCTCCAAACATTTTCCAACTGTTTGCGTTTATTCACAAGGGCTGTCAGATTCCTGTACTAAGACAACCAGCATTACCAAGTCTTCTGGGCCCCCAAGGGCAATCAATGCCCACGACTGGTAAGTAACTAAAACTTTAGAGTTTCTTTTCAGAAATTATCATCAGATAAAGTGAACGGGATTTTTTTCTGTTTCCTCTCCCCACTCTGAAAGGTCATCCAATGAGAGCCAGTACACCTCGCTCAGCGGGTGGCAGACCAGGCTGGGACCTGTAAGTGTTCTGCAGAAATTCAGTATATTACTGCTCGAAACCTGTTAAATGAGGCCGTAGCACGTAACTTAGATAACAGCTGATTTATAATGAGGTAAGTGTGCCCAGATAGCTGTGGAGAATACAAGTGGTAATCGGGAGACCTTATTGTGGCCTTCCAGTACCTGCAGGGGGCCTACAGGGAAGCTGGGGAGGGGCTGTTTGCAAGGGCATGTAGCGATGAGGGGCAATGGTTTAAACTAGAGCAGAGGGGGTTTAGATTAGACATGAGGAAGAAGTTCTTTACAGTGAGGGTGGTGAGACACTGGCCCAGGTTGCCCAGAGAGGTGGTGGAGGCCCCATGCCTGGACACATTCAAAGCCAGGCTGGATGAGGCTCAGAGCAACGTGATCCAGTTGAAGATGTCCCTGCTGACTGCGGGGGGTTACACTAGATGGCCTTTAGAGGTCCCTTCCGACCCAACACATTCTATGATTCTGTGATTCCAATTAGTTTTGAAATGGCTTGATTTTAATTGTCTTTGACAAAGGGCATATGTGATGGCACTAAGATGATTTAAAGTAAAACTCCAGTACACGATTGAAAAGAGGACGCTGAAAAATTAACACTTTTTGAGGAAACTGTAAGTACATCTAAAAATGAAATACAATTAAAGAATCAGGTGGAAAGATGCCCTCTTGATTACTGGCTGAATCGGGCTGAAGAAATTGATTTCCCCATAGAATTTGGCCTCCAGCATTCTTTTTTTAACAACCTAGTTGATACTGATTGAGCAAATTATTGGAAAAGTCAACGTTCTTATATGATGACAATTTTGAATTCCTTCCATTTAGTCATCTCAAATAGCCAAGCTGCTTTCTCTCAGTTGGAGAGAGAGAGAAGAGTCTGTTTGATCTATCACTGCCGCGTCAAGTGAGTCCTTCCTTTTGGTATATATTTGTTCTAGACAGATTGTAAGGGTGCATTGTGTTTGTAAAATCTTGAGGAAAAATGAAAACAAAAGCCAGGGTCCATGCCACAGATTATCTAAAAATCTCAAATTCAGTAAGCAAGAAAATAACAATTTGGGGGTGAGAACAGGCCAAATACATCATCGTGAGTCCGCAACATAGGAAGCGTACGTGGAAGAAGTCCAAAGACGTTTCAGAGAAGATTAGTTATTATTTGTGCAGTACTTTGAAGGTCAGAAGTGTGAAGTATGAGGTGTATCAAGGATTGGTAGAGGAGCGGTGGGCACTTGGCACGTGGGAGTCTCTCCTAAGCACGGGCAGCCTCCATCCACAGTCACAAAGCTGCGTATAGGGAGAGAAGACTGAGGGAACTGCTGGGGGTGAGGATGTGGGAGGCAAGTGTGAGGATCAAGAAATGCGCGTAGTCTCAAATGGAAGCAGGGAGAAAAATGCTTAGGCTGAGAACACGCAGTGCTCGCCACCACGCTCCGGCTTCGTTCGCTTTCCTCTCTGAAATCAGAGCAGAGTGTAACAAACGGTGACACGTGTATTTGGGTTTCTTTAGAAGTTCCAGTCGAGGATGCCTGCGTGGTGAACGTACCCAGAGGACTCAAGCCCCAACGCTACCAGCATCAACAGCAGTCTTCGTGCCAGCGCCTCCGCCTTCCTTGGACCCTCCACCACCCCAAGCACTTCCTCTTCTACCGGGGGCACTACGACCACAGTTTCCTCCCCAGTTTCCACCTGGTCAGCCTCCACCTGCCAGCTACACTGACTCCCCTCCAGGATATCCCCCAGCTCCTGCAAACACGTCATCAGCCTGGGTACCAACAGCAGTACCAACGGCGCATTCCGATCCCATCCCAGTGACACAAGCTCCTCCTTTATCTAGGGAGGAGTTTTACAGAGAACACCAGCGACTGGAAGAGGAGTAAGTACTTGGCTCAAGGAAGTTGTGTTTGTTCTTTTTCATTTTTGTATTTTGAGAGCGTACTGGACTGCAGTTACACTGAAGTGCATCTGGCATAAGCAAAAATGACATAGTATTTTTTTCAACAGGCTTTTTTCTTGCAGATGGCAAACGTGCAAAACTAAAAGAAGACAAACGTAATTCTAAAACTGTCCCTTCAACTTACAGGAATTCTAAACTGGTTTTGCTTAAATAGGACATGCACCTTTTGCGCTTGCGTGCAGTATACGTTTTCTCACGTTGGGCACGGTTTGTTTCTTGGTGTCGTTTTGTCCTAAAGGTCAAACTCTAATTGTAATAAAGGTCAAACGAATGCTTTTGCTAAGGAGTTGATGGAATACAAAAGGTGCAAAAGGAGCGCAGGCGTTCATTTTCCAGGTAAGTGTTTGACATGTCCATAATGGAGAAGCAGATTGTCTAGAAGAATCAGGAGGAGTTCCGCTCCACCCCTCGGTCATTCGATGGACTGGATGGTTCGAGGCGTTAGCAGTGACAGGAGTTTCATATGTAGCTTACTAGCTCAGATACATGGCAGAGGTTGCTGAGGAGAAATAACTGGACTCCAGACAATCCAATGTGAATCAACAGAAGCTGTTTATTAAGCACAGATCATCATCTTTTATACCCTGCGTTGTAGCCGTACACGCCACTTGCTTATTTCCGATTAGCTAGTTACACTGTCCACGCGCTGTGCATGCAGTTCATTCACACATCAGATTGGTTACAAGAATTCACATAGTAAATTGCTTAGTCACTAGCACAACATGTTTTCTACTTTCTCAGTTCTCATTTTTCCCATGTACTAATTCCATCTTCTACCACCTGTTTTGCTCTTAATCTAATCTCTCACAGTAGGGAGGCTGGCTCACATGGCCATTTTCTCTCAGACACATTCCTACAATACCCCCTTTTTCTTCTTGAGCCAGCCACACCTTATACATGGCATTTTCTATCATGTCAGTCACTTTGCGGAGAACACACGAGGCTACCATAATCAATAATAATATAACCAACAATAGCATGAGCCCTTGCTTTAGTAAGTCTGATAACCATCCCGTTATACCCCATGAGCTTAACCAATCATCAAAACCATTTTTAACCACTTTTAATTTGGACATGTTATCCTTCAGCTCCCGTAACTGCTTATGAATGGATGATAAGTGTTCAGAAAGGTTCATACAACACATACCTTCAAAATCTTCACATCCATGACCCTGAGCCAACAGCAGAAATCAATCATCACCCCTGTGGTGTCTCCACAAAAGTTCACTAGGGACGCGTTAAATGTTGGGTAAACTGAATTGAATCCTGCTGTATTAAAAGAAGCCGAAATACCAAGGGTTCTCAATTTTGTGCTCAGCTGCAACTTCCAATCACGAGGATAAGCCCGACACTAATTCCCCGTGGCATCTTCAAATATCAGTACCCTTGCCCTTCTTTCTGCGCTGTAGATGACCGAACCTGTTGCTACAGTGACGTACCACCTGTTCCCACTGGTCCTCCGGAACCGACCAAACCTCTGGCAGCAGCACCGTGTAACGGCACTGTATGTCACACACCCTGGCCAGTCCTTGTGAATGGTAGGCTTCCCTAATCTCCTGTCGTTCAGCCAGCTCGTGTTGAGGTGAACCTGACTCCATATGCCCTGTTGCAATAGCTAAACGAATTAAACCCGTCACCTTACTTAGTTCCTTATTAAAACACACAGCACACCGGATTTAAAACACATAGCACACCCTGTCACCTTACTTAACTCCTTATTAAAACACACAGCACACCGGAATTAAAATACACAGCACACCGGATTAAAAACAGACAGCATACCCTATCACTTTACCTAATTCCTTATAAAAACACACAGCACACCGGGCCGCAGCACGTGGTCTTTCAAACCACCACCAGCCTCGACAATCCTCACAAGGCACAAGGATCCATGGGTCACAGTTCCACACCTAGGGCACTGCACTTCTTCAGCCCTCACCATTGTTGTTGGTGTTGTGGGGTAACTCATTTGAATCCGTCTGCTCAAACCAGGGCTTTATCCACTTGGCTGGTACCCATCTGGTTCCGGCATCTGTAACGACACAGGCATATCCTCGACCGCAGGTTAATAGTCTACACGGTCCTTCCCACTTCCCCGTCACACTGTTTTTAACTGCTACCATGCCATTTTCCTGCCTAAAATCCCCCAGGTCTCTCTGTAGACCTGCGCCGTGCCGCACGATTGGAGGTACAAGGCAGTGTTGAGGGAGGCGTAGGAAGTTCAGGATGTAAATGGCTTTGTTCAGTCGATCTAAAGGGCTCAGCCCTTGCTCTCCCCCTTTCTGTTTTTGAAGCAAATTTTTTAAAGACTGGTTCATGCGTTCCACTATGGCTTGACCCGTCGGAGAATGTGGTGTGCCAGTCACATGTGTAATGCCCCACAGCTGTAGAAATACCTCTGTTGAGCGGGCTATGTACCCTGGGCCATTATCAGTCTTTATCACACGCGGTACGCCTAAGGCCGCGAACGCGCATCGCAAATGTCTTTGTACATGTTTACTGGATTCACCAGTCTGCGCAGTTGCCCAAATTGCAGTTGAATAACAGTCTACACTCAGGTGTATAAATTTCAGTTTTCCAAATTCTGACACATGGGTTACATCAGTCTGCCAGAACTCCAAAGGTCCATGCCCTCGGGGACTGACGCCTGGGTTGAAGTTAGGTATAAATGGTTGACAATCAGCACAAGTTTGCACTATACCTCGGGCGTCAGACTCCGAGATCCCAAATTGTCTGCGCAGCATTCGTGCAGATTGATGGAAGAATGTATGAGAGGCACGTGCTTGCACAAACTTATCTGGAGGTGGTGCGGCCCATGCAGGAGCCACAAGTTTATCAGCTCGTCTATTGCCCTCAGCTAAACCTTCTGGGAGCCCCGAATGGCTGCGAATATGGGTGATGAAATAAGGATCGTGCCGTTCACTGAGTAGGAGCAACAGTTCATGGAGCAGGGTGAACAGCTGCTCATCACTGACCTCCTTCAGCAAAGCACGCTCCATTCGTTGAACGATTCCAACCACATATAAGGAGTCACATATGATATTAATACCTCCTTTTGTCCACCTGCGAAACACTTCTAGTACAGTGCGTAATTCTAGCTTTTGTGTGGACCCTTTACAGTCCATGATCACAATATCATGCCATTTATTGTCCGTGTACCATGTTATTGCTGCTTTCTGTGTCTTCCCCCCGGCATCTGTAAAGATTGTCGGCCCTCGGACAGGTCGTTGAGACAAAGCGGGAATTTCCTCAATGTGTCCTACTTGTAGCACACTAAAAAACTTGTGCGGAGGCGAATGTACCTTAACTGTTCCAGCATAGTTCAAAAGCGCAATCTGCAACGCCATAGAGTGTCGTAAGGCCCACTGCAAGTATTCAGCTACTAAAGGAATTACCATATATTCAGGTTCCTGTCCGGATATCTCAACGATCCTCTGACGCCCTTTAATCATGAGTTGCGCCATCGCCTCTATCCTCGGGGTAACCGTACGCTTTGGTTGGCCAGATAAGAAAATCCACTCCAAAATTTGTAGCGGGTCCCTTTCCTGTACCCATTGCATTACTAAAGTGAAAGGACGTTCGTCATGATTTATAATTAATAAACCTATCGAATGATCAGGGTCCCATCGATGCGCGTAGGCATAGACGACCCTATCACTGACCATCTGCATCGCCTTCTGCACGTCTAAGGATAACTGTCTGGGGGCATCAACGCCACCGCCTCCTTGCAACAGGCGCATGAGAGGTGCTAAGTCTTCGTTTGTAAGACCACACAATGTACGGACCCAGTTTAGATCTCCTAAGAGTTTTTGAACATCATTCAGCGTCGAAATGTGTGTTCTAATCTCCAACTTCTGTGGCCTAACTGTAGTTTTAGATATTTCCCATCCTAAATATTTCCAGGGTGGTTCTTTTTGAACTTTTTCTGGTGCAATTTGTAACCCTGCTTTCCCTAGTACCTGCTGCAGCTCCTCAATAGCCTTGTCACACTCTAATTGTTGTCCAGCTGTCAAGATGTCATCCATATAATGATAAATTATCCACTCAGGGTGTTTTTTCCGCACTGGTGCCAAAGCCCATGCTACGTACATCTGGCACAAGGCGGGTGAATTTTTCATTCCCTGTGGCAACACTATCCAATGATACCTGCACATAGGCCCGTTCTTATGTGTTGTTGGCACGGAAAAAGCAAATTTCGGATAGTCATCGGGGTGCAAGGATATTGTGAAAAAGCAGTCCTTCAGATCTATTATCAGAATCTCCCACCCTTTAGGGATCATGATAGGGGATGGCAAACCTGGCTGTAAAGCACCCATGTCCCCCATAGCCTCATTAATTTTTCGTAAATCATGCAATAACCGCCATTTGCCACTCTGTTTTGGGATGGTAAAAATGGGTGTATTCCAAGGGCTGGTTGTTAGTTCTATATGTCCCTTCTCCAACTGTTCCTGTACTAATTGCTCAATTGCTCGATTTTTTCCGAATTGAGCGGCCATTGGTCCACCCATACCGGGTCGTTCGTTTTCCACTTCAATTTCAAAAGAGGTCGCCCTTCCCCAATGGCCGCCCCAGAAAACCCGTCCCCCCAGTCGTTAAGCAAGCACCCAGTTGACTTAAAGCATCCCGGCCCAGCAGGCACACCGGCGCTACTGGCACATACGGTCGTATTGAACAAGCTCCACCATCAGGCATTTGGCATTGGATCACCTCTTTGCTTATTCTTGTTGTCTGAGTTCCTCCGACCCCCATTATGGGTATAGCTGGGTCTTCTACGGGCCAAGAGGGTGGCCAACGACCTTGACTGATAATAGTCACATCAGCGCCGGTGTCTACAAGCATATCAAGTACGCACTTTTGACCCCCTGGTGCTCTTAGGGCAACTCGCTGCAAGGGCTTTGTTTTACTGATTTCAGGGCTAAATATATATCGGCATTACCTGTTGAGCCAAAACCTTTATCCCCCCCTTATCTGATTTCCGGCTGTCGGAACAGCGGCCTTAAATGGCACTAGTTGTCCAATGTGAGTACCCGCTGGGATATGCACAGGTGGAGTGGGTGTCCATACCATTATTTTAATTGGACCTGTATAATCAGCGTCTATTACCCCAGGTAACACAAACAAACCCCGTCTGGTAATGGAAGATCGTCCCAATAATAGTGCACTCAGTCCATACCCCAGTGGCCCTTCCATATCAGTAGGAATGCACTGCACTTGGGAGTCTGTAAGGGTAACCTCCTTTATTGTTGCCACGTCCGCTCCGGCACTCCCTGTGGGGCAGAGGCTGCACTACCCACGCACCCTGACCCTGAGGCCTGTTTTGTGTCATCGCGCTCGGGCCCCCCGCGCTCATCAGCCCGTTTCCCAATGGCGTGCCATCCTTATGGAATTTTGAGCGGCATTCAGATGCTCTATGTCCAAATTTCTGACACCGATTTCATGTGCCCGTAAATCCTCCCGTTCCTCCGCTCCTAGCAGGCGTCATATCTGTCTCTCCCCTCTGCTTTCCTACTCTACACTGTATCTTCAAATGACCGACCTTCCCACACTTAAAGCATTTCGGTCCCAAATTACGATTATTAATCAAGGGCTTGACAGCCGCAGCAAAAGCGGAGGCCAAAAATCCTGCCTGTTCTTCAGGTGTCCCTACCCTACAGCATGCCTCTATCATGTCGGTAACGGTGGCGTGTCGAGGCAAAGTTTGCAAGATACGCTTACAGGCTGGATTTGCGTTCTCTACGGCCAATGATTGAAATACCGCCTCTTTGGCTGCCACTGGCAGTTCTCCCCGGTCTAACGCATTCCTTAGTCTATCAAGAAACTGCATGAATCCCTCGCTGGGGCCCTGTTTTATCGTCGTATATGGGGGAGTGACCTTGCCATCCTCTGGCAACGTCCTCAGTGCTTCGCGAGCCAACTCTGCGGACTGTTGTAAGATAGCGACATCTAGCCGCGCTTGTCGCTGAGCATCAGCGAAAGGACCTGTTCCTAATAACATCTCCATGGTTGCCAGCCGCAACGGATCCCCCTCCACTCTATTCAAATTCGCTATCACTGCACGTTGTACACCATCCTCCCACCTTGATCTCCACGTTAGTTCTTGCATTGGGGTGGGGATAATGGACATCAGTGTCCGGCTATCAAAAGGAGTCATAATATTAGTAGTGAAAAAATTGTTAAGAAACGACTGAGTGTAGGGAGAATTAAGGCCAAAGTCATACACTAATTTTCTCGCTTCTTTTACGATCGGCCAAGGAAGACCCTCCCATCTATTGGGATTCCTTCGACCTCCCGTAGTTCCCCCCAGTATCACCGGAAATGCTGTTGGTAACATTATACCCTCTACCAAGGCATTTTGAATGATTCCTTTCCAATGCACTTGCGGATCCGGCGGCTCCCCTGAGCCCGCGGTCGCACCCCCCAAACTCTCCTCCCACGTTCCCGTTACCCAACTCTCCTCCCGCGTTCCTGTTACCGCCGCCCCATACCCCCCCGCTTTCACCCCTCTGTCACCTCTCCATATTTCATATCGCTTGCTCCTCCTCTTGTTTCCATGGTCTCTGTTGTTCTCTCTCTAACTGTTCCAATTTCTGTTGCAGTGTTTTTGCCGCCGCGCATGCGCCTTGCGGCAATTCTTGTTCAGCGGGAGAGGGAGGCGACGGTGGAAGCAGTGGGTACAGTGATGGATCAAAAGGTGGTCTGGGCTGCACATCTACATGTTGCCGTGGAGGCTTAGGTGGACCTTCATAAAACCCAGTTCTGGGGTTGTACCACTCTGGTGGAGGTGCCGTTGGTCTTGCTTCCGAGGGTGGCGGTGCTGGCCAGGGAACGTCCTCCTCCATCGGTTCTTCTTTCTCTGGAACTTCCTCAGGTGGAGCAGAGGGGATCAGCAGGGGATCGTCCCAAACCTTCGGACCTGGCCTGTTCGATCCTCCTCCCGTGGGTTGTAATGCTGCAAAAGCCCCGGCCGCTGTGGCTCGCTCCGCCTTCATATCTTGTAAGGTCGATAACACCAACCACCATGTCGTCGCCAACGGTGATGCCTCTTTGTCTCCTTTACTTATCACTTCCCACAGTTTTTTCCCAACAGCCTCCCATATTTCTGCTTTAAAAGCTGTCTGGGGCTCTGGTGCAAATCCGTTCTCTCTGCACCATATTAACAACCTTCGGAGCATACGCTCATCGTATTTCACCCCTCTCTTAGAGAGGATATGCAGGAGAAGTCTTAATATAGCCCCTTCTTCTTTTGTTACTTGTTGCCCCATCTCCTGCCCCGGCTGCTCACCTCTCTCCGGGTGTCCGTGGCCACGTTGTCTGTTTATTCCGGATTGCCGCCCAATCCGCCCGGTCTCAGTCCAGCTGAGCCGTCCTCCAGACGGTGGATCTCCTTCTGGGTCTTCCGCCCCTCGCGTTCCGTTGCTCAAGCCAAGCGCCCATCGGGATCACGTCGGGGTCACCATCTGAGGAGAAATAACTGGACTCCAGACGATCCAATGTGAATCAACAGAAGCTGTTTATTAAGCACAGATCATCATCTTTTATACCCTGCGTTGTAGCCGTACACGTGACTCGCTTATTTCTGATTAGCTCGTTACACTGTCCACGCGCTGTGCATGCAGTTCATTCACACATCAGATTGGTTACAAGAATTCGCGTCGTAAATTGCTTAGTCACTAGCACAACATGTTTTCTGCCTTCTCAGTTCTCATTTTTCCCATGTACTAATTCCATCTTCTACCACCTGTTTTGCCCTTAATCTAATCTCTCACAGCAGGGAGGCTGGCTCACATGGCCATCTTCTCTCAGACACATTCCTACAATCCCGTACCTCCCCAGTGCAGTTCTGCGTCTTCTCCCTGGACCCCAACCTGCACCCAAACCCCAAACCCATCCTGGTCACCATCACGGTGCGGGGCCCTGTGGGGCTGGGGCAGCTCTATGGGGCGGCGCTCTGGGTCTGAGGGGGGTCTCCTCTGGGGTGGGGTAGGGATGGTCCTAAAACTAAATGCTGTCAGCTGACAGGCTGACAGGCCATGAGCTGACCCACGGCTCGTGTAGGTTTGGTGAGATCCTTCATGTCTGGACACCTGACAGGCCAGGAGCAGGCCCACGCCCTGCGTCTGTGCTTATGAGGTCGCTCACGCCTGAGTAGCCAGTGGGCCAGGAACAGGCCTAGGGATTGTGTAGGTGCCTGGAGGTCACTGGTGCCTGCGCAGACGACAGGCCAGGAGCTGTCACCTGGCTTGTGGATGTCTCTGCGATGTCACTGGTGCCTGAGGAGCCCAGGAGAAACATGTCTTGTGTTGGGTGTTTTGAGGTCCCAGGTGCCTGAGAAGCTGGCAGGCCAGGACTAAGCCCCCATCTTGTGTAGGTGTTTGCAAGGTCACCTGTGACCGCTCAGCTGACAGGCCAGGAAGAGGCCCACGGGTTGTGTAGGAGCTGGTGAAGTCACTGCTGCCCGCGTACCTGGTAGGGCAGGAGCAGGAACATGGGTGGTGTCACGGGTGCCTGAGTAGATGATGCCACTAAAATAGTATTTGGACCCCACCCCAGTATGGGTTTTTGGAAGAACCATCGTCAACAGAAGCCCGGACACAGCACACACACGCGGGTGACAGCGGGACTCCTGAGCACGCAGCAGCAGCAGCAGCAGCAGGAGGGTGCGAGGTCACGGTCACCGTAACCCCTGCGCACACAGGGGTGGCAGCAGGAGGGACGGGAGCTCCTTCTTCAGGTTCTTCTGCTCCTCCTTGACGTGCTCCTCCCCCGCCTCCAGGAACTCCAGCTCCTGCTGCAGCTTCTCCTGCCACAGCTGGAGGTCGGGGGAGGTCCTGCCTGCCCCCACCATCTGCCTGCACCCCCTCCTGCCCGCCGCCCGCCTGCCTGGACCCTCTCCTGCCTGCACCCCCTGTGCCCACACCCACCTTGTGGCGGGTGTCAAGGTCCTCCAGGTCCTCGGGTTCGGGCACCAGGAAGGACAGAGACGGGGGAGGGCGTGGGGCGGCAGCTCCTCCTGGGGGGGCGTGGGGGGGCTGCACCCAGGGGTGGCGGCACCCGGGGGGAGGGTGGTGGTGGTGAAACCCAGATGAGAGAGGACACCTGGGCAAGGGGGGGCACCCGGACATTGCGGAGGACACCACCCATGGGTTGGGGAGGGCACCCAGAGGTGGGGAGGGGGGGTGCCCAGAGTATGGGGGGGTGTCACCCTTGGGGCACACCCAGATACGAGGGGGGGGGACCCAGATTAGGCAGTGTGTGTCCCCATGGGGTGGGGAGCCAAAGATGTGGGGAGTGTCACTCATGGGGGCACCCAGAGACTGGGGGGGGAGGGAGCACCACCCATGGAGGGGGGGAGAAGAGGTGGGAAGGGCACGAAGACACTGGGGGGGGGAACCCATGGGGAGGAGTCGCCCAGAGACTGGGGGGCTGTCACCCATGGGGGGGCACCCAGAGACTGGAGGGGGACGCCAGAGATCGGGAGGGGGTACCCAGAGACTGGGGGGGGCACACAGAGATACGGGGAGGGGGACGCCAGAGATGGGGGGGAGGCACCCAGATATTCGGGGGGGGCGCAGCCAGAAAGTGGGGGGGCACCCTCGGATGGGGGGGAGACCCAGAACCGTGGCGGGACCCGGAAGCGGGTGCGGGATCACGCTGACATGGCGGGGGGGGACCGAGCGATGAGCGCGACCCGGTAGCGGGGGCCGCCCACAGGCGGGTGGGGGCCGGGGGGTCCCGGGAGAGTCTCAGCGGTGTCCCGTCCCCCCCAGGGTGTCCCCAGGGTGTCCCCGGGCAAACCAACCTGCGCGACCTCCCGCGGCGACCCCAGCTCCGCCACGCTGCCGCGCGTCACAGGGCAACGCCCACCGCGGCCGGAAACCGGTCCCACTTCCGGCGCAGGGGATGATGGGAGATGGAGTACGGCCCTGTGCGGACCAGTCATCCCAGTACGGGCCAATACTCCCAGTATGGACCAGCATAGAGCGGTCCCAGTGCTGTCCCAGTGCTCCCAGTACGACCCCCTGACTCCCCGCAGTGCTCCCAGGGTGCTCCCAGTCCTCCCAGTTCGACGCCCTGACTCCTCCAGTGCTCCCAGTGCTGTCCCAGTGCTCCCAGTATGACCCCCTGACTCCCCCCAGTGCTCCCAGTGCTGTCCCAGCGCTCCCAGTATGAGTCGTTGACTCCCCCCAGTGCTCCCAGTATGACTCCCTCACTCCCCCCAGTGCTCCCAGGTCAACCCCCTGACTCCCCCCAATGCTCACAGTGTTGTCCCAGTGCTCCCAGTATAACACGCTCACTCCCCCCAGTGCTCCCAGGGTGCTCCCAGTGCTCCCAGTATGACCCCCACTACTCAACCCAGTACTCCCAGTGCGGTCCCAGTGCTCCCAGTATGACTCCCTGGTTCCCTCCAGAGCTCCCAGTTCGGTCCCAGTGCTCCCAGTATGACACCCTGACTCCCCCCAGTATTTCCAGTGCTTTCCCAGTGCTCCCAGTATGACCCCCGGGGATCCCCCCAGTGTTCCCAGTGTGGTTCCAGTGCTCCCAGTATGACTCGCTGACTCCACCCAGTGCCACCAGTTCGGTCCCAGTGCTCCCAGTCTGACTCGCTGACTCCACCCAGTGCTCCCAGTGCGGTCCTAGTTCTCCCAGTGTGACTCCCTGAATCCCCCCAGTGATCCCAGGGCGCTGCCAGTCCTGCCAGTTCGACGCCCTGAATCCTCCATTGCCCCCAGTGCTGACCCAGTCCTCCCAGTATGACCTACTGTCTCACCCCAGTGCTCCCAGTGTTCCCAGTATGACCCCCTGACTCCCCCCAGTCCTCCCAGTGCGGTCCCAGTGCTCCCAGTGCGGTCCAGTTCTCCCAGTATGACTCCCTCACTCCCCCCAGTACTCCCAGTGCGCTCCCAGCACTCCCATTATGAGTCGTTGACTCCCCCCAGTGCTCCCAGGGTGCTCCCAGTGCTCCCGGTATGACTCCCTGGCTCCCTGCAGTGTTCCCAGTGCAGTCCCAGTGCTCCCATTATGACTCCCTGACTCCCCAAAGTGCTCCCAGTTCTCTCCCAGTGCTCCCAGTATGACCACCTGACTCCAACCAGTGCTCCCAGTGCTGTCCCTGTGCTCCCAGTATTACCCTCTCATTCCCCCAAGTGCTCCCAGTGCTTTCCCAGTGCTCCCAGTATGACCCCCTGACTCCCCCCACTGCTCCCAGTGCTGTCCCAGTGCTCCCAGTATGACTCCCTGACTCCCCCCAGTTCTCCCAGTGCTGTCCCAGTGCTCCCAGTATGACACCCTGACTACCCGCAGTGCTCCCAGTGTGGTCCCAGTGCTCCCAGTATGACCCCCTGACTCCCCCCAGTGCTCCCAGTGCTGTCCCAGTGCTCCCAGTATGACTCCCTGACTCCCCCCAGTGCTCCCAGTGCTGTCCCAGTGCTTCCAGTATGACTCCCTCACTCCTCACAGTGCTCCCAGTATCTCTCTCTGGTTACTCCCAGTGCTCCCAGTATGGTCCCAGTGCTCCCGTGGTGTGTTTTAGCCTCAGACGACAACAAGGAACCACGTGCCGCTCGCTCGGGCCTTCCCAATACGGGAAGAATCGGAAGAAAAAAGGCAAGACTCTTGGGTTGAGACAAAGGCAGTTTCACAGAACAGCAAAGGGAACAAGAAAACAACAACAATCACTCGGACAGAGGAATGTACAAACATGATTACGGAACGCACGCTCCCCGCCGATCCCCGACCGGACCCGGGATGTCCCAGCCCGCTCCAAGTGGAGATGTACTGCCCCCTCCCCAGGCAGCTCAGGGTGGGCATGGCTCACATGGCATGGAATACCTGCGTCCTGGGGAGAATGAACCCTGTCCCCGCCGCAACCAGGACATTATCCACCCCTTATTCCAGACCATCTATGCCATGCCCACATCTTACAGGTTCCAATGAATTGCCACCACTTTCCCCTGTCATGTATATACATACGTATATATATTCATGCAGATATAGTGCCCTTAGTCTATGGGCCATCCCTCCAAAGTGTCCATTGAGTTCATTTCATCCATGGCTCTGGGCTCCATCTGTTAGAACAGTCTGTGTCCTGGAGAGAATTAACCCTATCCCTGCCGGAACCAGGACAGCAGCCCAGAAAGCCAATCATAGCCTGGGCTGCATCTACAGAAGCCTGGCCAGCAGGTGGAGGGAGGGGATTCCCCGTCTCTACTCCAATCTCATATGACTTCATCTGGAATACTGCGTCCAGTTCTAGGGGACCCAGCACAAGAAAACTTGGAACTGCTAGAGTGGGTCAAGGGAAGGATCACCAAAAATCATTGGAAGGCTGGAAAGACCTCTCCTAGGAAGAAAAGTAGAGAGAGTTGATGTTGTTGAACGTGGAAACAAAAAAGCACCAAGGAGACCTTCTTGTGGCCTTTTAACCTATGAGACAGGCTTATAAGAGAGAGAGAGAGATTTTACCAGGGCCAGTAATGACAGGACACGGGGCAATGGCTTTACACTGAAGGAGGGTAGATTTAGACTGGACATAGGGAGGAAATTTTTCACAATGAGGGTGGTGAGACACTGGAAAAGGTTGCCCAGAGAAGTTGTGGATTCCCCATCGTTGGCAGTGTTCAGGGTCAGGTAGGGCGGGGCTTTGAGCATCCTGATCGCAGATGTCCCTAAAAAACAGGGATTGGACTGGATGATCTTTAAAAGTCCCTTCAAACCAAAACCATTCTGGGATGCTATGAGGGCAGATGTGGCCACACCAGTCCTGATTCAAGGGGGACAATAACTCCCCTTGTCTGTATGGCCACGGTCCTTCTAACACCACCCCATGTGCAGCTGGCCTTAATGGTGCTGAGCCTTTACCAGAGGCTCATATGGCATCCCTCAAAGTCCCCAGGCCCGGCTCCTCAGACTCACTCCTCACCTGGTCCTCTCCCACTTTGCCCCTTCTCCTTGAAAAACTTGAGGAGGTTTCTGTTGGCAACATCACCAGTTGTCTCGAGGTCCCTGTGCACTGAAGCTCCGGCACATCAGCATTTAAATTGCACGTGCAGATGGCTCATGCTGAGTCGTGGTTCCTCTAACAAGACAATTGAGTAGCTGTAGGATAGCAGAGGTCAGAAAAGGGGTTACTAGTCATGGACGTCATGAGGAAGGTGGAAAGTGCCACTGTCACCATCTCAGAAACACCAAGGGAATGGCCAACAAGGAAACGGTGAAAAAGAGTTGGCTCTTTGTAGGGGAGGGGATGAGGATGATCCAAGAGAAGAACTTGAGAGTGGAAAAAGAGCGGAAAAGGGCATGAAAGGAAAAGAGGAAAATCAAATTGCTTGGTTGGAAGGGAGCTTTCAGATCACCTAGTCCAACCATCAACCTACCTCTGACAAAAGCCATCACTAAGCCATAGCTCTAAGCACTATGTCTGCCCGTCTTTTAAATACCTCCAGGGATGCTGCCTCAAAAACTTCCTGGGCAGCCTGTTCCAATGGTTAATAACCCCCTCAGTGTAAAAAGTTTTCCTAATATCCTGCCTAAACCTCCCCTGGCACAACTTGAGGCCGTTTCCTCTGGTCCTATCGCCTCTTACTTGGGAGAAGAGACCGATCCCTACCTCTCTACAAACTCCTTTCTGGGAGTTTTAGAGTAAGAAGGTCTCCCCTCAGCCTCCTTTTCTCCAGGCTAAACAATCCCAGCTGTCTCAACTGCTCCACATAATGTTTATTCTCCAGATCCCTCACCAGCTCCATTGCCCTTCTCTGGACCTGCTCCAGCACCTCAATGTCTTTTTTGTGGTGAGGGGCCCAAAACTGGACACAGTACTCCAGGTGGGGCCTCACCCGTGCCGACAGGGGGACAATCACTTCCCTACTCCTGCTCACCATGCTGTTCCTGACACAGGCCAGGATGCTGGTGGCCTCCTTGGCCACCTGGGCACGCTGCTGGCTCATATTCAGATGGCAGCTGACCAACACCCCCAGGTCCTTTCCTGCAGGGCAGCTCTCCAGCCACTCCTCCCCAGGCTTGTAACGCTGCATGGGGTTGGTGTGACCCAAGTGCAGGACCCAGCAGGTGGCCTTGTTGAACCTCATACCACTGGCCTTGGACCATCAATCCAGACTCACCAGATCCCTCTACAATGCCTTTCTACTTTCAAGCAGGTCGACACTGCCACCCAACTTGGTGTCATCTGCAAACTTACTGAGGGTGCACTCGATCCCCTCATCCAGATCATTGATAAAGATCTTAAAGTGAACTGGCCCCAATACCGAGCCCTGGGGAGCAAGCATCAGGGTGACCATCTGCACACAAACATTAACAGCTGACCAAAGGGAGCTTGAGTCCAGGGGCAGCTGGAGAGACGCTGGGATTTGGCCAACAGAAATGTCTTGAAGTCTTTCAAGGAGAAGTGTCCAGTCCTGCATCCCGGGGAAGAATAACCCCAATGCAGCAGGACAGGCTGGGACCTGATGTGCTGAGCAGTGACGCTGCGGAGACGGGGCTGGGCACCCTGAGGGACGCCTCATGAGCCAGTGGTGCACGCTCACTATGAACAAGGCCGGCTGCCTACGGGACTGCAGGAGGAGGAGCGTGTGCCCCCCAGGCAACTTGAGTCACCTTCCCCTTTGACTCAGCACTGCTGTGGCCCAACGCACACAGCTGTGTTCCAGTGTGCGGCTCCCCATTTTGGAGAAGTGGAGAGGACCTGGAGAGTGTCCAGAGGAGGTCTGCCAAGATGGCCTTTAGGGCCCAGTGCACGTGTGCTTGGTGGAGAGGCTGAGGGACCTGGGCTTCTCTGGCCCAGTGGCAGGGAGGCTCTGGGCACTCTTGGAATGGCCTGAACCTGGCTGGAGGACTGTTTCAGAGACAATGGATCTTTTCTTTGGTGGGAAACAGCAGGAGAAAGAAATAATGCAACAAAGGTCAGCTTGGGAGGTGGAGACTGGACAGCAGGAGAAAGAAATGCCACTGCAAGGGCAGTGCTGTGCTGCAACAGATCACCCAGAGGGAGTCGGGATCAGCCCAAGGCGTTGTGTTTCAGGAACAGCCAAGGACGATGGAGAGAGATGAGTAAAGGCAGTGAGATGCTGAGGGGAGAGCAAGACGGGGAAGCAGGGGGGATGCCTGCAGCCTGCAGGGGAAGAGGAGCAGATGTGGGACACCATAGCACAGCCTGTGGTGGAGACGATCAAGGGAGTTGGCAAGGCTGAAAGCCCCCAACACTGCTTATGTCTTTCTCCTCTTGGCTGTGGCTGTTGTCTGTGCCACCAAGGCTACCAGAAGACACCTTATCCTTACAGCACTAGGGCCTTAGCGCCTCCTCTTCCCCACCCGGGAGCCATCATTCTGTCTTTCTGCCCTTGGCATTGCACGTCCTCCCATCACAATGCCCCAGGAAGAGCCCTGAGCTGTGCTTGTGGGGCAGGATCTCCCTTCCCAGGGGCTGGAGTCCAGGGCTTGGCCCTTTGCCTTCCTCTCACACATTCAGCATTAGCCAGCATCAGAGACACCTCTCCATTGCCTTTGCCTACCTGCCCTCACTGCCTCCAGTTTTCCCTCGAACGAGCCCCCAGGAGCCTTTGGCACTAATGGTCCTCCGTAGGACCCATTAACGCTCCAAGAAACTTTCAAAATTACATCTGACGTTGACGTCTGGAGAGGTTTCATCAGCTTCCCCTGTGTCTGAGCTTCATGAACTCAGCACCAAAACCACCAGAGAGGGCATTAAAATGCCTTGGGCTGGTCCTGCTCAGTACAGAAATGGGGGTTGGCCGGGCGGCAGGAATCCGTGTTCACTGCTCGGGATGGGCATCGGGTGGTAAGCAATTGTACTGCATCACTCCTGGTTTCCTATATTCTTTTCCAATGATTGTTATTTTCTTTCCCGTTACTGGTCTATCAAACTGTCTGTGTCTCAACCATGAGATTTTTATTCCTTTTTCTCCCTCTTCTCCCTATCCCTCTGCAGGGGGTCGGGGGGCAGTGAATGAAGAGCTGGTGGTCTTTCCCCCCCGACAAGGCTGAGGAGTGAGCTGGCTCTGCTCATGTCCCTGCAGCTTTAGGACAACCAGGAGTTTCCTTGAGGTTTTCCTGCAGGAATATGCTGAGCAGCTCCTCTGCGTTACAAGTGGATTACAGATGAGGTAACTAGTGAATGGCAGAAGCTGTAACCCCTTTCCCCAATCCCCGCTGCTGTGGAGCAGGGATGACTCCTTGGGAGCCCACAAGCAGAGCTCTGCTCCTCACGGCACACTTGGCCAGCAACAATGAGAGCTCCAACAAGGGCAATGCAGAAAGCTCCCGTAAAAAAGGACACGGGCAAAGTGTGTTTCCGCAGCTGGGGTTTGGAAGGGCAGGCAATGGGAAGAGATTTGCTCAGAGCTGTCCTGACTTGTGAGTGGGCTTTCCTCCTTTGGCAGTACCTCAGGAACAAAGGGATGCGATGTCCAACGGCAGCTCCATCACCCACTTCCTCCTCCTGGCACTCGCAGACATGCGGGAGCTGCAGCTCTTGCACTTCTGCCTCTTCCTGGGCATCTACCTGGCTGCCCTCCTGGGCAATGGCCTCATCATCACTGCCGTAGCCTGTGACCACCGCCTCCACACCCCCATGTACTTCTTCCTCCTCAACCGCGCCCTCTCCGACCTGGGCTGCATCTCCACCAATCTGCCCAAAGCCATGGCCAACTCCCTCTGGGACACCAGGGCCAGCTCCTTCTCAGGATGTGTTTCCCAGGTCTTTTTCTTTGCCTTCTTGATGTCAGCAGAGTTTTGTCTTCTCACCGTCATGGCCTACGACCGGTATGTTGCCATCTGCAAACCCCTGCACTATGGGTCCCTCGTGGGCAGCAGAGCTTGTGTCCACATGGCAGCAGCTGCCTGGGGCAGTGGCTTTCTCCATGCTCTGCTGCACACTGCCAATACATTTTCAATACCTCTCTGCCAAGGCAATGCCCTAGACCAGTTCTTCTGTGAAATCCCCCAGATCCTCAAGCTCTCCTGCTTACAATCAGACTACCTCAGGGAAGTTGGGCTTATTGTGTTTGGTGCCTGTTTATTCTTTACGTGTTTTGTTTTCATTGTGGTGTCCTATGTGCAGATCTTCAGGGCCATGCTGTGTATCCCCTCTGGGGAGGGACGGCACAAAGCGTTTTCCACGTGCCTCCCTCACCTGGCCGTGGTCTCTCTCTTTATCAGTTTTGGCATGTTTGCCTACCTGAAGCCCACCTCCATCTCCTCCACAGATCTAGACTTAGTGGTGTCAATTCTGTACTCGGTGTTGCCTCCAGCAGTGAACCCCCTCATCTACAGCATGAGGAAGGAGGAGCTCAGGGATGCCCTGACTAAACTGTTGCAATATACTCTATTTCACCCTCAATGAGGTATCTGTCTTTCTCCTACAACTCCCAGCATATTCACAGAAAATAGCAGGACGACCTTTTGTTCATAACCTTTTTACGTGTTTGCTTGCTTGCTTGCTTTCTTTCTTTCTTTCTTTCTTTCTTTCTTTCTTTCTTTCTTTCTTTCTTTCTTTCTTTCTTTCTTTCTTTCTCTTTCATTCCTTCTTTCTTTCGTTCCTTCTTTTTTCCTTCCAATATTACTTGCTTTCTTTTCTCTCTTTCTCTCTTTCACTGTTTCTCTCTTTCTCTCTTCCTCTTAATTTAGGCTTGTGATAATATTATTCCTAAGCTCACATTTTTAGCATCCCGATGATGAGACGTACATGAGAAGCCAGACTCCCTCCATACTTGAAACAAAATAAAGGCAGCAGCAGAAAATCAAGTAGTGAATGAATGCTTTATTTCGCTTTGCTTACACACGCAGCTTTGTCTTTGCCTGGGCTGAGCTGGGAAGTGCTCGGGAGAGGAAAACACCAGTGCAGAGCTCAGCTGTGTGAGTGCGAAGGCTGGGTGCACACAGCAGTGTTCTCACACAGCCAGGCCTTCTGGAGAGACAGGAAGGACCAGCAGAGCAGGACCTGCTCTGTGCCACGGTCCCTGGACACCCCGGGGAACCTGCCCCAGGGTAATCGTCACCAACCAGCCCCTCACAGCTGCAGCAGCAGCCACTCACCTCAGCTCAGAGAGCTGCTCTGTCCCTCCATGGAGGGACACAAAATGACTGCATCAGAAGTTTGTTCTTGCATCACAGACTTAGGAATACACATTTCATGTGTGTGATGAGATGAATTTGAGGGAGCACAAGTGCCAGCAGCTACTCCTAGGAGTGTCTTGTTGTGGTAAACTCAGCTTATTGAGATCACTTCAGGTTTGGAGTAACATCCGCTGGGTAACCACCACTGGCATGTGCTCCCTTGGGTGTAGGTCACAGAGACATCGAATCATAGAACCACAAAATGGTTTGGGGCCGCCAGCGCACGTGTCCAGCTCATGTTCAGTTACTCCAGCCCCAGCATCCTCACGCCCTTCTCTGCAGGGCTGCTCTCAATCCCTTCGTCAACACACTCCATGAGTCTCCTGCACTGCTCACAGCTTCATGGGATGCTCTTCCAGCAGCTGCCAGGGTGACTGGAGTCCCCCAGTAGATCTCAGCCTCTGAGTGTGGTGCTTCCTGGAGGTGAAGTAAGAACGCTTCGTCAAAAGGCTCCTCTTGCTCGGGTGGCCTGTAGCAAACCCCAGCCGTGAGGATTCCAGCTGCACAAGGGTGCTCAGCTCCTCCTCTTTGTTCCCCAGGCTGCGTGCGTTGGTACAGAGGCACTTCAGCTGGGCCACCGACCATGACAACTTCTTTAGAGGAACACAGCCCCTGGGATTGGCTGCCTGCCTCCTTTGGCCCAGAAGTGCTTGGATATAAAACTATAAGATTGGTAGGCAATATATACACCTAGAGGAATATATCTATGAAAGGAAGTGTATAATTCTATTAATAAATTTATTTATTCATTTATAAGTAGATACACTACTTATATATATATATCTATATATGTATATATATTTTGATCTAGGTAAACATTAATAAAGGTATAGAAATTAAATTAATAATTCTGAATTGAAAATTTTGAATGTTTCTAAATTTGAATTGTCGTTTTTAATTGGATAAATCCTTCTTCAATAAGATTTAGTGTAGTGAAGAATTAGAGTTTAAATGTGAACGGAAGCAGAAGGAAAAGGCCGGGTGGGGGTGCCCCACTTTACCAGGCTGCAGAACAAGCCCTGACAGGGTGGGCTGGGGGGAATTCAAGAGGGCGGAGGGGTGCCCGAAAGGTGGTGGGGCACGGACACGCTGGAACATGCCCAGGGGCTACGGCCCCCTTCTAGGAGGGGTGAGCAAGTGACGGAGAGGGGGGTCAGTACTGGCTTGGGTCCCCCCAAAAGACGAGCACGCAGCAAATAGGTTGGTATGTGCTTGTGAGGAGCTGCTGCCTGAGTAGCCAACAGGCCAAGAGGAGGCTTCTGGTCTGTGCAGGAGCTTGTGAGGAGTCGTATCTCAGAGGTGAGCAGACAGCAAGCAGGGGGAGATGTGGGGGTCAGGTCTCTGGTGCCTGAGTAGCTGATAGAGCAGGAGCAAGGCCAGGGCTCCTGTAGGGGCTGGTGAGGTCCCTGGTGCTGGTGTAGCTGATAGGAGACACGTGGCTCGGGCTTGTCCTTGTGATGTCACTCTTGGCTGAGTAGCTGATAAGGCAGGCCCAGGTGCACAGCTCGTGTAGGTGCCTGTGAGGTCACTGGTGCCTGCGCAGACGAGAGGCCAAAAGCTGTCACCTGGCTTGTGGATGTCTCTGCGATGTCACTGGTGCCTGAGGAGCCCAGGAGAAACATGTCTTGTGCTGGGTGTTTTGAGGTCCCAGGTGCCTGAGAAGCTGGTAGGCCAGGACTAAGCCCCCATCTTGTGTAGGTGTTTGCAAGGTCACCTGTGACCGCTCAGCTGACAGGCCAGGAAGAGGCCCATGGGTTGTGTAGGAGCTGGTGAAGTCACTGCTGCCCGCGTACCTGGTAGGGCAGGAGCAGGAACATGGGTGGTGTAGGGTGTTGTGGTGTCACGGGTGCCCGAGTAGATGACAGATTGGGAGCCAAGCAGTAGTTTATGTAGGTGTTTGTGAGGTCATTGGTGTCTGAATACCTGATAGGCCAGGAGCAGGAACGTGGCTTGTGAATGTCGCTCTTGTGATTTCACCGCTGCCTGTGTAGCTTTTGGGCAAGGAGCAGGCATATGGCTTGTGTGGCCGCTTCTGATGCCATTACAATAATACTTGGACCCCACCCCAATATGTCTTTTTGAAAGAACCATTGTCATCAGAAGCCTGTACGCAACATGCACGTGCATGTGTGACAGCGGGACTCCTGAGCACGCAGCAGCAGCAGCAGGAGGGTGTGAGGTCATGGTCACTGTAACCCCTGAGCACACGGTGGTGGCAGCAGGAGGGACGTGAGGTCACTGTCGGTACCACTCATGAGCACACGGCAGCAGAAGTAGGAGGGTGTGAGGTCACCGTCAGTATAACCCACGAACACACAGCTTGGGCAGTAGGAAGGACGTGAGGTCACGTCACCGATGTCACCCCGTGCCCGTGGGGCTCGGTGCAGAGCGGCCGTGTGCATGACAGGGGCATGACGGGGGACGGGAGCTGCCCGTCCCCGTGTCTGCGAGGCCGAAGGAGCAGCCCCTGCGGCCCTGGCTGGAGCAGTCGGGGTGGGGGTGGCTCGGGGGCACCCCACGGATGTGCCTGGCCACGGCGCCAGGAGGAAACCACAGACTTCCTGCCCGGGCGCTGCGGGGGGAGCGGGGGGAGCGCGGCGAGGCCACGTGGGCTGTGGTTTGTGCACCTGCAGGCTCCAGCTCCCGCTCCGCCCGCGGGGAATAACGGCCCCTGGGTGACACACTGAGAGTCAGGGACACGTCTGAGCCTCTGGGCTGTCTGTCTGCTGCCAGGGCAGGGACATGATCCAGCTCCGGCTCCTGCGAGGGACTCACTGTGGGGGTCTGCAGGGAGGGACGGACAAGCCAACACTCCTGGGATGGAGCCCTTGCCCTGGATGAAGACCTCTCCCAGCTGCTGCTCCCAGCACAGTGAGGTCCGTGTCAGGGGCAGGGGCTGTTTCCTCCCCATCCTGACACAGACCCTGGTGCAGTCCCCGTTCCATGGTCACCGCAGCTGGGGGGCAGCTGGACACTTGCCTCATGGCTTCTTGGATGAGCCCAGCGCAGGAGATGCTCAGTGCTTCCAGGCCCACAGCAGGGTGCAAGGGGTGACTAACCAAATTCCCCTGCACACCCAGCTTGTCCCATGATGATCCGCCACCACAGCGACCATGACACCGGCAGCGGGACATATATGTCCCTCATATATGGTCATGAACGGCGCTGGAGAAGTTCATTGGCGGGCTGGGCTGTGTCGGAGGGGAGATAGCTCCCGATAACGTCTAAAAAGGTGCTGCTGCTTCGATTGGCTCCTTCCGCAGCTGGGTCGGCATCTGCAGAGATATATCACCCTCCCATCATCGACGTCCCCCTGAGTCCCCAGGGGCTGTGACAGGGAGTGGGGAAGAGCGGGTCTGTGCCAGCAGGGCAGGAGGCTCAGGATGGGAATGGAGGGACTCCTGTCCCCTCGGGTGCTGTGGCTGCTCCTCTGGGTGCAGCTCTGCAGAGGTAAGTGCCGGCTCCCTTTTCCCACAGCCCAGGGCCATCGGGTACCAGTGGGGTCATCAAGAGCCCTTTGGGAAGAGGGTTTCTTTCCAAGTGCCGCTGAGATGAGGGTCAGGAGGAGCTCAAGTCCATGGACTCTGTGCCTTTGCCTGTGTCCACCTGGTTGGGAGAGGGTATCTACACTTCCTGTGCCTGGTTGCATTTAAAGACAACCCATCCTGGGGTACCCTTTTGGGATGACTTATTCCCCAGTACTGTGCCCCTGAGGCAGTAGAGAGTCCTGACACCAGGAAGGCAGTTTGTGCCCCAGAGAGAGAGGGGGACTGGACTGTCTGCACCCACAGGTGGTAGAGAAGTTCCCTTCTCAGGGGCTCCCACCAAGCACAATGGCAGGGCTGCCACCAGGGGCCAGGAGGGGACATGGGTTGGGGGGATCCTTGGGATCATGTTGGTGTTCATGAGAACACAGAAAGGCCTGGGGAGGTGTGAGCTTGGGTGGTGCCAGGGTCGGTGGTCGGTAGGGGAAGTTGTGGGGCTGGGGGCATGGGGCTGTTATGGGGTGTTGGGCTGGGGAGGAGCGGGTTTCCTGTGCAGGGCCTGGGGGCACAATGAGTGGGTGGTCATGGGAGGGGGCCATTGGAGTGGGAGGAGGTTCCCAGGGCTGTGTTATGGTGAATAGCCCATCCCAGAAGGGCTGGAGTACTGCACCCCTAGCCTTCACAGGCTGTGGGGAGAGCAGGGACCCCCACACTGGCCAAGGGACAGCCTGGAGGGGTGAGGACTCCCACCCTCCCACCGTGGTGCTTCGGACTCAGCCTGGGCAGGGGGGGCCTTCTAGACCTGCACTCTGGGGCTCGGTGCTCTCCTGAGCGGTCCCATGTCGATGTTTGAAGGGGCTGCGGAGGTGAAGCTGGAGGATGGCCGCGGACGCTGTGCTGGGAGAGTGGAGGTGAAACACCAGGGCCAGTGGGGGACTGTGTGTGGCATCAGCTGGGACACGAATGATGCTGCAGTGGTTTGTAAGCAGCTGCGCTGTGGGTCTGCTGTTAAAGCTCATGCTGAAGCACACTTTGGGCCAGGATCTGGCCCCATTTGGATGGCTGATGTTGAGTGTCATGGCAACGAGTCAGCCCTGTCTGATTGCACAGACACAGAATGGATTCGACAATACTGTGATCACAGTCGGGATGCTGGAGTGACGTGTTCAGGTACGGTGCCAGCCTGTTCCCCACCTTTGTGACCAGGACGGGGGAAGGGACCTGGCTGTGCCCTCAAGGAAACAAGGGGTTACTGGAGAAGGGCCTGGTGTAGCTGGTCACACTGCTGATCTGGGACTGTCATGTCTGGTTTCCCCGGTCCCTGAGGAAAAAACAGTGGGAACCCGCCACTGCCTGACCCCTGATGTGTCTCAGCCCACCCTCCGTCAGTGCCTGGGGCTGGGAGATGGTGCCCTCATGCAAAAGGAACTTAGAGCAGCTCACGTGGCCACCCACAACCCTGGGCCCAAGGAGGTCAGGGACTTTTGGGTTGTGTCCCCTGGCAGACATGAGTCCCCCAAAGCAGAGGGGCTGCTCAGAGGGCAGGGGCCCTGGGCTTGGGCAGAAGAGCTGGGTGGCTCATGGCCACCCCATTCCCCTTCCAGAGCCACCCCATGAGAGCGAGCCCACAGGGAAACACCCCTGTGCAGGCAGTGCTGACCTGCTGCCCAGCCTCTCCTGCCTACCCCAGCCCCTGCCTGCCCTGTGCCAAGGGCACTTACCAGCACTTTCTGGCTCTCCTTGCCCTGGGAGCTCGTGTCAGCCCAGGGCTGCTCCTCTGCCCCCTCTCCTGCCCTCTACCCAGCTGGGGGCCAGGGATGTGCACCCCTGGCAGTGTTCTCTGGCCCTGGCTGAGGACCCTCCCCAGCCAGGTGCAGGAGCTGGGGGCTGGTGGAGACAGCGACTGGAGGTACAGCTGCACATCTGCTCCCTCTGACATGTCCCATCTAACAGCAGTGCCCCAATGGGCTCCATTTCTGGTGGCTCCAAGGGGTTCCTCAGCCTGGCTCTCAGCTTGGTGGGGCAGAGCAGGCTGCAGCAGCCAGCAGAACCTCAGCCCATCTCCTTGGGCTCAAGCGCTGCAGTGCCTGGGGCCAGTGCCAGGTAGCCCAGGGTCTCCAGGAGGGCAGCAGTTTTTCTAAGCACTTCCTGTGGCTGTGGGTTTGGGAGAAAAGCCAGCCCACGAGTGCTGTGATGATGTTGGGGGAGCAGCAGGGGGTCCATGGTGTGTTTGTGCCATCAGCACCCATTGGGAGCTGCTGGGAGGGTCGTGGGGCTCTTTGCCTGTGGCCACCTTGCAGGCCAGGTGGGACATGGGTATGTAACTGCCAGAGGGCTGTGGGAACTCACAGGGTTCTTTGGTTACTCCAGGATTTGTCCGGCTGGTTGGAGGGGACAATCCCTGCTCAGGACGAGTGGAGATCCATGATAGGAACAAGTGGAAAACTGTCTGTGACTCCGCCTTTGGTCCCAAAGCTGCCGACGTGGTCTGCAGAGAGTTGCAGTGTGGCACAGCCCTGTCTGTCCCCGGGGCAGCTCACTTTGGAGAAGGGGCTGGTCCCATGTGGGACAGAGAGCTGCAGTGTGTGGGGAATGAATCCCTTCTCAGCTCCTGCCCCACGGGGTCCCCCAGGGAGCAGCCCTGCACCCACGCGAATGCTGCCGGTGTCACCTGCACACGTAAGGACTCAGGGCAGGGTGTTACCACCGGGGGTGTGCCGATGATGGGGGAGCAGGGACGGGACTGTGCTGTGCTGGGCATGAGGACAGAAGGGGTGATCACAGAACCATAGGATGGTTTGGGTTGGAAGGGACCTTTCAATGTCATCTAGTCCAACTTGCCTGCAACCAGCAGGGACCTCTTCAACTAGATCAGGTTGCTCAGAGCCCCATTAGACCTGACCTTGAATGTTTGTCTGCAGCCCTAAAATGGTGCAGAAGGAGGAGAAAGGCAGGGTGTCCATTTGCCCTCTACTCCACCACCCAAGGCAGCAAAAGCACAAGTCTGCCCTGTCTCATCCTTCTCTGTCCCGAGTTCACAGGGTTCAGGCTGGTGAACGGCAGCACGGCGTGTGAGGGGAGGGTGGAGGTCCATGTGCAGGGGACCTGGGGCACCCTCTGTGCCTCCCGCTGGGACCTCTTGGACGCCCACGTTCTCTGCCGTCACCTCAACTGCGGGTTTGCTGAGTCCATTCCTAAAGGAGGGCATTTTGGGAGAGGAAGCGGCCCTGTCTGGAGAGACTCCTTCCACTGTGACGGGACTGAAGCCCACCTGGGAGAGTGCCCAGTGACTGCCCTGGGGGCCTCGCCGTGCTCCCATGAGAACGACGCTGCTGTCATATGCTCAGGTGAGTGCAGGAAAACACTCGGTTACTCTGTTTTCCTCTTAAATGCTCCCAAAGCAGGGGACCCTGTGGCAGTGCAAGGCTCTGGCTCAGAAGCTCCCCACAGAGGGCTGGCGGCAGGCAGGCGAGCTCCAAGGCCCTCCTGCAAGGGTGCCAGAGCCTGGAGACATGCTGCAGGCTGCCGGGCTCCCCGATGCCGCCAAGGGCTGGGGCATGGCTGCTCTCCCCAGGCCCAGCTCGCTTCGCATCCCTGCGGCTGGTGGGTGGAGGAAGCCCGTGCGACGGGCGAGTGGAGATCTTCCAGCACGGGACGTGGGGCAGAGTCCTGGATGAGCAGTGGGACGTGCAGGAGGCCAGCGTGGTGTGCCGGCAGCTGCAGTGCGGAGAGGCAGAGGCAGCCTACAACCCCCCGAAGGCTCAGAGAGGGACGGGTCCCGTGGGGCTGCGCGGGGTGCGGTGTGCAGGGCACGAGGCCAACCTGACCCTCTGCAACACCTCCCTGCCTGAGAGTGCGCTGGAAGCAGGGATTGCCGAGGACGTGGGGGTCGTTTGCCGGGGTGAGTGGCGCTGCACGGCCCCCCCAGGCTCTGGGCTGGGTGGGCAGCCAGCCCTTGACGGCAGCCGGGGTTTCCTCCTGCTACAGGGAGCCGTCAGGTGCGGCTGGTGAACGGGCCTGGGCGCTCCGCTGGGAGAGTGGAGATCTACTACCAGGGCAGCTGGGGGAGCGTCTGCGATGACGGCTGGGACCTGTCTGATGCTGCCGTCGTTTGCCGCCAGCTGGGCTGCGGAGGGGCGCTGGAGGCGGTTGGCTCCGCTCGCTTCGGGGAAGGCTCCGCTCAGATCTGGCTGGAGAGCGTGAACTGCTCCGGGGCCGAAGCTGCTCTCTGGGACTGCCCGGCAGGGTCCTGGGGGCAGCACGACTGCGGGCACAAAGAGGACGCAGGAGTCGTCTGCTCAGGTGTGTGCCGGGAGCTGTGGTGG
This sequence comes from Rissa tridactyla, assembly GCF_028500815.1. NCBI lineage: Eukaryota > Metazoa > Chordata > Aves > Charadriiformes > Laridae > Rissa > Rissa tridactyla. The sequence goes on from NW_026529545.1 coordinate 1,766,471, forward strand.
GAGCCCAGTGCCCAGGCAGGCCGGGACGAGGGGAGAGCCGGACACGGCCGAGGCTGTTCCTGGCCAGCTCTGAGCCCCTGACAAAGGCCATCGTGGGGACACCCATGCACAGGTGCCCTCAGTCCCACCGGGGGTCCCTGGGGAGCTCAGCTGTCCCTGACGGTCCGCAGGGAGGGCAGGGGTGTCTGTCCATCAGGGACATTTCTCTGTCCGTGGGTGCAAGGGGGACTTGCTGGACGTGCCTTTGCCTGTCTGAGGGCCTGGCGGGTGCAGGGGTGTCCCTGCTCCCCCAGCCCCAGCCCAGCCTGTTCCCCCTCGCTGCCTTTCCTCCCAGAGTTCATGGCCCTGAGGCTGGAGAAGGGCACCAACTGCTCCGGGCGCCTGCAGGTTTTCTACAATGGGACGTGGGGGAGCGTTTGCTCCAACTCCGTGACTCCTGAAACTGTGTCGCTGGCATGCAAGGAGCTGGGCTGCGGGGACAGAGGATCCCTGGAAACACAACGGCCCTACGGCAGGCTGTCTGGCACGGCCTGGCTGGATCGTGTGGAGTGTGGGGAGAGGAACAGCTCCTTCTGGCAGTGTCCCTCCGCTCCCTGGCACCCGCAGTCATGCGACGACCTGCGAGAGGAGACCCACATCACCTGCAAGGGTAATTCTGAGCTAGCCGGGCACCAGCATCCCCTGCGTTCCTGCTCCTGGCTGGGCATGGTCAAATTCCTGGGCCTGCGGGGGCCTTTCGTTTCCAAGGCAGACGCTGCTGCTGCTGGTACCAAAAATGGGACTTCCTCTCCTGGAGCCCCACACATTCACCAGCGGTTGCCAGCCGGGCTCCCAGCTTCGCCTGGTTGAGGCAGAGGTTTCTCGAGGCAAGGTCCCAGAAGGGAACAGCCAGGGCTCCGAGGAGTGTCCCTTCCATGGACACCCTCCTGCTGCTCTGTGACCCAGGGTCCCTTTGGGGCTGAGCAGTCAGGGTCCCCCACGTTGCCGAGTGTGTGTCCCCCGAAGGACCGGGGTTCAGCTGCTGCCATGGGTGGGTGGCACGAGCTGAGCTGAGCCCCGCTCTCTGCTGCACGGCCTCCTGCAGCAGCCCCTTCACCACAGCGTTTCCCTCTGCAGGGAGTCAGCCAGAAACACCCCTGGCCCCAATGGCTGCATGCCCCAGCACCCCGAGCTGCACAGGTAGCTGCTCCTCTGCATGCCCCTCTCGCCTGGCAGGGCTCTGCCTGCTGTCCCGCGGCCCTGGGAGCTCTCTGCCTTCTCCAGACAGGGAGAAGATTCGTGCCGTGGGAGGGGAGAAGGGGTGCTCCGGCCGAGTGGAGGTGTGGCACCGCGGCTCCTGGGGGACGGTGTGTGACGACTCTTGGGACATGCGGGATGCCGAGGTGGCATGCAGGCAGCTGGGCTGTGGCCCTGCGGTGTCTGCCCTGGCCGAGGCTGCATTTGGGGAGGGGAGCGGCCCCATCTGGCTGGAGCAGGTGGAGTGCCGGGGGACAGAGCCATCTCTGCAGGACTGCTGGGCCCGGCCTGGGGACAGCGGTGCCTGCCGCCATAAGGAGGACGCGGCCGTGAACTGCTCAGGTGAGCGGCAGGGCTGGGACACCTCACAGGGAGCCCTTTTCCCCATTGGCTGCCATCATGGCTCCAGAGCTCCTGAGAGCAAGGCCATCCCTGCAGAGCAGGAGAGCCTTTTGCCAAGTGGGCAGCAGCTTCTGTGGGGCTGGGTGTCCTCCAGCTTCTGCCCGCAGGGCCCTGCAGCCCCCAGGGGCATCTCCCGGGCTGCCGGCTCTGTCCCTGCTCTGGGCCCTGCGCTCCTTCCTGGCCATGCTCACCAGTCGTGCAGGAGGGGCGATTTGGGTGGGATGTGGCAGGGATGTCTGCACGTGCACACGTGCGCTCACACACACACACGGTGTGTCAGAGAGGAGGCTCCCTGGTACCTGCACCCCCACCCTCTCAGCCCAGCTCTCCTTCTCCTCCTCTGCAGATGCACCCAGGACGGCAGCACCAACCCCTCCAGCAGGTAACCCGTCCTCCCCACCAGCGCTGGGTCTTCTTGGGGCCAGGCTGTGACCCACAGCCGGAGGGAAGGGGCTCCTTGCTGGGCTGTGAAACTCCCAGGAGGAGGCACTGGGGTAGCGGTGGGGCGGGAGGCTGGGGAGGGCTGTCATTCACCCAGCCAGGTGGGAGCTTCCCCATCCCTCATCCCCTGAAACCCGGTACGTAATGGGGGTCAGGACTGGGGTGTGCCGGCCCCTCACCTCTCCCAGGCCTGGTGCTGCTCTTTCTGTGTTTCTGCCATGCAGATCCCACGTGGGGCTGTCTGACCGGCAGCGGGAGAGTCTCATTGCCCGTCATCATGTGCATCGTCCTGGGAGCCCTTGTTTGCCTGCTCCTGGGCCTCCTGGCCGGGCAAGTGCGAAGCGCCAGGGCTGGGCGCAGAGGTGGGTCCCTTCCCAGGGGAAGATGCCTGCTGGCAAGGCCAGGGGTGCCGTGGGGTGTCAGTGAGTGGGAGAGGCAGAGCTGGGGGGACAAGAGTGTGTGCTCTCTGTGGGATCCCATCCCCTCTCTGACCATCCCTGGGCCAGCCCTGCCTCTGTCCACAGGCTCTGAGAGAGCTCAGGAGCCCTTCCCTGAGGCCGTGTACGAGGAGATCGGTTCCAGCCCAGCATGGCAGAAGCAGGCAAGGTTCAGCGGCTCAGGTTGGTGTGCGTCCCTCATTGAGGACACATCTACAGTGCTCTTTCCCCTGGCTGCCACCCAGGGTTGACCCCTGCAGCCCCCTAACCCATGGTTCGTGCGGTTGTGGGGCTGTTGGATCTGTGTGGGGAGCACCCATGTCCTGGGCCCAGGAGAGAAGCTTTCTCCCCACCTGCTCTGCGCGTCCCATTTGGGGACAGCCCCTCTCTGCCTGCCCCTGCACCCTGGGGGACACCTGAGGGGTGAGGGAAGGGGCTGTCCCAGGGCAGCTCTGGCAGGCCCTTGGAGATGGGCTTTGTCCCAGGGCAGCAGGGTGAGTCCTGAGCCCTCGTCCCCGTGCAGCCATGGCTCTGTGGGTCCCACGTCCCCAGCAGCACTGAGCACAAGCTGGGTCAGCAGAGCGCACTCCCCTGACACCCGCTGGGCCTCTCTCCAGGCTCCTATTCAGAGGGGTCCCTGAGCAAGCTGCAGCCCTACCCCGGGGACAGCGAGGAGGAGGATGGTCCGGGGTCAGCACCAGGTAATGGGGGGCAGGAAGGGGTGGATGTCTCCTCCCTGCAGACATGTGATGGACAGCAGTGTCACTGAGCGTCACCCTCGGAGCTGGGAGGACGGTCGGGATCTCCTGTGGGGCTGCAAACACTGATGTCGGAGCCCCATGTCCCTGCGCATCCTCCCATCCTCTGCTCTGCAGAACGCATCTTCTCACTGTCACCAGCTCTCCTCTCCTTTCAGACGTCCCTGTCCTGCCTGGAGGTGACCCAGCTGATGGCTATGATGATGCCAGGGAGGTTTCTGACCCTGGGGAGGATCCTTCCCCTGGGCAGGAAGACTGGGAAATGCCCAGGGTGGCAGAGGAAGGATCTGGACCCACGGATACCCTTGGAGGTGAGAAGGAAAGAAAGTGCTGCTGGTTCCTGGGGTGGCATCCCCGGTGTTGGATGAATCACTGTCACACTGAGAGCCCAACGTGCTGGGGTGGGGGAACCTGCCCCTGGAGTTTCTTCTGGGGTACCGTGGGTGGGAGAGGGAGCTGAACGTCTCAGGACTGGTGAGGAGAAGGGAGGAAGGTGATGTACGGCCCAGGAGAGGCACCCCATGGGGTGAACATGCAATGGTCTGCCTTGCTTCTTGCAGGGCCAAATCTGCTCTCCCAGAGAGGTGCTGGTGCCCCCGGAGCTGAGGGGGATGGCTGGTCCCTGTCCCCAGAGAGCACGGGCTATGACGATGCTGAAGAGGTGTCTGTGGCACATCCCCCTGAGGACACAGAGGCTGCGACACCGGAGCTCAGTGCACAACGGTCCCTGAGCCCTGGGCCAGGAGAGCCCATCCCTGCAGTGCAGCTGGGGGCAGCCAGGAGGGAGGAGAGGTCTGTGCAGCTGGGAGAGCCGTGAGCACCAGGGAACCCTCTCCCTTTGCCCACGGGCAGCAGAAACTGCCAGGGGTTTCCTCGATTTTGATTCCCCTGTTTTTACACAGGGGCCCCCATATTGGTTCTTATTAAAAGCCTTTGAGCCAGAGCTGTGCTTGCCTGCCCAGGTGCTTTAGTGCCTCCCTGAGGGTGGCTGGAGGAAACCAGAGCCCAAAGACATGGCGGTGGGGAAGGGGCATGTCTCGGGTGGGTGTGTGGTGCAGGGCAGTGAGCTGAGCTCAGGTCCAGCACAGCTGCCCGCCTCTCTCCTGAGAGGGGGCTCCGAAGAGGCAGCACACACAGCCCTCCTCACCCCACAGCCAGACCCTGGCTGGGCAGGGCAGGCCCACAGTGCCTGCAGAGGACCAGAGGCTCCAGCTCCAGCCTTTCCATCATTTATCAACAATCTTGGTCAACAGGGGAGGTACCAGATGACTGGAGGGTGGCTAATGTGAAGCCCATCTACAAGAAGGGTCAGAAGGAGGATCTGGGGAACTACAGGCCTGTCAGCCTGTCCTCGGTACCAGGAAAGATCATTGAGAGGATCACCTTGAGTGAGCTCTCACGGGAAGCGCAGGGCAGCCAAGGGATCAGGGCAAGCCAGCAGGGGTTTAGGAAGGGGAGGTCCTGCTTAAGCAACCTGATCTCTTTCTATGACCATGTGACCCTCCTTCTGGATGCGGGGAAGGCTGCGGACGTTGTCTATCTGGACTTTGGCAAGGCCTTTGACACCGTCCCCCACAGCATTCTCCTGGAGAAGCTGGTGAATCATGGCATAGACAAGTGTACTCTTCGCTGGGTTAAAAACTGGCTGGATGGCCGTGCCCACAGAGTTGTGATTAATGGGGTGAAATCCTCTTGGTGGCCGGTCACCAGTGGTGTCCCTCGGGGCTCAGTTTTGGTGCCAGTTTTGTTTAATATCTTTATCAATGATGTGGATGAGGGGATTGAGTGCACCCTCAGTAAGTTTGCAGATGACACCAAACTGGGTGGGAGTGTTGATCTACTGGAGGGTAGGAAGACTCTCCAGAGGGACCTGGACAGGCTGGATCCATGGGCCAAGGCCAACTGTGTGACGTTTAATAAGGCCAAGTGCTGGGTCCTGCATTTCGGTCACAACAACCCCAAGTAACGCTACAGGCTTGGGGCAGAGTGTCTAGAAAGCTGCCCGGCAGAAAAGGACCTGGGGGTGCTGGTGGCCGGCTAGCTTCACATGAGCCAGCAGTGTGCCCAGGTGGCCAAGAAGGCCAACAGCATTCTGGCTTGTATCAGGAATGGCGTGGCCAGCAGGAGCAGGGAAGTGATGGTGCCTCTGTACTGGGCACTGGTGAGGCCTCACCTCGAGTGCTGTGTTCAGTTCTGGGCCCCTCTGTCCAAGAGGGACATTGAGGTGCTGGAGCGTGTCCAGAGGAGAGCGACCAGGCTGGTGAGGGCTCTGGAGACCAGGGCATGTGAGGAGAGGCTGAGGGAGCTGGGCGTGTTTAGCTTGGAGAAGAGGAGGCTGAGGGGAGACCTCATTGCCCTCTACAACTCCCTGAAAGGAGGGTGTAGAGAGGTGGGTGTTGGCCTCTTCTCCCAGGGGAATAACGACAGGACCAGAGGAAATGGTCTGAAGTTGCGGCAGGGGAGGTTTAGGTTAGATATTAGGAAGAATGACTTTACTGAAAGAGTGGTCAGGCACTGGAACAGCCTGCCCAGGGAGGGGGTTGAGTCACCATCCCTAGAGGTGTTTAAGGAACGTCTAGAAATTCTGCTCAGGACAGCGTGTGACTAAACAATACCGATGGCCATGCACTCCGGTGGGTGATCCTCAGCGTGGCTTTGTCAGCTGTCCTGGGCACATCAGAGGTCTCACTGCAACACCCCCCCGGGGGAAGGATGCTGCCATTCAGGCCGCAGCTCAGGGAGTGCCTCTCCCTGGGACTATGGGTCCAGTGGCCTCTGCTCTGGGAATGGAGACAAGGTGCAGGAGGCGCCTGAGGAGGGGAACAGACTCTGCACCCTTGAGCATGACAAAGAGGAGAGGAATTGGGTCGTGCAGAGACCCCGCAGAGGACACATCCCGATCCTGTGGAGCAGGGAAGGAGGCACAGCTGGAGACCACCCCAAAGCAGCCCTGAGTGGAGAGTCCTGCCCAGGGGGAGGCTGGGGACTTGTGGGGCTGGAGGAAGGCTCCTTCTAAGCCGCAGATGTGCAGGTCCAGGGCAGGGACAGTGCTCTGGCAAGAGGTGAAGGAGCAAGCAGGGCTGGGGCAGGCTGGAAGGCGGCAGACGGGCTCTGCAAAAAGCAGAGGGAGAAAAATCACTGCTGAATCCCAGGGCTGAACCAGGCACCTTTAGATCTTCAGTCTAACGCTGTCCCAGCTGAGCTCCTTCAGCCCTGCCCCAGCAGCCCTTGTCCCTGGGCCACCCCTGCCGGGCCCCAGGCTGACACAGAGGAGGAGTGCTCCTCAGGGAGGTTCCCAGGGAAAAGCTGTGCCCAGCCCCGGACAGAGGGGACCGGGCCCCTCCCTGCCTCCAAGGCCAGGTGGGCTCCAGCTTTGGTGGAGGCCACGTTACGCTGGGCGTGCCAAGATGTGTGTGGGCCTCCTACAAAGGGGACAGGAGTGAAGGTAAGTGGGCAGGCCAGGCATGTGCAGCTGCAAAGGCTGAGGGTCAAAGAAGCATAGGACCGATGGAAGACCTTATCACCTGGAAAGACTATTTCCACACATTTTTTTCCTTGTTGAACTTTGCTGCTTCCTTCCCAGCTCCTATCCCTCCTTCCCCCTGAGCAGTGCAGGGCGATGGGGAATGGGGGTCCTGGTCAGTCCATGACAATTCCTCTCTGCTGCTCCTTCCTTCTAACACTTTTCCCATGGGGTCCCTCTTACAGGCTACAGTCTTTCGAGATAAACCTGCTACAGCATGGGCTCTCCTCAAGCTGAAATTCTTTCAGGAAATATCCAGCCTCTCCAGTGTTGGGTCCTCCACTAAGTGCAGGGATTACCTCCTCCGCTGTGCTCCTCTCCTTAGGCTGCAGGGAAATACCTGCTCTACTGTGGTATTCTCCACAGGCTGCAGGAGACCATCTGCTCTGGCACCTGGAGCACCTCCTCTCCCTCCTTCTTCACTCACCCTGGTGTTTTCAGGGCTGTTTCTCACACTGGTTTTTCCCTCACCACTCTCCCACTCGAGCACTTGTGTCCTTTCTTAAATACACCCTCACAGAGGTTCCACCATCCTCGTTGATGGGCTCAGTTTTGGCCAGCGGTGGGTTTCTTTTGGAGCTGGCTGGAACTTGGAACAGCTTGCTGGCTGGCAAGGCCTTTGACACCGTCCCCCACAGCATTCTCCTGGAGAAGCTGTTGAATGATGGCATAGACAAGTGTACTCTTTGCTGGGTTAAAAACTGGCTGGATGGCCGTGCCCAGAGAGTTGTGATTAATGGGGTGAAATCCTCTTGGCGGCCGGTCACCAGTGGTGTCACCAGTGGTAAAAGAATATTGAGGGAGATCATGCAAAGCATTTTGCTGGAGCTGAACCACACTATCACAGAATGGTAGGGGTTGGAGGGGGCCGCTAGACATCATCTCTAGTCCAACCTCCCTGACAAAGTAGGTTCACCTGCAGGAGGTTGCACAGGATCGTGTCCAGGTGGGTTTGGAAGATCTCCAGAGAAGGAGACTCCACCACCTCTCTGGGCAGCCTCTTCCAGCGCTGTCACCATCAAGGTAGTTTTTCCTTATGTTCAGATGGAACTTCCCATGTTCCAGTTTGTTCCCATTGCCCCTTGTCCTGTCCCCGGGCACCACTGACAAGAGCCTGGCCCCATCCTCCTGACACCCACCCTTTAACTATTTATAAGTGTTGATAAGATCCCCCCTCAGTCGTCTTTCTTCCAGGCTGAAGAGACCCAAATCCTTCAGCCTTTCTTCATAAGAGAGGTCTTCCAGTCCCCTCAGCATCTTGGTAGCCCTTTGCTGTCCCCTCTCCAGCAGTTCCCTGTCCTTCTTGAACCCAGAACTGGACACAGCACTCCAGATGCGGCCTCCCCAGGGCAGAGTAGAGGGGGAGGATGACCTCCCTCCACCTGCTGGCCACACTCTTCTTGATGCACCCCAGGATGCCATTGGCCTTTTTGGCCACAAGGTCCCATTGCTGGCTCATGGTCATCCTGTTGTCCACCAGGAGTCCCAGGTCTCTTTCCACAGAGCTGCTCTCCAGCAGGTCAGCCCCCAACCTGTCCTGGTGCACGGGTTTATTCCTCCCCAGGTGCAGCACCCTACACTTGCTATGGTTGAATTTCATAAGGTTCCTCTCTGCCCAACTCTCCAGCCTGCCCAGGTCTCTCTGGATGGTGGCACAGCCTTCTGGTGTGTCAGCCACCCCCCCAGCTTTGTGTCATCAGCAAACTTGCTGAGGGTGCACTCTATCCCTTCATCCAGGTCGCTGATGAAGATATTGAAGAGGACTGGACCCAGCACTGACCCCTGGGGAACACCACTCCTCACGGACCTCCAACTAGACTCTGTGCCCCTAATCACAACCCTCTGAGCTCTGTCTTTCAACCAGTTATCTATCCACCCCAATGTCTACTCATCTAACCCACATTTCCTAAGCTTCCCTATGAGGATGCTGTGGGAGACGGTGTCGAAAGCCTCGCTGAAGTCAAGGTAGACATCATCCACTGCCCTCCCCTCATCTATCCATCCAGTCACGCCATCACAGAAGGCTATTGGGTTAGTCACACAGGATTTCCCCTTGGTGAATCCGTGTTGACTACTGCCCATAGCATTCTTTTCCTCCACATGCCTTGAGATGACGCCCACAACGAGGTATTCCATCATCTTTCCAGGGATGGAGGTGAGGCTGACCGGCCTGTAGTTCCCCGGCTCCTCCTTCTTGCCCTTTTTGAAGACTGGAGGGACATTGGCTTTCCTCCAGTCCTCAGGCACCTCGCCTGTTCTCCGGGACCTTTCAAAGATGATGGAGAGCGGCCCATCAACAACTTCCACCAGCTCCCTCAGCACTCTCGGGTGCATCCCATCAGGACCCATGGACTTGTGGATATCCAGCTTACTTCACTGATCTCTGACTTAATTCTCCTCAACCGAGGGGAAGTCCTCCTTTGTCTAGACTTTCGCTGTCACTTCCAAAGTCTGGGGCTCCTGAGGGCTGGCCTGAGCAGTAAAGACCGAAGCAAAGAAGGCTGACCTTTGCTAAAAGTCACTGACCTTTGCTAATGTTCAGCTATCACTGGAAATCTCACATTGGACAGTTTACCGAAAACGTTTTATTCTCATCAAAAAGTGACATAAGAGGGCTGTAATGTCTCTGCAAATCATTCCGCTGGTATTTTATAACTGATACCAGCTGCCTCTGCCAGGCAACTAAACAAACGTTCAACTAGGAAAATTTTCACAGTACAGAAAACTCCACCTAAACTATTTAACGGTGGCTAAAAATAAGATGCCCCAGTAAACCTTCCGTGTTACATGGTCACAACTAACAACTCTGTAGAAAATACTCACTCTTACAAAGCTCTGATGTAAAAATGAAATAATCAAGCAGCAAAATTGGAACTGCAGCACAGGCTCTTTCTGTGTCATTATTTGCAACGCCCAAATTTGTTTACATTTTAGGAAAAATTAGTACAGATCCCTTGGGAATTCAGTCTTTTTTAAATTATCTGTCATTCTGTGTAGTGACGGATTTCACTTTTTGGTCCTCTTTCTTTCTCTTTGCTCATCTTCATTGTTTTCTTCTTGTGCTTGTGTTTTTGCCTCTTTCCCAATTCCATGTTGTTTCCAATGTGTTTCTTGTGCTTCTTGTGCTGCTGCTTCTCTTTTTTCTTTTTCTTTTTCTTGCTGCCGTGACTCGCTGCTGAGCTGGCACTGCCCCTGTGCCTTCGAGTCCGACTCTCAGAAGGGCTTTGACCGCGGCTGCGGCTAACACGGGGACTGCTTAGACTGTGACTTCCCCTTGCTTCAGGCTTCAGCTTCACGACGTCTTCAGCTGGGGCTGGGATATCATTACTGTGCTCCTCCATTGCCTCAACGACGCCTCCTTTTGTATCTGGCTCTTCTTCGGTCTTTCTAACGGCACTTCCTCCAGTAGAACTACTGCTGAGAGGAAAAAAGCGTACCTCAATAATGGCTGGGATACACGATCTTTTGTAACATTTTATAAAAGAGCTTTTCTTTCAATTCTCTGTCTGCAGCATTTCTTCAAAGGATGTTCAATTAGGGGAACAGGCAAGAGACAGAACGAGTCCACTAGCTAACATGAGGAGCAATCAATTAATTTAGTGTCTTCCTACTCCACATTTCATTAACAAAGACACAGGATTATCGGATTGGGGTCTGTCTGAGCTGCTAATTCCTTCACATCCCACTTCTACCAATGGTAGATGAATTAGATACACGTTCCCGTTTCAACGTGGAAGAAAGCAATTACGGAGAGGTACACACAACCCAAATTTTATCCTCAAGTCCCATGTTCTTCTTTAGAAAAAATTACGTTTTGGAAACTTTTTAGACTATCAAGACACTGTCTTAAGCCTACAGCGATGTCTTCAATGTTTTGAGTTTGCTTTGTTGTGCTTCTTTAGGTGCTGGACTGTAAGGAACAGCAGCCCCACACCAGATCACTTTCCTGTTTTTCACATGTCGCACAATGGAATATAGAAGACTCATCTCCAAAGTCAGAGCCGAAGGAGTCGGCGCTGAGCTGGAAGCAGTGCAGCTGTGTCGCCGTGGCACTGTGCTCAAAGCTAAAATCAGTGCAGTGTGTTGGCGACCAAGCTGCTATTTCTGCAAGGATCGATTTCATGTCACACTGACAAAGGCAGATCATTACAGCACCCTGCAATTGTTAATGTCAAAGTATTGCACGGTATAGACGTGTCTGTTATCCTTGCCTTTAGCAGTCAGCTGGATGGGAAGGAAGACATGGGGAGGACTCCTCAGAGTCACCATGTAATGAATAAGAAGAGGGGGAAAAAGTCCCAGAGGAAGGGTCAAACACGTCAGCAATGAATTAACCTCATGAGCTTTCTGCGCAGTACAGACTGTTTGTTTTCTTTAACAAAATTTCATTCTGACCCAAGGACCGTTTAACAGGAAAAGTCACGGATTATTCACTCATGTAGCATGGATTTAGCTGTTCCTTTCATTAGTCACCACAAATAATTTGACATTTTTGGGGTGCGGGGAGGAGGAAAGAAAGAATAGGAAAAGAAATGATGAGGTACCTGGTGTAATTTACAAGAGCTGAACTAGATCCATCAGCTGCTGTTACTTTTCTTCTCACTTCTCCCTTTGCTTTCTTTTGTTTAACTTTGCTGCTGCTCGGCTCAGGTTTCTCAGCAGGTTCTTTCGCAGGTGGCACATTTTCTCCACTCACCATCGTTTTGCCAGTTTCTTGGTTAAGTTCAATCTTTTTTGCAGGGTTGTTAAGAAAAGCAGATTTATCCCCTTCTGGAGGTCGCTCTCCTTTTTCACCATCAGGCTCAGTCTTCCCCTTCGGCCATGTTTTCGATTCAGCAGTTTCTGGTTTAGAGGCCTTTATGGAGGTGGCTTCATGATCTTTATCAACCTTTTCATCTACTTTTCTTTTCCTTTTTTCAGGTTTTGCATCAGAATAGTATCTTGGGTATGGGGGTGACCTTGACTTTGAACAGTGATAACTATGGGCCCTTGATCTAGAACGATAGTTACGACTCTTCCCTCTGCCTCTTCTTGGACAGGGTGGCGATCGCGAGTAGGAACGAGAATGGGAACGTCTAAATGATCGAGAGTAGGAGCAGGAGTGGGAAAAACCCCATCTTGACTTGGAGTAGGTATGTGAACCTCTGGAGTAGGATGAAACACCACAGGGAGACTTGGACCTTAAAACATAACACCAAAAAAAAAAAAAAGAAGTTAATTCAAAACCGTCACTCTCCCCAGTTTTTTTTCCTCCCAGATTTGATTTATTTTTTTTTCCTCCCAAATTTGATTTATTTTTTTTTCCCCCTCTCCATATGCTTACGGCAAAGCTTTTTTCAGCTGCTGACGTAACGCTACTGTGAATTGAAGAACTTGATAACACGTAGAAGTTTCTGCTTACAAGACAGAACACCTGCTGCCTTGTTAGTGTAAAAACATACCGGAAGGGGAAGTCTATTTCCGCTCACTTCTACCACGTGAGCTACCGTAGCTATTGACTGACGTAAGGCGATGTATACTGGCCTATACTGGTAGGTGAGCACACACACTTTTCACTACCCAGCAACCACGTGCAGCACAAATCACTTCTGTTGCAGCAAGATGCAAAAAGTGCAAGTCTTTATGGCTACAGTGCAGCATCAAACATCAAGAAAACACGATTTAGCCTGACGCCAGGAAAGCTTAATTTTAAAATGCCAGCTTAGTCGATTTAACCTCGCTGCTTATTTGGCAAGGATGCAAAATGCTCGTACTGCAATCTTACATACAGGACTATTCAATCAACACCTCGAGACGGACGAGAGTCCCGGCAAAATTTTGCACAGGCCTCTAGCTCTGACCAAGGGTTGTGACCACATTTCAAGAAAAATCATACCTAAAAGCTTCTAAACGCAGCCTCTAGTAGTACGACTCAATGCCATTCCTCCAGGAAAGATACTGACCGCATTGCTACTAAAGAGCTATTCAGACACCTGCCCAAGTCATCTTTTGGGACAGAAACCATCAGCTACCCTGAGGCTTTTCTTCACAAGCTTTTCTTTTCTTATTTTTTAAAGAAGCGTTTCACATTATCCCGCATATGTTCATCAGCATCATTCCTCCTCTCAAAGTCCCTCACAAATTTTAGATTTCCTTACGAACAAGCCTGATCTTTTAATTCCTAAGGAAAATTTAACAGTGTCAACAAAAGACTAGCAAAAGCCACCAGTTTGCGATCCAGGTTAAAAACTCTCCGTGTATCCACATGAGACAGACAAAAGAGGAAACGAAGACAATTTCCCTCATGTATCTCCTCCAAAGTGCTTTGAGGTAATGGTGGCAATCAGACCAGGGAGACGCAGAAAATCCAGCAACCGCTCCTATTCGGTCTCGAGCCCTCTCAGGGTGCCAGGAGGTGAGGGACGTCACTGCAGCTAAACTCTACTAAGAGAGACCCTTGTTCCTGAACAACAACTGCCAAATTATACCTGTCAGCCAACTGCAACCTCTGCCATGTATCTGAGCTAGTAAGCTACATATGAAACTCCTGTCACTGCTAACGCCTCGAACCATCCAGTCCATCGAATGACCGAGGGGTGGAGCGGAACTCCTCCTGATTCTTCTAGACAATCTGCTTCTCCATTATGGACATGTCGAGCACTTACCTGGAAAATGAACGCCTGCGCTCCTTTTGCACCTTTTGTATTCCATCAACTCCTTAGCAAAAGCATTTGTTTGACCTTTATTACAATTAGAGTTTGACCTTTAGGACAAAACGACACCAAGAAACAAACCGTGCCCAACGTGAGAAAACGTATACTGCACGCAAGCGCAAAAGGTGCATGTCCTATTTAAGCAAAACCAGTTTAGAATTCCTGTAAGTTGAAGGGACAGTTTTAGAATTACGTTTGTCTTCTTTTGGTTTTGCACGTTTGCCATCTGCAAGAAAAACGCCTGTTGAAAAAAATACTATGTCATTTTTGCTTATGCCAGATGCACTTCAGTGTAACTGCAGTCCAGTACGCTCTCAAAATACAAAAATGAAAAAGAACAAACACAACTTCCTTGAGCCAAGTACTTACTCCTCTTCCAGTCGCTGGTGTTCTCTGTAAAACTCCTCCCTAGATAAAGGAGGAGCTTGTGTCACTGGGATGGGATCGGAATGCGCCGTTGGTACTGCTGTTGGTACCCAGGCTGATGACGTGTTTGCAGGAGCTGGGGGATATCCTGGAGGGGAGTCAGTGTAGCTGGCAGATGGAGGCTGACCAGGTGGAAACTGGGGAGGAAACTGTGGTCGTAGTGCCCCCGGTAGAAGAGGAAGTGCTTGGGGTGGTGGAGGGTCCAAGGAAGGCGGAGGCGCTGGCACGAAGACTGCTGTTGATGCTGGTAGCGTTGGGGCTTGGGTGCTCTGGGTACGTTCACCATGCAGGCGTCCTCGACTGGAACTTCTAAAGAAACCCAAATACACGTGTCACCGTTTGTTACACTCTGCTCTGATTTCAGAGAGCAAAGCGAACGAAGCCGGAGCGTGGTGGCGAGCACTGCGTGTTCTCAGCCTAAGCATTTTTCTCCCTGCTTCCATTTGAGACTACGCTCATTTCTTGTTCCTCACACTTGCCTCCCACATCCTCACCCCCAGCAGTTCCCTCAGTCTTCTCTCCCTATACAGAATTACAGAATCACAGAACCTTAGTGGTTGGAAGGGACCTCTGAGTTCATCGAGTCCAACCACAGGAAAAAAAAAAAAAAAAAAAAGCACCCACCTACTAAACTCCACACCCACAACCCCACACACAACACCCCACCACAAACAATAATCTTGGGCACTAGAGCATGCCCTGAAGAGCCATGTCTACACGTTTCTTAAATACCTCCAGGGATGGTGACTCCACCACCTCCCTGGGCAGGTTGTTCCAGTGCCTGACCACTCTTTCAGTAAAGTCATTCTTCCTAATATCTAATCTAAATCTCCCTTGCCGCAGCTTCATACCATTTCCTCTGGTCCTGTCGTTGTGCCCTTGGGAGAAGAGGCCAACCCCTGCCTCTCTACAGTTTCCTTTCAGGTAGTTGTAGAAGGCAATGAGGTCTCCCCTCAGCCTCCTCTTCTCCAAACTAAATATGCCCAGCTCCCTCAGCCTCTCCTCGTAGGACTTGCTCTCCAGACCCCTCACCAGCTTGGTGGCTCTCCTCTGGACACGCTCCAGCACTTCAATGTCTTTCCTGTAGTGAGGGGCCCAAAACTGAACACAGTACTCGAGGTGAGGCCTCACCAGTGCCGAGTACAGAGGCACGATGACTTCCCTACTCCTGCTGGCCACGCTATTCCTGATACAAGCCAGGATGCTATTGGCCTTCTTGGCCACCTGGGCACACTGCTGGCTCATGTTAAGCCGGCTGTCCACTAACACTCCCAGGTCCTTTTCTGCCGGGCAGCTTTCGAGCTGTGGATGGAGGCTGCCCGTGCTTAGGAGAGACTCCCACGTGCCAAGTGCCCACCGCTCCTCTACCAATCCTTGATACACTTCATACTTCACACTTCTGACCTTCAAAGTACTGCACAAATAATAACTAATCTTCTCTCAAACGTCTTTGGACTTCTTCCACGTACGCTTCCTATGTTGCGGACTCACGATGATGTATTTGGCCTGTTCTCACCCCCAAATTCTTATTTTCTTGCTTACTGAATTTGAGATTTTTAGATAATCTGTGGCATGGACCCTGGCTTTTGTTTTCATTTTTCCTCAAGATTTTACAAACACAATGCACCCTTACAATCTGTCTAGAACAAATATATACCAAAAGGGAGGACTCACTTGACGCGGCAGTAATAGATCAAACAGACTCTTCTCTCTCCCTCCAACTGAGAGAAAGCAGCTTGGCTATTTGAGATGACTAAATGGAAGGAATTCAAAATTGTCATCATATAAGAACGTTGACTTTTCCAATAGTTTGCTCAATCCGTATCAACTAGGTTGTTAAAAAAAGAATGCTGGAGGCCGAATTCTATGGGGAAATCAATTTCTTCAGCCCGATTCAGCCAGTAATCAAGAGGGCATCTTTCCACCTGATTCTTTAATTGTATTTCATTTTTAGATGTACTTACTTACAGTTTCCTCAAAAAGTGTTAATTTTTCAGAGTCCTCTTTTCAATCGTGTACTGGAGTTTTACTTTAAATCATCTTAGTGCCATCACATATGCCCTTCGTCAAAGACAATTAAAATCAAGTCATTTCAAAACTAATTAGAATCACAGAATCATAGAATGTGTTGGGTTGGAAGGGACCTCTAAAGGCCATCTAGTGCAACCCCCCTGCAGTCAGCAGGGACATCTTCAACTGGATCACGTTGCTCTGAGCCTCATCCAGCCTGGCCTTGAATGTCTCCAGGGATGGGGCCTCCACCACCTCTCTGGGCAACCTGGGCCAGTGTCTCACCACCCTCACTGTAAAGAACTTCTTCCTCATGTCTAATCTAAACCCCCTCTGCTCTAGTTTAAACCATTGCCCCTCATCGCTACATGCCCTTGCAAACAGCCCCTCCCCAGCTTCCCTGTAGGCCCCCTGCAGGTACTGGAAGGCCACAATAAGGTCTCCCGATTACCACTTGTATTCTCCACAGCTATCTGGGCACACTTACCTCATTATAAATCAGCTGTTATCTAAGTTACGTGCTACGGCCTCATTTAACAGGTTACGAGCAGTAATATACTGAATTTCTGCAGAACACTTACAGGTCCCAGCCTGGTCTGCCACCCGCTGAGCGAGGTGTACTGGCTCTCGTTGGATGACCTTTCAGAGTGGGGAGAGGAAACAGAAAAAAATCCCGTTCACTTTATCTGATGATAATTTCTGAAAAGAAACTCTAAAGTTTTAGTTACTTACCAGTCGTGGGCATTGATTGCCCTTGGGGGCCCAGAAGACTTGGTAATGCTGGTTGTCTTAGTACAGGAATCTGACAGCCCTTGTGAATAAACGCAAACAGTTGGAAAATGTTTGGAGCTCTACTAAAATACAGGACTCACTGCATATGTTGAAATAAAATTTACCTTCTCTTCCAACAAACTGCTGACTGACAGAGAGGAAGATCTAGAAAGCTCAGCAGCAGTCACCAGAGCACCAGGAGGTATAACAGTATCAGCACCGCTACAAAAAACATGAATTTTTGTTATTCAAACAGTGTTTTGATGTGCTACTGGAAGTATAAAGTCCAAGGTGAGAAAAGGCTGACTACTGTAAATGGAAACAAATAAAGAAAAAGTAATCTTCACCAGATCTACCAAGCGGAAGTTGGGCGATTCCACATGAAGCCCTGAAGAGAAGTCTACGTGGAATACCGGCATTCAAAGAGACAGCTCACTGGAAACAGAATTTGTTAAGCTGGCTGCACACGGGAGGATTAGAGTACGTATAACCCACATGCTGAACCTCAGTTTTGGATGATGCAAGAACGGAAATTCTATTAGGAATCGGCTGTGTTCTAGTTCGGAGGCTGCCTGAGAGGTTCTTTTGAATTGTGAGCCCCTGTATTCAACGGTACGGCGGAGCCTGACAGCCTTCTGGACAGAGTGGCTGTTTGCATTCAAGGCATCGAGCTGAAAGAAGATAAACCCTAAACTAGAGTTCAGATTTTTCACGTGTTTTCATATTAATTCACTGGGTTGCAAAGTTAGACTGTCATGTTTGTAAATACTTCAAATGTAGTGTTTCAATGTTTGTTATCCAATCTGCATGCATCACTGACTACCCTGTGACTACTGAGGATGGCTCTGACTTATCGTCCCATTGATGGCAGAAATACTGTAGGAAAAAGTAACATGAAAACACCTGATCAATGTTACCTCCAGCTGTTTTACACTTTTCATGGGAACATGAGATCCTCAGTACTACACAGAAATGAATGCACTCAAGAAGGTCTGGCATAACCGAATGGTTACTTTAGGAATTCCTAGCCACTTCAAATCAGAGGGCTCCTGGGGAAGAAAGGTTCCTCTCTCGGGGTAAACCTGGACTGAACGACTGATAGGGGAACCAAACAACAAATACTTCTGAGAAGCTTCTTGCATGAGGTGTACTTCCAACTTATCAAAGTGTCCTCACTCAAAGTAAAAAAAAATAGCTGGAACTGTCACTGATGTCACTAATGAATGTCACTAAATGTCACTCGCGAGCAGAGGAGCGCAAGAAGAAGAATCTAACTTCAGCGTTTCATATTCATGTTGCTCTATAGCTTTACTTACCGAGAAGGTCTATCTGGCTTTTCAGCACGGAGAGGTAGGGGCACTGCTGGAGGGAGATCAGGGACAATGACAGAAGAGGGACTTACTGGCAGCCAGGCTGCCACAGGTGACGGACCAGGGGCCAACAATGCCAAAGCAGAAGGAGAAGCCAGAGAAGCTAACGAAATCATTAGTGGCGCCTGCTGTCTGGACATTTTTGGCCGGAGCAGAGGCTGCAGGTTGCGGGTTATTGCTTGTCTCACGAGTGGTGGTGAAGGTGGTGGCGGTGGCGGCTGCCGCTGCTGTTGCTGCTGAATCCGCTTTCTGTAGCCAGTTCCACTTTTGAAGTTGTTCACAGCCTAGAGGCAGAAAAACATTTACAAAAACATACTACGAAACGTCAGTAGATAGGCGAACAAAAACCTCCACAGAGTAAAATTACTGGTGTATTCCTGGAAATGCCACCAACCCTGAAATAAATCAATGTGCGGATACACAAACACAGGACGTTAAACAGTGTCAGTAATGATTGGCACCTCAGAGTATCTGCACTTAAAGTAATTCTGTGTTAACATCGAATTGGAAAGGGAGGCAATCACGTTAAACAAAAGCGTGACCCGAATTTGCCAGACTGTCTCTAAAGGTGTAAGCTTCTGTAATAACAGATGAAGCATTTGAAAAGTAAATTTAGCCTCATTCAATTTAGCCTTTCTTAAGGAGACGTAAATTATTCTTTTCTTCCCTTTCAGCTTTTTACAAATAGACTTTTCATGCAAACAGTTTACATCAAAGTCATCACGTTACCTGGCGTAGGCACTTGTTGGCAACTAAAGCATCAGGAGAAACATCTGCCTGATGACATGCTGGGCACGTATGTTCCTCCGATTCCAGTAATGCTGTTCTAATACCTGCGAATCATTAGAATCATCAAAATAGTTTTTAGCCAAACTAAGGAAATGTTGAGGGTTCTAATCATTTATAAAAAGACGTATATGCTTAATGGGTGAATCTGCTCTTGCCCTGAGAGCATCAAGCTATAAACGTTCCAGAGTGCAAAAAATTCCTAGTATGCAGTAAATAGCTATGCAGTTTTGGTACTTCACTATTGAACATTTGAAGATGTAGGGCAGGCTGCGTCTTGATGGATCAACTCCTCTTTTTTTCCAGGCTCTACGGTGACAAGCCACCAACCTCAAGGTTCTTGAAAAAAACTCATCTCAAAAAAACGATAGTAGGGTTGAGTTCTGCCGGCTTTAACCAACTCTCCTGTGGAGAAGAATGTGGATTAAATGCCTAACTATCCGCTTGTTGCAGACCACAGCAAGTCACCAGAGTTGGCCACATAATTTTGTGTGAGAGAAAGACACTAAAGGCATTCACTATCTAATCCTGGAATCACCTGCACAATTACGCACTCTTCTCATAATCATTCCTCCGCGTGTAAAGAGGATTTAACTACACGCATAAAAAGCAAAAAAAGCTTTCTGCCTTATTTTTCTTTCCTTTATGTGAGAAAATTCTTTTCCTACTCAGGGGATACTTAAGTAGTAAATAGAAGTGGTAACACAATCATTCAGTTCTCTCCTATTTCTGCTTTCAGAAGATCAGGTTTTGAATCAACAATCAGGGGAGTAACACTTACATTCGCCACAAAAACTGTTTCCGCAGCAGGCAATAACAACTGCATCGGTCATTGTATCTCTACAAATGGGACACAGCAACTCATCTGGAATCGGATCATCAGAGGATGAGGGTAAAAAGGGCGGCTTTTCCTTCTTTCCTCTAGCAGAAGCTTCCCTGGAGGGTGGGGTGGGGAAGGAAAAAGAAAAAAGTTAAAGATGTGGATATGAAAACTGTTCCAAGCTTTTAATTTTATCAAAGGAAGATAACAGATGGAATTATTCTCACTCCGCATTAGCCTTATAAAACACAGGCATTTAGTTTCAACTGCCAGAGAAGGGAGGGGGGGACAATTTTCCTTCTGCAGAACTCTACCATACATTGGATCAACTAAGAAATTAGCTCAGACTTAGAAAAATCATTTTTTGACGGCTAGAAATCAGGGGAAATGAATCCCAGCCCTCCTTTGCCAGAGGGTAAATATAAATTGCAGGCTCAGGATAGAGTTGGCCTTCGAGTAATTGCATTTTATAAGTGAACGAAGTCTATGTTACAGCTCCTACCAAAGGAGATCCGTGACAGAAAAACAGAAGTGCTACCGATTCCTTTTTAAGAGAACCACTCTTGTCAGCACACAGTAGCATTTTTAGTTTGGAGCAACAGGAAAACTTCAGTCTGTTTCACACGTGAGATTTGATAAAAGGCAGAGGGGAAGGAAACCTCAGCCCAATAGTCCAATTTGATAAATTTTGCAAGAAGCCTTTGAAACATAAACCAGATGCAAAACGAGCTTTCTGATAGAATGACTCCAAGTGTAAACACTACGGAAATGTTTTGCAGAAATAGATTCTCAGCCTACCACACGTTTAACCAACTTCCAGGGGCACGAACAGTAGGACCACCCTGTTTTCATATTAGAAAGTATGGCAGATTTTAAGGTTAAGATACGGTGACAATGCTTCCTCCCCTGCAATTACAGATGCCGGCCAACTCGGCTGCATTGCCACTCAGACATTCACTCGTGGTTTCTCTCCTTCGGTTTTTGGTCAGTCCAATTAATTCCATACTTACGCATTAATAGTTGGTATGGCGTATTTTCCAGTGTTTGTCAGCATAGCACCCTTTGTTTTGGGATCTTTCACCTCCATCGTGAAACTCCTTGGAATTCCTGTGCTCTTTTTAATTCTGGGAACAGACTCCAAACTTTTGTCCTGCTAAGAAAAGAAATGCAGGCACGTCTCATCTCAAGACCCACACTTAAAGTGATCTGTCCGTGATTCTGTTAAGCGGCAAAAGCCTTTCATCCTCTCCTTTTACCCAGCAGAGGGGTTGCTTCACTCAAATACTTATGTTCCTAAATGAAGATAGCCAGGATGTTCCAAAGGCTTGAGCAGTGGTTTGAACTCATTTGACATCCTTTGCCTTAACTTCAGGTTCCTTAAGGGTGAAATATCCCTTAGCTCACCATCCAGTCCGAGAAGAGACACAAATCCGCTCCTCCTCCAAAGCACAGTTCAGAGGGAGATCTCAATTCAGGGCTCTGAGCCAGTCACTGGGGAAACTTAGATTCACCATCTCTGTAGGAAGGCCGAGTTCATACCTCACGCACATACGTTCAGTGACTAACGTTAAATGGCTTGAATACGCAACCAGAGGCTTGTGTAATTAAAACATGCAAATATTCAACAGATGACGTCAGGGAATTATTTGACAGGCACATTAGAAACACAGTTAAGCTCACACAGATTGTCATATCGACCTTATGCAGAATCAGTTTTTCAAATTATTGAAGCCATCTGATTAGTAGAGACGTATTAGTTCAAATGTTCAAATTACACGCCAGTCCAGATACGAGCAGGGTCTAAGGGAGTGACTCTCAGTGATCTGGACCTTCAAGCACCTATCGTTCAGATCAGCCACTCATGGTTTTGGTTTTAATGGCATTCATGCACAAAAGCAGCCAACTAGTTTCAACATTTTCTTAAATGCTTGTTTCACATACACAGCTTTTTCTCAACAGTAACATAATCCAGATCGACATCTATGAAATCACTGCCATTTACATTTCCAGAAAACTTTAGAGATCATTGACTAATTTGTTTGAACCCAAACGGTTTACAAAACATGTCCAAAACCCACAAAACATTACTGGCAATACACCAACATTCAATTATGGTGTTTAATGCACAGTAATAAAAAAACAGAGAACTCTGAACACCTTGCCTCCATGCTAAGCCAGCCTGCACCGAAGAGGTTAGAGTAAGTAATGGCTTTGACCTGCTTTATGGTATGTTCCTGCATTTTTCTGAAATAGTTAAAATCTCTCAAAAGCTTAAATGTGTACACCGCTTGGACGGTTTTTCACTTTTTCGAGCAAAACTTCACAGGAGTTTACAGAACCAAGGACACGTTTAAGGACAGCACTAACAGAGACCAATTTCTTTTGATGGCTGCTTTCCAAACTATTTTTTTTTCTCAATTGTACACAATTGAATTTCTGCAGTGAGAGAGGGAAGACGTTACCAGCAGGAAGAGACCTCTCCTTCTTGGAAATGAATGCCGGTCTTTATTTTCAGAAGAAAGAACTGTCTCCTCTGCATTAGGCCCTGCCTCCTCTAATCTTTGTACTCTTTCAAGACGAGTAATTTCATTGCACAGCACTACGTCTGTGCACCAAGGGCCATCACTAGTGCTCTCCCGGCCAAAGTCACACGTTATTGAGCCAAAAATGCAAGCGATTCCATAGCCAAACATGGCATTACAACAGTTTCAGAGGGACACATCTGCTATTATGCCACACAGACACATTGGTATAATCTTAGAAACAACTGGGCACATTTTCACAATTCACAGTTTGTGTTCAACCAAATTAGATTGTGCTCTCCACTGCACATATACCACAATTTATGAAATTGTGCAGCATTCAAAGAATGGTTCCGTGACTACCATCACTAGAAATTCAAAAATAGGGATGCAATTGTCCACGTTACAGAAACGCTTCTATTTTGGCTGTTCAAAACCCCCCTTAAATGTCCACAGCTTACAGACAAATTAAGTCTTCCATAAAAATTGTGTTTGTTTCCAACGCAAAATTAACAAAACTTATCAAAAACGGTAGACAGCTGAAGTGCTGCTCCTCTGGGTCCTGAAGAAGACCAATACTACAACATCATCTTGAGGCTGATAAGGTACTCTGCTTTTATCTTCCAAAATGGGAACTACTCTTTACAGGATGGTATCAAAATATACACACATTTTAAAGTTAAAATAAATACTTTAAATTAGTAGAAATTTTATTAAAGTCTTGTTCAAATTACAAGTGCTAGCCAGATACAGATGACAGTATAAGATTTAAAAGTACAAAGAAAATGCTTTTTTATTTTTTAAGTATTTGACGAGAATATGCATATACCTTAGTAAGCTGGGCCACAGAAATAGATGCAGGAGAGTCACCAATCTGTTCACGAGAAAAGAAACACGTAGTTGAGTTCTACAATCGAAACACGGCAATAGCTAACCTCTACTGTAGTCCCAAAGCCTGCACTATAGCCTCTGACTGTCACTGAAAGCGGCATTTCCAACCCACTGGAACTTGTATTTGTTCAAAGCAAAGCCCAGACCTACGACAGCTTAAGAGTGTGGTTAATGAGGTTAATGAGAAGAAACTACAATTACCAAGCCCGTTTGAGATCAGCTTACTGCTCCAGAATATCTCAGAGAGGGACCCTTCTCAAATGCTCACGACTGCTTAAAAGTCAAAGGGGTAAGGAAGCTGTCAATTTCCAGCTAAAGAGCATTCAGAAAATAAATTCAAGTTTATTCAAGAAGGAAGCAGCACTACAGGAAACTTATCTTTGGTGTAGTTTGAAAATTAATCAGTTCATGTCTCATCATTTATAAATGCACACGGTTACACTTGGATGAAGACAGCAGGTGCCTGTCAAAATAAAGCACCGGCATATCAGCCCCGAAACGTGAACTCTGCCTCTCCTGTCACTATGTTTAAAAATGCCAAACTCACCATACCCCATGAAACCCAAATAAAAACACCAGTCCAAAACATCAGCCATAAAAGTAACACACCACCTAGTCTAGAAAAAAATTTACTGCTCCAATTATTGAAATAAAGGTGTTTACCAGGACAGAGCAGACACTGAGAAAACTGATTTCTTGTATTTTATTAGACCACAAGCCATACTACCCAAATCAGTTTGGGAAGTGTGAGAAATTAGTCTAGTCTGCCAATGAGTCGCTTTTTGTAAAATATAAAAGCTTACAACGTGTAAGCCAAGGTGTGCTAGCTTTGTGGAGCTCCCCCCAGCCCCCACCTCTGCGCAGACATGAAATAAACACCCGTCTCCACTCCGTGTGTGGCTCAGCTCTTCGCACACCCAGATTTGGGCCAACAGCTTCATGCTCCGTCTGCCACTCTCTTTCCCATGCACAAAACAGGCCCGTGCTCTCTCACGGCAGGCACAATCACCACCGTTTTGCAGTTTTTCAGAGAGTGGGAACGTGCTCTGTTGGAGTCTGGCATTAAACAGTCCTGTACTGACCAGGAACTGAAACATAACCATTCATAAACTATTAAGTAGTTCTGGTATTTTTTTAGGGAGCAGTTATTATATGGCCTGCAGGCAACAGTCTGATTTCTTAAAGGTGGCGATAGCACTCCTTTCTACTAAACAGTTATCAAACGCAGGCGATAGATAATTCGTGTACTAGTTAGTACATCTGCCCAACAGCCATCTTCCTCTTCCAATGATCCTACATTCTCGTGACTTTTTTTTCCCTCTAAATTTCTACTGAAGTATTTCCTGCCAGTCCCCCAAATCAATCAAGCAGAAACAACACCTCCATGAAACTTGTACACAGCCCTAAGGTAATACTGCAGAAGAACTGGGGGGAAAAAATCCAAACCCAACCAGCCAACGCAACCCTCAAAAACCAAGAACCGACAGTGAATTTATTAACTCCCATTTCAAACACAAGACTAGACAGAAACTCACACGAAGCACGTGGGAAAGGGCACCAAAAACAGGAGGAAAAGGCTAGTCTCACTGCTGGAACGTTACGTGTAAATTACAGCGGTTTCCTAAAATCCGATTGCTTGGCTGAACTAAACATTCAGCCAGGAAGGATCACGGTTGTGCCTGACGGTGCTAAAACAATGGACCTGGTGCTGCGTTTCTGCAGTCTTTAAGGACAAGCCCTAACTAGAAATCCTCGCAGTGACCGAAACAGTAATACTAAACCAAAACGGAGGCACTTTCTTGCTTTGGCTGTAGTAACAGTAGGACAGCAGCGCAAATTTGGACGTACAGAATGACAGCTAATACAAGAGCGAGACAAGGAAGAAATACTCAAAGTAAAACCTTTTGTGCATCCTGTTCAGAAAAATCATGACTAATTTTAATTTTGCTGCTTTACTGTTCAACAGTGATTGGCAAGATTTTTGGTGATTTCTTCCTCCCACACTACGATCCAGGTTCGTCTTTGAAATACATGCAGAAATACAGGTATTTAAAAAACCAAACCGAAACAAAAAGCCCACGCTTTGAACCAAGAGTGAGTTAGCTTTAAGAATAAAGTTAATTGTGTCTCCAACACCAGAAGCACCCGAGGCTGCAGTGCTTTTACAGGGAGAGAGAGAGAGAGGATTTGTAAAGAGCGATGCGAGGCTTCCACCCTCCCCACGGCTACCCACAACCCAAATCAGGTCCAGGCAGAGCAAACTAGAAGGGAACGTTTCTGCTTCGTCTTTCATTTACTTTAAGTAGTTCTAGCTAACGCTGAGGCTTCCCTCCCACTCCAGGATTTTTCCTTTTCTTGGAGACATCTGTGCTAGCTGATGGCGAGATGCTACTCAGAAACGTGACACAGACACGCCAGGGAAGACGCGAGGCGAAAAGAACGTTAACCTTCTAACAAGAAAAATAACCCTTTTCAAGAAATAAAAACTCGTCTGAATTAGATGAAATACTATAAACGTGGTTTACATAAATGCATAAAATTAACTACTTGGGTCACTGGGCCAGTAAACTAACTCAAACTCACAACGCGAGGCATTCATGCATTCATGGCCAAAAAGGAATTCGAACCACTCGGTGACAGAATTACAGGTGTCAGATTAAGACGTAGTGGTTTTAGACCTACATACAAAAAGCTTACAATTTTAAGTTGATCAGATACTATTCCATGAGCATCAGAGGCTGCATTCTTCACAGAACACAGAGCCAGAGTTCATCTCTTTCTAGATTTAGGTGATCCTAACAGCTTATCAAGGCATCAGATCCAGCGGTCCAGGGTTAGTGTAATGCCTCACACCACAGCAGTGAACTACTTAAAATAAAGATGAAAAATAAAACCCACCAAAGAGTGATTTTTATACTGTAGGGACTATTTTGAAATGTGTAGTTACGCATAGCATTCAACCCAAGTGGCAAATCAAGATCTAGACCATTACCAGTCAAGTATTTCCTTGTGTTACTTAATTATATTTCAGCAGCCGAATGACAGTGTTTTCAAACCTGAAGAAAAATGCTGCACCTTTTCCAAACGTAAAAAAGTGAGATTGTGATTTTACATACCGCTTTTGATGTTCCACTCACTGGCTCAGTTCGACTTCTAGAAGAAGAAAGAAAGGTGATCAGAATTTAAAATAAAGCACTTGTGCCCAGCATCAAGCAGCAAAAACAGATTATAAAAACGGATTGTCAAAACATTATGTTCTGATAGTCTACTGAATGTGGAAATTTATCCGTATACATAAACTGTTCTCTCTTGTACACTCAGTGCAAAGAAAAACAAAACCCAAATCACATTTCACCTTTGTCACAAATTACTCCAAGACTTACAGATACAGAACACAACAGCACAAGAGGAAGTCCTCAGGTATTTTGTCTCTGCTACCTAAGTATCAAACCCATGATGTCTGTCCTATATTTTGTGTTCTTAAGTAATCAACCATCAAAACAGGAAGGTAACGTTAGCCAGTCTGTATATCCCTAGTATCACAAATAGGGCCATACACAGTACTTTAGTTTCTAAGCAAGAACGGTGATGGTCTAGACACTTCAAAGTGCACCTTTCCTTAAGCGAACCAGAAATCAGTCATCCGACAAAGACATAACAAAAATGTCAGCAGCAGAGTCTTTACGAGAGCGTGTCTTTGTGGAAGCCCAAGCACTGTGCTCAGACGGCTACCATATTTAGCCACTAAACGTGTTACATATGCTATGTGGATTCAAAATAGTACTAGAAATGTCACCTGACAGCAGTTTCTAGAATTTTGTTCAATTGAGGAGTCCCGTGACAAAAGAAAATAGCGGCCTCGATTGCCAGAATTTGTTTTAAGATGATCTTGAAAATGCTACAATATTTTAGGAACCATTTATTACGTTTGAAAACTTGCTGAGACTCCACATACTCATTGATCCGTATCGCAGAGGCAATTCAAAGGCTGCTGTGGAATTCACGTACAAAGAGAAAGGCTCGTGCTTCCTGCCACTGCTAGACCACCACCAGGCTCACAATTACAGCCACACAGCTCCCGAAGGGGAGCAAGTACAAGGAAACACTGTCAATGACCACCCAATGGTTTCTTCATCCACTTACCTCGAAGAACATACTACAAGGTGAGTAACGCATTTTTTAAGGCCTCTCCACCCTTACAGCATCCGTTCATCATTCCCAAACTTTAGCCACTCTGCCAGTGGCTTCTGCAATGTTTCCAGCTGGAGGAGCAGAAAGCTCATCTGCCTGGTGAATTGTCAATGCTAGAACAGCAGTGCCATTCTTCCCTTATCCCCACATACAGGTATTTACCTGATCTTTGAAGCTAGCAGCATCTATCCTCTCATTGTGGGGCAGCATTATAGTACCAGGAGAGGGTGCCGTCCAATCAGAAACGGAGGATGCACTGACAACGCAGCACTAAGCATACACATTTTAATTAACCCCCAGTGTTTAGAAGCACAACTCTGTGGCCTCCAGAATTACTAGGGAGTACCTGAAAGCACTGCAACAACTACAGCAGTAACATGCCCAAAGCTGACATGCAGAGCCACATAAATTCAGGGGGTTTTGCTTGCAGACACTTCATGAGTACCAGGATGCTGCTGTACTGTTGGTGCGAGACACGCTGTAACTCATCACTCTACTCTGTTGAGAACCAACACTAGAAAGACATGGCAAAACCACAATTTAATAACATCTTTTAATTGTGGGGGAGAAGCATATCTTTAAGAAGGCCGGAAAATATGACCATTCAAACAACGCTAATGTAGCTGACATAGAACGGGTCTGTATGAATGCAGAAATGACAGCAATAATCCTGTAGTCGGGAGTGCATTTGAGCATCTGTAATTTTAATCAATACACCCGATTCTCTGTCCTCTGTAAATCTTAGGAATACAGAATTAAAACCTGGAGCACAGACATCGGCTTAGGGTAAAAACAGACTTAGAAAGATAACCAGTAACATTTGGTAACCTGCTCGACTGCTTACTGAGTTTCAAGTTTGGAAAGGATTAACTATTCCTTCATCGTACTCACACAAAAGGCTTTAGGACACTGTTCTTTTTCTCTTGCCTTAAACGGACATTGTCTTTAGGAAACTACTAGGAATCCTTTATGAATGAAACTTCTTGTTTGCATTGCTCGCCAGCTGGCAACCCTGGGTCTTTCCTCTATAGCTAGTATGCAAAAAACCCAGATTTGGGCCGTAAGAATACCCTCCAGCCCAAATGCAAGAAATAGTCAAACACTGAGACGCAGGCTCTTCTGAGATGGGAACAAAGCCTAAGATGACCCTACAATGTGTATCTGCCTGTACTATAAAAGCAATAAAAGCAAAGACATATAATAAGGAATTTCTCCATATGGAGATCCATGTAGAGACCATGGGTCTCGGAACAATCAGCCCCGAGAACAAACCCAGTAGAGGCATCTGAAAAGTTACAATTGGTGGAGTGTGAACCCCATGTCCCAACAGCACTAAAAATGTCAGCCTGCTTTGGGGCAGACACATTAAAATCTAGCCCATGACAACAAAAATTAACAGCAGCTTTAACAAGAAAGATACAAGCTGAAAGCCCCTGTAAACTAGTATAAATTTAAAAAGCTATCACACCAAAACCCCTTAGAAAGAATACAATCGTTCGTGGATACTTACCTAACAGAGGTTTTGCTGGTAGCTTTAACTCCTCCAACAGGGATTCTTCTGACAATCACCGATGAGTTCTTAGGAATCAGGGCATTGTCATCTGTGTATTCTGAAAACAAGAGAAACACAGGAAAAAACCCTAGTCCATTCATAAGGATTAAGGATTAAGGATTAATACGTAATTACACAGCACTTCAGAGAATCCCTTGACAGATAGAAAAGCAAACTTTTGTATGTCACATTGCGCTTTTATCGTCTCAACACACTAACAGTACATTGCAAGAAATCTTCAGGTTTGAGAACCAAACACATGCAGCAAAATTTGTCTCCTTTTTTAAAAAAAGTTGGAATGCCAACAGCAAAACACTCTCAATGGTCTGCTAATGCATGAGGTTCTGTCCTGATCTAACTCAAGTTGCTTTTGCTTCTGTTAGGCTACAAAGCCAACAGATCTTCGGAGCAGAACAACCCCCAGCAAAGTCTCACCTGCATAAACCAGAGTCTAAAGTCTGTCTAGCTTGCCCTGCAACAAAACAGGCACCGAGCTAAAGCATGAAAACGCCATTGCTTCCATAGCTGTTAACTCAAACGATTCACCTAATGCCACCAGTGCTCAAGACTGACGGAACGCAGAAGAGACCCTGCCATCTCTGTCTATTTCTTGGAGCATCTTCCACCAACAACCACACTTCTCGGCCTCTCAGTGCTTTACATTTGAATGGAACCCAAACTGGCAGTGCTAGAATTTGCATCACAGAACTTTTGGCCTTTTTTGAGCTTGCTTTCACAAGTAGGGCAGAATTGGCTCAAACTAAAGTGGTATCTCCCCTCTGAAGCTAATCATCTCCTTTGAATTAAACGTGAAGGGACAGGAACTCTTTCAATTCCCTTCTTGCAGAGCAGAGAGACTCAAACAAAACTACATACGAAGACAGCCTCTAAAAGCCTTTAGAAAACAGTGTGTGCC
Source organism: Rissa tridactyla (assembly GCF_028500815.1). Lineage (NCBI taxonomy): Eukaryota > Metazoa > Chordata > Aves > Charadriiformes > Laridae > Rissa > Rissa tridactyla. The sequence continues at coordinate 1,796,215 of NW_026529545.1, forward strand.
TGACGCTACCCGTGCTTTGCCTTGGCTTACACCCTGTCAGTCTTTTGAAACGGAGGAAAGCCTTCTGACCTTTTACATACGACCCAAAAAACCCCGCCCTTACTACCTGAGACACTTGGACTGAGCAAGCTTAAAATGCAAAGCCCTTCCCATGAGAATGGTTGTCTATTGTACTTACACCAGCTGGATATGACTAACTGTTTTAAAGCACTACCAGCAGCCATTCCCTGTCATCTGCCTACAGTTTCAAATGCTAAAAGCCCTTACCTTTGCAGAACGATGGCCTGAAAACCAAAGATACCGGATATCAAGCCAAGCTCTGTCAGGGAGATTTTGCTCAGGGATCAGACCCAAAATAGGAGTAGTTCACAATTTATGCATCATTTTTCAGTATATTCTTCCTATGGGCATGACTTCCTTTGGAGTTAGCGGGAGTTTGTTTTGAAGACATCGCATCACAGCATTACTAAAACCGTCAAGTGCGTGCTGTAACACTGAACTCGAGACAGTTCCGAGCTGCAGAGACAGTCTTAGAAGAGCACTCTTCTTCCTTAAAACTAATCACCCAAGAGCGTTCAGAGTCCCATTTTTGGTTTTATACTTTTTTGTCTTTTGCCTGATAAGCGGAATAGCACATTCTCCAAGGGGTTTGAGACAGAATGTTACAGGGCAGGAAAGAGTACTCAAGAAACCTGAGTTCTGGAGTTTACTGTTCTACCACGATATTGTGAGAACATCTATGATAAGAAATTCAGATCAAATTAAAAGGAGGCAAGTTTAAATGCGCTATTCTTGAGTATGGGCTTTTTGAAGGGAATTCTGCCCTCACAGAACACGCCTCTAGAGTAAGCGTGGAAGAGGACATCCCCCCACCCCCTCTGTAAAATAGGTCCCAACCATCCCTTTGCCTTCCCGGCATCTCTAAAAGCATCATCTCATATTTTTCCACTGAGCTTTCAAATCCTCTTTACTTTTACCTCATACTAGCTTTGCTTCTATTACTAGATTTCCATTGTGAAAAGTGGCAGCTACAGAACTGTAAGAGCTTGGAGTACTCAGAAAAATCTGAACAAGGAGGCCATCTTCACTCAAGCTTCACTTTGTTCTTTCCAAGACCATTTCAACATTTTGTCAGGACTGCTGCACAGACAAAGGTATAAAATGCAATACTGTATGTCCACATATAGGAATTCCAAACATCCCACTGAGGCAGAAAATCCCGGTCTGTTTTTTTTTTCCCTTTTTTTCCTGAAGGTGAGTTTAAGCATCTACATCTGACGAATAACAACTGGAAGTAACGGTTATGCATATCAACCACAAAAGTTGGCATTCATACATATTACACCAAAACATATTCTCTAGCTGTGCTCTGAAAACCACTGGGGTATTTTGGTGTTTTCGCATGGAAAACACCCTTACCTTCACTAAGTCTCTGTGCCACTAGTGTACCAAGTTTAAAAGATTACACTCATTTTACAAAGGTCAAATTGTAACACAACCTACCTAGAGGAGGATCGTGTCACTGCCACACACGACTGACGCTCTTTGAAGCAGGAAAGTTAGCCCCTTTAGGCCCTTTAGGCAAAGCCCCTTTCGGCAACCCCACGTTTAAGGGAACCTAGTGAAGCACATGCTTTTTCCTCACTGCCCTGAGGCCCCGCGCCCCCACGCACCTTCGTCGGTCTGGGCGTTGCTGATCTGCAGGTCACAGTTGGCCGCCTTCAGCTTCTCACGGCCCATGATCTTGCACTTGAGGTCGCGGAGGGAGATGTGGAGGCCGTCGAAGGTGACTATATCGTAGTTCAGCTTGGAGAAGAACTTATAATGCACAGCAGACATGGTCGGGGCCAGGTGGTGCCTGCTACGCAATGGCATCTACCACAGCAGATGGCGTCATGGCCTCCACACCGCGTCAGGGCCCACGGCGGCGTGGGGCAGGGCCCACTGAGGGGCCGGGGCCAGCAGCACAGGCTGAGGGCGAGCGGGTCGGCAGTGCTCAGAGGCTGTGGCGCTCTGCCATGGCCAGGCCCCGCAGCCTCAGGCAGACTCGGCTGGGGGAGGCCTCAGGAAGGCCCCGCCTCCCAGCCCCACAAGGTCTCCAGCCTGTGGCTGTCAGCAATGGCGCTGGGCTGTGGCGGCGGGGCCAGCCCGGCTCCTCCCGGCAGCCCAGGCGGAGGGTGGGCGAGGGGGAGCGGTCCCCGTGGCCCTGGCTCGGCCTCCCCTCCCTCTCTGGCAGCAGACAAAACCAGTATCTGATGAAACACAACAAATTTATTCCATGAACTGGGTGCGGAGAGCACAGCCCCGCAGCTCGGGGCTGGCACCGGCTGGGGCTTTGCTGGGAAAAACCAGGCGAGAGTCACCCTGACGTCCCACACACGTACCTCGTGCCGGGACCTGCCAACCCGTCCCTCTGCCCAGCGCCCCCACGGGATGCAGAAAGCAGCGCTGCTGGCCCTGGTGTGGTCCTGAGCCATGTCGCAGCAGATGAGTCCTTAACCAGCAGGCCTATCATGTTAAACTGACATTTGAGAAGTGATGAGACCCTAGTGGTGCACGAAAGCCTATTTTAAAAGTCGGGTTCTGTACAGGACTGCCATGGAAATTGACTGTTTGGAAAACAGTCTGTTCCCCTGCTCAATTTGCCAGCAGTCCAACAAACCCACGCTCGGATTTCTGTGCCTCGGCCTACCTTCCTTGCCCGCTGGAGTCTTGCAGTGCATTACCAGCTCAAGCGATCTAGCCCCAAAGGTAACCCTACTGAGGCGAGATCTTTCTATGAGAAACAACATCTTTCAAGGTCCTGTACATAACGGCACAGGAGGGATAAAAACCTTTTCCCGTGTCTAACTGAAAACACCTGGGTAAGTCCTGCTGCTGGCAGGAAACGCCCCAGAATTGCCCCTAGATTGTCAGCAAATCAACAGTCAGGGATGGAGCACCAGCCACATCCCTTGCCTTTGGGGATTCACAAAAGCCCAAGCCTGCTGGTGAAGTCGTTACTCACAGGAGTCGTTCCCCATTGCGGCCATGGCTCCTCGTCAGGAACAGAACAGAGGGGAAAGCTCTGGGTGACAAAGGACGCCAGGACGCGCTCCAGAAAGAGAAGATCAGCGCCAATCCCCTCACCTGAGTGCAAAGAAATAGTTGCACCCCAACAAAATAGTTAAAAAAAGAACCCCAAGCCAAACCCACAGCACAGCATCCCCCTCTACAACCGTTTCAGCGGTAGTTACAACCGCTGCACAGCTGCAGGCTGATGGCCCTGCTGGCCCTGTCACAGGACTCTCACTGACAGCAGTTACCAAGGCCCTTTTGGAAGACTGCACTGTGCGCCACCTTCACTGGAGAGGACCTGCTGCTTCCCTGTGGCTGCCTTTAGCAGCAGAGCCCTCTGGTTCTCCAGCCCACACTTTCCCACCTTGGATGCAGGAGGGACCGGCTTTCAGCCGCTGCTTTAACAGCTGCCTTTGCTGTGCTCCTCTGCTGTCTCCCTTCCCGCCGCATCAGTCAGGGTGGGCTTCTTGTCATTCCGGACTGAGCCCCCAGCACATGCTAAAGAAACAACAATTAGCAAATAGGAACTCTACCCATAGCGCATACCTGGACAGCCTATCAAGGTGTAATAGCTCATCCTACCCTTCCCAAGGTAGAGACCAGCCTATACTTTGATCCCGTATCTACCTACTGTACCATCTCTCCTAAAGCTCAAATCGTAATTACCTTTGCAAGAGGATGGCCGTTGAGGAGCAGTGGGCAGTAAACCATCACTGGCTGGAAAAAAGTAGCCAAGCAAGTGGCAAAGGAAGGAGACGAGTTATCCCGAAGGCCAGCTCAGCCCAACAAAGCTCAGGGAGCTTTGGTCCTCTCTGTCTCCCTCGCAAAGCTAGAAATGGCGCTTTCACTATCCTGTGGGATAGAAGGCAAACTTTTCAGGCAGCAGCTGTGTCCTGCCGCGTAGGCTCTGAACTAGCCCTGCTGAAAAAGCTGACCAGCACATTGGGCTACAAAGAAGAAGCTCCTCGGTAAAGATGGCTTCCGAGACACGCGCAAGAGAACTTGACCAGCAGTGAGCTCATCTATGCAAGTGGGTCTATTTTTACAAGAAACCAGATGGAAACGAGCTGAAATCCACCAAGGTGCAACGAAAGAGTGCAAACTCAGCTACTAAATATGAATTAAGCGTGCTTGCAAAGCGGGTCACGTCAACAACTCCTCCAAAGTGAATGGTAACAGGCGACCTCATGGCCAAGGCCAATAGGTCTCCTAGACTGTGACAATGCATATGTGAATCGCCTTAGGGTGGCACATAAGGGAGCAAGAATTGTAACACGGGGTCCTTCTCAGGCTCCCAGCCGAGAGGCGCCTTTATTGCTGGCAAGAAGAAGGGGGTTTAGCTAATGTGTACGTCTGCTGCCTTCTTCCCTGTACCCACGCAGGAACTAGAAGAGAAGAAAAGTGCGAGCGTTTTACCGTTTCTGTAGAAGCTCAGGTCAACATTTAAACAGCCAAAGCTCTGAAGAGTTACGCTGACCCTTACTTAGGCACTTCTTTTGTCTCCCTTTGAGAGATAACTAAGCACATTCCCTCCTAGCCACAGTCTAGCATCCAGAAGCATGCAGAACACTCAGACAAACCTCCACCATTTTTTCAGGGATGTTTCAAGTCATGCGATACTTAGTGCAGGAGTTCACCAAATGTCACTAAACTCAGAGACTTTGACCCAGCCAGCCACGGCCATGGGGCTTCAGCTCACCATTTGTGTGTCAGAGCCATCAGACGGACGACCCCGTCCTCCTTGAGACACCCCTTGGGGCAGCCGTACCCAGCGCCGGGTGGCTGGATATGGCCTTTGCTCCATGGGGAGGCGCTTCCTGGGAGCAGGATCTCTCACTGGGGCACTGGGAAGCCCTCCTGAGGCCTGCATGCCTGAGGGACGGCTCTGCACTGCTCCATCGCCCACCAAAACCAGGGGCGGAGGAAGGCTGCCCTGGTGGCCTCCAAAAGAATCAGCTCCCCTGGGCTCCTCTGCGGCCACCGGGCACCTTTGCTGTCAGGCGGCTCTCCGCGCTGCTCTGCCAGCTTAACCAGCACCTCTTGCCCTCCATCTCTTCCCGCTCCTCACCAGCACTTCTCCTCCCTCCCCTCCCTGACCAGCTCCCCCCTGCTCTCCCCGGCCCTCTGGCCCTTCCCGCCCCTCTCCCCCCACCCCGCCGCCCTCTCCCAACCTTCTCTCCCTCCCTGACCTCCTCCTCCCGGCCCCAGCCGTGCTCCAGGGCCTGGCCCTGGGCCAGGGCAGCCCCGGGGAGGCGGCCATGGTTCCCGCGGGGTCAGAGGGCAGGAGGGGGCGCCCCGGGGCACGCTGGGAGTTGTGGACCCGGCACAGGGCTCCCGGCGGCCATCTTGTGTCGGCTGAGGGGAGGCTGGCACAGGCCGACAGGACAGATCTGCAGAGCCGGGAGCTGCGGTGAGTCCTGGGCCCTTGGGCTCCTGTCAGCCCTCTGCTGCCTCCCTGTTCCTCCCTGCCCTTCCCCTTTCCCTCTGGGTCCTGTTTTTCGCCTCCCTGTACCTCCCTTCCTCTCTCCTGCTGTGCTCGGCTCCCTGTCGCCCTTTCTCTTTTCTCCAAGTCCCTCTCTCTCTCTGTCATCCTTCCTCTCCCTCTACTTTCCCCGTCGCCCTTCTTTCCTGCTCCCTGGGCCTCTTGGTTTCTCTCTCTCTCTTCTGCACAGAGGCCCCAGGCTGAGTGTGCAGCTCGCACTGTGCAGTGAGGTCAAACCCATGTGGCTACTGGACAGACCTCTCTCTCCCTGCTGAGCACAGTGTAACTAGGTTTGGGGGTTTTTTAGCTGCCTCAGTTAAGCGACTCCAGTTAGATAGGATGAACCCTGGCTTCAAAGTTTTACTCTGTTTTTTTTTTTTTTTACTCTGGCACCAGTTAATGAAGATATGCCACTATTATGTACTGGTAAACAGTGGGTTCACTCATTTGTCTTCCTGTTATGTCCACAATGAACAAACAGGCTCTATTAAGACTAGCTATATAACATGAGCTTGACAAACTAGCTTGATCAGTCACTGTGAGCCAAATCATGCTTGCTTTACTTACAGGATTGTCCCCCCAATCATTCTGCTTGCATGAGAGGCCCTTCAGATGAGCTTCTATTTTTGCATTTTCCCTGGGCTATGCCATTAGCTGCGATTTGTTTTGTTAAGTAGAAGATTAATGTCAGGCAATTTTAACAGGTAATCTGATCTGGAATACTTGTTTACTGGAGTTGTTTACCCAATGGTAGATCGTGGACAAGATCAAATGATTTTTTGTTCTATTCAAAAAAAAAAAGGTTCTGAATGTGAATGGAAAACCGTTTTCTGTATTCACTTACCTTTCTGTTCTGATGTATTTACTGATGCCTGTCTGTTGGAGTGGGAGACGGACCCGGAGTAACGATGGAGTCTCAATATGAGTATGATCGTTCTCCCTTTATTCAAGTTTTCACAGAGTATATATAGACAGGCAATAAGAGCACGCACTAGCGGCAGCTATATGATTGGCTTACAGTCTCTGTTCACGCACTGTCCGTGCAGTTCATTCACAGATCAGATTGGTTACAAGAATTCACATAGTAAATTACTTAGTCATTAGCACAACATGTTTTCTACCTTCTCAGTTCCTGTTTTTCCCATGTACTAATTCCATCTTCTACCACCTGTTTTGCCCTTAATCTAATCTCTCATAGTAGGGAGGCTGGCTCACGTGACCATTTTCTCTCAGACACATTCCTACAATACCCCCTTTTTCTTCTTGAGCCAGCCAGACCTTATGCATGGCATTTTCTATCATGTCAGTCACTTTGCGGAGAACACACGAGGCTACCATAATCAATAATAATATAACCAACAGTAGCATGAGCCCTTGCTTTAGTAAGTCTGATAACCATCCCGTTATACCCCATAAGCTTGACCAATCATCGAAACCATTTTTGACCGCTTTTAATTTGGACATGTTATCCTTGTTGTGACGCTCTTAGCAGGTTATATACTAAACACAATTAAAAACAGAATCAAAAAGAACCCTGCTAAGGCAATAAATACCCAGATTCCTAAATTTAGCCCAGAAAGCCAATTTCTTTGGATTTACCCACGAGAAATCCTTTTGTAATATTTCAAATACATTGCGGTTGCTGACAGCACAAGCGACCCTGGAAAAACAATCGCGGTAACATTTCGATCATCATAGTTACCGGCTTTGAAAAGGTATGTGGCAAAAATACCCACTCTAATGCAGTCAGGCTCTTTGCGAGTGCATCATCCCACTGTCCTATCAGGGCATAAAGTTGAAATTCTTGTAGGAAGGTGTCCAGTGCGTCTTGCAGCAGTAGTAGACTATATCTTATCTTTCAACATGCTGTAATGCCTTCGGAGCTGTTGGGGTTAATGAACATAAAACTTATGGGGGGGGCGGGGGCAGACACAGTGCTTCAGGGCATCCCCTGTACCTTCAAAGTGTGCTCATGTCTCTCTCCCCCTCTCTGACCCGAGACAGCCCCCTTATATCCTGCACTGGATTGAGTGGAGAAGTACAGGCTAGAGTCGCTGCATGCATGGCCAGTGCACGCAGCGAGTCCCACCAGACTCTCCTGCACTGGATCGAGTAGAAAAGTACAGGGTAGAGTCGCTGCACACGTGGCCAGTGTATGCAGCGAGTCTCACCAAACTCATGATCCAGCTTTGCTAACAGCAGCTGTCTGATACGTGACTACATTGTTGTAATCCCTTCTTGTTATCTTCTTCTGTGAAGGTCGGGTTCTCATGGATACACACATAGTTTTTAGAGCAACATATTCTACAACTCGTACAAGGGTACGATGCAAAGCGGCATTTACAGCTGATCGTATAATGCTTATTAAACACGGCAAACAGCATACTGAACATAACAGACAAATTCCTTCCACACAGGCGATGAGTATAATTTGCTTCAACCAACCCCACCCCCAAGTCCATCCAGCAAAGAGATTTCACCCAGTGGTCTCCACAAGTTGCTGGTTCGGTCGGTGCAGTTCCTGCAACTGGGCATGGATGGATTTGGAGTGGTCACTTTAGATTCAAACAATACAGTCCTTTAAAATCTTGACAACCATGTCTGTGAGCTGAAAGCAAAAAATCAGTAGCAGTTCTGTTTTGCAACATCGCATATCGAATACTATCTACATCTAGCAATAACTCAGAAATAGCGGTACTAGTAGCATTGTTAAACTTATCCTTGGCAGCAAGAGAGTCCTTGTTATCACAAATCCTTGGCAGCAAAAGAGTCCTTGTTTGCTAGAGCGCATGCGGACTCCCTGTTCTTGCTGGTACTGTGCTTTGATCTTCTTCCACAACAGGCCAAGATTCTCAAGCAGCTGGATAAGGTGTCTGTGAGTCCATTACAGGCTTATGTCATCCAAATGTTTTTCTTGCAAGCACCCGAGACTGAATAACAATTGGTGTGATATATGTGTTTTCCAGCACCCAGTTCCGAGTCCCTTGTGTGTATTTACAGTCCTCCTCACCGATTTTCCGTTGCTTTCCCATATTCCACCCCCTTGCTCAAGAGACCGCTTCTGCTGGGTTCATTTTAGTCTCGCAGGGTATAACACAGAGCAATCTACTAAGGCATGCAATAACATAGACACATATAGGAAAAAAACAAAACCATATCTCTATGGTACTGCTTTGAATCAGGTGTCCTATTTCTCTTTTTCTGATGCTTTCTCGTAATGCGTATGGCATACTTTTGTGCTGACGTGGCACATTTCCCATCTAATTGTTGCTGTTTGGTTTCTTTTTGGTTTTTTTTTTTTTTGGGGGGGGGTTTCCCCTCTTTTTTTTTCCTCTTTTTTGTTTTTTGTTTTTTTTTTCTTTTTTTTTTTCATCACTTACGACTGACATAAAAGTCTGCCTTTGCAACAAGAGCTCAGTTTCTCATTTTTCCTTAAGTTTCTCATTTTCCTACAGAGCATCCTATAGACTTTATCTCAACTCCTTTTCCCAATCAACCATGATCTTATAGACAAACAACAAACAACCAGTGATACGCCCTGCACGGACAAGCCATTCCCGAGACCTTAAACGTGTCGGCTCGTGAAAACTCCCCCAATATTTCAGGACTTCCATCGGTTCTACAGCCCATCCTGGTGTATCTGCCTGGGGCGCGCTCGCCTTACGTCTAAACATTGTGTATATACAAACTTCTTCACTTGACAGAGTGTCAGCCCTAGATGCATACGAGAACAGTACTACACCGGGCAGAACACCTGCTCAAGGGGAGTCACCTAACAACACTGCACACAACAAAAAGCAAACAGTAGCACACATGCTGATCAGCAGGTATAAGCTGGCGCCCACACACACTTACACAGCAGACATACAAAAACAGCACTTTTATCTCAGGGAGACGACTGGGGAGGGGAGGGGGCAAGGCGGGCAATGTCAGGAGCAAACAGCTCCGGCTCTGTCCTTCTCTGCTGACATTCTGCCTCCTCCATCGGCCTCAGGTGGAGCAGAGGGGCTCAGCAGGGGATTGTCCCAGACCTTCGGACCTGGCCTGTTCGATCCCCCTCCCGTGGGTTGTAATGCTGCAAAAGCCCTGGCTGCCGTGGCTCGCTCCGCGTTCATATCTTGTAAGGTCGATAACACCAACCACCATGTCGTCACTAACGGTGATGCCTCTTTGTCTCCTTTACTTATCACTTCCCACAGTTTTTTTCCAACAGCCTCCCGTATTTCTGGTTTAAAAGCTGTCTGGGGCTCTGGTGCGAATCCGTTCTCTCTGCACCAGGTTAACAACCTTCGGAGCATACGCTCATTGTATTTCACCCCTCTCTTAGAGAGGATATGCAGGAGAAGTCTAATATTGTCCCTTCTTCTTTTGTTACTTTTTGTCCCATCTCCTGCCCCGGCTTAATCAGTTTGAGCAACAGTTTCGCTGGTGTTTCAATCCCTCTCTTAGAGACGGATCCCAGCGAGTAGCGTGGCCGCAGCTTCTGTTTCCATAGCTGCACCTGGGAGGTGAGGAGCGACCTCACGCCGTTGTCTGCTCCCGCTGATGCGCCCAAGCAGCACGTCTCCCAGCCGAAGTTTCCCACTCCCCTCCTCTAGCTGCTTACCGCAGTCTCGGAGAACTCAGTCGCGCTGAACCATCCTCTGCTACCAGATGTCGGAGGATGTCGGAGTGGGAGACGGACCCGGAGTAACGATGGAATCTCAATATGAGTATGATCGTTCTCCCTTTGTTTAAGTTTCACAGAGAATATATAGACAGACAATAAGAACAAGCGATAGCAACAGATATATGATTGGTTACAACTTATGTTTAGGTGACTAAGGCAATTATTCCATTGGTACACGTCCTGTGTCCACCCCTGGCTATGAAGCACAACTTTCTTTCTCTATTCATAGATGTGGTTCCTCTTATCTTGTTTACTGACTTGTTACTTCTGCTCCTTGAGGAATTTCAAGGATAGTTCATGGTCACATTCCTGCTTGTAGTTAAACAGGCTTCTCCTCAAGGCTCATGTGAAAGGCTGGATTGTTCATTGCAATCAGATCACGTCCCTTCAAACTCAGCCATTCCTCCACAGACATGCTGGGAAAGAAGGGTGGGGGACTTGCCCTTTACATGAGAGAGCAGCAGATCACAGCCCTGGACTTCAGGGGAGCCGACCCTGGCCTCTTCAAAGACCTGCATGGAAGAATCTGATGAGAGACTGTCCTCCAGGGAAGAAGGGTCAAGGAGAGCTAGTTGACAATCAAGGATCCCCTCCTCCAGGCTCAACAACCAGACCATCCATCAAACACGAAAAGGAAGCATACAGGAGGTAGAAGCACAGGAAGGTGTCTTGGGAAGAATACAGAGATGCTGTCCGAGGGCAGGGATCAGGTTAGGAAAGCCAAAGCCCAACTGGAGTTGAATGTGGTGAGGGATGTGAAGGGCGACAAGAAAGGCTTCTCTAGGTACATCCCCAGCAGAATGAATAATACAGAAGATGTGGGCCTGCTGCTGAACGGGAGCAGGGGCCTGGTCACAAAGGACATGCAGAAGGCCAAAGTACTGAATGCCCTCTTCACCTCAGTCTTCACTGGTAAGACTGGCCTTCAGCAATTCCAGGTCCCTGAGAGCAATGGGAGAGTCCACGGTAAGGCAGGCTTATCCTTGGTGTTTAAACAAATGGGACACAGGTAAGTCCGTGGACCTGGTGGGATGCAGCCACGAGGGCCATGGGAGCTGACTGGTGTCACTGCGAGGTCACTCTTGATAATGTCTGGAAGGTCATGATGGTCAGGGCAGGTTCCTGAGGTCTGGAGAATGCAAATATTGCCCCTGTCTTCAAGAGAGACAAGAAAGAGGATCCAGGGAACCACTGATGTACTTTAAGAAGGTAGAATGTACTTTTAAAAAGGTAAAATATATTTTAGAAGGTAGAATCTCCCATTAAGTAAGTAAGAATAAAGAGCTGTAAAAAGGCCCTGTGAAACCAGACGCTTGGTATCAACAATAAATGCCTTCCTAATGTATATACCTTTGAAGAAGAACAGAAGGCTGATAATAAGGAACATCCCATCACAGGGGGTGCCGAAACCGTCTGAAAAGCAGACAGCTGCTGGATAAGGCATAAAGTCAACAAAAATTTGCAGTAACTGGGGGGAGAGGTAAATGTGGCAGTGGGAGATCGCGACCACCAACTCAAGTGGAGACTGGATTGGACCCCAAGGTGCTGGAGCATGCACATAGCAATGAAAGGACCTTGTTACTCCAAATGAAAGCGAGAGACTGTACTAACCAATAGAAATTGTTATGATAAGGTACTAACCAATTATTATAATTAAGGGCATGTATTTCTGTGTTTTGGACCATATAAATATTCGGAGGAGTTTGTAGGCCAGTGTGCTAGCTTTGTGGATCACCACCCAGCACTCATCTCTGCAGACATTAAATAAATAGCTCATACCTCTACTCTGTGCGTATATTGGCGTCACACACCAGGTAAATGACCCCACTTTGGGACAATACTCTAGGCTGGTCAGTCACCTCCATCCCAGGAAAGGTGATGGAGCAAATAATCCCGGGAACCAATTCTGATCACAGGAAGGACGGGAAGGTGACTGGAAGGACTGCATGGATTTGCAAAGGGCAAACCACGTCTGACCAACCTGACAGCTGTCTTTGCTAAAATGAGTGGCTTGGTGGATGAGGAGAGAGTACTGGATGTCATTTACCTGAACTTCAGAAGGGATTTTGACACTGTCTTCTGCAACACCCACTTAGACACACTAGTGGCTAGGAAAGGCTAGGAAAGCAGACATGAGATGGATTTAAGACATTTTAAACCGGCGGAACGGCTTGACTCAAGGTTTGTGGCACTGGGTCCACCTGGAGGCCAGTCACCAGTGGGATACCTCAGCGATCAACACTGGGGCTAATACTGTTCAACATCTTCATTAGACACCAGGACCAAGTGCACCCTCAGCAAGTTTGGAGGTGACGCAAAAGTAGAGGAGTGGCTGACAGCCCAGGCCTTGGCTCGCAGGTACAACTGCACCGATGGGGTCTGTGCTGCCCACAGCAGAGCCTATGGGGAACAGAGACGGGCAGGTGGGCACCTCGTTCAGAGAACCTTTTCTTCTGGGTTGGGTTTTAAAGCTTCCTTGGGCAAAGGTATCCCAAGAGAGTGTCCCCACCAGCAGTGACTGTGACAGAGAAGCATGGCTGAGAGCGCACAGCCCAGCAAGAGGAACTGCCTGGAAACACTGAGGCATGTGTTTGGAGATCGATAACTGTAGCCATGCCCAGGTAGCCAGGAGTCACACAGATCAGCCGACAGAGGACTGTGGTAGTAGTGGAAGGAAATGGCAGGGGCACTTTCTCTTTGAGCATTTCCATGAGTCTTTTCACTCCTGTCAGTGGCATGTTTTTGAGATACACCTGTGGATTGGCCCAGTTGTTGTGCTTTGTTTCACCCTGTGGAGCAGCCTCAGAGGGTGGGAACTGGGTGCCTCTGTGATGAGCTGGCCCCAGAAGTTCTACTCTGGGAGCACAACTAATGCGCTCCGGCTGTCTGTAGGCTTCCAGTCCATAGCACAAGCCCAAAGGTAAGCCGAAAGGAAAGCAACCCAAAACATCCCAAGAGTGAACATCAGGCCCTCTACATCAGCAGTTTTGTTCACAAAATCACAGAATGATAGGGCGTGGAAGGGACCTCTGGAGATCATCTAGTCCAAACCCCCTGCCAGAGCAGGGTCACCCAGAGCAGGCTGCACAGGAATGCGTCCAGGCGGGTTTGGAATGTCTTCAGAGACGGACACTCCACCACCTCTCTGGGCAGCCTGTGCCAGGGCTCTGCCACCCTCACAGGAAAGAAGTTCCTCCTCATGTTGAGATGGAACTTCCTATGCTCAAGTTTGTGCCTGTTACCTCTTGTCCTGTCCCTGGGCACCACTGACAAGAGCCTGGCCCCATCCTCCTAACACCCATCCTTTAAGTATTTGTAAGTGTTGATAAGATCCCCTCTCAGCCATCTTTTTTCCAGACTGAAAAGACAGAAGTTCCTCAGCCTTTCTTCATAAAAGAGATGTTCCAGTCCCTTCATCATCTTGGTAGCCCTTTGCTGTCCCCTCTCCAGCAGTTCCCTGTCCTTCTTGAACCGGGGAGCCCAGAACTGGACACAGCACTCCAGGTGCAGCCTCACCAGGGCAGAGTAGAGAGGGAGGATGACCTCCCTCCACCTGCTGGCCACACTCTTCTTGATGCACCCCAGGATGCCATTGGTCTTTTTGGCCACAAGGTCCCATTGCTGGCTCATGGTCATCCTGTTGTCCACTGGGAGTCCCAGGTCTCTTTCCACAGAGCTGCTCTCCAGCAGGTCAGCCCCTAACATGATGCATGGGGTTATTCTGTAGGAATGTGTCTGGGAGAAAATGGCCATGTGAGCCAGCCTCCCTACTATGAGAGATTAGATTAAGGGCAAAACAGGTGGTAGAAGATGGAATTAGTATATGGGAAAAATGAGAACTGAGAAGGTAGAAAACATGTTGTGCTAATGACTAAGCAATTTACTATGTGAATTCTTGTAACCAATCTGATCTGTGAATGAACTTCATGGACAGCGCGTGGACGGTGTAACTAGCTAATCAGAAATAAGCAAGTAGCATGTACAGCTACAACACAGGGTATAAAAGATGATGATCTGTGCTTAATAAACGGCTTCTGTTGATTCACATTGGATCGTCTGGAGTCCAGTTATTTCTCCTCATTATTCCTCCCCAAACTCCCCATGTATCCAATGTCCCAGCTCTTCTCTTCTTGCAAATTTGGATGCAACCTTTCATCAGACCCATCTTCTCAATAATTCCTGCTGGTTCTTATCCCCAACCATCCTTCCCACTACTTTGGGCCCATCATGGTACAAGGCCTGTACTTGAGCCCTGAAATTTGTGATGGCAGCCCCAGGGCCAAGAAGGCTGTGGGGAAAAAGGACTGATGGGAGAGGGAGTGTTAACAGCATGTGAAAATCCCTAGGGAGCCCTGAGTCCCTCACTACAGCCTCTCCAGCCAGCAGGAGGGATGCTTCAGCCCCTCGCACAGCAACTGCCCCCCAGTGTCTCCCACAGACTCGGGCTGGCGCTGAGCACGGCAGCCAAGCTGGTGATCTGGCACCACTGCAGTCTGCAGGGGAGGGACACAGGAGCTGTGGGACTGTCACAGCCACCAGGAGACAAGCCATACCCACCCACCCACCAGCCTTCCCAGTTCAGTCCCACTAGTCCGCGACCCTGAGCTTCCCCAGTCACTGGGCTCTCCCCAAGGCTACAGACAAAACAAATTTAGAATTTCTGGGCACTTTGTTTTGTTCACAAAGTCCTCTCAGTGGGCACCCACTAAGATCCCACCAGGGAAGCAGTAATTGTGCCGCTCATTCCCATGGCTTGGCAGAGCACTCTAGAGCCACAGGAGATGCCCAAAATGGCTCAAACACCCAGGCAGAGGTGGCAGAGATGGCACAGGGCCTGCACAAGAGCCCCAACGCTCAACACAGCAGCCAATGTAGAGATGGGAGTAAAGGCAAGGACGGGGAGGGAGCCTTGTGGCCCAGCCCAGGATGACTTGCCCATGGCAGAAGAGGGACTTCTCACAAGGATGTGTCCTCTGCCCTCCTCTGGTGCCTGCTCACGTGGGACTGAACACCCCGGGCTCAGCAGACACCAGGTCTGGGGAAACAGGCACCTGGAAGGGCACCACTTTCACACACTCCTCTCGTTCCCCGTGCAGGCAGGTGGGGAGCATGGGATGAGCAGGGAGCCAGCGCTGCAGGCTCACCTCCATGGCAGCCTCTCCCCATCCCTACGTCCCAGCTCCAGTGCCATCCCAGACCCCATCAAGGGAAATGCCCGGGAAATGCCCCAGGGGGCCCTGGGTCCCTCACCCCATGATCTCCAGCCGGCAGGTGGGTTGCTTCAGCCCCTCTCACGGCAGCCGCACCCCAGCATCTCCAAAATAATTATCACCCAGGTGCAGCTCCCGCAGACGTGGGCTGGTGCTGAGCATGGCAGCCAGGTCCCCGCAGCCGGTGCTGGTCAGCTGGCAATGTCGCAGGCTGCAAGGGAGATGCAGGAAAAGGAGCCACAAGACCATCACAGCCACCCGGAGAGATGTAACCACCCACGTGCCTCTCAAAGGGCCTATGCCCACACACCACGGCCAGAAACCCTGCCCACACTCATGGGATCCAGTGCTTGGCCAAGGGCTCGGCGCTGGAGCCACCGCCTGCTCCAAGCCCAGCCCTTGGCCTCCTCTGAACCCATTTCTTTCCAGAAGGGAACAAAGGGCTCTTCTCAGTGCTGCCTAATGGAAGGATAAGAGGCAACAGCCACGAGTCGCAACACAGGAAACTCATTAGACTTCAGATCTCTCTGTCCCCCGTCCCTCCACCATAAGTGTGGTCAAACAATGGAACAAGACCCCGGAGGGACTGTGGGATCCTCATCCTTGGAAACATTCCTAACCCAGTGGACAGGACCCTGAACAACTCATTATGGCAGCCCAGCTTTGAATGTGAAGAAGTCCTACATGACCTCTGGAGGACCCTCCTACCTAAAGTACTTTAGGATTCTGGATCTGGGCAAGACCCTGCTGGTTAACTGCCCTTCTGCAAATGGCTGGAGCTGTGGAGAGTCTGGAAAACAGGCCTATTCCTACAATCCTTCAGACCCTGCCTGCCTTCAGGACATACACGTAAGGATGCACTCCTTCAACCGAAAACGTGACAACACTAACTCCCCCTTTGCCAACCCAACCCTTACTGCTGGGCTTGCTCGTTCATGGCAGGGTTGCAAAATCCCGCCATGCAAAGGCTGATGTAAAGACCTCCACTGGCCTCTCCAGGACATCCTTCTTCTGCCCAGCTGTTCTTTTCCTGCATGGAAGAGAGGGCAAGCAAGACCATTTTAGTTGTCCAGCCCACCTGCCTGTGTTTTGGGATCCATTTCCTCCCACATTAGCTCCATGCGACCACCCTAGCTTCAGCCATGTCCCCTGTCCCAGTACAACAGTGGGGACCTCAAGCTCAGCAGCACTTTCACCCACCCCATCATCACGGAAGAGCTGCCTTCCCTCTTAGGTGTTATATCCTCTCTCAGCGCACCTCTCTGATGAGCACCATTTGGGAGACACCGCTTCCATCTCCACATCCCAGCTGGCAGAAGCAGCTGCCCAGCCCCAGCCCCACAGAGTGCTGCCCAGGGAAATACCCTGAGGAGCTCCGGGTCTCCCACCACAGTGTCTCCAGGCAGCAGGAGGGATGCTTCAGCCCCTCGCACAGCAGCCGCAGCCCAGTGTCTCCCATCTGCCTGTCTTGCACGTCCAGCTTCTTCAGGCTCCAGCTGGTGCTCAGTGCTGCAGCCAGGTCCCTGCACACGAGGCTGGTGAGCTGGCACTGCCACAGGCTGCAGGGAGACGCACCAAAGAGGGGACGGGGGTTATCAGAGCTGCTGGAACAGACACACCTCTCACAGGGAAAAACCACAGGGGTCGAGTCCAGCCTGGTATTGACAGCTGGTGCCATGAGCAATAGCCCCAGTACAAGGGCAAGAAGCTACCTCAGGAAGGCTGGCTATGGGATACAGCCCGTGAGGGGCTGTATCTGACCAGGTCTGTGGACACTCAGAGCCCCAGCTGGCCCAGAATCCAGGTGGGCATGCTGTTTGGGGGTACCCATTCACCAGCCCCACACACGATCACTGCAACGTGGAGCAGGACAACAGACCTGTTTTCTCGCACTGCGCTTGCATCTGACTTGCTTGTGCTGTTGAGGCATTCTTCACCACACTTCCTCGGTGTTGGGGAGGGAACTCTGGGATCTCTCTTCCTGACACTGATGGGGAAACAGGTGCAGGGTAGTGCCCAATACTACCACACCTCCTCAAACTCCTCGCCAGTCCCACTGCTGACCTTGGAAGTGCACCTACAGTGCCGTGAAAGAAGACTGTGCTTTGATAGTGCCCAATGCCACAAGAAAGCCTCACCACAATGAGGAGGTTGCACCCCACAGAGGAGAGGGGATAGAGGCAAAAAACATGCTTTTACAGGGGTTATGGTTTTTCCAGTACCAAACTCCTGAAAAGCCTTCTGCAACATGAGACATCTCTTGCCCCGTCTCAGGAGTCCGGGCTCGTTTTCTGCTGTGCTGAGCATCTCTTCCAGCTCACTCAGGACTCGTGGGCACTTGCCTTGCCATACTGCTGAGAGGTGAACAGATCTCTCCTAGCTGGGTACCAGAGCCCTTTTCCCAATCAAGCATAGCACTCTTGTGAGCAGATCTCCACCACAGACTGCCAGCCTGCACGACGCCAACAGAGTCAAGTGCATCAAGGGAGAAGCCTGCAGCTTAACCCCTTCCAGACTCAAACAGGGTGGTCCAAGCTTTTTGCTCTGCTTCTCTGCTAGGTCCCTGTCTGAATCCAAGTCAAACCTTCCAGCCTTTCAGACCAAGGGCTACAGGGAAAGGGGTAGTGAAAAAAAAAAAACAGGTTTGCATTTTCAGAAAGTGCAAATGAAAAGGCTTTTAAAAATATCTTTGCAGTGCCTCCCTCTACTAGGGCAATGTGGTGGAGATAAGCACCTGTATTTCCTGCAGAGGAAAAACCACTCTGGCTTGGTCCTTTCCTGGACCTAGAAGAGGCTTTGTAGAGACAGTGGATGGCTACACAGCTCCGCAGGTCCTTTATGGAGCTGCTCACATAAGCAGGTCTCAACTCCATCAGCATGGTCTCCACAACAGCCTTAGTCAATCCGGAATAAAATGAGGAAGGGGTCGGGGGAAGAGTTTTGTTAATAGGAACGTGAGAAGAGTCCCTTCGCTATAATAGCATTAGTTTGACGGGAAAGCAAACTACCATTTTTCTAGCATTTTTAGTTATTAAAAAGGGAGAGAAGACCAACTTAGTGGCTCAAGGAATTTTGTCACTGTGGTGGTCAAACAATACAATACTTACAAACAAGGTCTCTCTGGGGGTCCTGGAATAACCTCATTTTCATGGTCTTCCCATGTAAGGAAGTACCATTCAAGATGAAGGGAGTCCAGTCCCTTCCAGTGTTTGACACAGAAGGAGAAAACCCTTTGATCAGGGTCAGGCTGATGTCTCTCAGAGCAATCCCCGTGAAAGGCTCCAATGCACGGCTCACAAATGTTTCGTCTTGACTCTCGAACAAACAGTGAAATATAATCAAGTCATAAATCACTCTATCAGAACCTGAAGCTACTCCTTGGCTTATCTGAATCCACCTCAGCAAATCTTCCTCAATTTGAGGTGAAGTTTCACATCCAGTTATTTCCTTCAGCTTCTTCTTTAGTTCCTTGTTGAACAGGCCAAACAGGAATCACACCACTATCAAACGTGTTTTACATTCACTCTCATTTTCAAGCACTACCTTTATTGTCTTCTCAGGAGTCCTTGAGTGTCCCCTTGCATCCCCATCATCCCCCAGTGCATAGAACAACACTGCAAAAAACTCTTGAAAACTCAGATGAATGAAGCTGTAGACAGTCACGCACTCCCAATCTTTTCTCAGAACACTCTCATTCATAAAAAGGGAGGAGAGAACTGGGTGATTGAAGACATGTTCCTCAATCTCCTTTTCCTCAAAGAGCATCTCCTGCTTCCAGATTCAATCAGCAGCCAGGCAGCAAAGTCTGCCCAGGAACTTCTTCAGATCCTGCTTCAGATCTTCTTTCCCACACTTGAGTAATCTGGAAAGGTAGGACACCTACAGCTCTGTGATTGTTGTAGGAGCCTGTGAAAGATCTTTCCCTTCATCAAGTTCTTGTTCAAGAACAGCACAGATGGTCCAACACGCGACAGGTACAAGGCACATGGTAAAAACAATGTCATTTCTTTTGACAAAGCTGATGGCTTTCCTTGCTTTGTCTTCATCCATGAAGAACTTGTGGAAATATTCCTCCCTCTCAGCTTCCTAAAACCCCAGTATCTCTGCAAAACACTCTGTCTTTAAACACTGCTCCAGGCTTTGAAGAGCTGTTGGTCTTGTGGTGATGAGTAAGGAGGACTCTGAAAGGAGAGTCTTCTCCAATACGCTGCTCAGAATAATTTCCATGGGCTTCTTTTCCTCAGCACTTGAGCATAAATTACATTTTGGTTGTTCCAAGGAAAACCTCATTTCATCAAAGCCATCAACGATGAACAGAAGCTTCTGGGGATTAGCCAGGATGTCTCTAAGTGGTGCCTGTCAATCAGGACAGCAATCTGACATCAAGTCACCCAGACTCAGCATGTCCTCCTGCTAGGAAAGGTTGATCTCTACAGCTTATGTAGAAAGCATAGTCAAACTGCGCATAAAGGGCTCTGTTTGCCCAGTCTAACATGATCTTTCTTGATGTCACCGTCTTTCCAATCCCTGCAGCTCCCACTAGCACAAAGATCTGTGGTATTTGCCCTCTTTTATTAGGCTGAAAAAGAGTTTCCACAGTGATGGTAGGGTCAGCACCTTCCCTACTGGCCTCCTCATGTCTCATGTCAAGAACACAGGACCTTGTGGTCTTGTTCAGTTCTGTTCTGAGTCTTTGCAACCTTCATCAGCTTGGCGTATCTGCTGCTTAGAGACATGTTCCCAGCCTGGCGAGTGTTCACCTCTCTAGAAGTGCAGAACTCTCTTGCTGCATGGTCTCTGTACTTCTGCCTGTAATCTACACCAATGAGAAACATGAGCACCACCTTCTAATAAAGGCAAACTTCGCATTAGCCTCTCAAAATTATTCCCACAACACATTCCCAGTATGCAGCACTTGTTCTACACGACGGTTTTAGATTTCCAAAGACCTTTACAATGGCTTGCACTGAGTAACCACCTGAGCAATTCTATCTACCTCTTATTTAGGGAAGGTGGGGGGAACCAGCTCCTCCTCACACGGCTCCATTAAGTTTAACCAAGTAGGGCAGAAGGAACCCAATGGAGGAAGAACACATTCGTGGGAAAGACTGGTGAGTATTTACTTGGAAAACAGTTGCTAAGCATGCTCTTCTTTCCGTAAAGCACCCTGGCTTCTCTACCAAAGCAGGAGAGGACTTACACCTTCGTTTCTCAAATGGAAGACACATGGTTAATGGTGTGTCCCCTGACCCAAATCAGACTCGGAGAGCAGAGCTCCAGCCAACCTCCACTGCAATAAGCGGGTGATACTGTCGGTTGCTTAGAGAACACCCACTGAATCACCTCTCTTCTTCAGACTCTGACAGAAAAGGAGGATCTGATGTGTCCCTTGTATTCCCTACGTGCACAGATGGCTCTGCACCGTTATCTCCTGGCTGAGATAGCTGCGTGTAGCATAGTAGCTTCTGCTGAAATGTCACATACTGTCAGCTGATGTTCCGGGACTGGGAGCTGAAACTGCAAAATGAACATGAGTATTACCATAGCGGTGTGGCAGAGTCCCAGAGACAACACTCAGTGGCAGCGGATCCCTCATGAGCCTGCCCAAAATCCTAGCAGATAAGGCAGAGTTCTGCTACCGGTAGTGCCACACGAGCACTGTGAACGTTCCCTGTCCTCTGCAAATCAACCTGCCTTGACATTGGGAAGGAGCCCCCTCTCCTCCCGGGGAGCCCCAGGTCCCACAGGGGGACATTCTTCCGTCCCAGAGCAGAACAAATTACCTGAGCTGCGGGCCACAACCCACCCCACCTCATCAAGAGGGCACATAGAGCCTCAGAGCAATCGTGGCAGCAGTCCCCAAAATGGGCAAGGGTGGCATTGGCAGGAGCGGGGCCCTGCAGCTTTCCCCCCAGCAAGGAGAGCACTGGCCTCCTCTCCTTCTCCCCTTGCCCTAGGACTTGAAATCTGCTCTCAGCCTTTTGAGGAGGAGCGAGCTTCATGCTTTTTCCAGGGAGCAGGCAGAGAAAAAGAAAGAAAAGCTGTCAGTAACCTCCTGCTTCCTCACCTTCTTCTTCCTTCTGCCTCAGATGAGCTACCATGTCTCCCTTCCAGCACATGGACGGCCACCTTCATCCACTGCAACCTCTGATCCGCAGCACTTGTGCACGCCCTCAACTGCGTCATCAGTGTGGGGCGGGTCTCAAAACACCAGAGGGTGAAGGGTTAAGGCAAATACCCCGAACCCA
This sequence comes from Rissa tridactyla, assembly GCF_028500815.1. Lineage (NCBI taxonomy): Eukaryota > Metazoa > Chordata > Aves > Charadriiformes > Laridae > Rissa > Rissa tridactyla. Next base: position 1,817,881 of record NW_026529545.1, read on the forward strand.
CAGACCTAGCAGGGCAATTGTCACTTGCCTGGCACATAAATATTTCTTGAGAGACGTATGCAGCCATCTGTCCAACCCTGGATAAGCTCAGACCAACAAAAAAGAAAATAAAGAAAAAGAAGGAAGAAAAAACTCTTCTGTCAAGGAAGGAGTAAAAAAGTGCAAAAAGGGAAGTGGTTTGGGGAAATCAGTTCCAATGGTCTGTATCCCCCCAACCACATGTGCTGGGGGTGTGTGTGTGTATTCACTAGCAAACTTCAGGAGCAGGGGGGCCTCGGGTCCAGGCTGGGGTCTCAGGTGGGCAGGAGTCGGTGCTGGTAGCTGGGGGGACCCGTGGGTGTTGGGTGCCTGTGGGACCGGGGTGCGAATGCTGCCTGTGTGGAGCAGCAGCACCGAGCTGGACCCATGGGGTAGGTCAGGGACCCATGGGGTGGGTTAGAGGGCTGGGGTCCGGGCAGGGGTCCCGGGTGGCAGAGGCGCCGTGCTGGTGCTCAGGGTCCCGAGCGTGCCCGTGTGCCTGCAGGAGCGACCGTCTGCTGGTGCTGGCCCCGGAGGAGGAGGGGACATGGCTGCAGGTGCTGGTGTGCGATGGGGGTCCTGTGTGCGGGTGCTGCTGGCGGCAGTGTCTTGGCTGTGTCAGGCTGTGTGACCAGCCATGTCTGTGTCCTCTCTGTGTCCTGTGTCCGTGTGTGTCTCTGGGAGACGTGCTCAGCTTCGCCGCTGGTTGAAGCAGCAAAGGGGAAAGCAGCAGCCCTGTCCCTCGTCCTGGGCAGAGACCCTGGGTCCCTTGGCACTGGGACGACCAGGCTACAGTGGCCAGGCAGGAGGCGGCCACTCCTGACATCCCTTAACAGTTTCACAGTTGGCAGGATCTGGTCCAGCCGTGAGCATTCCCGAGATTACTTCGTTACTTGTCTATAATGATTATGTGATGGGGGACTGATCCCTTGCTAATGTGCCCGCAATGATATACTTGTAACCAAACTGTTAGAAGGTTTCTCCCTTTGTAGAGCACTCTCAGCATCTTCCACAGAGGGACGACATCGGCACTGCGAGGAGCTGCAGGGGCTTCAGCCAGGCAGCTCCGTAGCACTCTCCTGCCCGACGGCCTGGAAGCTGCAGAGACTTGATTTTACACTGTTTGAGGGCTTGGGGACTTTTGCTCTTTTCTAGGCAACAGACAAGTCAAGCTGCTGAACTACAGCTTTTTAATGATGAAGGAAGAACAGTAATGTTTATTGAGAGCTTGCTCGCCATCATGTTATTGATAAATAGGTAGATAAACAGGGTACAAACAGGCAAATTTAACCTGCAGCCAGGCAATATGTAAAAGTATTGCTCAATATTTGCAGCGCGATTACCGGGATCTGGGGAGAAATCAAACACATAAGTTAAATGCTGTGAGTTTGTTTTATAGCCTCGGTGCTGTGATGGCCATGTCACAGTGAGCAGGAGGGCAGTTGTGCCTGTGTCCCCATGGTGTCACAGTGAGCAGGAGGGCACCAGTGGCTTGTGTCCCCGTGGTGTCGCAGCAGGCAGGAAGGCAGTGGTGGTTGTGTCCTGTTCATGTCACAGCAGGCAGGAGGGCAGAGGTGGCTGCATCTCCATGGTGTCACAGCAGGCAGGAGGGCAGCAATGTTTGCATCCCCGTGGTGTCGCAGCAGGCAGGTGGGCAGTGGTGGCTGTGTCCCCGTGGTGTCACAGCAGGCAGGAGGGCAGTGGTGGCTGTGTCCCCGTGGTGTCACAGTGGGCAGGAGGGCAGCGGTGGCTCTGCGCTGAGGGAGGGGTGGCCCCCACATCCTGGGACTGGGGTCCCATGCTGGAGACTCACTTCATTCTGCTCCCCCTCAGAGCCAATGGAGCAGCACCCAGAGGAGATACCCCCGTGCTCATGGACAGGGTTTTGGGAGCGCTCACCATTGTCCGTAGCTGCACCCACCATGAAGATAAAGCCCTCAACGCCAAGGAGGAGGGTGAAAACTGAGCAAGCCCCCAACACGGGGGCATCACTGGATGTTGGGGTGCTCTGCATGCATCTGTGAGTAGTGGCAGAGGGAGCCAGGAGCCCCTTTGGCCACAGGGAAGGGTCTGTCCTCTCCTTACCCATGGGCCTGGGGTCGAGGTGAGTGGCTGCCTGGGAGCATGAGGGTGACAGGACAAAAGGGCCCAGGAGTGGAGAGGAGAAGGCAAGGGCAGGATGGGGAGGGGGCTTCTGGGGCCAAGAAAGGAGCTCTGATCTTTGGGTCAGTGGAGCACTGTTAGGAGCCAAGCAGAGCCCAAAGCTGAGCCTCTTTCACCCTTCCAGTTCTCTCCCCCATCCCACTGGGGAGGGAGTGAGTGTGTGGCTGCATGGTGCTTAGCTGCTTACCAGAGTTAAAGTATGACAGGCTCCAATTCAATTCCAGCCCCTCCTCAAGCTCTTACTCTCCTCTGGCCCATGCTCAGACACCAACTCGGCTATCGGCCCTGCTCAGCCTTCAACTCAAATGCAGCCCCTGCTCAAGCTCTTACTCAGCTCCAGCCCATGCTCTGGCCCCTTCTTGGGCTTCGACATCTCTACTGGTTCATGATGCCACTCAACTGAAGTCCCTCCTTGGGCTCCCACAAGCTGCTGCCACTCCTTGCTGTGCACTCAGCTCTGTAGTCCTTGGGCTCCAACTCTGTGCCAGCCTCTGCTCTGGCTGCTACAACCTTCAGCCCCTATTTGGTCAGCCACTGGTCTTTGATCTGTCTCAGACAGTACTCATTCAAGATTGTTACCAGAGTTTAGGGGCTGGAGCAAAGCTGGTGAAATGTCCAGAGACAAGTGGATGCCACAACAGATGCCAGCTCTGAATGGCCATCAAAGCAGGAACTGGAGCTAAGGAGGTAATAGCTCCCCAAGGAAGATGCAGAGACAATTACCTGCTCTATCTCTTGTATTTAGAGCAGGTGCAGTAGTGCTGTGGATGCCTAAACAGGGGCCAGAGACAAGCTGGAGCCCCAGCAGGGGCGAGAGCTGAGTAGGGGCTTGAACAGGGTCTGGAGCTTAGTTGGAGAACAGTAGGTTCCAGATCCAAGTAGCCTACTTGGACAGATACTTGGCTCTTCATCCTACTGCAGGTGCTTCTCAAATCAAGACCCTGTTCAAGACATTGCACCCATTTTCAAAAAGGGCAAGAAGGAGCAGCCGTGGAATGACAGGCTGGTCAGCCTTATCTCAGCCCCTTGGAAGCTGATGGAGCAAAACCATTTGTTTGATTCCTTTGCCTACATCCAGCAGCTGTTAGCGTCCAAGATGCCCTGGGGTAGCTGAAGTATCAGTATGCTGCTTGGAAACCTGACCCAGCACCTATGGGAGCTCTTCTGAAGCATTAGCTGGTCACCAGTTAAAGTACTTCCAAACACCTCATTTGAGACAACTTCCTTCTCTCCATTAAAGCAAAGTCTAGACTAGTTGATTAGAGATGGATATCTGCACTGAGGTATCTGGTGTTTGAGGAGACCTGTCTCCTCCCTTTCTTCACCAAAAATGGAGTCCCATATCATTAAGCCAACGGGAGTGTGCAAATCTGGCCACACAAAAATGATGTTTCACTGAAGTTGGTCGCCCTGCTTCCCAGTATCAGGTAAAAGATACTGTGAAGAACCCAGCTGGCTGACTCACTCTTTAGTGAGTTGTGGAATGCACACTGCTGGGACGGGAGCGTTTTTAGGGCACAGGTCTCTGCAAGAAGCAAAATGCTCTTTTTTTTAATGATGCAGTCCTGACTATAACAGAAATGTTTTGAAAATGTCGAGAAAAATGAAAAAATCAAGAAGGATAAGGGGTTGGGGCTTTGAGCAACAGAGAAGAGCCAGGAACTGCTGGTGTATTTGGAACCAACAGGGAAACACCTGTGAAATGCCTCAAAGGAATTAGGGTGTGTTCCTCTAAAAAGGTGTCATCGTCAATAGGCCAGCAGAAGTGCCTCTGTAGGCACCCTGCACACAGCCCGGATAACAAGCAGGAGAATCTGGAAGCCACCGTGCATCTAAAAAGCTACAATCTAATCAGTGAAACGTGGTGGGATGAATCACACGACTGGAGCATTGCAAATTATTCAGAAGTGACAGTCAAGATAGGGTGGGTTGGGGGCATTACCCTCTTTGTAAAAAATGGATTGACTGCCCAGAGCTGCCAGAGAAAAGAACGAGGAACAGGTTGAGAGCTTCTGGGTAAAAACTAGGGACCAAGATAACAAAGGAAACCTCGTGGTTGGTGTTTACTACAGGTCCCCTGACTAGGAGAAACCTGTAGATGAAGCATTCTTCAACTACAGGAAGCATCACACTTGCAGGCTCTGATCCTGCTGGGGGACTCCACTCATCCTGACATCTGCTGGAAAAGCAGCACAGAAGATATAAGCAGTCTTGAAGAGAGTTGAAGATAATTTCTTGATCTAGATGACAGACAGTCCCATCAGAGCAGAAGCATTACCGGACCTGTTGCTTACCAACAAAGATGAACTAGAGATGTCAAGACTGGTGGCAGCCTGGACTGCAGTGATCAAACCCTGGTGGAATTCACAGTCTTGAGGGATATGGGCTTGGTGAAGAGTAGAGTCAGGACCCTGAATTTTAAGACAGCAGATGGGACCC